>NW_017728947.1:95581573-95583461 GCF_001723895.1 Crocodylus porosus
TACAGGAGGGACAGGACAGAGAGGAAAGGCGGGGATGTGGCGCTCTACATTAAGGAGGAATACACATCCTCACCAGATAGCACAGAGTCAGAGGAGGGGCACACAGAAGTGCTCTGGGTTAGAATACAAGGCAGTCAAGGGGAAAGAGACTTAACAGTGGGGGTCCACTACAAACCACCCCACCAAGGGGAAGAGCTAGACCAGGAATTCTCAAGTCAGCTCACAGAGGTAGTTAGGTCAAAGGACGTGGTCATCACAGGTGACGTGAACTTTCCAGACATCTGCTGGGAAGAGCAGTCAGCCAGGTCTGACCGCTCATGTAGGTTCCTAGCACAAATGCAGGACCTCCATCTAGCCCAGGAGGTGCACAGCCCCACCAGGAGAGATGCCTTGTTGGACCTGGTGCTGGTCACAGGTGACGACCTGGTGAGGGGGCTGCGGGTGCTCGACCACCTGGGCGACAGTGATCATCGCCTGCTGGAATTCACTATCCAGCACAAGGTGGCAAAGGCCTGCAGCAAGGCAGCACTCCTAGACTTCAGGAAGGTGGACTTCAATGAGCTAAGGAGAACAGTTGGGGAAGCACTGAGGTCCTGGAGGGGAGGGGAGCCAGGTGTCCAAGAAGAGTGGTTGCTCCAAGCCCAAAGGGAGGTAATCCCAAAACTGATCAAAGGGAGAAGGAGAGCACAAAAGCCCCCATGGCTCACCAAAAGCATCCAGGAATGTCTCCTAGCTAAAAGGGAGGCACACACGCAATGGAAGGGAGGGGCCATCACCAGGGAGGATTATACTGCGGTTGCTCGGGGATGCAGGGGGGCAGTCAGGAAGGCCAGGGTGGAGATGGAACTGGGACTAGCTTCCCGGATCAAGGACAAGAAGTCCTTTTTTAAATACATAGGGGGCAAAAAGAAGGTACCGGCTAACGTGGGGCCCCTGCAAGACACATTAGGAAATTTAGTCGTCACACCAGACAACAAAGCTAACCTATTTAATAACTTCTTTGCTTCCATTTTCTTGAGCAGGGACCAGATCAGCCCCCCCACCGGGTCCGCCTCAGTCCCCACGGGAGGTGCACCTAGGCCAAGGGTCAGAGAGGTTCTGGTCAGGGAACTTCTGGAGGGACTGGATGCATCTAAATCAGCTGGTCCAGACAACCTCCACCCCAGAGTGCTGAGGGAATAAGCTGTTCCAGTCCTCTGGCACAGCTTTACGAGCACTCGTGGTGCTCTGGTGTGGTGCCAGAGGACTGGAAGAGGGCCAATGTGGTTCCCATCTTCAAAAGAGGGAGGAAGGAGGACCAGGGGAACTACAGGCCAGTTAGTCTTACCTTGATCCTGGGTAAGTTTTTGAGAGAATAATTCTGGCACATGTCCACGAGGGGCCAGCAGGGGAGATTATGCTTAGGGGAAACCAACATGGGTTCATCAGTGGCAGGTCCTATCAGACCAACATGGTGGCCTTCTATGACCAGGACATAGAAATTCTTAGATGCAGGGGTAGCAGTGGTCTCTCTCATGAAAAAACTGGGAGACTGTGGTGTCGACACCTACACAGTCAATTGGGTTGCCAACTGGCTGGAGGGCCGCACCCAGAAAGTGGTAGTGGATGGGTCATTTTCGACCTGGAGGGATGTGGGCAGTGGAGTTCTGCAGGGCTCGGTCCTTAGGCCCGCACTGTTCAACATCTTCATCAGTGATTGGACAAGGGGGTAAAAAGCACCCTGTTCAAATTTGCTGATGATACTAAGATGTGGGGGATGTGGGCACACTAGAAGGAAGGAATAGGCTACAAAATCAGACCTAGACAGGTTACAAGGGTGGGCGGACGAGAATAGGATGGGATTTAACACTGACAAGTGCAAGGTGATGCACCTGGGGAGGAAGAACCG
>NW_017728947.1:95585254-95590601 GCF_001723895.1 Crocodylus porosus
GAGGGTCACTCGCATGATGAGGGGGCAGCAGGGCAGGCCCTACGAGGACAGGCTACGGGATCTGAACCTGTTCAGCCTCCACAAGAGGCTCTGTAGTTGCTTTGGCCTTTCTAATTGCCTCCCTGCAAGTGCAGAGGTGGGGATCTAGTGGCCTGTTACAAACTAGTCAGAGGGGACGAGCAGGCATTGGGGGAGTCCCTGTTTCCCCGAGCACTACCAGGAGTGACTAGAAATAACAAAGTCATAAGCTAGCAGAGGGTAAATTCAGATTAGACATCAGGAGGTGCTACTTCACTGTCAGGGCAGCTAGGATCTGGAACCAACTTCCAAGAGAAGCGGTGCTGGCTCCTACCCCGGGGGCCTTTAAGAGGAGACTGGATGAACACCTTGCTGGGGTCGTTTGACCCCGGTACTCTTTCCTGCCATGGCAGGAGGTCGGACTTGATGATCTGCTCAGTGCCCTTCCGACCCTACTAACTATGAAATTATGAAGGTACTGCACCTGGGGAAGAAGAACCAGCAGCATACCTACAGGCTGGGGAACTCCCTTCTTGTCAGCGCAGAGGCAGAAAAGGATCTTGGAGTCATTATTAACACCCAAATGAACATGGGCCGCCAATGTGGGGACACTGTCAGGAAGGCCAACCACACCTTGTCATGCATCCACAGATGCATCACAAGCGGATCCAAGGAGGTGATCCGCCCCCTCTATGCGACATTGGTCAGGCCACAGTTGAAGTACCGCATCCAGTTCTGGGTGCTGCAGTTCAGGAGGGAAGTGGATAGCATCAAGAGGGTCCAGAGGAGGGCTGTTCGCATGGTCAGGGTGCAGCAAGGCAGGCCCTATGAGCAGAGGCTACGGGACCTGAACCTGTTCAACCTCCACATGAGAAGGCTGAGGGGGGATCTGGTGGCCATCTACAAATTGGCCAAGGGAGAGCAGCAGGCTATGAGAGAGGCCCTGTTCCCCCGAGCACTACCAGGAGTAACAAGGAGCAACAGCCATAAGTTGACCGAGGGTAGATTCAGGCTAGATATCAGGAGGCAATACTTCACAGTCAGGGCGGCTAGGATCTGGAACCAACTTCCAAGGGAAGTGGTACTCACTCCTACCCTGGGGGTCTTCAAAGGAGGCTGGATAATCACCTAGCCAGGGTTGTTTGACCCCAGCATTCTTTCCTGCCCAGGGCAGGGGGTCAGACTTGATGATCTGCTCAGGTCCCTTCCGACCCTACCTACTATGTAACTAAGAGTTCAGCCTTCTCCCCTGCCATCTGTCACTAATTGCTCCTGCTTGTTCAGTAGGGGTCCTGTGTTGCCCTGTGCGCCTTCCTTTTACTTCCTACATACCTTAAAAAAAAAGACTTTTTGTTGTCTTTAATTTGTGTTGCCAGCCTCAGCTCTGTAGTTGCTTTGGGCTTTCTAATTGCCTCCCTGCAAGTGCAGGCCAAGTAGGTATACTCCTCCTTAGTAGCTTTCCCCTGCTTCCACTGCCTATATGCCTCTGTTTTTTCCTTTAGGCTTCCCTGGATTTCTCTGTTTATAATAACAATATTTTTTCTAATAATAATTTCCTATCCAAATTCTACATTTTCTCTTTGAAAGATCTATTTGTTAGACCGTGACTCCTTAGAAATCAGAATGGAAACAAAATCTTGCCTGGATGATTACGTTAACAGGTCTTTTTCACAAAGAAAAAAAAAGCAACTTCAGACTGATATTTTAAGATACCAAATAAATTGCCTTTTAAAAAGTCATCTCTCCTTTGAACTATGTATTTACTTTGAACTAGGTATTTATACCCAGCTCACTTATCAGAAACCTATCCATCAATATCTTCTTCCCACATGACTCACCATTCCAAAACAATTCTGAATCATCTGGTCAGGTCTACTACGTTGTTACAATTACTTACACCCCCCTCCACATTTCAGATGTACTGAAAAAATGTTAATTACACCCAGTGGCTGCTATTTGAGTTTGTGTCAAGGCGGCACCCACAAAACCATGCCATTTGTAGGGGTGCACCAGTGAAGATTCCTTGGACTGATACCAATGGCCAATTATTAATCAACCATAAGTTGGCCAATACCAATCTAACTGCCAATATGCAGCCCAGCAGTTTGGAAAGCAGCATCCGGCTGGTAAGTCTGTTGCAGGGGGGAGAAGGGGCATGGGGGAGGGAAGGGACTGGGGGGGTGCAGATTGAGGCCCCCACAGTGAGGGAGGGAGCAGAGCAGGGGCAAGCGCTGCCCAGCCAGGGTGGGGCAGGGCACAGGACAGAGCCCCAAGCAGCTCATCTGGGAGATGCAGGAGCAGGGCAGCACCCCAGGGGAGGTATGGAAAGCATGTGGCTCCCCAGATCTGTGTGCAGGGTGTGGTGGAGGCAGCTGCTGCTGCACACTGGGCTTTGCATGCTGAGCCCTGGTGCAGCTGTCCTGGGAGTAATGCCACATATGTCCCAGTGCTGGATTCAGCTGTGCCCCCTGCCCGCCCAGCTGTGGGACGCACATGGCATCGTACTGCTCCTGGAGCAGTTGTAGTGGGGCTCGGCACACAAAGTCCCCCGCGTACTTGGACAAGCCGCCTGGGCTCCAGTCCTCCCACCACATGGCCCAGCCACGGCTCCACTTGTCTGGCAGTGCGGGATGCGCCTGGGTGCAAAGGGGGATCGTCCTGCTCACCTGGCTCCGCCCCAGTGGCAGGGGGGACAGCTCAGCCCAGCAGCAGGATGCATGTGGTGTTGTGCCACTCCTAGAGCACCTGCAGCTCTGTATCTTAGCCTGGGGGAGGGTTGGGGGGGGGCTGAATGCACGCGTGCATGCACGCACATACACTCAACCCTCCCAGACTGAGATAGACTGTCGGATGCTCCATGATCGATGAGTCAATTATGATAGACTGGTTAGTAATTACTGATTTAGAGACTGTAACCCTAAACTCCTCTGCTCAATAGCTACTGATGCACCTTGCCTCCAAAAGTTTGTCCAATCTCTTTTTGAATCTGGTTAAACTGCCAGCTTCCACAACATCTTGTGGCAATGAGTTCCATTTTAGTTACACACTGTATGAAAAAGAACTTTCTTCTGTTAGTTTTAAACTTACTACCTACTAATTTCATTTTATGACCTCTAATTCTTTTATTGAGACAGTAAATAATAAATTCCCATTTACTTTCTCTTCCTCATTTAGTATTTTGTAAACCCTTTATATATCCCTCCCCAAGTGCCACTTCTAAACTGAATAGGCTTAGCATCTTTAGTCTCTCATGTCCCCTCCATAACACTAAGCATTCTTATTGCCCTTCTCTAGTTGTTCTATATCTTTTGAGATGTGGGGACCAGAACTGGGCACAATATTAAAGGTGTGGATGCACTGTAGATTTATAAAAAGGCATTATGATACTTTCAATTTTGTTTATAATTCCCTTCCTAATAATCTCTAACATTTTATTTGCCTTTTCAACAGCTGCTAAGAACTGAGCTGATGTTTTCAGCTAACTGTCCACAATGATTCCTGTATCTGTTTCTTGCGTGGTAACAGCTAATATATAGTCATAGTGTAGGTATAGCCTGGGTTATTTTTGCCCATGTGCATCACTTTACACTTACCTACATTAAATTTCATCTGCCATTTAGTTGCCCATTCACTCAACACTTCAAGATCTTTCTGTAATTCCTCAGTCCATCTTGGCATAATTTACCACTTTAAATAATTTTGTGACTTCTGCAAATCTGGCCACCTCGCTACTCACTCTGCTTTTCCTGATCATTTATGAACATGTTAAAACAGCACTGGAACCAACACAGATCCCTGGGGAAAGCTGCTGTTTACTTATTTCCATCCTGAAAACTGACTCTTTATATTCACTCTGTTTTCTATCCTTAAAACAATTTCTAATCCACAAGTGGATCTTTCTTGTAATCCCATGACTACCTTCCTTCATTAAGAGCCTCTGATAGGGGACCTTGTCAAAGGCTTTTTGGAAATTCAGATATACTATGTCAACTGGATCACTTTAATCCACCTGCTTATTCACATCCTCAAAAGAACTCTCTGCTTCACCAATCTACTAATTTCACTTAGACATCAGCATAGTTTTGTCAAAGTCATGTTCATCCATATACAGAACAATTTTTTTTTAATGGTTTGTACCAGTTTTCCAGGAGTAGACATTAGATTCACTGGCTTGTAGTTCCCTGGGTCCCCTCTAGATCCCTTTTTAAATATACACACTGAAAACCCTGCAGTCCTCTGGTACCAAGGCTGTTTTTAGTGACAGGTGCATACAACAGTTAAGAGTTCAGCAATTTCCAAACTGAGCTATTTCAGGATCCTAGGATGAATGCCAACAGATCCTAGTGAATTGCTACCATTTTGTTTATCAATTTCCTCTGCAGAGTCATCTAATGAAGCCTCTGTTTGGTCAGCTCTAGAGACTTGTCCTTACTGAGAAGTGGATCAGGTAAAGGAATTTCCCCTAACATCTTACACAGTGAAGACTAAATGCATTTATTCATCTGTTTCCCAGCAATGGCCCTTCAAGCGTTCCTTTCAGACCTTGATCCTCAAAGGCTCAAATGACTCCCTGGCAGGCCTTCAGCTTCTAATGTACTTAAATGTTTGTTACTTTTTATGTCTCTAGCAAGTTTCTCCTCAAATTCTCTCTTAACTTGTCTTATTACAGCTTTACATTTGATTTGCCAAAGTTTGCCCGCTCTTATTCTCCTTATTAGGATTCGATTTGACTTCCACATTTTGCAAGAAGCCTTTTTTCTACTCAGTGCCTCAAACTCTGGCACTGAACCATTGGCTCTCTTTTGGTTCACTTCCTATATTTTTTTGATTTGCAGATGCAACCTGCAATATAGTTTCATAGTATCTAGGGTCGGAAGGGACCTGAGTAGATCATCTAGTCCGACCCCCTGCCATGGCAGGCAAGATTA
This sequence comes from Crocodylus porosus, assembly GCF_001723895.1. Classification (NCBI taxonomy): domain Eukaryota; kingdom Metazoa; phylum Chordata; order Crocodylia; family Crocodylidae; genus Crocodylus; species Crocodylus porosus. The sequence goes on from NW_017728947.1 coordinate 95,590,201, forward strand.
CTGGGGTCAAACGACCCCAGCAAGGTGTTCATTTAACCTCCTCTTAAAGACCCACAGGGTAGAGGCCAGCACCACTTCTCTTGGAAGTTGGTTCCAGATCCTAGCTGCCCTGACAGTGAAGTAGCACCTCCTGATATCTAACTTAAATCTACCCTCTACCAGCTTGTGACAGTTATTCCTGGTCACTCCTGGCAGTGCTCGGGGGAAACAGGGACTTCCCCAGTGCCTGCTGATCCCCCCTGACTAGTTTGTAACAGGCCAGTAGATCCTCCCCTCAGCCTTCTCTTGTGGAGGCTGAACAGGTTCAGGTCCCATAGCCTGTCCTCGTAGGGCCTGCCCTACTGCCCCCGATCATATGAGTGGCCCGCCTCTGGACCCTCTCCATGTTGTCCACATCCCTC
>NW_017728947.1:95590868-95605393 GCF_001723895.1 Crocodylus porosus
TCTTAGTGTCATCAGCAGATTTGAACAGGGTCCTTTTTACCCCCTCGTCCAAGTCACTGATGAAGATGTTGAACAGCGCAGGCCCGAGGACAGAGCCCTGTGGAACCCCACTGCCCACATCCCTTCAGGCTGAAAATGACCCATCCACCACCACTCTCTGGGTGCGGCCCTCCAGCCAGTTGGCAACCTATTTGACTGTGTGGGTGTCGACACCACAGTCCCCCAGTTTCTTAATGAGAACAGGGTAAGAGAGAGTGTCGAAGGCCTTCTGAAAGTCCAGGAAGACTATGTCCACTGCTACCCCTGCATGTAATGATTTGGTGATCTGATCACAGAAAGCCACCAGGTTGGTCCGATAGGACCTGCCACTGATGAACCTGTGTTGGTTGCCCCGAAGCATGAAGTCCCCTGCTGGCCCCTCATGGAAGTATGCCAGCATAATTTTCTCAAACAGCTTGCCTAGGATCAAAGTAAGACTAACTGGCCTATAGTTTCCCAGGCCTCCTTCTTCCCCTTTTTGAAGATGGGAACCACGCTGGCCCTCTTCCAGCCCTCTGGCACCACACCAGAGCACCACGAGTGCTCGTAAAGCCGTGCCAGGGGTCCTGCAATGACCTCAGCCAATTCCTTTAGTACTCTAGGGTGGAGATCGTCCAGACTGGCTGACTTGAATACGTCCGGTCCCTCCAGAAGCTCCCTAACTAGTTCCTCACTAACCCTTGGCCCAGGTGTGCCTCCGCTGGGGCCTGGGGGGAGCTCAGCAGGTGGGCTGTTCTTAAGCAGTTCTCACACTGCTCACAAGTGTTCACCTCCTTATGGGCCCCTTTTGTCTAATTAGCTTCCTCATTTTGTTATGATCTCCCTTTTAAAGTTAAATGTTACTGTGGTAGATTTTCTTATCTCCCCTCCTACATGGATATCAAACCCAACTGCACTGTGGTCACCACTGTAGAGTGGCTCAGCAACACTTACCATCTGCACCGAATCCTGCACGCTCCTATGACTACTTAGAACATAGTCTTATGATCTTTAGCTACATATACATGGAAAAAGTGATGGCAACACAGTAAGTTTAAAGTTTTACGGCCCACTGTGAACAGGCAGAAGACAGACTGACATAATATTCAAATATCGGTATCATTCTCAAGATAGGATTTTAAAGTATCAGGTCATCTTTCAACGTAAAACAGCATCTCCCAAGAACTACAGAAATATTCTGCAGAAAGGACACACTGACACCAGAGATGAATAAGCTTGGTAATAAGCAGCCCAGCTACATTTCCAAATATAGCCTATCAGATATGCTGGGGGGAAGGAAGCATCCAAAACAGTAGATATGATAGGTTTAAAAGATCTTCCCCTCCTTTAATACTGCTGGCAAAGAGATGTGTTGTTTTGTCAGACTTTGAACTTTGATTCTAGTAACACACAAAGAGCATTCCCTTAATGAACTGTAAAAAGCTCTCTTCCACTTAATAGTTTTAAGAAGTGAACAAAAGATTCCTACAAAAATTTCACCCCAAAAGCACTTAGTTTGGCAATTTCCTGTTAGAACAGAATATTTAAAATAACTCGTATTTTTCATAGGTCTAATGCTACGTGGTTTTATAGATTTTTTGTCTGTCTCAACATTACAGTCCTATACAAGTATATCACCAAGTTGAGATTGTCAGACTCTAAAATATGGACTTTAAGACCATGCTTTAGGGAAAACAGACTACTACTATACAAGTTCCAGTCATTTCATAGGAAAAAAAGGTATTCCTGCAAACTTTATTCACTTAAGTCAAAGTTCATTACAGTATTGCTAGAGTAAAACTGTAATTAAGCACAAAAGAAAAAAGTTAAACATAAGGCACTATTATCAGATAATGCCCTGTAGTTTACCAGTAAATACATAAAAAGCGGCAATGTAAGTGTTAAGAGAAACAGCCTACACTTACAACCCCTGCCATTAAAGAGATCTACTCCATCACTAAAACTAAACAACTCCACAGCAAAAAGAGCTCTGTTTAGTATGCGCTGGCATTCATTTTAAGTAAATAAAGCCATCAAGACTTAAGTTGTGGACACAGATTATATTTCTAGCAGGAGAAATGCTGCTCCCCTCTTAGAAACTGCAAGCATACAGGTACCAGGAATATGCATGGTTTCTCACAGCAGAAACCTCGTGGATCCACAAGATAAGTCTTCCACTTTTGATGAGGAAGATCTCACTTGCACAAGAGGTTCTAATGCCAGAATGAATGCCTGTAGTCATGAGGAATCGCATGGCAGGGAAACACTCTCTCTGCCTTCCCCTGACACAGGTGGGGATCCACATCTGGGCAAAGTGCAGGGGGCAGCTGTTGCTCAACTCCTTCTGATTCTTGGTCTGGAGAAGGTGTGGGGAGCATTCTTCCACTGCTGGAATTCTTGAAAGAGTACAGGTCTTTGTTCTGGCAAGGGAAACTCTTGCCGAGGCAAGATCTACCTCATCAAAAGTGGAGAATTTTTTGGAAAGAGCAAGGAACTTTTCTCAGTTGCTCAACTTCTGATCACGGGAGAAGTTAAGATGCTGCTGCCCCACTTCACCTTACTAGAGCAGGGGCTGAGAGGCATTTCCCCTAAGAGAGAAGCCCAACCCTGGTTTGCTTGCAGGAGATGGGGTGGCTGCAGGCTAGAATGTTTGTATGCTCCCCCACTCTTGGATTTCTAGAGCTGCAAATTTCCCAGGCATCCAAGGGTAGGCAATTTAGCTCATCGCCTTCTAAATAACTTCCTTCCCCTGAGAAAGTAATGGAACATATTATTTGCTGTCATTACATTGCTCAGTTTGCTTATTATGTTACACCTCTCACCCCATCTCTTCCATCAGACTAAGTTCTTTGGGCCAGAGCCCATCTACATCTACTGTAGAGTATCTGTACAGTGCTTAGCACAATGGAGCCCAGCTCTGTTCTTGACTGACCCTTATCCACCACAACACTTATAAGCATGCCTACAAAAATACCAGGACTGACAAAAATATGCATCTTCCATGAACATATCACCCTTATTGATTAATTCACTAACTTCTATATGCTGTGTAATGTGTCAGTTGTTCACAATATCGTCTATATTGTTTCTCATTTCAGGCACTTCCCCTCCCATATCTTTGCTATTCCAGTGTCAGGAAAGGTGACTTCTGTTCCTTCATTTCTCCTGTGGCTGCTAATCTGCACCAACTGGAGAGGTGAGCTCAAAAGGCTGCACCCCCTGATTGCTCTTTTGCAGGCTGCCCCCCCACCCCCACCCCTTCTTCCAGAGCCTTGGTCACACTGAAGGAAGACTGTGGTCAAAGCCTCATTTCCTTTGACTCTTTCCTTCCTTTTCCGCCCCCCCACTTTTCCCACACAGCTAAACAGCTCTCCCTGGAATAGGACCCCCCCCACCCCCCAAAAAAAAATCAATGTAAGCAGTGATCACCTAGATCCCCGTTCTCCCTTATTCTCCCTATTTCTTTAGGGAAGCCAAAACATGGAGAAGGGAATTGGTGCCCAACCCTGTTAACTCCCTGAAGGCCATGTCCAGACAAACGCAGCTGTTTGTTTCCTTGGGGTCAAGCAGCAGCAGCACGCCTTATGCTGTTACCATTTGTGCCTGAGGAACACCCATGCCACACATGCTCTGGCGTGTGCTCTGCCGTGTAGCAGGTTACCCCAGTGGGGTAGAGGGGCTGGAGCTAGCAACCTAGCTGGCCCCAGCAGCCTTACCTAGGATCCTGGGGGTCTCCTGAGGCTGTAGCCATGGTGCTCCTGCAATTGGTTCCGACTGGCCAGGCTCCTGTTTTGGGCAGCGCACACTGCTGCCACATGCCACTTTTTTTTGGTATGGGTTTTTCTGACCTTGGGGTCTCCTGGGGTCAAACTCCACGCCCCTTCCCGCCCCCGGTTAAAAGATAGCAGCACAGGGAACAACTGCATGTATGGTTTGTGGTGCTGCAGACGGGTCTGCAGAACCACATACTGTACAGCCATGCTCATCTGGACACAGCCAAAGTGGACAGCCCATCCTGCTACATTCACCTTTATGTCTTCAAGTTTGATCTTTTTCACCTGTGTCTGTTCCCTGAAGGTGTACCTAAAGAACTTATTTGTTCAGATGATTTCTGAAAATCCCATTAAAAAACTATTTAAAAGTGTCACAGTCAAGTAGAAGGCAACATTTATTTCCCTAAGGCTGAAAAATGCAGAGCAGCTTTGTACATCCAAGAAACACATTCTATCCTTCCTCAGAACTTATTTCCAATACAAGAAGAATTTTTTTTAAATATAGTTTTAAAAACTGGGAGAGTTCAGTTAACTACCATATTTTCTCACATACCACATGCCCCAAATAGAACACATTTTGTTTTCAGAAAGCAGAATGTAGAAAAAAAGATTTTTCCATGGTAACAGAGGAATGACAGAGGAAGTCCTCCTGAAAACAGAGTGTCCAGGAAGTGCAGCATCCCAGAAGGCAGCAGGAACATTGTGCTGCAGCAGGACATCAACAAGGCTAGGCTCCAGACCCTTGCAAGGGCAGCAACAAGATTATTATTTATTTATTGAAAATAGTTCTTTATGTAAGTTCATATAAATAAAAGTGTTGCTTCCAAACTACAAGCCTCATCGAGACACTGCATGCAGCAGCTCACTCACCCTCAGCCAACTCAGTGGCTCTTCAGGCAAAAGGTACTGCCTCACTAGTGTGTCCAAGAGGGTTAACAATGAACTCCGCCCCTGTGAAAGGGGAAACAGCAGCTATTTTAGCACACTGCCTGCTTACTTTTTTCCCCCCCTATTTCTGCTTCCATTCCAGGAAAGGTAAAAACAAGACCTCCCTCACTTAAGACCTGCATACCAATTGTGGAGAGCTGATGGGACCAGCCGGGGGGGAGGAGGGGAGAAGAGTTATGCCATATGCAAATAAATGCTGTAAATTCCAAGTTTCAAGAACAATGATGCAACAGAATAAGTCACCGTGGATGCAAGCATGTATGTTCAAAGGAGAAATATATTTCTAGAAAAAAGTCTTCAGAAGAAATTCAATTACATACAAATTACTAAGGTAATGGCAATTCCAGCATCTTTTTACAATGCAACACACCATTCTCACCAAATTCAACCATAAAGTTAGTTATCCAAACAAATAGTTAAATTCTGAAAGAGTTACAATTTAACTCTAGTCTACTAACTAACTACCTGAAGGGGAAAAAAGATTATAAGAACAGTTTCACTGTAACACACACTCCTAAAAATGATCAGAATAATAATCATAGAAAGAAGGACTCGAAGGGTTAGATCATCAACTCCGGTCCCCTGCCATGGGCAGGAGGTAACTGGGCTCAAACGAGCTCAACAAGGTGCTCGTCTAGCTTTCCCTTGAACACCGAAAGGGATCACACCTCTGCTGGAAGTGTTCCAGATTCTAGTTACTTGTATGGAAAACATTTTTCCTTATGTCTAGGTGAAACTTTCGTTGACTAGCTTGTGCTCATTGGTCCTCACCCCCCCAGAAAACATCTATTAGATACTAACAAAAATTCTCTGAGTATATCATATGAACAATGTTTACATGTAAAGTATAATTAAAAATGCTATGTATTAAAAGATCAGAGCATAGCTCTGCATACACTGTACACCTTCCATCAATGTATGCCTTTCCTTTTTATTAAGCAAGTTTTGAGCTCCCTGGAGTTGAACTGAGGTGACACCACCCATTCATAGCCCCTAAACACTTTTTATAATTTCCTAGTCCACACACACAACAGCTACTCCCCTAAACACTTTAAAACTTATGAGGTAAAAAAAAATACGTTTCAAGTTCAAAATGTCCCACACAGCTATTTTTTTTATATTTAAAATATTGTATCAGATTATCTAGATGGAAATATCCCACCCTGAGTCTGCATAAAATTTCTTATGCATTTTATGAAGATAAGGTATTAGGACAATGCAGATAATTTAGTATTCCAGTTCTCACTCTTCTGCAGTTGCCAGCCCACACACACTAATTCCTGCAAGAGGTAAATGCCCATGAAAAAAGTATTTTTGATGAGGGGGTAGGGGAAGTGTTCCCACACATGTGAATGTGCTCTATTTTAAAGATTGAGTGATAATCTTTACCTAAAAATAGGAAGACAAGTCTGTCGTAAACCTGTATACTTGTAGGGCCCAAAACTCACTTCATACCAAAAAATATGGAAAACAAGACAAACACTAAGATTAAAGTAAATGGAATTTGATAGCTCCATACTAAAAAAGTAAAAGCAAACACCTGAGTTTTCCCTTCACTTTCACTATTTGACCTTAGATCCAAGTGAAAATGGCTAATATTAAATATGCTTGATAACGTGTATAATACTAATTCACGTAGACTTACATGGCATGCACTTTTCTAACTGACTAACACCACTAACTCTTAAAGGGTAGCACGGCCCTAGTGTGGATATCAGTTTTCCTCCAACTATGTGTATCTGTAAAGGAATAAGCTGTTAATAATGAGCGTTAGTAGAAAAGCTATGCCCACAGGTGTGCGCTTCTAAAACAGTGGTTTATAGCCCATTTAACCATAAGGATTTAAGCAGACTGCACGGTATCTGCATTTATTCAATGGAAAGAAACTGCATGGTGCACATCAGGTTGCCACTTAAGATGCATCACAGCTGCAAAGTACTGTATAGTGGATGTGATGTTTACCATTCACAGCCTATGCATTTGCTACATTTTTTTTAAAAACAGTTATCAACAAAAGTGCAACAAGAATGAAACCATTAAGTAATATTTTTGTTTGGGTAATTTAGTCAAAAAACTTCAAAGCAGACATAGCATCTGGTCTTCAGTGAGGTCCTCCTTTTACCAAACTTACAGCTGGGCTGCAGACTGAGACACAAGATAGTCACATGATCTCCTTGTTCTTCAATCAGCCCAGCTGTAAAATACATTAGGACTGTTTGCAGATATATTGCTTTTTTGTTCTGTACTGGAAGAAGGAGAAATATGACAACTGCAAATGTCTTTTTCCTCCAAACCAAAGAATACCAGCAACCCCTTCAACATAAATGAACACTAAAGGGATGTATGCGTATCTTAGAGAAAGGGTCCAAAACTGCCTCTCTCATTCAATTTAAAACTCTCCAATACACTATGCTAAGACCTAACCTTCCAACAAGGAAAAAAAAATCAGGAGCTATGTAAATGGTTATGCAAAGCAAGAGCACCCAGTTTACTGTGCTATGTATCCATCTATGCTTCTCTTTAAACAAAAAACCCTATGTACCACATGCTTCCGAAAGTCCATGTGCTAAAATATAAACTATTGTAAAAAGGTAACAGTTCTGACTCCACACATAAACCAAGTCATCTCATATTGATAACCTTAGAAACTGAAGTCTCTCTATAATATCCACAAAGCAAGCACTGGCACAGACACTAGACCTGCTTCTACACCAGTGATTCTCAACCATAGTGTCACAGCACCCTGAGATGCTCTGTGCGCCGCCATTCAACAGTGCCACACTATGGTAGTACTGCTGGGTGTGCAAACATAATTCACAAGATAAACCCAGAAATTTCAAATAGGAATCCACAGTATTTTAAAATGTCTTCCCTATTGTGGTTTTTCTGAGGTTTTGCAACAGAAAAATTGCTCTATCATTTTTCTGTAGTCAAAATGAGTGAAAAGTAGGAGGTGGTATCTTATTTTTTGAGGGGTGCTTCCAGCTGGATGAAGGGTGCTTTGAGTTCTAAAAGGTTGGGAACCACTGTCCTACACTGACAACTTTAGGTCCTATAATTCACCACTGCATTAATTTCTATAACATTAATACTGGCATTAGCTGTGTCACAGCAAAGACCAGTACATTTTTTAACCATTTCACCCATATCTGTCAGAATACAGTTACATAATAATAGTAAGAGTAGTATCTATGCTACTTCCTCCTTATTACTGACAAGTATAGGGCTCCAAGGATTAAAAGCTCTAAGGTTTATTATAGTAAGACAATCTTTGTTACACTGCCATGGAGTAAACATCTGTTTTAACAGAAACTGAACTAGAGCTTCTGGTTTCTCCTGTAAAGGCTTTTCCACAAAGTTTCCAAACAAAGCAACAATTCAGGCCCACTGTGGTAGTTAGCTGTAGGAGATGTACATCAGTCTACTAGAAATTGGATCTAGATGCACGTTCTTGTTTCACACAGGCTGTCTATTACACCAGGTCTGTTCGACTTGTGAGTGGCTGGAGGCCACATGCCGTGCAGGACAAATGCCTTTCCTCATCCCCCACTTCGGGCCACATGCAATACAGGCTTCCTCCCTACTGGCTGTATGGTGTCCCGCCACCCCTGGATCACCAGCCTAGGTCCCCCAATTCTCTGGACCATGGGACAAGGCAGAAAAAGCTGGAGGATGGGGCAGGAGCCCAGAGACTAGCAGCAGGATACTGCTAGCATGGGCAGCAGTGGGGGCATGCATGTAGGGAGTGGTGCCTGAACCAGGAGCCACAGTTGAGCCCCTCAGGGACCCTGTATGGCCTGCAGGCTACAAGTTGCACAGCCCTGCATTAGATGTTAACTTTTTCTCACTACTAACCTAGAGGCATAAATACTTTTTATCCATTAAGGATCGCGAGCCATCAAATCCCCTTTATACTAATTTTTAAAGAGTGCCCCAAAATAAAATTACATATTTCAGTATTTTGTGTGAATAGCATGAAGAACGAAAAAGGGTATTATGCTATGTTTCACTACCTTTTCCTCTGTTTTATAGGTCCTGAATTACATTTCCTCTGTATCTTGATGGCCCTTTCTTGACAAAATATCAACAATTACAGAATGGTGGAGACTGGGCATGACTAAGAGTAAGTTCACTCTCTAACAGCACAGAGATTTTTTAAAGTTCTCTTTTGAATTGTGTTATGTTCAACAGAGTATAAATAATGCAAAACTGAGCAATAAACACACCCCCCAATTAACTGGGATGTCTCCAAGGAACAGATTTAAAGCTAAAGATGCTTAACACTGAAGACTACTATTTAACTAGGACAATAATTCCTCCTAAGTGGGATGTCCTCAAGCAACTTAATGGCAATTGAGTCCATGTATGTGTCCATGCACTGAGACACTTGTGTTGGTTCTGCTTAGTTTTATCTTCATACCTTCTAATCCATCCATGTTTGCAACGCATTAGCTTTTGCAAACTGAATAACCTATTTTTAAAGTGATCTGAATTCATTTGAGGATGAGGTAGTACAGAAATAGGTTCCCATGGCTGCAGCCATGCTTCAATGCTGGAAAACCTCCAATTTATGTCCCATACTGTTACCCAGGTGTCACCTCCCTATTTAAATGCAGATTCACTGCCAGGAGTACCACATTTATGATGACATATCCCAAGACTCATACCTTCTTGAACAAAATAGTCTTGCATCATGTATTGACAAAGCTGGGCAAAGGTCAAGGATATCCTTGTGATCTTGCTGGAGAAGAAAATCCAGTCTTGCCTTAACAGCAGCCATTGTAATATGATAGTATACAAGCACAGAGCAAAGGAAGCAATGCAAATGAGTCACTGGGGACATTTCTCAAAAGTATCATAAAGTAAAGGTGCTCCAACAGAATTATCAAAAACCAAGGACAGAAAACAGCTAGCCATGCTGTATCCATCCTTATTTTGAGAAGCAGGATTGAATTAGTCCTGGGGAGAACACTGTTAAAGAAACTTGGTCCTCAAGCAAAACCAGGACTCTGATGAGATTTCCCTTGAGAGCCAGGCTCCCTTCTCCACACAACAGCCTGAGGACAATGGATAGCTACCAACACCAAAATGGACATCCAGAATGGTAATACATAGTCCTGGCAGAAATGCATACTATGCTAAATAAAAACCATATACATGATTTTAACAAGCCTCTGCTTGGATGCCTGACAGATGTTGCTGGGCACTTTTCCAAGTGTGCAGTTATTATGCCCCTTTCTCTTCCTAGACACCATTTATTTCAGTTCTGCAACAATTACCATATTATTCCAATTCAAATTCAAACTTGTATCTTAAGCTTCATTTTGACAAAAATGAGATTTTCCCCTGCATTTAATCGATAACTACAAATAAAAAGTCATTCCCTTTACTAAATTCCACAGAAGCAGCAAGTAACCAAGGAGAGGACCCAAAGGTTTAAAATGCACAAAACACACTAAAATAAAAGCTACATTAAACAAACTTCTGATTTGGTATTTTTATTGCATGCATAAAAAGGCCAAAAGTACAAGTCAAAACATGTTGGGACCCAACTACAGGTCAGCTATGACCTGTTGAGTGCAATTTTTATGCTTTTCTTGGAGGGGGAAAAGAGAGACACTAAAAAAATCAAAATAACACAGTATTTTCTCTAACATTTTAATATCCTACAGCTGTTATACTGTACTAGCACCTATCCACCCCTCCACCTAGCCTCCTTCCTCTTCCAGCTCCTTCTCAGTTGATCACTGCAGCCCTTCCACCCCACTCCCTACCCCCCAATCCCTATTCAAGCTTGTTGCACTGCAATGGCTTTAAATTGGAAAACTTTTAATGCAGATAAATTTATTGAAATAAGGCGATATAAAAAAAGTTCTTTGCTTCACAGTTTGAGCAATGAATTGAGTTTTCAGGTATTCATGAGATAAAATTTGCCAAGACATCAACACAAAAATTATAAGGCACTCTTAGCTGTAAACAAGCTCTTGGCAATTGTAGTCCTTCAGGTCATAACAGTTACTGCAGAACTCTATTTTGCATTGCACTTTTCTACATCTGCAGGCATTACAAAACCAACATTAAAGCAAAGTAGCTTTGAATTCTGACAAACACTATAAAGCAGGGGGGTCAAAGTCATCAGGCCTTGTAGGCGAGATGAGTGGCGTGGGGCCAGTCTGCCGGTTTCACGAGTGGCATAGGGTCAGTCTGGTACCCACTCTGCATGCAGTACACCCAGAACTGGCCTCCAGGTACCACAGTGTATAGGTCCAGTGTAAGACCGATGGGCAGCACCATGGACCTGCTGCTGGGGCACTGCAGACCATAGCTTTGACATCCCCACTGTAAAGCAAAGCAGCTTTCACAGGACTTCCTGTGTATTTAATGCCCTTCCAGTCCTGCAACACTTCTGGAAGTTCCAGTTTGGGGAGCACCACCATGGTATATCCTACTAAGTTGCTCAATTCCTTTCTGAGCAGGCCCCTTTTCTGCACCTTCATGCCTCAGTACGGGATCTTTGTCCAACATGAAAGATGGTTGCAGAGGTATGCTTCAATCATATAATCATAAGCAAATCTAGGATTTTGAAAATGGGGAGTGGGGGGGGGGGGTGCAGATAGTGCACCACAACAAAGACGGCACATATTTTTCTCCAGTTAAAAAAAAAACAACAAGCTAGGAAGCTTCATTAACAAGCAAGGAACCAAGAGCTATATTATTCAATTAAAGATTCAAGCAAAGAAAACAAACAACTTTAGTGGAATGTGTATTAATTCACTATCATATACTTATTCACTATAATTCACTATATATACACATACTAGGGGTGCACCGATACAGATTTTTTGGGCCAATACGGACAGCCAATTTTTAAGGAGCCATATCGGTCGATACCAATCTGATTGCTGATATGCCGATATGCCACCTGGCTGCTTCCAGCTGATAAGTCTGTTGTGGGGGAGGTGAGAGGGAAGGGGCATGGGGGTAGGGGGAGGCAGATAGAGGCCCCAAGGACAGGTATGCACAGCCAGGGCGTGGCATGGAAGAACACAGCCTGGCCCAGCCCCCACACCGGGATGAACCCGGCCTTAGAGCACCAAGGAGAAATACCCCTTTCTGCTTATGATCCAAGGCTGCAGCCTGCAGCCACAGCCCACCCTATGCACAGATCCAGGGGCACATGCCCTCCATGCCTCCCCCAGGGGTGCACAAAGCAGTGAGAGCCACCCCCTTGTGCCCCCTGGACAAGACACTCATGGCTTCATCCCATGCGTTGCCCCAGCTGGCCAGTGCCTACCTCAACCCCAGTCCCACACCGCGGGGGCCTCGATCTAACCCCCACCCCAAGTCCCTTCCCCCACAAAAGACTTACCAACCACATGCTGCCGGGCTGTGCTCCTAGCTACCCGTGTGCTGCGCTGCAGGCGCACGCACACACGAGGTCATTTATCGGTGACATTATCAGCCACGTGAGCCGAAAAAGCTGATTGCTGATGCTGTCAATTTTCCTTATATTAGTGCCAATCCAATGTGGGACTGATGTATCGGTGCACTTCTAGTACACACATATAAAACAGCACCTGTTGTTTTGTTAGTCCTAATCTCCAAACTTTGCTGTCACCTACCAAACCCTTCATCATGGGCTCATACACACACCCAAATCTAACCCTGCTATCTACTTACCTCCCCAGCTAGCCCCCATGCCAGCAGACTAGGGCTGGAACAAGGTTCATATGCAAAGATGAAAATTCCAAAATTGGAGGGAAATGCAGTATTTTATTGTTACCACAAAGTGGAATTAGTACGACTGTTTTTTCCCAGTTTCTCACCTCCCCCATGTTCCTGGTCTTCAAACCCTGCAGGCTCCAAAAACAAAAACATCATCAACTGCAATATCCCGAAACAAGAAATTAAGACAAAATAAGCAGCATCTGGGAGCTCTTGTCAGTACACCAGGAAAAAAAAACAAAGCACATGACAGACCAGTGCAGAAAAATTCTCTTTGCAGAGATAGGGCCAGAGAGACAAAATACACTGTTAAGATAGTTGTCTGTCTGTTTAGGTCCACAGCAGGGGGTCAGACTCAATCTACTGAGATACCTTCCGACCCATAAAATCTAAAAAGAAATCTATAAAGTCTGAGAGCTAGGTATATGCAGAAAGAGATGTCCTGCTGAAAAAGTTAGTGCCATGGTTCCACCCAGTCACATCCTACCAGTAAAGAAAAGTGTGCAATGGAAATGGCAGCACACCTCCTAAAGTTTAGGCGAAAGGCACCCTGTTTCCTACTCCATGCCCAGTGACAATGGGGTTTGTTACAGTAGGTAAAGCTTGCAGTTTTATTCAGGTTGTTTGCTTTATTTAAACTATTAGATATTCAATAAAGGTTATTTTGGACTACCAATTCCTAAAGTTATACATCCAATGCACATAATGAAACATCCTTTCAATAACAACTACAGGCCATTAAAAGCCAAAATAAACTTAAGTTTTACTAAATCCATATACACAAAGTACAAAACCCTGCCAGAATCCATAACAATATTATGTTTCCACATTTCATCTCTTAGCTACAAAATAAGTTTGCCTTGTGTGCCTGACAACTTGCTGAAGATTTTAGAGCAAGCCTCTGACTGCCCATAATTCTAAAAATGTCAACACCTTTGCTTCTGACAGCTTAGCAGAGCCGTTTCCCTTGCTCTGACAGATGTTGTGCAGCTGTCACACCAAGCAGACATTGCTCTGCAAACTCCAGCCTGGTCATGAGACACCACCATTCCCCTTTTAGCCTTCCAAATACACACTCCACTGTTACTCTGCAGCTACTAAGGGTAGAGCTGAACAGCTCCTTTCACACATTCAAGTATCCACTAAAAAGTGTCACAAACAAGAGAAGCAGGTGGTAAACTGGATCTGCCAGAGTGTCCATGAGAATCACAGAACTATTAGATGGTAATGCCCTAGGAGCAGAAGTTCAATTTTTCATTAAGAAAAACTGATGCATTAAAAAAACAAAAACAAAACAAAACAACCCCCCCAGTCACCCTGGTCTCAAAAGCTGCCTCCATAATGGCCACATTAAGGCCTGATTGTTCTCAATATTAGAGCACCAAGGAGAAACATCCCTTTCTGCTTGTGATCCAAGGCCTAGATGGGGACAAAAGGGGCGCATCCACACATGGAAGCATGCACACTTGCAGCAGCTTAAATAGAAGCTGTGAAAGTTAAGCCGGGGCTTTTTGCCTCAGCACACGTGCTTGGACATGCACTTTATTGTGGATCAAATTATGCCTCAAGTGGCACAATAACCCTACTTAGCTCCTCCCAGATCTATAGGCAGGGGGAGCTAGAGCCCAGGAGCTTCTGGGGCCCAGCCAGGTGATACCTAGGGACACTACCCCTTGTGCCAGCCTGACTGCTGAAGCAGCCCTGAGAGTTCCCTGCACCCTTTACCCACTGCAACAGTCTGGCAGTGGTGGCTGCTGCCTGGCTGTGACCCGCTGCGCTCCTGCCAGACTTGGATGGGGACTGCACAGCCAGTAAAGGCATCTGCCCCTCTGGGCCGGCTGCCAATGGGCTGTGGCTGCAGAGTTGGCCTCTGTGTGGCACTACTTCCATGTGTGCCCCTGCCTGGCCAGCTATCATCCAGATGTTCCCAGTGTGGTGGCCTGCTTTGAACTGTTAAAGCATGTCCTCCTAACTGGCCAGCCACCTCCAGCTGGGTCCAAGGTGCCACATGTCCTACCCCAGCCCCTAATCTTTGCCCCACCTGGCCCCATCCCCGCCCCC
>NW_017728947.1:95605673-95614995 GCF_001723895.1 Crocodylus porosus
GGGGCTGGTGGGGAGAGGGGCTGGCAGGGGCTGTCCCCCCCCCAACCTCTTACTTACTGGAACCCTGGTGCTGCAGCACACTGTCTGCCAGGCCACATGTTTCAGCACCAGGTGGAGGGGCAACCACTAAGACACTCTGGCAGTCAGAGCATCTCCATGGAGGACCCAGCCTCTGGTTGCCTCAGGGCATGATCCAGGACAATGCCCCGCCCCACTTTTTTAACTGGATATCCAGGGGTCTCATTTTCTCCCTGCGCTGCAGGCTTGGGGAGAGGCAGCCATTGCTACACAGAGAACATTTTTTGTTCTTGCATGTGCCTCTTGCCCCTCCTCAAAGAGGTTTGAGATGTGCACGTGCCTCTTGCCCCACTCATCTGGACGCGCCCAAGGTGAGTTACATCAGTAGCCCAATACCATTCAAGAGCCCCCATCACGCATAACAAACAATATCCTCTCATGCACTGCCAGGCTTTATAACCAACCTTTACAGCATCACATACCTCTGTGCCTACCAATTACTACTGAGCACAGAGATGAGCTTCCAGATGGTAGTGGATGAGTAGCTGAGGGAAGCTCTTACAGTGGCATGTCACTACACCAGTTCCAGAGATCTCCACTTTTTGCTGTCCTGAAATTCAGCCACCACAATTGGTCATCATATATAGCAGCATCCTTTCCTCAGTTTTCCTAAGACCAGAAATGACACTGCTATGAGAACAGCTGCTATAGGCAAAGTTCATTAGAAATTAGCCACTTTATTTTATCCTCCTACTCTACCAAGACAATCAGCAGCTACTTTCCAAAGCCACCTATCTGTGTGATTTCAAGTATTCATACAAAAACTTCTAAATATGACCAATTCTTAGTACAGCAAGATATAGCTGGGTTCCCTTTATGATGGTTATGAAGGCACTGCATTCCCTTTATTATGGTTTAAAATGGTGCTAGCTGACCAAGGTACAGAAGAAACAGAGGATACTGGAGCGGAATAATGGAAATTTGCTAGTTTGAACCAAGAAGCCAAAATTCTAGTGGCTTTTACTTGCATCTCAAAATGCATGACAAGAACCCCCCCCAATATGTATGAAATCTAATAGCAAGACAAAGCACCATGGAATTTAAAATCTCAGGCACATATTTTGGAATTTGTGCCATGTGTATACATAGATTCAGAGGGAACTAGGTTAACTGCCCGTCACATGGATGCAATTGTTTCGGAATAGTTCTTCTTTAACACATTTCGTGCAAAGGGTCATGGGTATCACCCAACACAGGAAAATTTTAGATCTATGATCATTGTTAAAGGGGTACTCTGGAAGTGCACAAATATCTACTTTCACTTCATTCTGCTGAAAGTCAACATGAAACTACTGCCATGAGTTGCTCTCACCACTATAGTTGGTGTTCAAACTTATGCATGAGGTGTTGAAGAGGCAGAGCAACACACCATCTTTGAGTAGGCTTAGTTTCAAAACAAGATAAAGCTATTTTCAAAGCTTAGTTTAAATCAAGAAAACAGGACTAAACTTTCATATAAAGTTTTGCACTGTCTGTCTATCTAGGTTATGAAAAAAAATCCTATCCATTCCATATTAGCATCTGGGTAATTATTTTTACTTGGTTATTAAGTCTAAATAAAAATAAAATAACTGATATTTTGAATGTTCCCAACAAAGAGAGATATTTCTTTAACACTTAACTACTATTTCTTATGCTGCACAATATTATTCCATCTTAAAAACACATGAGATTGAGAGCTAGGATTAATAAAGGACCTAATAGATAAAAATGCTCAATTTCTATACATTTTAAATGGCATTAGGTCATTTCTGAAGCAGAAACCTTTTGGCTGTCTGAAGGCACAGAGCAGGCAATAGAATTTATGAACTTAGTCACTTTCAATCCACTAGACCAACTCTGCACAAAATTATTCCCTTTCATCCAAGAATCAAGATACTGAAAACTAGAAGGCTAGAGAAACTATTCCAATATTTCTAACTCTGAAAAATAGGCAAGCCACCTCTTAATTTTAAGACAGTCATCTGCTTAGCAGTTTCCTCTTCGGTCACCTGCAGTTGAAATACTTTTTGCAGGGAGAAAGCAAGTATACTTAGTTCATCCAAAAATGCTGTCAAGTCAAATCTTAGGGGACAACCAGAGACTCCAATCAGTAGGGATGTACTTAAATCACACGGAGGTGAAGTAAAAATTGTGGGCCGCTCACAGCACCCAGCGTCTTTGCAGTGAGACCCCTGGCGCTCCCTGCTTTACCACTGAATGGCCAAGGGGCTCTGGCAGCCCTGCCCCAGCCACTGAGAGGACAGACCTCCATGCAGTACCACCCCTCACTGCCAATTGGCAGAGAAGGATAGGGCTGCACAAAAGGCAGTCCTCTCAGCCAATCAGCAGCAGACGGAGGAGAGGGTGGCCAGCAGGTTGGCTGCTCCCATTTGTACTGACTGCTTCCCCCCCCACCAGTGGACTGCAAGGCCAGGCTGCAGCAGCCACTGGCTCCAACTGGGGAGCCAGCATTTTATTTAATAAGTTGTTCTGGTGAGGCTGTGCAAAAATCGCAGGGAATGCCAGTTTTCGCAGTGACAGAGAACTTAATTGCTAAGTTATTCCAAAACCCAGGCCACATAAAATAATTTAACAATGTCTTGTTCATAACTCTAATATACCCTTTTCAATCAAAATCTGATAGTCTAAGTATACTAAATAAATATATTTTTTCTATTTTCAACTGAATACATAAAATGTGAAGAGTCACTACCATTAAGAGGTAACAGCTCTGATTTACTTGAATATTTAATCTGTATAGTGATATCTGCAGAATTAAAAAAGAAAACACTTTTTATAGGTTGTTATAAATATTGGGATTTAGAGAACCTAAAAGAAAAAAAAAGAAAATATAGTATTTCTACTAAGTTTTTAATAAAAAGATAAGGGTCTATATTAATAATGATGCATGTGGTTTCATTTCTGCTGGAAAATAACAACTAGATCACAGTATATCATCTCTCAACATATGCCTCACTGCTAGAAAGAAAGAGGTCACACTCGAACATAACTGAAAAAGCAAAATCTAAATTCCGTCTTCACCTCAGAATTTCCCTTGAAACAAATATGGACAGTTAATGTTTTATTTTGGTTCTTGATATAATATTCTTGTTCACAAATGGCATAATTTAGAAGTCTTCACTTATAAGGTAAGCATATTTTTAACCTTTAATTTAAAAATTTGCTCTTCTCTAGCCTTCAATTCTTTTAGGCAGAAGGCAGGAAAGTGTGGCAGTTCACTAACTCATTCAGAGAGGCATGAAGCTTTTACAGGCCTTTGTCATCAGATGCTACAAATGGATGAGAGAAGGGGTACCACAGGAAAAAAAATAAGGTTACTTAAATACAAAGGAGAGAGCAGTACTGACTGGGATAAAGATGAGTTGAAGAGATCAAAAGGGGATAAACCACTGGTTTTCAGCCAAGCTATAGCTGTGCAATATTTGCACTATTAGGTAAACTTAGAAACTTCAAATAGGAATAGTGTCAAAAACATCCTGCTGCTGTGATCTTTCTGAGTTCACTGCAGCAGTAGAACTGCTCTATTAGTTTTTCTAGGGTCAAGAAGTGAATGAAAGCTAAGAGCTGGAATTTTCCAAGGGGTGCCATAAGTCTAAGTTGAGAACCACTGGGATAAACAAAGCAGTTCAGCCACTAAGGGACACCAGGGTTATAAAAGCTGGTCCAGACAATGGGATAACACTCCAGAGTCTCCGTTGATACCATACTTTACACAATCAAGTTCATGGACAATTTCTTGATCTGTAGTTTCATGTTTAACTCAGTTGTTAACATTTTGTTGTTTAAAAATGGTTACTCCGAGGTCAGCGATGAAGCATCAAGGAAAGTTAAAGTATACTAGTACAGGCTTTTGTATCATTCTAGAACAGATGACAGATTGGTATCTATTCATTCTTCCACCTAGGAATTGCCCTCTTTATCCAATGTAAACAACAGACCTACACTGATGATGGCAGGTGACAGCATATCCGACACTAACAGAGGAGCAGGTAAAAAACCTGGATGTTATAATCTGTGTTGTCTGATCCAGTGACAATGTAATCTGTGTTGATGACACAGCACAGCTAATACCCCTGCTCTCTGCAAGTCCTTTTATAATACGGATAGCCAACCTGCAGCATGGGTGCCACAAGTGGCATGGACAGCCTCTGTCTGTGGCACACAACTGATTGGGAGGTGATAGGCAGCACGGTGACAAATAGGGCAGGAAGCAGAAAGGAAAGCAGCAAAACGAGCAGGGAGCACTCATGGAAGGTGCAGGGCTCACTTATGGCATGCTATAAAACAGCAGAAGACAACCATTTTTTTCACAAGCATCTGATGAAGTAGCCTGTAGCCCACAAAGGTCAAGCCTCTCTGAACAAGTTACTCTATAAGGTGCTATACTGCCTTGCCTTCTGCCTAACTCCAGACTAACACAGCTAACCATGCCTCTTAATTCTTTTGTCAGACTATTTAACATGATATAAAACTTTAAAGCAGAGGCGTAATTTAAAAATTGTATTGCTAATTTTCTTTAAAATGCACAAATTCTGTCTTTTGAATCTGAAATACATTAAATTGCGAAGTTTTTTTTAGTGAAAATATATTAGAATTAACAATCAGAAGAGGGAAAAATGATGCAAATCAGGAGTCAGCAGCTTCCAGCCATGGACAGGTATGGCCAGCAGAGCCACAGAATCCAGTCTGTGGATCCAAAAACTTTTGGCTCTTGCTGGGGCCAGGTATAGGGAAAAGCACTGGCAGCAAAGGGCTGAATTTTAACAGCAACCTACCTCAGACATGAGTTGAGTCACACCAGCCCAGAACTGGAAAAGGCTGCCAACCCCTGATAGAGATAATATACAGCTTTCTACCATGAACGAAGAGATGTGAAGAGTTTGGTGATAGACTTGCCCATCCCAACCAATCAATCAATCTTTCAAATCATACCAAACCAGAGTAAGAACAGATAAGTAATAGATGTGGTACAAGCAGCAGCACTAATAGCTAAGGATACCCAATGCCAGTAAGATCCTATTTTTAGCTGTCTATAACTTAGCCCATGGCTGTCCAGTTGGCAGCCCACAGGCCAAACGCAGCACAGGAGGAGTTAAATGGTGGCACCCAAGCTTCCATCCAGCTCTCTCTATGGTTCTTCTCCCTCCCGCTTCCCCTTTCCCTTCCCAGCCCCAAAGAGAAGTACATAGTGCTGAGGGAGCCTTTTGCCTGGGGCACCCGAGAGGCACAATACAGTGGAGGGGGGGGCAGCACAGCACGGCATACCAGAGGAAGCATGCAGCCCCAAGGGCCCATGGCCCCTACTGGTTCCACCCTTAGCTGCTTAGAAGTTGGACAGCCCTGACTTTAGACAAACACTGCCAACCATATCCAATATTATCCATATTAGGCAAGACTGAATTTTTCTGTAAAGTTTAGCTGAAACAGGTCAGCTATTCCTGAAAATGTGATAAAGAAAAAAATATATGTTCCTGCCTCTATTAAAAAAGTTCTACAACCATTTTGTTAAAAAATTCTAGCAACTCCAGTTTACAGCAGACTCCACCCTGTGTCAGGGATGTGCCTTTTAACATCCCAAGAAAATCTGCCCAAATACAGCCAAGTTTTGAGACACTGAAAAGCTTCAGTTCACACTCAGTGGAGACTTGTTAGAGTTTGACAGCTAAATTCTTGTTAGTTTCAAGATACAGTGAGTGTGCTCCTGGCCAGGGCTAAGAGGACAAAGCAGAATTTTCCCTCCAACTGATGTTTCTCACTGTTGGGCTCCACTGTGATACAAGGCACCAGAACTGGGTGCAGTGAGCACAGCAAGCAGCCAGTGCTTTTAGGGGGGAGGGCACCAGCATTCCCACCTGCCCATTGCCCAAGCACCTATTGCAGCCATCAGGGGGTGCACCAGTACCCTCTACGTGTCACCACTGCAAAGATGGGAGGGAATGGGAAGAGAGACAGAAGTGGGGGATACATCAGGTACAAAAAGGGTAGGGATGGGAGAGGAGGGGAAACAGGATGCCAGATGCCAGAAAGGAAGAGCTAGAAGGGAAGAGCTAGATAGCTAGACTGAAAAGTGGACTGAAACAGAGTGGCACAAACACATCCTAGAGACATAGGGGCAGCAGGATCAAGGGCATGAGTCCTTTCAGAATCTGGACTGAATCCAACAGAACAAATGTTTCTGACTTTTGAGTTTTTGACTTTACAAACTTGCAGTTTTTAAGTGTTCTCTCTCTCCTTTTATTTTCATTTTTTAAAAAGAATGGCACGGCAATGACTGTTAGATATTCTAATTTTTAAAAAGTATTTTAATCTTAATTATTTTTTTAAAGCCCTGGACAACAGGCCTAAGAAGGAGAAATGTCTCCACCGAGTTAAGCAATTAAGGTGAGAGAGTTAATTTCAGAAACGCTGTCTCTATCAAAAGCTGTATCACATAACATCAGAGTTTCTATCATTAGCATATGGCTGAGGCTATCCGTGGAAAGTAGGTAGGGCATGCACTTTTAAGTACCCATTCAGTAAAAAGAAAACTTCAGCCTTGATGGCTGTTTAGGAATGCTTTTCATAGTATTACATTCATTAAAAAAGGGGAAAAAAATGTTGCCTTTGAAAGTTTCTGCAACATTCTCTATCGATTAGCTTAAATGTACTAAATTGGAAAAGTACTAAAAAGTCGCCAGCCTTCAAAAAACTATATCAAAAGAAGTTCATCTCAACCAGAGTGGTGTGGCACTTTGGGGTGCCTTGAGATTCTTTCAAGGGTGCCTCACTGTTCGGTGTGCAAACATGAGAGTCCAAAGATAAACCCAGAGATTTCAAACAGGAATCCATTCAAACAGAATGTCGGCTTAACAACAACCAGACTTAGCCATATATAAAATAGCCACATGTTCAATTTTAACTAGAACATATTTACAAATAAGGTGCTATTACTAATACCATACTTTTTGACAAAATAAAATTAACCAAATCTGACCATATTTATTGAAAAAACAGAAATACTGACAAATCCAAATATTAACTACACACCACTAGTTAGAAGACTTTTGGTTAGAAATCAATGCAACACACTACGGCACAAGAACTAGCCACACTCAAAAGTAAGGGGCTGAAAAGAGGTTCAAGTCCTTCAGTACCTGCTCCTGTCCAGAAAACGGGATTTCCACCAGAGTATCATCTCCAAATGCTACTCAAGTAGACAGTGAATAAGTGTTGTTGTTTGTTTGTTTTTTCATTAAAAGTTTGAATTGTTGGGAGAGAACTTTTAGCTATAAGTATGCCAGTGATCCTCTCGGGAAACATATTTGCCAGTTACAACTGCGCACATGGACTGTCAAGCCTTGTCTCTTGACAGTCATAAGTTCTCCTTGACCTCCCACTGAAGTTCTCTGCCAGCACAACTGTTAAACTAGATGCATCAAAATATCTACTCTTTAAAAAAAAAAAAAAAAAAAAAAATGCACTAGTTTTAAAATCACAGTCTTTTATATTTGTATCCAGTTCCTGAACTGGTGCCTTCTGAAGAGTCCCCCACAGAAAATATTCAGTAAGTAAGCATTATGATTCTTTATCTCTCTCATCAAACACAATCACTAGAAACAAGGTTAATCACTATTTCATAAACAGTAAAACTTAGTTCTCATGCAGCGTTTTAAAACCAGAGATTTCAATGTGTTCTTTATATAGAAATTGATCCTAATTTTACAGTGGGAGAAAATGAGGCACAGATAAATGCTCAAGTTCACACAGCACGTCAGTGGTAGAGATGCCTATAAAACCCAGGGGTTTGACTCATTTTAGCATCCTGCTTCCTAAATCAGAGGTAGCCAACCTGCAGCACACATGCCACTAGTAGCATGGACAGCCCCTGCATGTGGCTAACTAGGAAAAGGGACAGGAGCACGGTGGTAGATAGGGCAGGGAGTAGAGAACAGAG
Organism: Crocodylus porosus; assembly: GCF_001723895.1. NCBI lineage: Eukaryota > Metazoa > Chordata > Crocodylia > Crocodylidae > Crocodylus > Crocodylus porosus. The sequence continues at coordinate 95,613,688 of NW_017728947.1, forward strand.
CAGCCCATGAGGCAGGGAAAAGAAAGAGTAGATCAGCCAGGGGAAGGGGATTTGAGTAGCACTCGGGGAGAGTGGAGGGTTAGTATGTGGCTTGCCTGCCAAAAATGCTGGCCCCCCACTGCGCTACATCAGGTTGTCTCTCAACTCTGATTATATCATTTTGGTGGAGTAAATACTATGTCCTTTCACAGCCTTCATATGCAAAACAAACCACCTTTCACTTCCAAATACAATCCCCCCAATAATATGTGCACTTGTGACATGAATTCTAACCTCAGCCTGAGAAAACACACACTTTGATGAAATAGTTTATGTCTAATACACTGTATTTAATATACCATTAACATATAAACAACGCTACGCCTGAAGACCCGAGCTTATTTAAATATATAAAAAAAAATATTTATGTATAGATTTCCCTGTGCCTTTCGAAATAAACTGTTCTGTTTCTTGTTATGTGTCGTTCTTGCTGGTCACCAGATCTCAATTCAGTCTGCAGCCCAGCCCCCCTCTACTGAGACACGGCCTCATTTAGACCCCATAGGCTTGCATTTGTGCTGAAATCTTAGAACTAACCCTGGCTATCCCTTGACCCACACAAGGATGCGGTTATCAATTGTATTAACTCAATCCAGTTAGCTTAATACAGTTCAAAGCCCTGTTCAAATACAGGCTAGCACGTGTGAAGCCATGTCACGTTCAGTTAGTCTGACAGAGCTAACATGGTTGATAACATGCTGCCTTTTTGCCCACAGAGGCGTACCTTCAGCATACTTCCACGCCGGCTCATTTAGACCTGGGACAGGAGTCAGCACATTGACTCAAACGCCTATAACTAGCTTATTTACTCGCTACAATGGGAAAGTTGCCACGAGCTGCGAACTGACAAGACTTCACCATCGCTTTCCCACAAAGCTCGCTCCTCCTCACGTGTGTGGACCCGCCCCTGCGATTATAGCCCCTCTCCCCACGCGGGGCCTGGCCCGGCCCACGCTCAGGACAAGACACCGAGTGAAACGTCACAGGAAAAAAAGTGGTGAGGAGCCAGACTGCGAAACGCCGCCCGGGCTGCCATGTCCCATCGGGGAGGGGCCAGCAGGGGGTCCCCCGAGGGGGAGCTGCAGAAACAAGAAAGGAGGCAGCAGGGCCCGGTCTGGGCTGCGGGGGCCTCCGGGCAGAGCTGAGCGGAGGATATCGGACACTCCCGCCAGGCTCTGCCTCCCCACCCTATATGGGCCGGGCGCTGCTCTCGGGGGCGTTTTCATTCCCCGCACGCGAGCGGCCCGGCCCGAGAGGCAGTGTGTCCGG
>NW_017728947.1:95615095-95662026 GCF_001723895.1 Crocodylus porosus
CCGCGCCGCCGCCATTGGCTAAGCCGACAGCCCCCGCCCCCAGGCTGCGCCTCGCCCCCTTCCTGCCGCCGCCAACCAATGGGCTCGGCCGCCCCCTCGCCCCTCATTGGTGAGGGGTTAACCCCTTCCCATGGTTGCATGCCTATTGGCTGTGAGCTCTTGGCCTTTCCTGGGATCTGCCGTCCGATTGGTAGGCGTGGGTGCCAGTCCAGCCTCTCCCAATCCGCGTGCCGGGGAGCGGCCCGCGAACGGGGAGGCCGTGCGCGGCGCGGACGTGGTGACGTCGGCGGGGTTTGGACGCTTTGCCCAAGATGGCGCCGTGCATGAAGTGCGGGCCTTGTCGCCCTTAGCGGCTGTGTCGTCCCGGGTGGCTCCCGCTCTTGATCGAGACTTGAGTGCGGCTGCGGGGCCCGGCCGGGCCCTCAGGGCCGGGGACAGGTAGAGCTGGGCGGTGGGGGTAGCTTGGGCCCAGGCAGGGCGGAGGCGGCAGCTGGAAGCGTGTGAGCTCCTCCGGCCGAGCCGGGCCCTTTCGCTGGTGGCGCCCTTGCAGCCCTTCTGAAGGCCGGGGTGGGCAAGGAGAGGGCAGGAGCCAGGGCAGCACGGGACGAGCGGCCGGGGGGAGAGGGCGGAAGCTTGAGAAACAAAACCAAACGGATCGGTTGTGTGCGGGATGGACGTTTGGGGCGCTGCCAGCTGCCCCATCCCCTGGGCCAGCGGTTCCCAATCTCTGGTACAGGCACCACCAGCAGTACTCTTAACAGATGCATTATAGTTACTTTGCATGACAAAAAATTGCTGGTGGTATTTAAGGTTGCATCATTTTAAATTGGTGACGTGCAGTCTGTCCGTGTTTGGGAACTGCTGCCTTAGAAGCTGGGGGCATGGGTGGGCAGCACTGGTCTAAGCAAAATGAAACAAACTTGGTTTGAGGTAAGGTCATTCTGGTTGCAGCTCCCGATCGTAGGCTCTTTTGAAGCTGGTGACTGGAGTCGCCACGTCACCTCATGGGCACTGCTCATAAAGGAAATTTCCAGGTGGCTGAGAACACCCGGGCCAAGATGTTATTGTCCCTTTGCTGGTTCTGTCATCTATAGCGCGGTGAATAGTGGACTTTCAAAGAGGACAAGTCACCTGAAGAACATTTGTAGAGAGACTTGGGGAGCAGTCAGATCATGGTGTCAGTGCTGTAAATTTAATCTAAAAACTTACATATTTACTGTGTTTACGTGCTCATAGCAAAATCAGCCACTTTCTGAGGTCACTTTCAGGTCTTAGAACTTGCTGACGTAATTTGTGTAAGTAAAGAAAATGGCTTATCTGAGGGTGGAAATGTTTTTGTTTTGGCGCCATTTGTAAAGACACGTCTTTCTTTTTAGGCTCTGGAGCTGCTACTTGAAAATCTACCCTTTGAAAACCTTATCAAGCAGGATCCATTCTACTTCAATAAATGAAGGAGAATAAAGAAAATTCCAGCCCATCTGTAAATTTGGCAAACCTGGACCACACAAAACCATGTTGGTACTGGGATAAAAAAGATTTGGCGCATACACCATCACAGCTAGAAGGCCTTGATCCAGCTACTGAAGCACGATACCGGCGAGAAGGGGCCCGGTTCATATTTGATGTGGGAACACGTCTTGGGTTGTATCCTTTGAGTTGGTTTGAGGCAGCTATTTGCATTACAGAATAACAACACTAGAAAAATTATTACTAGCAAGAATAGTTCGTATGTTTTTGATTCATTCTTGAAATTTTAGTCATCTTCTCAAAACATCTTTGACAATTAAATATCTGTTTTAATGTATTGTATTTCTACTCTAATTTATTTCTTCTGTTTGATTGACAAGGATTCAGTTGATAAAATGACAGCATAAAGGGGAAATGTGATATAGAGCTTTCAATCATGTACTGTATAGTGATTTTGGAGATTAGAAGTACCTGCTTTCTTACCTTAAGCCTTTGCACAAATCCTTCAGGCTTAAATTTTGGAACTTTTTCCAGTGGATACCTCTTGAGCAACATGAAAGGCCTCCAGGTCTATCAAGTCCAGTCCTTTGTTTTCTCAGTCATTTATCTAGGGAATTCCCCAAGTCACCATTTCAGCCCTCTCATATAACTGTAACACACAGCAATAACTGAAACACTAGGTAAAAGCACAGAAGGTAAAGGGCGCTGCAGATGCCCTTAAACTGCAATGGCTGGGTAGTAGTTGGTTAATATATGCTCAAAAGGATCAAGGCAGGTCAGAGTCCTTCTACCCTTTGTATGATTTGGGTGTCATGAGAACTTTATAATGTTAAATGACCCACCTCAAGGCTTACTGTAATTATTTCATTTTTCTGAGCCAGTTCTGTGGGTTTTAAGTTAAATGACTGGAATTATGTGGACCCCTGTGTAAGCATCGTCTTGACTCTCTGTCCATGCCAGCTCATAAGATCCTTAGAGAAGGAGCCTCATATTTTCATGAAGTGATTTTTGTGAAAGTTATTTTGTGGATTATATCCTCTGCATATTAAATGCAGTCATTATTAGTTTTAATTTATTTGGATGAAAGCTGGATATTTCTCTCTCTGCTTCTTTCATCCATCTCTTACTTTAAATGTACTTTATGCTCTGTTTAAATCCTTATCCTGTAGCATAGACACTATGACACTTTGGCAACTGGAATAATATATTTTCATCGGTTTTATATGTTTCACTCCTTCAAGCAGTTCCCAAGATATGTAAGTTTACAGGATTGATTCTTTAGTGCAATGGATGTTTTAAGTATGGAGTATTTAAGGTGGTGGCAAATGGCTGATGTGAGACACAGTTATTGAAGTGTCATGTTTTATGGATAAAAAGTTCTGAAAACTGTTGTCAAGATTGCATCTTAAAGTGTGTGTGTGTAAAGTTTAAATTACATGTTGAAGTCGTATAAGTATGTCAGAAAAAGGCTAATATGGAGAATGTTAATTTGTGTGATTTATAATGTTAAGGTTAAATCAGATCCTTTAAACATGTTGCCTTGAAATGAAAATTAAATGTTTTATGTTGAATATCAAACCTTAAAATTTACCATTTCTCCCTGTGTACACTCAGTCAGTTAAATGACCTACTGCAAATAAGCCTTGCTGTTGTAATTCTGTTATGCTAATCTCATTCCAAAGAAAGTGTTAAAATTTATGGTTTGCAGCTTCTGGTAAATGCTCTATAAAAATAAAAATTTCATAATTACATTTTAAAAACCCTCATGAGGCAATGATCATTTTGTGCTAAGGCAGAAACTGTTTATATTTTTAATCATAAAATGTTGCTTAATGGGCAGTCATCCAAAAGCCTATATTTACTTTACTTTACACACAACTTAGCTTCTACTACTATAGTCAATGCATCAGCTTTTAATTATGTTAACTGTTCTATGACAGAGAGCATCTTATAGCCTGGTAGTTGAAATTGGCAGTGTTTTACTTAGGATGCTACATTTAAATACATAGACACCTTTCTGAACAAAAGTTTTCTTCGGTAGGTGACTGGAGCCTGCTGTCTCTTCCTGGCAGGAAAAGTTGAAGAAACACCCAAAAAATGTAAAGATATAATCAAAACTGCTCGTAGTTTATTAAACGATGTGCAATTTGGACAGTTTGGAGATGACCCAAAGGTAAAAATAAGTTATGCTTAAATTCTTGTCTATGTAATAACAACTTAATTTAATCTACTAAATATATTAATATTCTTCATATGCTAAGGCTTTATTTCTCTCTGAGATAGCAGCAGGAAAGTTAGATTCCCATTTGAAGGGAGACTGACAACTTCAACTTTCATAAAGGTATGGACATAAAAACAATTTACCATGGGTCAAAAAGATGAGGCTTTACCGTAGGAGACTATGCAAACTTACTGCCATATGCTTGCTCTTACTGCATGACAAGTAGAAATTAAAGTGATAGCTAGCTGCTTAATGCACCTTACTCCTCTTTTGATTGAGGACAAAGCTGCTGCCTTTAGTTTCCAGTGTAGTTAAGTTTGTAAGGGAAGCCTAAGTCTCTTAATTTTCCTGTTACTTTGAATGGTGTCTTAGGCACAGGAGAACCTGATTTCTTGGGGAAAAGACAATATATTAAGCTGACAACATATACACAAGATTGGAAAGCTAGGTAAATACTCTTATAATTTCTTTCAGTTATTAAAATTTTAGGGGCAAACTTGAAACTATAATTACTACAACTTTTCAGAGAAATATGACTTTTTTTTTTAATTATAGGCTATCCCTTTAAAAGAAATAAGGAAACCTGAGTCAAGGATTTTTATAGGTGATATCTTTTATTGGACCAACTGCATAGTAGGAGGGACACAGACTAGCTTTCGGGTATCAGCCTAACTATACAGTTGATCCAATACAAGAAGTTGCCCACAAAAGTCCTTAGCTCTCACCATTTTCATAGGAAAACTTAGTTTTTCAAAACTCCTTTCAGTTCAGCAAGTGTATGGTATGAGTTCTAAGAAATTTCTTATTCTCTACAGTATGTTAGTAGTTTCAGTTGCCTTGACTGATTTTTTTTTTTTTTCAGTTGCTACAAAAAGCTACCATTAAAAACACGGTGATTTTTGGATTATAGGTGCTTAATTTGAGACACCTTAAAAGGTTCTTATATTTCACAGAGTGGCTAGCTGATAGTTTTGAAAAAGTAAGGTTGTCAGGATGATCATACTGAAGTGAGACGCCGCAAATTGCTTGTCTATTCAGAAAATTGCTGGTCAGTTTGCCTGATCTGCCATCCCAAATTCTACAACAGCAGTCATTATGTATGACTTACAAAGTTTTTAAGATCCTTTAAGAAAACAGATGCTAACTTGTTTATTTTATTTTGTTGACTTTTTTTTTTTTTTAGTAGAGTTTAGAATCCCGTGGACAAGTAGTGATATTTTAAATCCAAAGCCCATAATTTATTTTTTTGTGTTGATTTTGATGCCTCTATGTAAATAATAGATGAAGGGAAAGTTGTAAAATACCCTTGAGCCTTTTCACTTAGGCAGAGGTTATAGTTTCATCCTGTTAAGTATGCTTAGCTGTTTATCATGATCATCCTAATGGCACCTTGAGATTTAATTAAAAAATTGATGTCAGATTACCCTATGTGAATCCAGCCTCTCCTGTTTAAGAATTAAATCAAATAATTTTAGGAAATACTATATACAGAAGTCTTTGTTTTGTTTTGTGCATTTGATGCTTTATGTGCTGTCAGTTTTGCTATTTTTTCCCTGTTCTTCCTTCCCTTTTTACTCGGCTTTTACACCACAATATTGAAAGCTCTCCTAAAAATACTGAATGTAAAATGAAAAAGAAAATTTGCCTAATTTTCTGATTTTATTTACTTTGGCATCTCTCATAAATATTAGGTTGAAGTTTCTGTTTTACTACTTGAGGGAGCTGTAATGGAGCAGTCAAACCTTGTTTCCCTGGGGATACTGTATAGCAGTGGTCACCAACCAGTGGATCTCGATCCACCAATAGATCTTGGAGCCTCTTGTGGTAGATCTCAGAGCCTCTTGGGGTCCCTCTTGAGGCTGGGATGAGGGGCTGAGTGCCCGCATGCATGCATGCACCCCAGCCCAGCAGGTCAGTCTGTAGGGGAGGGAAGGGGCAGGGGCTAGATTGAGGTCCCAGCGGTGAGGGACAGTGCCACAAAGGTAGGAGCAGGGGTAAGTTGAGTAGAGCCCAGGCTGAATGGGCCAAACCCGCTGGAGAGGTGTGCCCCCAAATAATTTTTTCTCCCTCTACCTCAATCTGCCCCCTAACTTCCCTCCCCACAGACTTACCTGTTGGGGGGAGATGGGGTGGCAGCTGTGCACAGTAGATCTCAGGTTGCTTTTAAATGCTAAAGGTGTCATCTTCTACTTAGCAAGGTTGGAGACCACTGCTGTATAGTCATATTTGAAACAAATATCAAACGCTAATGAGTGAAAGAAGAGGTAATCTCATTTATGGTTACTTTCTCATCTTTTCTAGGAAGAAGTAATGGTTCTAGAAAGAATCTTGCTACAGACTATAAAGTTTGATTTACAAGTGGAACATCCTTATCAGTTCCTTCTCAAGTATGCCAAACAACTCAAAGGTAATCAATAATAAATAAAATATTTTTAATATACTTCAGTAATAGTTGTACAAATACCACTAAAAGAGCAATTTGACCTGAAGTTATTTACAAACACTAATCCACCTGATAAAGGAAAAGTGAATATTAATCTTATTTTCCTGAAGGGAGTTCAAACAGAGGTTGCCTAACCCCACAAACTAAGAGCTAGTAGATATTTTCAAAAGTAAATGTTCTTGGCATATCATCCTCAGCAAAAATGAGGGTACTAAGGCATTTAGTCTTAGTAGATCATATTTCTTTTTCACTTTGTCACTGCTGTTTTTAGACAAGTTGATCTCAGTAGTTCATTTCTCCTGTCATGGAACGCCTTCAGAAGGTCTTGTTGCTGGCTTCCTTATCCCTGATAACCCAGGCAAAAGTACTTTTTGCAGCTATACTTTCTTTTTTCATGCTCAGACCCATTCAACTTCAATTCCTTGTCATCAGAAGTCACCAGGGATCCTGGTTTTCCCTGATAAAGAATCACAAATTTTCTGATGATTAAACTTCAAAATCCATGATTAAAATTAAAGGCCCCCCACAGCCCTGCTGCCCCACAGCCCTGCTGGTGCCCCTCTTCTCCCCTCCCCTGCCAACAGCCTCCCCAGCCCCACACATGCAGGCACAGACATACACCCCCCCAGCAGGTAAGTGTGTGGAGGGGAAGGGATGGGATGAGAAAAAGGGAAGGTGCTGGAGGGAGATTGAGAATTGGAGGGGGTGGGAGGGAGTGTCTCTGTGCCTGCTCCCAGGAGCAGGGGTGGAGTATCACAGACAGTGGCTGGCACTGCCCTGCACCATCATGGCTCTGTGGGCGAGCAGTGCAACATCGGTGGTATGGGGTTGTGGCAGTGGCCAGCTGCTGTGTGCAAGTCCTGTCTCTCCTTCCTTCCCCCAAACCCTGGTCAGTACCCCTCTTCAGGCCACACACACCTTCCTGCTGAACTGGGGGGGGCTCATACTCAGTGGCTGCTACCACCCCACACCACCGATGCCATGCTCCTTCACGCAGAGCTGCGTGTGTGACTGGATGCAGCGAAGCGGTGTGGGGCAGTGGCACTGCTGTGTACAAGCTTCCCGATCCAGCTGGCCCGCCAGTGCATGTACAGCCCGCAGAAGGGCACCACTGCCCTTGCCCCTGGCTGGCTGCTGCATGTATGGCCTGCAGAGGAGCACTGCTGCCCTTGCCCTGCCTGGCCCTGCTCCTGGGAGCAAGCACAGAGGCACACTCCCCCGCAGCCCCATTCTCGATCTGGGTCAGCCCCTAGCCAGCTTCCCTCCCCCAGCCCTGCCCTGCAACCCCCAAGCCCCACTTACTTCACAGGCTCCAGGAACCAACAGTGAGCCTGATCCAAGCCTTGGGTGAGGGCTGGGATTTCCCCACCGTTTTTGCAAAACCAGGAAATCTGCAGGTTTCTCTGCTAAAAAGTAAAATCCATTTTTTCTCTGATTAAAAACAGGAAATCTGTAGTTTTCCCTGTTGTCCCACGTGAAACGGAAAATCCAGAGCCTTGGAAATCAATTGCTCATCCTACATAACAATCCTATAATGCTCTTGTCCTGTAATGTCATATTTCTCTATTTTTCACTCCAAAAGAAAGAATGCCTCTATCCCATTGAACAGAAAACCACCACTTTGGTGTTCTTTCCACTTAAAAGATAAATGTTGGGTTCCCTATCATTTCAGAAAGCTCAAAAAAATTAGTGCAAAAGGTAAATGTTTTACAGAGAGATGACATATAAAAGCAGTCTTGCAGCTTCAATAATTCACTTGCAACTATTAAACAAAGAGCATTAACATTTTCTGGGGATATTTCCAAATATTCCAAAGTCTTTCTTTTTTTATTAGTTTATGCCATTAAAAATTTTCAAGCATTTTTAATTTATCATTCAATCTTTTTCTTTTTCAGGAGATAAAAACAAAATCCAGAAATTGGTTCAGATGGCATGGACATTTGTAAATGACAGGTAAATTGCTTCCACACATTTTTATAATTTTTGACAGTGAAGTATTTCAGTTACCTACCACAACTTTCCTTTATTTTGGACCCTGACCTTTCTCATTCCACCTAGATGAACTCAAGCTATACGTTTTCTGCAAACAGTGGAGGCAGTTCAGAAATGTTATAAATCACTTGGGTCTCTCTCTCCTTTAAAGAAAAGACTCAAAGACTCTTATTCAAGGGTGAGAGAGTAGATTGGGAACACCAGAGGGAAAGCCAGACATAGGACCCCAAATAAGATCCAAAAGCAGCTGGCCAAACCCTTGAGTCACAGAAACAGATCTGAGTGGTCTTTAATGATCTGTAGGAAGAGAAGTATATAACTGGTTATCTTGAACTGGGAGAGAGGATTTTTCAAAAAGTTAGCTGTTGTGTGACATATTTTAATTGTTTGGTGCTGTAGGAAAGTATATTGAGCTGTAAATAATTTTATTCAAGTCTATTACATCAGTCAGCATTTAGAAAAGAAAAACAAAATATTTGGTTTCTTCTTAGTTTACCATCTGTAACTGCTAAATTGAGCAAACTACTCCCAATTGCAATTTTAAGTGTGGCTTTATTTTTAAGAGGTTGGTATGTTAATATGACACCTCAATTAATAGATGTGATCTCTGGGTATTGAGTCATTTCTGCTAATTTAGTGGCCAAGCTCTTCCTGGCAGGGCTGCAATGGGAGGGGGCTATGGCAAATTTGTGGCTGCAGGCTCGCCCCCCGCGCAGTCCTGCTTCACCAGGAAGAGCTTGGTGCAGCCCTGGCCCCTGCCCTCCCAGATGAGCCAGTGGCTCCTGGCCAAGGGACGCACAGCAGTGGGACACACCCCTCGCCCACTCTATCCTGTGCCCACCCTGCCCGGCTGGACAGCACTTGCCCCTGCCCCAGTCCCATGCCTCCCTTCCCACAGGGGCCTTGATCTACCCTCCGCAGCTCCTTCCCTTCCCCCTCCTTCCACACCAGACTTACAAGCTAGAGGCAGCTCTCAATGCTGCTGGACTGTGCTCCTCGCCAACTGTGCTGCGCCGTGGTTGCACTCGTGCATGGACCATTTATTGGCTAAATTATCAGCCTGATAAGTTCCAATATATTAAATTTTCTTTATATCAGTGCCAATCCAATATCGGACCAATGTATGGGTGCACCTCTAGTGATTAGGCTCGTATTTTCTAGCTCAGGTGCCTAGCTAGAGACAAAAAGTGACCTGATTGACCAAGGGGTGTGAGAACCAACAGTTCCTTTTGGCTTTGTTCAACAGTGTTGAGGAACAGCTTCTCTGAAAATAGCTTGATTTTATTCAGGTATGTTAGGTTCTCACATTTTGAGACTGGTAGCATGTGCGCTAAGCTGTGGATACCTGCATAAGGCAAGTGGGGGTAAAGCAGTTGCACAGATGGTGGTAACAGTCTTTTAGAGATGAACAAGGTGTTGGGCCCAAGCACATCAGCACACACAATTAGGCTTACATCATATTTATCATGGATAAAGATACTTTAGGGAGAACAGAAAGCAAATTCACTTTCTGATCCCAAGTGAAGCATGCAGGGCTAGCATCTATTAGCAGGGGTAGGCAACTCCTGGCACAGGTGCTAGAGCATAGCACATGTGAAGGTATTTTGCTCAGTATTGTGCAGCTTGGGGCAGATGGCAAAGAAGGGTCTGGGACAGCTCAACCAGGATCAGGGCCCTCATAGCTCTCTACCCCATCCACTCCTGGCACACCAACATCTTGCGAGTCAAAGTTGCAGGTTTTTTGGCACTCTGCCCAGAAACGTTGCCAACCCCTGTTCTACAGAAATATTTTTTCCCCATAAATTTGTCCAATGTTAGACGACAATGTCATGGAGGTGATTGTAGGGGCTATATGATGTTTTAACAAATATCTCAGAATATGTGCTTTGAGAGAGCTCTGAATTCAGCCAGTGTTGTTCATTACTATCACCAATGTGGATTTCAACTATAGGTACTTCAATTAAGATTCTCTTTCTTTCTTGCCTGGTTAAAAGGATTGCTATGTAGCATTTGTTAAAATGAGTTAGATTCCCTACAGTAACATAAATATAAATATATTTATAGTTGCAACATTAAACGTGTAAAATCTGCTAAAAGTTTACATCTTGCAAGTGTTAAAACTGCTTTTTGCATTTTTACTATTAAAACAATTTTTAAATGAGCCATTGTTATCAAAGTATACTTCTGTTTTATGGACTTCAGGCATCCATAATATACAGATTTTTTTTTTTTTTTTTTTTGTTCTGTGCTTTAACCAAAGCTACCTTTTTGTATTTTGATTTCTCTGTGTTTTTGTAATGAGTGAACAGCCTGAAATGTTGTTGTAACCAGCTGGCTAGAACTAAATAATCAAATTTAGTTTCCCGTGATTACATTTAATAATAGAGGAGCTGTAGTAGTATCAGTTTTACTGTTGTATTCAGTGCTACAAAGGCCAATCAGGAGGATCTAAAAATTTAAGTAATCTAAAACTTTGCTTTGAGGACTTGGTTGTAGAATTGTTTATTGTTCCTTGTCTCTCTTTCCTTGTTGTTTTTGCTTTATTTAAATGCATTTTATCTGTAAGAACTGGAGGAAAAAAAGATAGGCATTCTTTCACAATTGAAATGAAGCCCTGCATGCATGTCTAGGTCAGAAGACCATTTCCAGCTGACATCATAAAAGGATTTTTTTGGCTAAGCAAAATGTAATTATCCAAGCTGGAATTTGATGCAGTTAAATGCACACCCTTTTCTCCCTCCCTCCCTCCCCCTTACATTGTGAAAACTTTACGCTGGTGTGTCAAGCTACATCTAAAATATCTCAGCTAACTGTTCACTTCTTTCCGTGGTTATTATTGCTGAGAGTAAAGTTCTTTGTACAGGTAAAATCAAACTTAATTTCTGATTACTGGTACTACATAAAGTATTGAGTCTGGCAAATTAGCTTGTCTAGCAAACAGATTCCTAGTTTTGTTCATTAACACTGTTTGAATAAGATCTTAAAATGGTCATCTTAATTGTCTAATCAGTAAATACCACATATTCCAATTTGTGATGTAGTTGTTGGAGCTGACTTAAACTGGCTGTTCTTTCATATTCTAGTCTCTGCACTACATTGTCACTGCAGTGGGAACCTGAGATCATAGCTGTTGCAGTTATGTATCTGGCAGGCCGTTTATGCAAGTTTGAAATTCAGGAGTGGACATCAAAGCCAATGTACAGAAGATGGTGGGAGCAGTTTGTTCAAGATGTACCTGTTGATGTTCTGGAAGGTACCAGCAGTGATTTTTCCACCCCAATTAGATACTTGCAGTCTTTTAAAAAAAATGGAATCTGGTCAGTTTCTCTTATAACTTCCTGGTTTGGGTGGCTTTTTTTCCCTAAACAGCATAATCACACTTATTGCTCAAAGTAATCTTATTTAAGTGTGTCTGGCACAGGACATATTCAGTGGTGAGCCCAGTAGTCAGAAATGTTCTGCTTTTATTTTTCCAAGAAAACTGACTCTACCAATAGGACAAGGAATAAAGGGTAAAATAGTGATCAGGTTTTCAGTGGGTCTTAGCATGGCGTATATATGTATCTTTGTGCCTGAACAATTTTTTTTTTTTCTGTTCAGTGTTTGATTTGCTAATTTTCATTTGTGCTACATTTCATTTTTTACTGCAGTACATCTTACAATGGAGGGGAGGCAATTGGAGTTTAAAAGATGGAGTAAAAACTACATAATAACTCCTCTGACCTTTAAAGGTACTCAGATGTTAGTTCTATCCCGACATCTTATAAACAACATTTTTACAAGCAGGACTAGCTTGTGAAGAGAAATAGCATGGAGCTCCCATCCTTGCCTAATACAACATTATTTCCCCTAATGGAGAATGAGAAATTGATGCTCCAAAGGAAGTCTCTTCCCTGCGTGACTGCATGCAACTAAAAGTGTGGCCGTGCGCAGCCTTTTCAAGGCCGTACACCAGGAAGAGGCTGGGGCGGGAGCCTGGTGAGGGCTCTGCTGGCTCTGGGGAAGTGCTCTGCTCCCCTGCATCAGGGCCAGGGAGTAGAGCACGTCGTCGGACCTAGCGGAGCCTGTGTCAGCCCCTCACCCCAGCCTCCATCCCTGCCTTTCCTCACCTCGGGGAGGAGCTGCTGCCTGTCCCAGTGAGGCTCCACCAGCTTCAGGACACTGCTGCATGGCCTCGGGGAGCAAGGAGGCACATGGCGTCAGGGCAGGGGAGTGGAGCAGTGTCCTGGAGTCAGCAGAGCCTCACTGGGGCAGGCAGCAGCTCCTCCCTGAGGTGAGACAAGGTAGGGATGGAGGCTGGCGCGGGCTCCGCCAGCTCTGGAGAAGTGCTGCGCTCCCCGGCCCTGATGCAGGAGAGCAGAGCACTTCCCCAGAGCCGGTGGAGCCCACGCCGGCCCCCCGCCTCTGCCCCAGTCTCTGGCGCCTCGGCTCCAACCCCACCCCCCCAGCCAGCTCCCTCTGGCCCCCAGCTCTAGCCTCCTTCCCCCGGCCCCCAGCCTCTTTGATCTAGCCCCAGCCTCTTGGCTCCAGCTTCTGGCCTGTAACTCTGGCCCCCAGCCCCCTTTGATAAGTGTCCCATGCCGGACCGAGGTGGCACGCTCACAGACCGCTACTTCTTAGAGGGAACATTGATATGCATGTATTATGCTCCTTAATTTTTTTTTAAAGGAGCCTTTCCCAGACTGTCTCTTCTCAGTTCACATAGCCAACTTAATTTCAGGTTATAGCAAGGCTTGCTGTTATATTATTTTATACAATTTCCCATATCATAAAAGAGAACTTTATCACAGCATTTATTATTATCGTCCCCAGTGTTTATCATCATTGTGCATACCTATATACTTTTCTCTTTCTCTGGGTGCATTTGCTTTTCACTTTTTATTTTGTATTTCCTTTTATTCCATTACTTAGCATTTAAAGGCTCCAGCTGCAGTTATAGTTCTTTTGTTTTGGATGCTCTGATAGCAGGCATCCCCCAAGTTCTTTCAATCTAAATATAGAAGAGAGAATTATTTCATTTTTATAAAAAAAAGCAATCGGAGTGAAGTGATTTGTCTGAGAGTTGATTGAATCAGAAACCTGACAGAAATTGAACCCAGATCTCCTGAATCCACACCTTCATCAGTTGCTACAGCTTTTCTATAAGAATTCTCTTGGTTGCTTTTTTTTAAAATCATGTTTTCTTGCCTTAAATATATTTATTTCTCCTGTGGTACACAAGACCCCTGCTCCCATACAGACAGAAATTTGCTTTAAAAAGAAAATTGAAATTTACTTTTACTACACAGCAAATTCTGTCAAGTGCACAAAGAAAATGTAAAATGCTTACAGTTCTAGTGGTCTGTTATAGCAATGGGGAAAATATTTGCAGTCCTAAGTATGATTTTGAAAATGGTGCCCTTGGAAACAGATTCAAATCAATGTTAACTTTCTTGTTAGAAATGTGTAACCTTTGGGCCTCTTTTTTGTTAGACATCTGTCACCAGATCCTGGATCTATACTCACAGGGGAAACAGCAAATGCCTCATCATACACCACACCAACTGCAACAGCCACCATCCCTTCAATCTACACCTCAGGTGCCTGCAATACAGCCATCACAGCAATCTCAAAGTTCTGAGCAGTCACAGACACAGCAAAAGGAGTCCCAACAGTCAGCACAGCAGCAGCAGCAGCAACAGACACAAGCACAGCAATCTAAAAAGCCTTCTCCCCAGTCAAGTCCTCCCAGGCAGGCTAAGAGACCAGCGGTATGTTGACCTGAACTTGTATTTTATATTCAAGTGAATAATGTATTTTCCTTGCCAAAGACTTTGGAATGCAGCAAATCTTATTTTATCAGACTTGCTTTGTTGCAAACATCTTAATTTCATAGGATACAGCCTTATTGTTATATGTGTTTAATATTTATTAACTAACAGCTTTGACAACACAGACAAATTTGGTACATGGTACATTACACCCAACAAACATAAATGGCAAACAGACTTCTATTGTAATGTATGAACAGTTGTCTGTGGGTTTTTGTGGAGTTTTTTTTTTCTTGGCTCAAATAATGGTTCTGTTCTGAAAAGTGAGTACAGCAAGTGGTTTTCAGTTCTGTCCCCTTGGTGTATTGAAACGGGCATCTTTGCTTTAGTGGCAAAAGAATCTTCTTACTCTTGTCAAGACTACTTTGCCAGCACCTTGCTTTATAATCACCCAAATTGTTTGCTATGCTGTAGTCTGTTCCATATATGCATACCAGTGAAAAGATGGGAGTTTGCATGGTTGACTAGGAGAATCTTTATTCCAAGAGATGATGCAAAAGAAGTGGCAATCCTAACTCTGCTTTCAGAAACCAGATTGAGTTTGCAGTATTGGCCATCAGGAAAGTCTTCCAAAATGAGCATATTTGCGATTTTTATATTTATCAGCCTATCCTAAGGAATAGACTGAAAATATGGAGCTCTGCTGTTGTTAGATGCTTTCGTTGGAACTATTTAAAAGTTTTGCATATTCCTATGATTATAGGTAAAAAAAAGAGTTTTATGCATTTCAAGTCTTCTGTTTTATATTGTATAGTGTAACCCATTCAAATAAAAGAGCTCACTGGAGCCTAGGCAAAAATCTTGGATATTCCAGTTGCAACCTAAGTAAACCCATGTTGAAGTATAGCTCTTAGTCCTCAAACTTGTATGCATTTAGCAAAATTATCTCCTATATCGCCTGGGTGTTTTGATAACCTACTCAGACATCAGTGGAATAACCAGGGCATTATTCACACAAGAGCCTCCGACAGCTGTTCTCTCAGTCTGTTTAGGATGAGTGTGTTCCATGGTTCTAGATCCTCAAAATAAATCCTTTTGTATGCTCTTAATGGCTTATATTATGACCTACTGCAGCTAATTCAGGTTCAGTTTGAGCAAACAAGAGGCAGCCACCCTGCAGAGAAGCAGGAGATAGAGTGCATGATACAAAAGTGGGAGAAAGATATATAACATCCTAGAAACAGGAACCAGGAAAAAAACAAAGCTGCTTGGGTCTGAATTACTCTTTATAATACGTACAGTAATTTCTGCTGATGAAATGGAGCCAGATCTGTGAAGGAGCTTGCAGCTATATAGCACTACACAGTAATTCAGTATGGAAATAAGCTTTTTTATAATTTGCTATTTTGAGGAAAATTGAGGGAAAATAACATTGTAAAAACTACGGAGTGAAGTAAGAGAGACCCACATTCAGTATAAAATTTTAGGTGAACTGGCATCAGGGTTGTACAAAAGAATGTAGCAGCTGACAAAATAGTAGTTATATGCTAAATTAATCCCCGGCTAACCACAGCATGATGGGGCAGCAACAAGGTGCATATTGTTTAGAGAATTGCTTGTCTCCAGAACATTTTTTGGTTGAATTGAGTATATGGCTTCCTGAGACAGCCTAATAGTTCCTATAAATAGGGGTGATGTAACTTTCACTTCAGCTTTTATACAGGATAAAGGTATGTTCCTGGGAGATGCATTAATCACTTAAGCCAATTGTCATAGTTTAGTGGAGTTATGACACTTCATGCCAGTTGAGGTGGCTCCTTATCATCACCTTAACAAATGTCTGTATAAATCACCTGCACCTGAATCACTGGTCAATTGAGCACTCTGATCTTCTTACCATGGGGCAAAGCTAAGTTATAAGTAGGGGCTGATATTTATATGGATTTCTTAAAAGTACCAAAGGAACAGTTATGTGTGTGAGGCGACCCCACAACATTTAAAACTGATAAGAATGAACTACTCTCAAACAGCGTGTCTAGTCCGACACTTGTTAAAATACTACTGTTGAACCTGGGACTATCAGCCTGCAACACAACTGAACAACTAATTTTAAAACAAAAAACAATTCTCATTTCATTAGAATTTGCTAAAATATGTTGGCCAGTATCGGCAGGGCAAGGAACACCGGACAGTTGTTTACCAGGGTAAAATTCTTTGGCCTTGTGCATCAGTGGTAGAAAAATTGCAACGGGCATTCATTTTCATAATTGGGTATGCAACATATATGTAGCTTTACTTGTGATCAGACAAGTAATGTAAAAGCTACATAAAATTATAGGCAGTTACAAAAGCTTGTGGCTTCTTAGTCGCTCTGAAGATTTGAGATGGTTTATACATTTGTAAGTTGCTCACAACTGGACAAGTGCTGTTTGTATGTAGAGTTGCAGTTAAAATCTTTGGATTAGAAGTAGCAACAAAAGTGGGGATGCAGCAGTATTAAAGTGGAAGATAATTAGAATTATATAATACATGCCAACCTTTGGTATATACAGCCTTTTTTCAGAGTTCTTCTCACATAGTTGCTTTTTTTTAAATAATGTTTGGTCCTTTGTCATCACTGACAGAAAACTGGCATCCTTGTGAAAACAATTAGAAAACCAGCTTGAAATTTGAAACAGCTCACAGCCCTAGTGATTGGCACACAGAAAAGCAGATACTGCCAAAAATGTTGTTTAGTTTTGTTACAGTTCATGTTATTTAGAGGCTTTGTAGTGTTTTATTTTTCAGAACAATCTTATTAAATCATGAACTTCATTAAAATGGGTTACAAGAGGTTCTTTAGATATGTGGGGATGTGACACCCTTAAATTCTGTGTTTGTTTGGTTATAGTTATTTAGTGTGTGTTAGATTTTTTGGGGGCAGCTATTTTGAACCTCTGGAAAACTACTTTATATGGAGGGGATAGAACTGTTTACTCATGGTAAGCTTTAGGAAAGAATCAGTATAATTTTAAATTAGGCATCAAAGAAAGCACCATGTTTGCTTAATGCAGTGGTTCTCAAACTTTTAAGACTCAAGGCACCCCTTGGGGAAAAGCCAACAACAGGTCAGAATGCTTTTAACAGTAGGGATTCCTACTTGAAATCTTTGGGCTTATTTTGTGAATCTTGTTTGCATACTTAACAGTGCTAACATTGCAGGACAACCTTGAAATATGCTCAAGGCACCCCAGGGTGCTGCGGTACCCAGGTTAAGAATCACTGGCATAATGATAGTAGTCAGGTTAAATCTAGAACCAGGATCTTGCCTTATTGGGAGACACTGTGGTTATGGGGATGGAACCAGAATAACACTGAATGCATGCTAGAAGCAAAGCAGCTTAGGGCCGTCTGCAGGAGTGTACTTGTGTCTGCATTTAAAATCATGCAGGATGGTTTTGTAGACTTTTTAAAACTCTGCCTGGCTCTGGGGTATTTAATTCTTGTTTAAATCCCTGTTAGACTACTGAACTTCTCAAACTCCATTGGTTTTAAATGGTTATTTTGACTGTGCATAATTGCGAGGTCTAGGAGTGTGAACTTTAGTTTGCAAGAAAGCTTATGGAATATTGAGGAATTCAGACACCTTTTAAAAAATAAAATAAAAATAAAGCTATGGAATTTCAGTGCCATGGTAGGATGTTGCAAAGAAAACCTTCTTTTAGTGTTGAAAACATTTATTTGTCTAACTCCGACATGTGTAGAACATGTCTGAGTTTGGCAGGTATGCCAGTTTAGTGACATTATGGTAACAGTTGGCTCTTACAGCACTTTCTGTATAAGATTTTGAAGCACTTTCCAAATTACTTTACAACCTAATGATTAGGTAACTAAAGCAGAAAGAGGGAAAATGACCTAGCAAAGTTCTCACAAGGAATGTGAGGGAGAGGCAGGACCAGAACCCAAGTCTCCTGATTCTTGGTGTTTGATTAATTTGGTGGCCCATGATGTGTCTGCAGTAAATTATGACTAGATTAAACTAGCTGATGACACTCACCAACAGGGATTGCAGCAGGCAATGATATGGTTCAAGTAGCTGCATTTTCCAGTTAATTTATATACTCATTTGTAACTATCTACTTTCCATCCAAACTCCCAGCTTTATGCTTCCTGATTCACCATTTTCTGTGGTGTCCAACACTTCTTGCTAAAAGCTTTAGAAAATCATTATTCTTGTACTTTTTTATTTTGAAAAAAGAGAACAGAATTGTGTTCTGTTAGCACAAAGTTCTTGCTCATGTGTTGAAAACAGATATAGGGAAATTCAGGTATAACGGGCCTTAATAAACTGAATCCTATTAGTAGAATATATTTGCTAATTATAAGTAATTTCAGAATGTTTCAGATCTTATGTTGTTCTTGATTTTGATATGAACTCTATTTTCAATAACAGCCTGTGTCCCCAAAGGAAGAAGCCAAGGCATCAGGTAAATATGGTATTTTCTGTCCCATACCTTTCACAAGGAAATTGCACATCTCCTCTGGTTAGTTTCCTTCCATAATTTGTTTGCACTGATCATGCAGTCCGAAATACAGACTCTTTCAATAAAAAAGTCTTAGTTGTAAAAGTTCCATAAGCAATATTTTTAAGAGTCCTGTATTGCTTAATCAAATTAACAAACCTTTCTCATCTTCTAATTAAAGAACATAAATATTTGTAGGTAGTTTTTCACCCAGTACTCAGTAACTTGTAGCATCGTGATGCTGACTGAAAGTGTCATGGTATTGAGTAGCAGTGGGACTAACACTGAACACTGTAAAAGTTCCATCTGCAATACAAGATAACTTAAGTTTGTAACCATTTATTGGCAAGACTGTGTGTAGATGGAGTTTTTACCCTTTCTCAACAAATCTAGTTTGTAGTGACTTGCATTTAACCATATGTTTCCCTTGTCAAAACTCTGAACTAACATGAAATGCTATTTGCTTCTAATACCAGCTATAAAGCTGTTACTTTGCTGTGCAGTTTAGGATGGGTTTGTGTGTCTGGGTACGTGTTCCAGATCTGCTACTCTGGGTTGCCATGCCTGAACTGCTGTTCATAGCTGGTTATGCAACCATGTCTCTAGCTGGTTATAATCATATAGAGAGAAAAGTTACTGTAGAGAGATCCTTTTAGTAATTTAATGTATGTTACAACATCAAATAAATTCTAATCTGTCTGAAAGCTCAATTGTTGCCTTCGGGTTGAAAGTTATGTCTTATTTGGTGTGTATATTTTTAAAATATTTTTATTAATTTTGTAATAATCATAGCTTCTATACATCTTCTTTTCCAGAACCTCCACCACCATCTAAAATTCCTAAAATTGAGACCTCTCATCCACCAATACCCCCTGTGCATCCACCTCCAGGTAAGTTTTACTGAGCAGTATATCCCATAATATTGTTCCTATTGGAGCTCTCTGAGTTGAATGCTTGAATTTTTTCTTTGTTGACTGGAACTGAAAGTGTCTCCTGTTGCTTTAATCCCTTTGGCAACATTAAGAACACTGTGGATGAGGCTCTAGAGGAAGTTGCATCCTAGCAATGTGGGTTTCTTGTGATCTGGGAAGGTTATCTTGATGGAAATAACATTCTGAAGACTCAAAAAAAACCCCCCAAAAAAGCTGGGAGACTGGTCAGGTTTGCAAGGAGCATTCAAGAGAAAAAATGCTTTTTTGGTTGTAAACTACCCAGAAGAGTAAATATGACAGGTAACAAACTATCTAATGTGAGGAGCAGCTGCATGCCTTTCTAGTATGGTAGCTGGAACAGGCCTCCGTCTCCCAAACTTTTTTGCTTTGCTATATCTGAGACTGATGATACCCAAGCTAGTTTAATGCCAGATACATTTTGACAAAGTTTTTTGTATTTGTGAGGAAAAAAATGGAATGGAAGAAGTAAGGTTATAGGTGGCATTTTGCTGTAATTTTGGCAATAGCTATCTTTGAGGCTTTGAACATTCAAAGCTATGTATTCTTCACCAGTTTGAAAAATCTTTGGAGAACTATAGTAGAACAACTGCCAGTATTAGGAATATTATGCAGGAACCAGCATTGTAGCATTGTTATTTCGCCTTGGAAGAGCTGCACTATGTCTTGAACTTGATGTCTTGAAGAGATTTTTCAATGGCAATACAAATGTTTGCAAAATGGGCATGTTTTTTAGCTGGGTAGGGTTTTATAAGAAATTTTTAAGGATCTGACTACTTATTTGAGGATCAAGTCCATATAAAGCTTCAACTCTATGTCGGAGGATCTGCTTATCACACCTGTTGTATGTGGTACATGTTGGATAAGGAGTTCTGTAGTTGCAGTAGTGATGTATAGAAATAGATTAAGTTCGTCATATATCTGAAAGCCTTAACTTTTGAGGTTTAAGATCTTTGCATAAAGAGGGAACATTTAATCTATTGTGATTGTTATAATGGGTTAAGGTAAAAGAACAACCACCGTTTAAACCACGCCCTTTTTTTCTTCTATCCTGATGACAGTCTAAGTTGCATGAAGCAGGCTTGTTTGACAATCAAAAATTCTGGCATGCAGACTGGGCTGTAAACCTTTCTAGCCATTTTCAGTTACTGTCATTGTTTTGCTGTTGGCAAAGGTGCAACTGAATTAAGAGGCAAGGTAACAAGGTAAGGAGTCTTAATGAGACATGAGGAGCTGAGAGCAGGCTGCTCCTGCACCAGTTAGCTGGCACACTTAACTGGGCAGAAGGGCATCTTTTAGTATTGAAATCAGTGGGATTTGGCAGATGGTTAGTATCATTTGTTTTATTTACATGCCTGTCTGCCTTATCTAGGGCATCTTCATTGGCTTATCCTGTAAACAGAAATTTCTCTGAATGCCTTTCTAAGGGTTTTGATAGTGATGAATGCAGCAGTTAAGAGCCTAGTCAAATCTGTGAACCTTTTCTATGTTGTTTGGTTAAGGTCCACTCCAGTGTAAAGGTCAGAGAAGCCTCCAGAGAACAGTGCCATGGAAAGCCAAGTTATAGGTTCTGGAAGTATAGCAGACCATTTTTGTCGCATTGATGCTTTTTTCTGGAAACAAGGGCCCTTTGGCTTTCCCAAGACATTGAATAGCAGGTAAAAAGAGACATGGAGGCTTTCAAAAGCCAACAGGTGCCATGTGAACAGTAGGCATCCCTTCGTCTCCATGTCCCACGCCAGGTCTCTAGTATATGTACCTGCACACAGGTTCTGGTTCCTCTACAATAGTAGGCAGCAGGGAACAGCTTTTTGCTTGGCTGATCTCCCAAAAGAGAATGATTTCTGCCAGAGTAGTTTGTGATGCGCGCACACCATATGTTTTTGAAAGGAACTGTAGTATTGTAAAATGTGTTTCCAGTGCCTTGACACATTAGCTGTCCTTCCACTGACCCTAAGATATGACATGAATATTTTATAGTGCGTGCTTGCATTTTGAAACCTTAAAATGACTGCTCCTAACGGTACTGACAAGAAGCAGAAAAGCATAGTGGTAGGGTGTGTATTAGAACTATAAAAAAGGAACAGTACTTGCTCTTTTCCCACTTGTCTCATGCGTAAAGCTCCAGGTCTTCATAAGTATACTAAATGCATTAGTAACATCACAGTCAGTCTGCATAATTCTGTGTAAATCCTGGCTGTACATACCTGGCAGTTGAGCAGAAGGGTCTGTAAATTGGTCTTTCTCTTGAATGAGCTGTAGTCTTTATGTTAAGTTGTGGGCATTCTTTCTGCTCTGCTTGGGGTCGTGCCTGTTTTTAAGGGCTGATAAACAATCCCAACTCCACTGAAGCTAAATTGGTTAGGAATTTGTCTTGGTCCTCTCTGGTTACATAAAACAATTTTGCTTGCAAAGACAACCTAGGAAACAGTGTAATGTGGCACAGTGACACTTCCCTGACTCGGCAGACTATCTGCAGCAGTTCTAGAAACTGTCCTAGACACCTTGGATTTGGGAACCCTGAAACATCATCCAAATCCCAGCAGTCACCGTTTCATCATTGTGGCAGATCCATCCTGAGCAAGTGTGAACCTCTCAGTCCCAGGCACCCCTTAGTTTAAAAGTTCTAGTTGGCAAAGGCCCCAGTTGTCATTGTGGCTGGGCATCATCTGTCAAAAGACACTACAAGTTGAAAATGTGTGGAACAAGATTGGAAATAGAAAATATTGGGCCATTGTAATGATTGTGTTCTTTTACATAGTACTACATCCAAAAGTTAAGTGAGGCTGCTGCAGACTGTACCAGGCAATAATTACAGGGCTTAAATGATACTCACTGCTGTAATGCTTAGCTTTTTTTTTTTTCCAATCCTGCCTCTCACTTTCATTTAGTTTGCCCTTGTGTGCCACAATGGGGAATGGGAGTGTCATACAGGATTTTGTTTCACATATGCTCTCTTAGTTCTCACTTTTTTTTTTAGGGCTTAGGCTCAGAGCCAATCTGATTTACCTTTGGGTGAAAGAATTGCTGTCTTAGTTCAAATTGTTGCTTATTCAGCAGTTGAAGAATAGCACAAGTAGCCTGGGTTCTCTCTCCCTTCTTTTATTGCTGTTTTAGTTCTTCTGTCAGTCAGCAGTGGAATGGCAGCTCTGTAATACTGCTGCTACGTGGCTTTTTGAACACAGTGCTGCATTTGCAGATTTTGCCATTTGTGGGGATCTCAAGAACATCCCCCATGAATGGTGAGGGTTGCCTGGGCTTGCTGCTCTATTTTGAAGGGATGTTTCAGTTGGGTCCCATTAAGGAGAAACACTAGTCTACTAAGTATTCAAGCCAAACCAGATATTTCCTTTTTCCTAACATTTATCCCAGTCAGCCTGAAACTTCACCAGTCTGATCTTATTTGGGGATTAACCTCTCTTCCCACCAAATATTTCTTTTAATCTAATGAGTGTGTAGAAAATGAAAGCTAAAAACTCATTTGGTTTGAGCATTTTCCTAAACCCATTCTGACTTTTTTTCTTTCTTTTTTTTTTTTTTTTTTTAACTAGTTGTGCTGTTTGGCACCTTGCACATGTAAGAGTTGTCTTAAAAGCTAATATTCCAGTCTAGGGGTGGCCAGGCTGCAGGACACATGCAACAAGTAACATACTGCAGATCTTGGAGGGAGCAAAGAAACAGTGATAGGGCAGGGGGCACGGGCCTGGAAGCGGAGGAAGAAGAGAGCAGCAGTTAAGCAGAGGAAGAGGATTGGAGTAGCACTCTGGGAGGACATGGGGCTAGCTTGTGGCATGCCTATCAGAGGTTTGCCCCCTCAGTTCTACTCAGTTTTCCTCTCCTGCCTCTGCTATTTGGTCAGTTTTTCTATGCAGCAAGCTTTTCGAGTTGTGTGTAAGGGAGAAAACAGTTGTCTAGCGTGCCAGCAGGTTGGTCATTCTTCTCCTCTGGTCAGTGATCAAGAATCCAGTTGAACAAGGCCCATCAGCTTCTGTTGGGTTGGTATTGCTTGCATTAAATGCATGTTCCTAGCTCTCTGAAGCTGCATGATGAAACCAGATTTGTTAACAAGATGCACTAAAAATTGTGAAGAGTTGCATCTGATTTTAAGAAGCCAGCATTTTCCAGCATAGGTAGGATTAAACTTGGCAGTAAATTTCACATTTTTCTTTAAAGAAATGACCAAGCTTAAATCAGCTCACTTGTCAGGGGAGGGACCAGTATAGTAGTACCTACCCTTTTCTCAACCTTAGTTTTTTAAGTGTTACCAGGGTCTGATAGAGTTGATGCAAATATTCCAATCCCAAATAATCAACATGTAGCTAGAGAAAATGAGGTCCACGTTTGACATGGAACTCCCTGAAATTCCTGTGTCGGCAGAATCCTTTAACTGCTGTGCTGCAGGAGAATCAGTTATGCTTTTTGTCTGTTTCAGAGCGCAAGCCACCTCTAACAACTGCCGTTTCAATGGGAGAAGCAGAACAAACTACTACGGTGGACTCTGTAGACATGCCAAAGGTCCAGATTCCTCCTCCAACTCATCCTGCACCAGTACATCAGCCACCACCTCTGCCTCATCGCCCACCACCACCACCACCCACCAGCTACATAACAGGGATGTCGACTACAAATTCATATATGTCAGGGGAGGGTTATCAGAGTCTTCAGTCAATGATGAAAGCAGAAGGACCAACTTATGGAGCTTTGCCACCAGCCTATGGACCACCAACTCATTTACCATACCATCCTCATGTGTATCCTCCTAACCCTCCACCACCTGTTCCACCCCCCCCAACATCATTCCCACCACCCAATCTCCCACCACCTACTCCTGGGTACCCTCCTCCACCTACATACAATCCTAACTTCCCTCCTCCACGACTGCCTCCAACTCATGCAGTTCCACCTCATCCACCACCTCCAGGGCTAGGAATGCCACCAGCTAGTTATCCCCCTCCTGCGGTTCCTCCTGGTGGACAACCACCAGTGCCACCTCCAATACCACCACCTGGTATGCCTCCTGTAGCAGGACTTGGACGTGCTACGTGGATGAGATAGCATGAGATACTTGTGTACAAATCCTTTAACTTGGAAGAATAATTTTAAGAGGCTGAATAGTTAAGAAGCAACCATATCGTGAAAATAAATAGGAGGACAATTTGTATAATCTAGCTTCCGATACAATACAAGAACATTATGGAACATGGAATCTTAGTTTTATCTATTTTCAGTATTGTTAATAGTTAGATTATAGGCTTTTAGTATAGGTATTGCAAAGCAAATTAAAATCCAACTTTATACATTTAGTTTAAACTTGAGTTTTCTGAGTTATTCCAGCATTGGATTACTTCGTACTAGGAAAAATGTTAACCAGCCATATTGGCTCAATTATATCAATAAGAAGTAAATTTCCTTCTAGAAATCAGTGCCTACTTTTTGAGTATAAAAATAGTCAGATACCTTAACTTTCCACCTAGAGTGAGAAACTTCATTTTCATTGAGCAGTTCTCCTAATTAAATATTGAGTGTCACTGGAGAGTTACTTTATTTTAAATACATGTTTCCAACTACTAGCTGACTAAAATCATTTTGAGGTCTTTGCCTTGCTGATATTTTTGTTTTGGAATGTACCGGTATCTTGAAAAGCAATGTATGTTTACACCTATTAACAAATTCCTGTACATAAATATATATATTTTCTAAGTGTGAAGGTATGAATATAACATACTGTGATTTACACCTTGGTTATGAGTGGGACTACTTCATTTACCCAAATAAAATTGGTTCTGAATTTAGTGGGAAGTCTTTGTTCCTTTCTCAAATCATCTCCGCGCAAACCATTTCCTTAAGAGTGGTATTCCTGCTTGTATTGTGGCAGCATGTTCTGTTGCAGCAGTACGGGTTGGTGCTCTACAGCTGATATTCACAACCCACTTTAAGAAAAAACAGCAGTGTTCTACCAATATTTAGACTCATATTTTACAAAGAATGTACTTTATTTTATTCAACTGAAAGTATACACTATCACAATCTCTTACTTCATTTTTACTAAAATATTTCAAATGAATGTTTTACACACATTATCAAAAAAATCTGTACTATTTTTTCCTCCCCCAAAAAAGCCAAAGTGGTTCAATAAAAGGTATAAATGCGTGCTAAAGTCTAAAGATTTTTGCTATGTACACAACAGCAGGTGCTAATTTTCTCCAGTTCTCTCTTTTTGTAAATCATATACAGAAAATATAGCAGGGCTGTAAAGATCACAGGTTTAACAGAAATCATAACTTCAAACTGATTTCAAGAGCAGCACAAATAGACTTTTCCCACATTATGAAAAATATACAATTTTATCACTTTACAGTCATGCACTTTGTTTGAAAAAGATCAGTAGTACTTTTTCCCCCCAGTTTCTAAAAAGATAAAAGGTCACTTTAACACTGATTTATAGCTAATAATATTTGGATAAAAATGTGCCATTTTTAAACAAGGTTGTGCTCAGCAGTCTTATTAAAGGTGCAAAGAGCCACCTGACATGGGTTATACCACAGCATTGCAAAAGTTTGCATGGAAATGCTGTTTGCTTCAGTCTCTCAAAGAACTTATGGTCCCGCTTCCACCTTCCTAAGGCAGGCAAAACTCCATTTGAAGTCTGTGGGAGCTTTGCTTGTCGCAGAGCTGCAGGAATTTGGACCTCAAGACTGAGTATGGAGACAAAGCTAGTAGCCCCAAGCATATCAATTTAATGGCCACTATTTCAAGGGAACTTTCCCTCCAACATATTATACAAAGCTTCTCAGGTAGTTTCACTGCAGACTTGGAGCATAGTTAAGTGAATTGAATGTGCATATAAAACACTTTTAGACAACTGAAAATTTAGCACCCAAGTCATCCTGTAAAGTCATTGAGTGTCATTTCCCCTCCACCACCCGGAAGACACTTTTAGCTCAAACAGAGCTAATGTGATGAGTAGCAAGCTTCAAAAAAAGAAAGAAAACATACAGCACTAGACTTCATGGATGTTTGTAAAATCCACAATGCACGTCTTATATTTGGGGGGTAGGCTGTCAAACAGAATTCTACACAACGTGGTGGCAACTGCTGTTCCTCCTGGATCATGGTGTATGCATGAGGGCCACCCAGACCTTTGATGCATATGCCTGGGCAGGACATTTTTTTTTGGAGGAGTGGAGACTACAAAATATACTCTTACCATAATAGTATAAAGGAGCTTTCAGTTGTCTGATTAAAATACTGACTGCCTTGGAAGGCAGCTCTCCAAAGATTTACAGAACAAACGGGCCTCAAATATAGTGCTGCTTCCCCTGCATTTTGAGTTTGTAATCTGCAAGTAGAACCAGAACATCCTGAAGCTACCAAAAGGATTTTGAGAGAAAAATCTGATTAAAGAAAAATGTGGGTGAATACTTCATAGCTAGTGAAACTAGTAAGCTGGCTAGTGTAGCTCATAGTTTTATTGAGAGGGAATCACTAAATGCTTATGTGCTAATCTATTATACTCCTAAAACAGCAAACACTTCATCAGTACAATTAAATCTACAAAGCCTATTGCCAATGCCCTGCTTTAGCTGCAGTTCACTAAAGTCAGTCAATTCTGCCCCAAAAGCCTTGAAAACTGCCTAATCCTCAGGGCTGGATACTGCTAATTAAAATGGTTATTCAAATAGATGGACTAAAGCAGTCCTATTTACATTTGATGGCTCACAGGAAAAATTAAACCTTCCCTTGCTCTCTTATTCTGTAAGGAGCAAGCCATATTTCTGCATCACCCCTTCATATTAGAAAAATTCAGGACAATGAAGAAAAGTCACAAATGGATAGTATAGACAGACACATGATGAAAATGGGGCAAAATAAAGAAGTCAAAGAGGAGAAAGCTGGAATCCTTTAAAGATGTCAAATATTTAAAAGTAAGCAGAATGCCATCTTTGAAGATATTTTTTTCTAGGCTACACTGAATGCATAAAGCTACTGTAGAGTTGCACTGGTCAACACAATAGCACCTGACAGCCTTTAGCAAGAAGTGAACCATCCTGAATCAACGATCAGCTGGTTGGGTTGTTTTGTTTTGTTTTTTAATCAATCACTCCTCTCTCGTTCTTCATTTCTTGTCCCCAGTTAGACTTCTGTCCCGAATAAACAAGGGTTTTTTTTTACATTAATCAGTTAATGTTTATTTTGTCCATCTTCCTTCTTGCTTACCAATCTAGAACCCAATCCTGCAAAGTCCTTACTCAAGCGAGTGGTCTCATTAGAGACAACGGGATATACACCTTTTTGACAACGTGCAGAACTGGCTCCCTCCCTACTTTTGGATAGGTGCTTCATAGTAAGAGGCAAACCCTTGTCCAGAACTCACAGCTAATACAAACAGATGCCTCTACCAGCAATAACCTTTCCAGCTAATTCAACTGCGTTTTAGGCAATTGTGACCAATTCTTCTAGAGGGAAAGTGACACAACTGGAAGTTATGAAAGTTTCAAACCAATGCAATTTTTGAAGAGGTGCCATTAAGCTTACAGGCATCTCCCTTTAAACATATATTACAATGGTGGGTTAAAAACCAAGCCCAGTTTCCTGTGAACAATCTGGGGGGAAAGGGAAGGAACAGTCAAAGAAATACAGGACCAGATGGGGTGACAAGATGAAAGAAAGGGAAGGTGGGGGAGGGTGGGGAAGACTTACTATGGCTGTGCAAGCAGCTACTCCACAATAAAAAAGGATGAAATATATTGTGTTATATACAGCAGCTTGAAAGAGAAAAACCCACGCATTTTGGTTCATTAACAAAAATAAAGCTTAAATGGCAGCAGCAGTCTTATCTGGCAGCCTGTGTTTACATAGTTTTTATTTAGCTTTGAAAGATTGTTGCTTTGGTTACATTGCAAAGTAACCAATTTAATTGGGAACTTCAACAAGCCCATTAAAACGCTCTTTTCAGCAAGCTACTTATTGAAACACCGGGCTCCAACAGATGAACTTCCTTCACAGATACTGTGCGCCATATACGTTGCTGAGGAAACTCTTCTCGGTTAAAGTGTTTTACAGCAAAAGCTTTATAGGAACAGTGTTACCATTTTTATACTGAATACTGGTGTGTGTGGCTAAAGGACTGAAAGTTATTCACATTATGACTACAAAAATCTTAAGTGTCATTTATTCCACAAAGAGCAGTTCATTAGGCAGCTGAAATGGAGCCTCCTCGGGTTATTCTTCGTGTCCGCTACTTACTTGTCATGGTCAACAGAGTTCAACGTACAAGGTGCTTTCTCACTGTATTCTTGCTCCACAAAAGTATTTCCTATGGCATCTCCTGAGAACAGCTGCATGTCCCCCCCGCCAAAAGTAAGGATCGTGAAGCAGCGTTAGTAGCTCAAGAACCGGCAGGCCAAGAAGCCAACGGATTCAGACTGCTCTTTCCTCGGGAGGCTGAAAGCTGCCAGCCTAGGTATGAATCGATTAACAAGCAGGTGGACACAAGCGATACAAACTGTAACATCGCCACAGGTTAAGGTTTCATTTTTTCCTCCTACAAATTCTCTCGTGTTACGTAATTCTACATACAGACCATACAACAAAGCAGATTCGCACTACAATACAAATGACACAAGTCTGGTTGACCCATTTAAATGCAGGTTCCAGAGTGCCCAAGCCTGCAGACTAGGCCATTAGCTGCCATATTTACAATATAGACAGTTACCAAAAAAAACACCCCCAAAAACTGGCAGCTAGAAACAAATCAACTCTCGTTCTTTACAGAGTGGCTCCCAGTACTCAATTCAATGTTCCTACAACGGACCCTTGAATTGGTTTCCAGAAAGGTGCTGCCGGATGGATGGTTTGGAACTGGCTGCATCACCCAGCTTTCGCCAGACAACCTGAAAGACAGGAGAAGAGGGAGGGAGGGAAATGGATTGTAGTTGATGAGCAACAGTATTTATGTTAAAGTGTAGTTCTTAAAACTCTGCTGTAATTCTAAACACAGCCATTAGATGGCACCTACGCATCAAATTACTGTGCACAGCTTTTCCAGAGTTTATCTAATTAGTCAGTCTTAAAATTAGATCTAGTTTTGCCTTAGGTAATCATACCAAACTAATAAATTAGGCTCAGAAGCCAAATTCAGTGCTCAGCCAGCACTGGCACACTAACAAAATGATGTTCCTTTAAGAGAAATTATTCCAAAAAACCATATTCAATGGTTTTATGTTATTTATGTGCCGTGTCCTTTAAAAGCAGATTTTATAATCTGTTAACACAGAAAAGGACCATTGGGGGGCCAAACGGGTAGGAAAGGATGCAGTAACGTTTCTATGAACCCTGTCAAATGTCAATCAAAAAGTCTCTGAGTTTAGATAAACAAAATCTCCTTTAAATTAAAAAAATAATAATAAAAAAAAATCAACCCATAAATCATGGACTTTTGTGAGATGTAGGATTGCAAAGCTGGCATGCCTCCTGCACTGTTGCTGGGAGAAACTGGCATTAAAAAAATATCAATTTTAAAAAACCAGGACCACTTTTTTTATTCAATATTGGAATTTACCTACAACTCTAAATATCTAAAATGGAAGGTCCTCATGTCCTGCAGCGGGGGATTAACTATAGCATGTGTATATGGAGGAACTAGAAATGATCCTTTTCACCCTTTTCAGGACAGGCTAGAAATAATTTTTTATTTGCCTCTGCATAGGGTAAAGCAAGAATACCCAGCGAGCAAGCTGTTTGCTTCTGTGCTAACTGCCTAATGGCATATTTGTAAGGATGCTGTCATGAAAATAAGACATTGAGCTTTCCAGCAATGTTCTTCCATTTCAGGGCTTTAAAACACCCCACTGCAACCGAGAAAAATTTAAGGAAAAATTTGCCTCTTCTCTGCAATATGGATGCACCCAGAAGTCCTAGTAATGCTCTGACCTGCAATATAGATTTCAAAAAGAAGGATCCAAGAGTCCTCACCCTTGCTCTGGAAAGTCTGCTATTGTGGAGCAAAAAAAACTCTCAGAAGCATGCAACTCAGATTGGGCAATATTTTCGCAGCAGTTCAGAGCTCACTGTTCATCGGCTATGTATACCCAAGTCATTTTTCTTATTAAATAATTATGTCTGGAGTTCAAGGTAATAGAGCAGCAGCAGCAGCAAGTAAATGCACCTCAGACACAGCAATGTTCTGGCATCTAGTGCTCAGTTTACATTATGTGGCAACCTCAGTTTACAATGTGGCTGCTAAGCCAAACACTAATGGTGCCAACAAAATAAAACCACATGTAATTGTGTGTCAAAGAGTTTCAAATAAGAGGCTTCTAATTCTAACACCAGAGTGGTTCGGGATTCAGCATCATTCTGTTTGAATGACTACATTTTTACAACATTGCAGGTTATTTTGCAGCACAAGGAGCGAGTCCTGATCTCAGGCCAGGGACAGCAAGAGTTCTTCCAAATCGGAGTCAGTGCAAAAGGCTGAGAACTGAAGTCTTCTAGACAGGTGAACAATGGGACAAGCAACTCCTGCACACAGGTTGAGAGGCTGGTGGTGTCTGCATCTTTTAAGAGCGCTCAACCATATGCTTCTTCTAGTCAAAAGTTGCCAAGTGCATCAAATCAAGTGTTAGTATTTGATATGTGGCTCCTGCCCACAGAGGAAGTTAGCAGAGCCTCTATTTATTCCTCTTATGACTGAATTTCTCCGTGGGTTTCAAACAAAACAAGCGAACAGGACTCGCACACAGAACAGAGGCTACAAGGTAGGGATTACAAAACAATGGAACCAAAACAATGCTACAGAAAATGCTACAAATATGGAGAGAGGTATTACATTGCACATTTCACGAACAATTGCTTTCTCCTTTTCACTCAGGTCTTCTTCATAGTTATCTTGCATTTGCCTGTCCAAATTTTCATGGACTTCAAGGACCTATAGACAAACATATTGCAAAAGTATTATACTTCTCAAAGATCAAATCAAGTCTCTTGGAATTTCACTATCAGGATTTACGCTTATAAAGCCTGTTCCTCCCCATACTTCAGTGCTTATAGACTATTACCTAAGGGAGGGGAGAGGAATCTCCATCCCCAACCTGTCTGCCGGGGAATCCTGTCACTTCACACCACACACACTAGGCTCCAAGTGGTAAATTGAGGAACCTTTGGATCACTTGTTTTGTCCAGCATTTTTCACCTGCACTCTGCCCGTCGTTTCATTGCCACTGGAAATACACCTAACTCTAACTTCTGATCAGTCATCATCATCAAGAAAACTACCACAAAAATATTTTTTTCCTTTCCCCTCTCTCACAGAAAAGTAGCTCTTCTATTCAAATGATACTGGTCAGAGGAGCAAGGCAAGCAATGTTTCATTTTGAGCTAGCAACGGGTTTAAAGTTCAATACCTCATTAACCATTAGGAAGGGGGTGGGGAAAAAGGATCTTTAATTGCCACTGGAAAGCTGGAAGTTCCCCTCTGTAAAGCATTAGTTTGCAATTTCAGCTGCAAGTTCTACGATCTTAGAACACAACCAAATTAACCCCCTTTAGCTGAAAAAATTAGCAGTTTCCTAAATGAAATCTTTAAAACTACCTGCAATTACTGACTATAAAAGTCTGTCTGTACCAGCCCAGTGAGACGCACTGGGCCTGCTCCATGTACTCCACCTCCCCAACCAAGAGCCACATGGCCAACTTAGTATGGCCTGGGTGTGTGCCCACCCTTATATTCTGCCCCTCTAATGTGCACAGAGTGGGTACAGTGCCTTTCACTGTGAGCACTCTTCACGGTGCTGATACAGACCCGCCCTGGGATGAAGGGATGGTTGTCTAGACACTGTGTTGGGAGACACTGACTCAGTTCCCAGCTACACCACATAACCTCTGTAACAGGAATAATCTTCCAACACTGTGTTTAACCCCCAAAGCTGTAAGCTGCTGCTGCTGCTGGAGATGCACTCACTGCAGTTCAGCTCTACCCAAGCACAGCACTCTTCCTTCATACTATCAGAAGTTAAGCCTGAACTGGATTCAGACAGTTTCTGTCCATTTTAACAACTATATCGGCTTGAAACTAGGCTGAATGGTACAGTCCTTCATCTCAGATGCCATTCCAGCAGGGAAAGATGCTTAGTCCCATACCATACATTCTGGTAAACGTAGAGAAATCCCAGTATACAGCTGTGTTGTACCAGTGCATAACTACATCAGCACTTGGAGTTGTACCAATTTAACTGTACCCTAATGAAATTAGTCTACTGTGCATAAAAACTATTGAGCCCTAGGGCAAAAGCTCCTCATATAGGGTCCGGCTTTTCCTATGGTTAGGTTAATTGTTGTAATGGTAAATTAGTCCGTGAGTCTCAATGGGACTTCTCATATGCACCAAGTTATTTATGTGTGTAAATGTTTGCTGGGGTGGGGTCCAAGTCAGTCACCTTCTTGGGCTGTTAGCAAAGCAACAAGGGGGAGAAAAATATTTTAAACATAGGAGTATGGGACTATCGTAGCACAAAAATAGGCTCATTCCTGTGGGGACCAGCACAGTAGCCAAGCTTACTTCTGACTGACTTTCTTAAATGACTGGATTAAAAGCTGACAGCTGTTGTCAAATCAGGTCACCTTACAACATAAACTGATCTTTAGTTAATGCATAGGTCTGGGTTTTTTCCTTCTCTCTCTCCTCTTGGGACCCAGATGGGTAGGCTAATAGTGTTAAGGCAGCCTGCCTTTTTAGATGGAAAAAGACAACACAAAGTAGCACGCACAGACATTTTAAACGCCTTCTAAACATATTTAAATAGCTTCTCTTGTTAAATATACAGCAAGTCATACAACCTGGGGTGGGGCTGAAGTGAGATCTTGCTGATGCGTTTGGGATTCACTCCATCACGCATGGCTTCACCGCCCACGAGACTGAGGTGGCCATCTCAGCCTCATGGGAATGAGATCTTCAAACCTCACCACATGGACCATTATGCAAACGCACACATGTGACTGTAGGAAGAGTTGTACATGCAGGCGTGTTAGCATACAAGTGAACTGCATAACTAGATGCATTACAGGATGGATTTCACTTGAGTGAAGTATTCAGCATTAACTGCTGTCAGCAAGGGGATACTAACTAGATTAGTCATGGGTCTGCTCCAGTGCAGCAATCCTGCTGTATGCTAAATGTTTCCGTTACAAAAATAGGTCATTCTCCTCGGGCTCTTAACCTACTTTTAAAAATGTACCAACCAATAATTTAACCAGCATATCTGGAACCAATGGAATTTGAGCTCAAACCTCAACTTAACCTAAATTATCCACATCTTTAGTCAGGGAGCATGTGAGAGACACTTACGTGCTGACAGAGAAAATGTCTATTTTTGTCTTAAAAGGGAAATAATTAATTATTGACCCAGCTGGACTTGCACTTTGAGCAAGCTTGTGTAGAATCCATCGCTCAGCTGTGAAAGCAACAGCCTGCATTAGCCAACCCCAAAGCAGAGCACCAGAAACAGCTTGCAGTAAGCTGAATGCCGGCTGCATCTACAGGGTAAGTGTCCAGGGGCAACGCTGGGTTAGATTAATTATAGTTCACGTAGAATCTAGTCTTTGCTGCTTCTGTCAGTCATCCATTTTGCAGGCACAAGAGTCTCAAAGGAAAACAAAATTAACGATATTTTTTACTATTCCAATTTAAAATAAAACCCTGCGTCTAAGCTCAAAAGCTCTGGAGGGGCTGTAGACCTTATTTCTTTGCTTTAAATGCAGGTGTGTTTTAATGGGGTAGTACTATCAGACGTTTAAGGTTCCAAATGACTCTGGGACTCATTTCCTCAAAAGACCATCTCTCCCCTTGACCCTCTGTAATACTGTCACATTTGTGACTGGCACATAATCAGGCTGGAGCTGCCTTATCATCAACAGGGGAAGGAGTAGCCAGTTTCATAGATCACAGATTGTTAGGGGCTGAAAGGGACCTCAGATCATCGGGTCCAGACCCCCCGCTGTAGGCAGGAAGACAGCTGGGGTTAGGTGACCCCAACGAGGCAAACTGTCCAGTCTCCTCTTGAAAATCTCCAGGGTAGGTGACCGCACTTCTTCTGGAGGGAGTTTATTCCACAGTCTGGACAACCCAACTGTGAACTGGTATTATGCCTGAAGCGGTCTTCCAGAAGTTTGTATCCATTGGTCCTGATCTTCCCCAGGGGTGCCCTGGTGAACAGTTGTTCACCAAGCTCCTGATGCAGTCCTCTGATACAGCGGTAAGCTGCTACCAAGTCCCCTCTCAACCTTCTTTTCTTTATGATAAAGAGCCCCAGGTCCATCAGCCTTTCCTCGTGTGGCTTGCCTTGCAAGGCCCTTATCATATGGGTGGCTTTTTTCTGGACCGTTTCAAGTTTTTCCACGTCCTTATTGAAGTGCGGCACCCAGAACTGGATGCAATACTCCAACTGTGGTCTCACCAGTGCTGAGTGGAGCAGGAGTATCACCTCCTTAGTTTTACAAGAGATGCATCAGTTGATGCATGCCAGCATGTTGTTTGCCCTGCTGACCACCACCTCGCACTGATAGCTCATATTCATGCAATGGTCAATCATTACTCTTAGGTCCCTTTTGGCCATGGTTCAAGTCAAGCTGTCACCACCAAGCCTGCATGCATGTTGAGGGTTATTTGTTCTCAGATGGAGCACCTGACACTTGGAAGTGTTAAACTTCATCTGGTTCCCAACTCTCGAGCCTGTCCCAACTCTCGAGCCTGTCTCAGTCTGCCTGTATCTGCAACCTATCTTCTGGCATGACCACATTGCCCCGTAACTTGGTGTTGTCCACGAACTTGGCCAGCAAGCTTTTCACTCCCCCATCCAAATCATTGATAAAGTTGGTCCCTATTAACTGTTGAATTTGGTCCACCACATTTGTTAACCTTCCAGACATGCTGCAGAACTCATCCTCTCCCCCCCACATTTACAAAGTAGGTCATTTAACATATTGAGAGGTTTTCCTAAGGTGCTAGAAGGTCTGTTAGTTGTGGTGGGAGAAGCAATTTGTTTATCACATTAGTGTAAACATATGCATGAGAATGTGACATTTTCCAAATTAATAAAAGCACCTTGGGAGAAGGACAAGCCTTTATTAACTTACCTGAAACAAAATAAGCACAAGAAATTTGAGAGCAGTATAGGATTTGAGCACGCTTCCAAACCCAAGTCTTGGATGGGAAAGGGAAACTTGGATGATAAACTGACGATCAGAGGTCTTACTGAACTGAAACAAGCAGTAACCAGATTGCTATTGTAGGGCAGCAATTCTTGGGTTCTGCTGTATTTAGAGTGCCATTCCCAGAATGGCATGCTGGGAAAAGGATCCCCCTCATAAGGGCAATCAGGGGGTAGGTTAAGCACAGGAATACATTGCCTGGAGAGGTTGTGGAATCCATCTGAAAGCTCTGATTATCAGGACAAGTCCTGACCAGACAAACATTAGTCTGGAATAGTTCAGACAAGGATGATCCTGCCTTGAGTGAGGCAGGTGAACTAGATGACTTCCTGAGGTCCCTTCCAATCCTATTTGCCTGTGATTCTACGAACGGAGGAGATAACTTCCAGAAAGATATGTTCTAGATAGAACATTTGTAATATATCTATCTATCTATCTATCTATATTACACACATCAATCCCTGTCAGGGCTCTTGATGTAATAATGTCTCCCTCCTTTTTTACTTAGTTCACGGGTTCCACAAGACTGCTGATCCACCTATAACATTCACATATATTAAAAAAATAAATCAAAAGATGCTGAATCATGGGATAGGATGAAACTAAGAGAGAGAAGTATTTAAGCCAAACATCAGCAAAAAAAATCCCCAGCAGCGAGATCTATTTGATTGTAGAATAACGTCAAAGGGTGTCGGCATCACTGCTTGCATCTCATAATTGGACTGCACAAAGCACGTGGTTCATTACCCTGCATTCCCATGTTGCTCTGGCAGGTGGACGGACTAAATGCCCTCAGGTCTTTTCCCTAAAGGACAAATTCTGCTCTCAGTTGATGCGAGTATAAGTGGTTGAAAAGAATTTGGCTTTCCTGTTTTAAGTAAATCAGTCACACATGGTATGCTGTCTTTCAGATGCCTCAAGAACCAGGGCCTACAAACTGGTTTGTTGCTACTTAACCTCTATGCCCCCTTCAGAAAATTGGCAGGCTGCTTCCACAGGCATGCCTTTGAATGAACAGCAAGATCAAGCTGGCACCCATTTCACTGAAGGCTTTTATTCTCCTAGTACATATATATGATTTACACACCAGATAGGACAGTGACCATTCCAGTCTCTTAATGACCATTCGAGTCTCTTAACAGTACTATTCAGAGAAAAATAGCTAACCGTGGAATACCCTGTTTGGATGGGGCATTTCCTCTTTCCCATCAATTAGAGCTCAGCTTCAGCTTTAGGATTGTGGCATTGTGAGCCAACAGTGTGCTCTTATTGCAAAAAAGGCCAACAGCTTGTATTAACCAGAGGGTCACTTGCAAATCAAAAGAGTAATTTTTCCACTCTATTCTGCACTGGTGCGACCTCACCTGGAATATTGTGCCCAGTTTTGGACCCCACACATCAAGAAGGATGTGAGCAGATTGGAAAGAGTCCAGCAGAGAACAATAAAAATGATTAGGGGTCTGGGACTTATGAAGGGGCAAGACTTACGAAAAAAGGCTGAACGAGCTAAGGTTTTTCAGCCTGAAGAAGGGGTTTGATAAGTCTTCAAATACACGAAGGGGGTGATTACAGAGAGGATGGAGATGGGTTTTTTCTCCTTGACCACAGGGGACAAGATGAGGTGCAGTGGCTGCAAGCTTCAGCAGGAGAAATTTATATTACAGATTAGGAGGAACTTTCTGATTCTGAGGGTGGTCAAGCATTGAAACAGGCGACCTAGGGAATTCATGCAATCCCCATCCTTGCAAGTTCTGAAGAGCAGATTAGACAGACATTTGCCTGGGATGGCTTAGTCAGGAATAATCCTTCCTTCAGCAGGTGGCTGGACTAACTGACTTTCTAAAGAGCCATCTTCTAAACCCTATTTTTCCATGATCCTACTGTAGTTTTTTCCAACCACTGACAGTTATTACACATTCCAAACAACCACTGGTATCTTCTACTATGGAGCGGTCTCTGATCCACACAGCCAAAGGTTCCTAGGTCAGTGTGGCCACAACGGTATTATTTAGGACCTCTTACCTGCAGCCTACACTTAATATCTCCTCGTCCAGCTAATTCTATGGTCTACACTGAGGCTTGTAAAGCCTAGCTCAAGAGTAGGAGAGGCTCTTGATGCCCAAACAGCAAATCCCAGGAAGCTTCAGGAATCTGCTCTGCTATGCAATTAACATCTTTAGCAGGTTTAGTCTACTCCAAAGAAAACAGCCTGGATACGAGATGTTAAGACTTAGCATGTGTGTGTTTTATTCTTGTTAACAGAAACAACCATTGAAATCATCAAGCATTTTCTGCTCCGAGTATTAGGCACAATCAAGCACAATGAAAATATATCAGAAAATTTTAAAAGGAACTTGCATCCAATCAAAACCACGAACAACCTACAGGTTATTAAATGTTCATATGTGCACAGACACAAGATAAAACACCTTTGTTGCCATGTGCCGAATTACAGGATGCTTATGGAGAGGCATAAAAACCCCCAAAATGACCCCTAAATAAGATGCCAGAAATTCAAAGCCCAAATCTCCTGGGGTTCTGCTGACAAGCTGCTCCCCTTCCTAAATAACTAAAGGCTCTTCCATCATCTTGGCCATGTAGCCAGCTTTCTATGGACAAAAATATTATGACTTTAGAACCTTGCTCAGTTTGGGTGCTAGGTATTTCAGGATTCCATCTAACTGGGGGCTTTTGTTTGGTTTTGGGTTATAGGTGGGGAACAGTCTACATTTATGGGAACAAGGAAGAAACATGCATGCAGCAGACTGATTTTTAAAACTGCTATCTGAGATTGCTCGGTGGTTTGGAGTATTAAAGTGCTAAGGGAACTGGATTAGTGAGTAGTTAACAAGTAACAAGGTCAAAAGGGGCATAATATATTAAATCTGTCGTATGGTTCTGCAACACACATGCAATAGGGAATTGAAACATACCCCTCCCCCACAAGTACATCCATGCACATACCATTTCAATGAAGGTGCACTGAATTACATCAGATGAGGATCTGGCCTGGAATAAATCTTGTAATATGTATATTCATGCTCCTTCACACAGACAGTACTAGGGGATATCAGTGATTACACAGCACCGACAGACAGGCAATGGCCACCTGGGAATCTAGCCTACAGTATGTGTATACTTTGTTCCTACAAGTGTGTGCACACACACACATGCACACACACACACACACACACACACACACACACAGGAATGAATTCACCCACATCTGAAATGCAGCCATAGTTTAGAATGGAGCATAACAACTGTTTGACATCACAAAAGCAATTAAGGACACAAAAAAAAAGAATAATCTCAGCCAGAAACCACAGGAGAAACCTACATGGGCAGAAT
Organism: Crocodylus porosus; assembly: GCF_001723895.1. NCBI lineage: Eukaryota > Metazoa > Chordata > Crocodylia > Crocodylidae > Crocodylus > Crocodylus porosus. Next base: position 95,653,978 of record NW_017728947.1, read on the forward strand.
GGAACTGCAGTGTGCAATCTGGAAGGTCATACCAGTAATTATACTGCAGGCTCAAACATTAAAGGCCTGGGGAGGTTTGGTGCTGGCTGATCTGGTCTCACCCACAGAAAATGATGTGATCTAGGTGGTGTTCTCAGATTAGTAGGATTTCTGGTTTGCAAGAATTTTTTAACATTTGGGTGGGATCCAAACCAGGCTGAAACCAAACCTCAATTCAACATTTCCCACAAACCAGAAATTCCAACTTTTGTTTCAGATACTGACATGCAGTGTTTCTGAACTCAGATATGCTGCCTGACCCTTGCAGCAGCTCTGCTACACTGACAGCTTCACTGCTGGGATTCTTGACATTCTTGTCAGTCTTACTGTTGCCACCTGATGGGTCTGTCCTAGAGCTGGAAACTCTGGGCCAACACAAACAAGCAAGCTGAAAATACTTCAGAAGACTTGCCCCACTTCAAAACCATGAAAATTATTGATGTCATTCAGAACTGAGATGAAGAAACACACAAAGCAAAGTGCCTTAGCTACTATGGGTCACTGGTTCCTGACCCTGCCAAGTCTGGTTTTATTGCCCTGGTACAGTCTACATGGCAGGTGTATTGTGGGACTGTGGATGCTGAAAGCACCAAGTCTCTAGCTGTTAAGGCAACTTGGAAGTGCAGGGTCTCTGGCCCCTGGGACAGTCTACCAGGAGCCATAGGAAAATTCCATTGGAAACCTGCTTTTGCCTTTCCTGAAAGCATGTCTAACCTCTGATGTTTCATACAAAGCATTTTGTGCTCAACAAATCAATATTTTCCAATTACACTGATTCACTGGCAAATTCCCAACCAATTCAAACGCAGCCATGGTTCAGCATACAAAGGGACATAAATAGCCATGATTTTATATGGTCTATCTAATATATGCAAGTATTTCTCCATCTAATGGCTGGTCTCAGTGACTTTATAGCTGTCCTTCCCTCAAAATGGTGGAGATTCTGCGACTTTTTCTGCTGAAGGGTCCTGGTTTCAATTCCCACTGATGACTCGGGTGTCCAGGTGTGTATGTAGCCCTGGTTTTTACGTATGTAAACAACTCTGTATTTTTTGTCTTTGGAAAACTGCAAAGCACTGTCACTCTCATGTGGCACCTTCACTACTGCTTAATCCAATACCTTGAAATGCAGATTCACCAGGATACATTAGGTCAAACAGTAACACATCTGCAGCACCATGAACTTCCCTCGAAAGCCCCCCTTCCCCTGCACGTCCCTCCAGTAACTGGCCACGCTCATAAATTCTAAATAGACGGCTACTTGAGGTGACACAGCTGTCAGTCAGCATTCATCTGTCTGACCAGCATTTAAACCTCTCCAATTGCTCTGATTCTATGACTAAAGAAAATTCTTAATGGTGCAACTATGTATGTGCACCTAGCGTGTGGCTTGGACGCATACCTACCTTCATAGCATGCACGACAGCCTCAGGTTTCTGACCCACAGGGACATATCCTGCTGAAGGAGAAGAAGCAAGATCGGGAGTCATACGAGTTGGGCCCTGTGGAAAAGATAGGGAAAAAACACTTTCTCTAAGGCTAGGTACAGACATTCATAAAGCCCGAGATGGAATCAATCTAAGTTACGAGGTTTTCTTTAAGATTGGTAGCGAACACTGGTGGGGAGGAAGACGGGGGGCAAATCTTTGACCGGGTTCTGCCATTTTTAATCCAGTCTATGCACCAAACTTCTGTTGTGTTATGGGTATGGACTGCTTTGTATCCCGATCTTCTGTTCTGTTATAGGTATAGGCCAGTTTCTGATGACTTATACTAGTAAAAGTCTATTGTCTGTACTTAGCCACAGTGTCTTTAACTGAGCGCTTTAAATGAGAGGAGGAAAATACGTAGAAAGATCAAAACTACTATCATCCCACACACTGAATCCTTGGAAAGGCAAAAGGCCTCACCTGCACACAAAAGGAGCTTAATTTAAAATAATCTGTTTTAAAACTCATTTCATTAAACACAACATAGTTTATTACAACATGGGTGCATCCAGACAAGCATGCATGTGAGTTTTCCCAGGGACAAACAGCAATGGCACATAGTTGTGCCACTGCCACTTGTCCCTGAGGAATGGCCCTGCACATGCGCTCTGGTGTGTCGTAAATTGCCCCAGGTGGGTAGGGAGAGCTGTGGCCACACTGGGCTGACCCCAGCAGCCTTACCTGGGGTTGTGAGAGCCTCTTAAGGCTACAGTGGTGGTGATCCAGGTGCACAGAGCCTGGCCAGCAGCCAGCACAGCTCTGAGCAGCCAGGCTCCTGTTTCAAGCAGCACATACTGCAGCTACTTGTGCTGCCCCGCTTTTTTACTTTTTTTTTTTTTTGATACCAGGATTTCCCAGCATCTAATTTTGGCGCCGCGCTGCAAATATGTAGCATGGAGAACCTTGTCACATGTGCTGCCTGCATTTTGTGGTGCCGCTAAGTGCATGTGCGCGCTTGTCTGGACATGCCCTGCAAGCCAGACATCAATTGAGGCAAATGTGTCCAGGTAGGTTCAATTAAATCAGTTTAAGAAACAATTCTCTTCGTAGTGGTATAATTTTGGTGCATACATAGGCAAAGTCAAAGAGGTTCTTATCCTTCCCTGCAAATGGAACAGTCCAAACAAGATAGTATTCCAGCATACCATGGTATCTGGCAAGAAAGAAACAGTTGGCATTTGGTTATTGGTTTCTTGGCAACATTTTCAAATGGGAATTGAGTACCCATCTTCAGCTATGTGGAAAACTGTGAAGGCAGCCTTAAGATGAACAGATGTCCAAACCTGATGTTGGCAGAGTCTATTTCCACCTTCTACAGTCCAGCTTACCCATGTTAAGGATTGCATGAAAGATTGCTATTTTCCTAAAGTATCCAGAGAACTTGGTAAGCACCTGGGAGTTGGGCTTTCTCTTTCAAGGTCTTGGTCTTGAATTATATGCGATACAATATCCTCATTCAGGGAGACACATCCTTCCTGTCATTCTTATTAAAACATTTGCATTGTAATACTCAGAGACCAACAATGAATCTATTAACAAACTCATATTTAGTCTTCACATCCTTTAGGAAAAACAAAGAATGATTATGCTGTTGGTCTGTGAAAGTAAATGAGGATAGCACAGTGGTGTGAAGCACCAGTACAGGAATGCTGTGCCCATACAGTGCACATGGGGACTCATTATGGTCATTAGTGAGATTAAAAAGACAACATCTATTCCTATCATTTTTATACTAATACAGAGCTTAATGATTTCCCACAGGATTAAACAATGGCCAGTTTGCTGTGTTTCACTTTCTCAAATGTTTTGAGCCTTCATTCCTTTTTTATTTTTAAAAGTATTGATACATGATAAGAAAACAGGACAGTCCATTCTGTTGGACACAGGGTAGTAAGTCAAGATGGGGTTGGAGTCATATCCAAGCCATGCAGGTAGTGACCTAAAACCATTTACTCACGGGGGGCTGCTCTGTGGCTTTTGTGAGCAAGTTGCTAGTCACATTTTAGTTTCTGTTGGCGAGGTAAACGTAACGGAGGAACCAGCACTAGAAAATCAGACTACACTCACATCTGGCACCTGATGCCAAAAGGTCTGGTGGTAGCTCAATGTGCGGATAAGAGAAAGAGTTAACTCCTGACTTAGTTATGACCACGGATCCTGGTTTTCCCTGATAAAATATTTCAAAATCTCTGATAAAAATCCTGAAATCTGGGATTATAATGAAAGGCCCCTCACTCCCCCCAACAGTCCCCTGGCCCTGCTCGTGCCCTCGTCCCCCACTCACAGCCCCTGCCCTCCCAGCCCCACTGCAGGGATCCCTCAGCTGCCAGGGCTATGGGGCCAGGGACCCAGGTCCACAGCCCCCTCCTTCTGGAGCAGCTGCTGCAGTGGAGCAGAGCCCAGCTCCCCCACCCTGCTGTCTGCCTACTGCGGGCTTGGGTGGGGTGGGGCTGGCTCCCCACTGCTGCGCACACTCTCAGGAGGGCAGGAAGGAGACCTGTGCCCCCCAGATGCAAGTGGGGTGGACACAAGCTGCCTGCTGCGGGCTCAGGCTCCTGTCTTGCTGCCCACTCCTGGGGCCTCCACAGCCCAGCAGGTGCAACCCAGCGCTGCAGAGAACAGCAGAGCCATGTGGGAAGGATGCTTGCCACTGCAAGCTCTACGCTGCCCTGGCAATGCATCACCTGCCTGCATGGTAGCAGTGATGGACATAACCTCGCATGGCCACCCCCGCTGCTGCCACAGCACAAGGGACGCCTTGCCAGGGCAGCACAGAGCTCACAACAGCAAGCATCTTCCCCACGCAGCCCCGCTGTGCCCTGCAGCGCCAGGTCACACCTGCTGGGCTACAGAGACCCTGGGGGAGGGCAGCCAGGCAGGGAGTCCAAGCCTGCAGTCTGCCCTCACCCCGAACACATGCACAGGTCTGGGGGCATGGGTCCCCCTGCACTCCAGGAGTGTGTGCAGCAGTGGGGAGGCAGCTCTGCCCTTCCCGCCCCCCGGACAAGATGCCCACAGCCCCATCCTACTCCCCACTGGGGCCCTGGGGCCATGCATTACCTGCCTGCCCTCCTCCTGCTCCCTCCCAGGCTAGAACTCTGCCAGCCTGCAGAGAGCTCTTTGCAAAACTGCAAAGACCATGAGTTTCTCCATTAAAATGAGAAATCCACATTTTCCTCGGGTAAAGGGGGAAATCCACATTTTTCTCCATTTTTCCATGGGAAACAGAAAACTGAGATCCCTGGTTATGACTGCCGTGTTGCTGAAGAAAGGACTTTAGTCTTCAGTTCTCAACCAGCTCCTTTAATATAAAATGATAAAGGAGGGGAAATGCAAGTGATGGATCTATTTAGTTTACCAGTTGTCACCTCATATTAAATTGAGAGGCGTGGATGGAGGTTTGCTAAATGCAGTTGGAACCCTGCAGAATCAGTCTTTAATGAAAGGTCATGGGCATCTGTAGCTGTATCATTCTTCCAATGTCTGGCCTCAAAAATGTAATTTTTCTCTCCTTAATACAATATAGATTTTAAATCACACAGCATCTAAAAGCAAAATTAGGACTCTGTGTCTATAAATCCATATTTGATGCTGAACCCCTTCTCAAAGTGCTTCTTGACTAGAGCACAGGAAATGTCCTGCAAGATATTAACACACAACTCTGCTGATTACTACAAGTAGAATCCTCATTATCAGCCTACCATGCAACATCCTGAACATGGCTTTCTAAATGCAATCAAGTAGATCAAAGGTCTCTCACTAGAGGCAGCAAAATCATAAGGTAACTTCTTCCTCACCATGCTACAAGCATTAATGAGATACTAAGTATTTCCATACTTATATCCACTCTGAAAATGTATGTGGAAGATGAATATAAAGGAAATGTACACCACAAATTAGAGACAGATTTTTCCAAACCATTTGGTCAAACACAGCAGATTACTACAATGAATTATTTTTATAATGCCATTAGTGTGCTGAGTGCTCTGAAGACAAATGCGATCAAAATAATGCATAGTGTATGCTAGATCACAAAAAATGTACTAAGAACCAAACTTGCTGTTGGGGATGAATGGCTAAAACTCATCTCAAGTCTCTGCTGCTGTACCCAATACACCAGCCAAGAATTTAGCCATAAAAATTGCACGAAGATGGAGATACATCCTGACTACTCAGAGTCTGACTCGAGAGGACTTCTTTCCAAAATAAACACAATTCTCAGTTTAGGCTTAGTAATCATCATCACATTTATTCTGTGTTTAATTATTTCTACAGTGGCCACTGTGAAATAGGTTCTGTACAGACATGTAAAAGACAAAGGGTCAGATTTGTTAAAAGATGGTGCCTAACTCTTACTGATTTCACCAGGAGCCATTAAGAGACCTTCTGCAGACCTCTAGCAGCAACAGCCAAGGAAGCTAGAAGAGAAAGGACAGTAATGAGAGGTGAGGGAGAACCAGATTCATGGCGGCAGCACTGGCAAGATTTTGGAGAGAAAAAACTGACAGCTTACCAGCACCAACCTGGGGGAAGCAACGGATGGAGATTCCTTGGTTTTAAGCTGGCACCAAAATAACAAGCCTGCTTAACAGGAAGGACAGTGCAGTTGCCAGCAGCAGGAAAACGAGAATAAGAGGTGAAGAAGGAATGAGGAGTTATCAAGCAGCAGGACACACCAGATGAGATGTGGGGCAGAAAGAGCTCAAGAGCCAAGAGCGAGTGGAACACAAAGGTCAAGATCAGAGAGGGAAATCCCAGATGGATCCCAGGGGTGCCTATACACATCCCTGAATTAGGCCCTAAACTTTGGCAAGGGGTGGGTTTAAGAAAGACCCCTCTCTTCACTGTTGGTTAGCTTAGGCAGACCCTCTTTAGCAAGCTGGCTGTTGTCAAACCAACATTGGGGCACCTAACTTTCCACAGGCCTTGCATCGGGACTGCAGGTTCAGTTCACGTTAGGGCCAGGTGCCTTGAAAGTAAATGATGTGACATCTAAGTCTGTCTGTGGCTCTAGTCTTAAGTGGCTTGCCCAATATTAGACAAGAAGCTGGTGATAGAGTCGGGACTTGAACCCAGCTCTCCCAAATCTTGAGCTAACGTCCTAACTACTAGTCCAGGGAGTTTCAACCTTGTTTAGTCTAAGTACCCCAGCGGCCAGGGAGGGGGGTAGTACAAGGCTGACTGCAGGAGGAGGGGCGGGGGTAACGTGTGGCGGGACACAGAGCAGGGGGGGTGGGGACAGAGCACCACCGCCTCCCACCCCGCAGAGGGGTGCTGCTGCTCTCACCCTGCCCTGGCCCTCCTCCGGGGAAGTGGCGGTGCTCCGTCCCTGTCTACCCAGGGAGGAACTTGAGCTCAGGTCTCCCATATCTTATGCAAGTGCTCTGACCACGAGGCAACTACATAAAAGGGGAGCATTTCCTCCCTCCAATATCTACAGCTTTTAATGATAGCTGTGACCACCAGTGTATTGCATATGAAGCTTAATCCTGTATGCTAGTTATGTACAAAGCACATCTACCAAACTGAGTCCCTCAGGGGACTTAGCACAGAAACACCTTGTTGGTGGATTCTGATCAAGCATAGGTGTGGTACAGGCACTGAACTACTCAGTCCAGACAAGATGGTGACAGCTCTGAACAGATCCTAAGTAACTGACATCACTTATCCACAATTACCACCACAGCAGGCACGGTTCCACAAAAACAGATGCACTACTGACCAGGTAGTAAGGCTTATTCAAAACACTGAAGATGCCTTTCTAAAGGAGGGCTGCATATGATTTAACGGCTGCATATGATATCATCTGGATGAAAAGACTAGAGTACAAACTATTCAAGTTGATCCCAGATAAGAGAATGGTGGATACACTATCAAACAGATCCTTCATCCTCTCCACCAGTGGAGCAGATAGAAGCAGATACAAGCGTATGCGTAACAGTGAGCCACAAGGATCAGTGCTTGCACAACCTTTTTTAACATCTATATATCTGACATTGCACCCTCCACAGCTAAAACATATATCTATGCAGATGACTTGGCCCTGTCCACCTTCAACAAGTCCATCCAAAAACAGAAACTACCTTGTCTCCGGATATGAAACAGTAGCCTCTTACCTGCCCAGTGGAGACTCAATCTCAGTCCAACAAAAATTACTGTATCACTGTTCCACCTCTGTAATGCTATGGCACATAAGAGTATCAAGATTGACCTGAATTGTAATGAACTTCCCTTCACAGACAACCAGGTCACAAAATCCTTAGACGCAGGGGTAGCAGTGGATGTAGTCTTTCTGGACTTTATGAAAGCCTTCGACACGGTCTCTCACCCCATTCTCATTAAAAAAAAAAAACTAGGGGACTGGCATCGACACCTACACAGTCAAACGGGTCACTAGTTGGCTGGAGGGCCGTAGCCAGAGAGTGGTGGTGGACGGGTCATTTTCGACCTGAAGGGATGTGGGCAGCGGGGTCCCCCAGGGCTCAGTCCTTGGGCCCGCACTGTTCAACATCTTCATCAG
>NW_017728947.1:95662288-95680596 GCF_001723895.1 Crocodylus porosus
CCCCGGTGCTCTTTCCTGCCAAGGCAGGGGGTCGGACTAGATGATCTACCTAGGTCCCTTCTGACTCTAGCTACTATGAAACTATGAAACTATGGGATCAGCAGGCACCAAGCGAAGTGGTGCTGGCTCCTACCCTGGTGGTCTTTGAGAGGAGGCTGGATGAACACCTTGCCGGGGTCATTTGACCCCAGTACTCTTTCCTGCCATGGCAGGGGGTCGGACTTGATGATCTGCTCAGGTCACTTCCAACCCTACCAAGTATGAAACAACCCAGTGTACCTGGGAGTAACTCTGGATAGGAGATCACCTTCTGAAAACAACTAAGAAGGTGCTTTAAGACAACTGACAGGAACAACTTGGGGAACCAATTTCACCACTCTAAGAACATCAGCACTTGCACTAGTATACACACCTGCTGAATTCTGCTGCCAAGCATGGGGGCATGGGGGCACAGCAGCAAAGCTGAGGTTGTCCTGAACTCAGCAATGAGAATAGTAATGGGGTGTGTAACATATACTCCCGTCAACATGCTGCCAGTACTACAAGGGACACTACCTCCCCAGCTAAGACAACAGAAGGCAACTCTTGGCCTTTCTCAGCATGCCCAACAAAACCTGGAACACCTGCTTTGTGAAGTCTTGAAGCAACCAGGGCATAAGCAACTGAAGTTGAGAAACTCATTCAGATGGGAGGTGCGCGTACTTTTGCAACAGTGTGAAGGTGAGAGCAGCACCTTCTGTATACTTGAACAACATCACAGAAGGTGGGATGAGACTGATTCTCATCTCAAGTGCTTCATAGGCAACCCAACACCCTTTCCACCTGGGTAGAAGCTGCCTCACAACTTACGGACTAAACTAAACAGGATTCATTTTGGAGCTGGATGCTTTAATGACACACTCTATAAAATTGGCTAAAAGCAGGGGTGAGCAAAATGCAGCCTGCCCAGCCATTCTATCCAGCCCACGGGGCCCCTAAAAATTTAGAAAATTAATATACATCTGCCCCTGTCATGTGGCCCTCGATGGCTTGCTGAAATTTAGTAAGCAACCCTCCGCCTAAAATAACTGCCTGCCTCTGGTTTAAACGATAGTCCAATTTGTGAGTGTGGTGATGCATCACACACTGCTGACCACCTCCTCACACGTGCAACATACCCATGCACCCAAGATGAGGACCTAGCAAGCATCAATGATAAAGCATGTGTATGGCTCTGCCACATTAATGATGTGTAGAGGGGGAAATTAAGTGTGTAAGAGAAGATGACCCTGAGATGGTAAAGGCCCAAGTTCATTTTCAAAGCCCCTGGCTCAAAACATCAAAGGTTGCATTTGCTTTACCAAAGATGGAAATCAGCTGCTATCTGTGCATCAAGTAGCAGTTTTGTGCCTAATAAAATATGTGAAGCTCATTCACAAACAATAGCTATACACCATCAAATTAAAGATGTTGAGATTATTCTAACCACTCTTCCAAGTTGCTTTCTCCAACTATTACTATTATCTTTCTAGTTTGAATCAATCTCCAGGCAACTAACTCCCATCCAACCTCTAATCTCTTGGGGTCATTGGGACACCTATATCTTGCATCACTGGTATACCAGTACAATTTTGATACATGGTTAAGTATCATCCACATTGCACAGACACCCATATCACCCTGTTATACCTCATGGTGGCTCATATGCACCGAGTATGAGAGGGGACAGAGGAACCCTGCAGCAGCCCCCAAGGTGAGTGCCTTTGGAGTGGCCTGTTTTTCCTCTTGCTCTGCTCCTGTGAAGGATGGAAGGCTTATAGCCTCTTCTACTTGCTGTATGACAATAAAGGCAGCAGACAAGTCTAATAAAATCAGTAGAGGCATGTCTCCTTGGCCCACAGCAGAAAAGTCAATGAACAAAATGTGTCAGCAGTTTAAGAACATGAAACATCTAGTCCAGTACTAGGTCTCCAGGAGAGGTGGGTGCTTTAGAGAGACAGCATGTGAACAGGGTATATTTAGAACAATGATTCTCAATCTTTTTAGATTCAAGCTACGCTTCAAAGAAAGTGTCAGCTTTTAGATTTCACTCGTTTTTTGACTACGGAAAAAACACTAGATTAATTCTTCTGTTGCAAAAAACTCGGGAAGACCACAACTGGTCAGAATGTGTTTTACACTACAAATTCCTGCTTGAAATCTCTAGGTTTATCTTGTGAATCATGTTGGCATACTACACAGTGCTATGGCACCCTGTGGCACCATTAAGAGGATCTCAAAGCACCCTCAAGGCTAAAGCACCCTGGCTGAGAATTACTGATCTAAAGCAGTGGTGCTCAACCTTTTTCTCCAGTGGGCCAGATGCTTCATACTCCATATCATTTTGGTTCCTCTTCTCTGTACCTTTCCTAAGTCTACTACATCCTTTTTGAGCTTCTGTCCTGTATCCACAATCAAGAAAATCTGGACAACCCATATATTGCCTCAACAGTGTTCCCAACACTTCTTGTTAATTTTACCCCAAAACTGGGAAGAAGCCTGAACTGCAGCTTTCTGAAAATACTGGATGCTCTACCTTCAGTCATAGAGGCCTTGACATCTACACAAGGGGCTGGCAACCTATGGCCCACAGGTCAAATCCTACCCACTGAGCCAGAGGGCTTTAGTGGGGTTTTTTGACAAAAGATTCATCTACGCCACTGTGCTGCAGCCAGATGGTAGGGAGCTCCATCTGTGCTGCACCACAACGGGGCAGCAGGCAGAAGTGATGGTGGACAGGTCCTAGTATGGGCCAACCTCAGACCCAAGCTGGGTAATTCTGACCAACCACTGGAAAAAACACCAACCAGTGATCTACACCAGCAAGTTACCTGCTGTCTCCCTAGTAGCCGTTTCCAGGCATCCAGCATGGCTCCAATGCACAGGAGCTAACGAGTCACACTTTCAGATCATATATACTGAGGTGACCAGAAGTGATAATGCCTTCCTTGTAACCAAGCCATCTGGTACCATTTCAAAATGCAGGCCTCCAGACACAAAGATGTATTTTTGAAAATATGAGTATTCTCTATCAATTCCACTGGAGTGTCTGTCTACCATTCTCTTCCTGAACAGAAACAGCAATAGCACCCACCTGGAAAATGGGACCAAAATGAAGACTGTCCACAAACAATTTTTTCTAGCACCCTGCAGTGTGGAGGCATATTAGGATCTCTCTCATGTTATAGGATTATTTTATCAGAACATAAAGATACATTAATGTTCTGAAACACTCAGAACAGGAGGAGTTGCTACCAATGTAATCCAAATGACTAGTTTTAATATGCGTTGGCAAATTAACTGGCTGCTCAATCATGACAAACCTCTTTTTTCCAGTTCCTTGAAAAACGAAGTAAAAGGCCTGAGATCTTGGTCCTGGCTGCTTTTCAATTTTTTCTCCTCTATTTCACTCTGTATTTAAGCGTTATATGCATATTTAATTATTTCCCCCAACATACACTCTGTTCTACCTCAGGTTCTGAACTGCTGGGAAATGTGTACTGGCTCCTGAATAAACTAACCAGCTTTCAGATCCAGAGTGAAAGCCCTAATGACGGCTCTGCTTCACTAGACTGTCACGGTCCAGGGAGTTCCCAGGAGCTGACAACATCTTAGGCTATTAATAGAATGAAGTCTGTGATTACATTATGGCTTCTGAATTTTATAGCTTTCACTTGCCCTGGATTAATTTCTGTCATTTCTTTCAAAATCAGGTACACTTTTTATTTAAAAATAGGAGTGCACCAATAAAGATTTTCTTGGCCGATACTTAACGAACCATAAGGGCCAATGTCAACCCAATAACTGATATTTAGTAACAATGCAAGGCATTTTAAACTATTAACAAAACCCTGCTCTGGTCCTCGATGAGGAAGGCAATGACCACCTTATTCCCACGCACATTGCTCCCTCACCCATGGCTCCTACCTGCAGCCCCGCTCCCTATGCATCCCCTGCTGCCATCCTAGGCAGGCATAGCAGACCCTCACGCAGACAGCGGCACCAGGCATATTTAGAGACCCAGAGTATGCCACTGCCTCGGTGCTGGTGGGCCCTGCACAGCTGAGCTCCTGCAACTGCCAGGGAGAAGCCATTTTTGAAGAGGCGCCTGGTGCCCAGGGGAGTGGAAATGTCCCTCGTGCGGCACCTTATCCTGCCCGCATGCAGCCCAACATCTCTGCAGCAGCCCTGGCACTCAGGCCCCTGCTGTATGCATGGTGTTGCCATGTAAGTGGCAGCAGCAGCAGCAAGAATAGGAGCCAGTCACTGTCCCTTTGTTGCTGAGGGCGGTGCCCTGTGACTGCTGCCTGGTGCCACCTGCTTGCCAGGACCCGTAGTCTGCCACAGGCTCAGGCCGTCAGCAGGGCACAGGGACCAGAGTACACTTGCCGGGGTGCTCCAGGCACGAGGCCATAATTATCGGCTACAACAACCAAAAAAAGCCAATAGCCGATACCTGTGAACACCTGCAACCTGAGATCCTGGTCCTGCCTTTGTTTCAAGGTAATTTGCATCATCACAGACCTTCACAGGTCTAATAAAAGATATCATCTCTATTACAAATCCCGATTGTCAATAGCCAATAAATGTCATTTCTCCTTTTATTGGTGCCAATCCGACAGCCACACGATATATCGGTGCATCCCTATTTAAAAGGGGAATAACATGAATCTCAATGTTCAAATATTACAGCTTAACCAATAAGTGTCTGGACATTACCTGTACAAACTAGGGGTGCATTGATAAAGATTTTTTTGGCTGATACTGATGGCCAATTATTAACCAGCCATATCGGCAGATACCATTCAATAGCTGATATGCAGCCTGGCAGTTTGGAGTAGTCTCTGGCCAGGGCACAGGACAGAGTCACAGACAACTCATCTGGGGGGCACAGAGGGTGCATGGCTACCCACCACTGCATGCACCCCCAGGGGAGGCAAGAGGTGCATGTGCCCCCAGGATTTGTGCACAGAATGAGGGCGGGCTGCCTATTGCAGATTCGGGACCAGAGTTTCTAGGGTCGGAAGGGACCTGAGCAGATCATCTAGTCCAACCCCCTGCCGTGGCAGGAAAGAGTATTGGGGTCAAACGTCCCCAGCAAGATGTTCATCTAACCTCCTCTTAAAAACCCCCAGGGTAGGAGCCTGCACCACATCCCTTGCAAGCTGGTTCCAGACCCTAGCCGCCCTGACCGTGAAGTAGCGCCTCCTGATATCTAACCTAAACCTACCCTCTGCCAGCTTGTGACCGTTATTCCTGGTCACTCCTGGCGGTGCTCGGGGGAACAGGGACTCCCCCAATTCCTGCTGATCCCCCCTGACTAGTTTATAACAGGCCACTAGATCCCCCCTCAGCCTTCTCTTGTGGAGGCTGAACAGGTTCAGGTTGCAGCAGGCTCTTCCAGGTGGCGGGGCTGTGCTCAGGACAGGTGGGGTAGGGGCAATGCTGGGAAGAGAGGTTATGGGGGGGGGGGGCTATAGGGAAGTTTAGGGTGGCTGTAGCCCACTCCGTAGCCTCCCCCCTGCACCACTGCTACCCACCTCACCCCTCCCCTCCCTAAGTGCAGGTCCAGCCCCACCCTCCCACCAGGAAAAGGCTGACAGACCCTGGCCCTGAGCCCACAGCAGGCAGCCTGCCCTTGCCCTGCACACAAATCCAGGGGGCATATATCTCTCATGCCTCCCTCAGGGGTGCACGCAGCAGCAGGGAGCCACCCCTCCTCCCCACCCTGTATCTTCCCAATGAGCTGCCTGGAGCTCCATCCTGTGCCCTGCCCCACCCCGCCCCCCCTGGGCAGCGCCTGTCCCTGCCACATTCCCTCCCTCGCTGTGGGGTCCTCGATCTGCTCCCCACATGCCCCTTCCCCCCTACCGATTTACCAGCCAGATGTTGCTCTCCAAGCTGCCAGGCTGCATTCCTGGCCACATGAATGCTGCAACTGTGCACATATACATGGTATTTATCAATGACATTATCAGCTACACCAGCCAAAAAAGCTGACTGCTAATAATGTCAATTTTCCTTTCATTGGTGCCAATCCAATATGGACCGATACACTGGCGCACCTCTAGTACAGACATGTAACAATTAACTTGAAGAAATTGACGTCAGATTGTACTAAGTAGCTAGGAACAGGCATGCAACCTGCCCTCCAAGCTTGCTGCCCATGGTGGGTATAACAGTAGCAATTGGCCAATAAGTGGCTCAGGACACAGCAGTTACTACTCTGTGGAGAAAATGACTAGGGGAGCAGACTTACTAACAATACAGAGGTGCAATCTGTACTGCCACATAGATACTATTCACTTTCTGAAGGTCACTTCACCCTGGAGTGGAATGACTTGGATCAGTTTAAAGTTTTGCCTATATATCTGTTCTATTTTACGCTGAAGAAAAGCCAAATTACCCAGAAATAACATATCATGTGTCCAAACCTGAAGTTAAATATAATCACATGCGATAATGCATGGTTATATGGCTGCAACTGACTAATGACAACTACAAGTGAATTAGAGATGTGTCCACAAATAACTGGATAAAACTTGGGTATGGATTTAATGTGTCCCAGTGGCTTTGCAGTTTTTACTTTGCTCTGTTTGGCTTCTTTCCAGATTTTTGTTTTATACCCATCACCTTGACATCCAGGTGCTTCACATACATCATTGATCAGGAAGTCACATTATCTGCACTTCGAAGATTGGAAACTGAGACACAGACGGCCCAGCTAGACCTTTAAGTAAAGGTGTGATAGGATTTGATCAACAATCGACACAATTGTGCCTCCTGCCATGTCACACACGCATGGCAGGGAGTGGAATTGTAGGATCCGGCATCAGATCCTATCACACTTTATTGCCAGTGCTAGGAGAGCCTGGAATCACAATCCCAGGCTCCCCCTGCATCAGCAAGCAGCATGTTTCCACAGCCGTGAGTCCGACAGCTGATAGATTCACAGCTGTGGTAGTATCCCACATGGTGCCATGGCTAAGATCCCCGCATTTGGGACGCACAGCCACAGCAACGTGGTGGCAGTCTTGTCAGCTGACGGTACTAGTAGCCACAGCAACATATGGGGCACTGCCATGGCTGGGAATCCTATCAGCTACAGGACTCCCAGACATGGCAGTGCATGGTGGTCAGCTGTGGGACTCAGCTGATGGGGCTCCCAGCCACAGAGGCATGGCTACGTTTCTTGCTGCATGTTCAAATAAAAACTGAATAGAAACCAACTATAAATTTTTTACACATTTTCAAGCTCTATCTGTAGCTGGATGGACCTTTTCATGGAGGGACAATTATTTTGCACATGTAGTGAGTCTAAATTCATCATGCCAATAACCAGTTAATTGTGTAATATGAGTAGCATGTAGAGGGGGCCCGAGAGACGCAATGTCTTCCTCATGATGGTACTGAGGGGCGCGACAGCAGTCAGGCCATGGCAGCAGGGCAGAGCCGTGGCCCGGCACGTGAGCAGCTGGAGGCAGGAGGTGGAAAGAGCAGCACACCCCCCCTCCTTGTCTGTTACTTCTTGTGCTGTAGGCAGCATGGCTGGTGCAGGGGGCCCAGCAGCAGGTCTTGTTGCCCCGCTGCCTCCCCTGCCACAACCCTGCCACTGAGGCAGCTCCTGCCCATGCCAGTCCAGCAAGACTGCAGCCCCATGCCTGTTGTGGGTGCACAAATCTGGAGATGCACATGCCCCCTTCCCCTGCCCCAAACCCCCCACCCCATGCCCCATGCGCAGGGAGCAGCAGGTCAGGAGTGAGACACACTGGCAGGGCTGCAGGGATGGAGAGCTGTGGGTTGCGAGCGAGAGGAGCCTCGAGTCCAAAAGGATTCAGAACCACTGCTCTAGCTGATAATTTTATTGTGTGTTCTGTAGTTTAAAACAGCTTAATAAAGAATTAACAGGAATCAAAACCTACAGAATATATTGTTACCGCACTCCACACCATTACATGCTATGTCACTTATCTTGATCTTTCCGTGTCCTTTTTTACCCCGTCTCTGAGGTACATCAGTTACTATGGAAACACTCATTGGTATATGCAGAGTTTAACTACATCCACAAGTGCAACATACAGTCAGTTTACACAATGGCTTGGGCAATGTAAATGTATGCAACTGTGACTACGTCCCCGTTCATGGTGTAAGATGACTAGAGAATAAAACTGCACCCCGCATAGCAGTTCTGCACACTGGAGACCCAGGTAATGTGCTACACAGGTCATCTACAACTGAGAAAAGAGAACACTTGGAACCAGAAACGAGACCTCTCGCAATCATAGCTTGGTGACTCGCTCACTGAGAGACCCAATTTGCATGGATGTGCAATTGCCCATTTTGCATGTGCAGATGGCCATTCTGCAAACCTTGCTGGCACAATCATGAAGTCCCTGCTGCTGAAACTCAATCCATTCAAAAGACAAACATTGCATGGAAGTGCGAGGTTCTACAGGTAGTGACTAGCCCAGACTCAACAATACTTGGATTTACAAAGCAATTAATTCAACTTCTGCAAACCTACTTAAAATAACCCAACACTTACTTATTTTAAACTGAGGGATGATTCATTCAGAAACAGAAAGTGCAAACTCACAGCTCAGCTTTAATATGTTATTGTCACCCACTGAGTAGCAGCTCAGAGATTGTGCCGAAAATTTCTCTCCTTTTGATCTTGACATATTCCCACTGCCTTGTTAGGGGGAAAAACGTGCCCACTGCAAGCATATCAGAATTGGAGCTGTGCCGGATACAGAAAAATCACTTTACTAAACTGAAAGCCTTGCTCAGTTTGATTTAGAGAGCTCTTGAGTAAGACCCAAAATAAGGAAGAGAAGGGAGATCTATTTGGGCTCTGGTCAGTTCCTTTCTGTACACTAGGTTGCTCATATTTGGTCTTTGTCTTCAGTGCATAACAGGCTCTTAAAAGGGATTTGAAATACAATAGGCAGTCATCCTCAAAATTTCTTTTATCCATAATACGATGCTCTTTACCATCTCATTGACAAATCTGGAAGTTTTCATTCACAGCTGGCACCTCATTTCCCTCCTCTGGCTGCCTTGCAAACACAGAAGGGTTAATAGCTGAAACCAAGAGACAGGGCAGAGTGCATCCCAAGCGTGACATGATCCAAAGCTGACATTTTCCCCCTCCCTTGGTTTGAAGCCCCCTTCTATCTCGCTGTATGCAGCTCATGCCAGTAGCACAATCTTGCTACTGCTATGTGGTGCACTTGAGAGAACCAGCTCCTCTTATGGCTGATGATGACAGCACCACTTGAAGGCACTCTGACAAGCAACCAAACCTACCTCCTACTGGTGATATTTATGTGGTCTTAAGGAGGGGAGACTGAGTGACAACCATTACAGGTTCCTTTACGATCCACTTAGCCAAGTGCACTATATAGACCAATTCCTCCTTGCCACCCCGCTGTTTGTTGCACCAGTCCCCCTCAGCGATCCTTCCTGAGTACAGCACTTGCTTAGGATAGCTATAGCCAGAAAGAAGAGAGATTCTTTGAAATTGTTCTGAACAGTTATCTGCATGGTTTGTCGCTCACCAGCACCGCAGTTGATCCAAAGCAATGGTGACACTTCATTATCACATGCCTACTATTCAGAAAGAATGCAGGCATCCAATTTAAAACCAAAGCGCTGTGTGTCTTGTACATTTAAATGGCTGCACTGTCCTACATTCCCAAAGCCAGAGGATACGAGTAAAAGAGCACGTCTCCTTCAGAAGGAAATATGGGGAGAAATCATAGAAAGACAGTTTGTCTTCAATAGAAGGTTAGTACTGTACTTCCCTAAACACTTCACTGCTGCCGCTGGAAAGGACTGAGCCATCAAGTCCTTGGTATTAGCATCTTCTTTCCCAAATTCAAGAAACTTTATTCCAGATGCTAATCCCCTTTCAGCGTTGTTTAATTTGCCTCCTATTAACCATCCAGAGCAGCTGGCCCTGTAAACACTCAAATCCATGAATTAACCATCGGGTATGTCCAGGAGCCAGGCAGTGCCCAGCTGCATAGCTCCGCCACCCACTAGTCAGACAAAACCTATCTTCAGGGCCTTGGCAGAGTGGAATGAAATCTACTTAAGCAACAAAAAGGGCTTACATGGCCCATCCGATTAATAAAAAACAAACTTAACTGTTTCAGTGCCTCCTAGACCCAGCCTCCAATACAGCCAGCAGGAAAGCACCCCCTCTCCCTGCGGGCATGCATCACATCTCAGAGAGCATGGCCAGGGGAGGGGAGCTCCTGTGGTGCTGCATTAAAAAAAGAGGATAAAGGAAAAGCCTGGACATTCTTTTGCAACCAACTCTCACATACAGACAGGATTAGATGGACTCTACCTACCTGTCCTGCATGAATGCTAGACCAGAGCACCACTTCCCTGGACTCCCCACAACGCTTTCAACTCCTCGGGCCAAATTCCACTGGTGTTAGCCCAAAACACCCGAGTTCCGATTTTGATTTAAGGGTGCAACACACCTCAATTTGTTATGTGCTGTGTAAAGACATACACCTCCTCACAACCCTACAGCATCACATAGGCAACCTGGCCTCTTAAACATCATACCAACCATTATTAGTATGATGCATTTAGAGTAGTTTCTGTCAACTAATATATACTCAAAAGAAGCTGCAAGTCCGAATACCAATAGCAATAACATAATAGAAGGTTTTCTCTTACCGCACCCCCCCAGCGAACAGACAATTACAGTGCATTAATGCAGTGCTAAGTGACTGGCACTGAGGGATACTGTTTTAAGAAAAAAAAATAGTCCTTTTCAGAATTCTTTATTAAAGAAGTACGAGAGAGACACCTAGAATAGTATTTCCAGACTTTAAGGAAGCTCCTATTGAAAGGATTAAGGGTTTTTCCACTCTTGTGTTCTCTCCTACTGGTGCTGAAAAAGGTCTTTGGGTGGTCCAAGAGCCAAGCTGCCAGAACTGTTCTACATTTCATGGCCTTTTTGCCATAAATGTGATATTGGCTGCTTTTCTTAAAGCCCCAGCTCCTGGAATCAGGGGGTTCAGGATGGTGACCATAGTACACACCTGAGGTAGCTTTAATCAGCACTCTCTCTTACCCAAATAGCAGCCACTAAAGCACCAATGGCACAAAGCCTGCAGAGACCCTGTGTATGTTCTCAGTGCCTAAGGCCTCTTCCATCATAGCATCACTGCTTTCACCACCCAAGCCAGCTAAATTAAAATTACCGTAGCTCAGGCATGTCAGCATGTGATGCAACCACACACCTTCGACAGCATCAGGTCTTCTGCCCTCAGGTAGAATCCCAGCTTCCTTTTTAAAAAGAAGTAAATCAGAGAAAAGCAGGAAAATGCATACAAAGAACAGAAGGCAAGTAGAGAAACAGAGGCCAGAATTATTTTGAAATCTTCAAGACTTTTAAGCTAATCTATTCACAGGAGCCATAAAAATTAAGGGCTGGAAGGGACCTCAAAAGATCACCGAGTCCAACGCCCCTGCTCTGGGCAGGAATACTGCTGAGATCCAATGATCCCAGCAAGTTGTCTGTCCAGTCTCCTCTTGAAGGACTTCCAAGGTAGGGGACTGCACCACCTCTTAGAGAAGTCTATTCCAGATTCTGGTCACCCTTACCATAGAGAAGTTCTTCCTTACACCCAACCTAAACCATCCCCTAACAGTTTATGGCCAGTGTTCCTTGTCCTCCCCTGGGGTACCCTAATGAACAGTTTTTTTCCCAGCCCCCGATATTCACCCCTTACATACTTACAGATGGCCACCAAGTCTCCCCTCAGTCTTCTCTTCCCCAGGCTGAAGAGTCTCAGATCCCTTGCATCTTTCCTCATAAGGTTTGCTCTTCAGGCCCTTAATCATTCTTGTGGCCCTTCTCTGGACCCGTTCAAGATTCTCCACATCTTGTTTGAAGTGCAGCATCCAGACCTGGCCATGGTACTGCAGCTGGGGTCTCACCAGCGCCAAGTAGAGGGGAAGTATCACTTCCTTAGCCCTGTTCATGACGTATTGACTAATGCATCCCAGGATGATATTAGCTCTGTACAGCATCACACTGGTGGCTCATGTTCATCCTGTGATTAACCATAATCCCGAGGTCCCTTTCAGCCATCATGCTGACCAGGACATCTCCTAACCTATATTCATGTTGCTGGTTACTTCTCCCCAGATGAAGTTTCCCCATAACTTAGTATCGTCAGCACACTTGGCCAGCGTGCTTTCCACATCCTCACCTAAAATCACTGATTACGATGTTGAACAGCATGGAGCCAAGAACCGAACCCTGTGGGACACCAGTGGCCACCTCCTGCCAAGATGATACACACCTATCCACTAACACTCTCTGCATTCAATCCCTTAGCCAGTTCCCAAACCACCCGACATGGACTCTGCCAGCCCACAATCCCCCAGTTGTTTTTTTGTTTGGTTGTTTTTTTGTTTTGTTTTTTTTTCCAATAAGAGCATCATGGGAGACCATATCAAAGACCTTTTTAAAATCCGAGTACATGACACCAGCCGCATCTCCCACATCTAATCGGTTCATTACTTGCTCATAGAAGGAAACAAGCTTGGTCAGACACAACCTGCCCACAAAAAAACCCTGTTTGCTATCCTTCAGCATCATGCCTTCTGCCAGTCTCACAAACAGACTTCTTATAATTTTTTCCAAAATTTCACCTGGTATTGAGGTCAAATTGACTGGCTTATACTTTCCTAGATCCTCCCTCCTCCTCTTCTTAAACATTGGTACCACATCTTTTGATTGGGGGAGGAGGGGAAGGGAGTGCATGATTTTTTGCACACCTGGATCTGGCAATCCTCTTTTAGGCAGCTCCTAACTGCCTGCCACCTTTCTAAGGTTAAGTTACAGCTTTGTTGTTGCCATTACTGGTAAACAGCTGGGAGAAGACTGAGGCCAGAAGGACTTCCTAACAGTGATGTCATCACACTAATGCATGAGGGAGAAAACCAAAGCAACTATCCACCAGGTGCTGTCCAAAAGCAAGAAACAAAACAGGGAGATTTCTTTCCTCTCTTCCCAGTCTAAGAGGTTTGGGATGACAACCAAAAGGAGATGGAAATGTGAATTGTGTGTCTCTTTTGCTAATCTGATCCTGGAACTCTGTCCTTGGATAACTTCTTGTTGAGTATTGTGGAGAGAAACAATACTGTCTTTTTAAAGCTTTTACAATCACCGATGATATAAGCAATGATCTTTAAAGATGCAGATGCTAGTGATGTGCTTTCTGAAGCTTTCGAATAGCATTCCCTACACTGCAAATTCTGCTGCCCTACTGACAAACCTTTTACTTTATTTTATTTTCCCTTCTTCACCCCCTACTGTTGCAGCAGCAAAAAGACTGCCTTAATTTTTTCTCTTTGTCTGTTCAATAGCATCATGGTGCTATCAGCATTGTCAGCAGGAATAAGCTTCTCTCTGCTGTGCTCTTCATTCCTTGTTTGCCCTATATTAAAAAACGAATTGTGTTCATCAGACAACTGCTGCCTCAGAGAGAGGCAATCAGCAGACCTGATGGGCTATATCCTGTTCTAAGATCCTTGTAGAAAACTCCAATTGAGGACAGTGGGTACTGATTGTACACATCCAGGAGCACAGTGGCATGATTCCCTCAGAGTGATGTTTTTTCTCTATTTACAAAGATGCACAATTGATATTTAAGACAATGTGATCTCAGAGGGGAAGCTCATTCGGGTTCCCCAGTGCTACAACACATATGAATTGGAGATGATTTTTACGATTATAAGATAGGCTCCTTAAAAATGACCTCAATCTAATTCTTCTCCCAGTTCTTACCATATTTTATCACATACAACATAGAATTCCCCCCCTACCCTCCCAAGGAACAGCTTCTGGACACTGCAGTGTGGCTTCATAGATTTCATAGACATTAGGGCTGGAAGGGACCTCGGAAAATCAGAGTCCATCCGCCTGCCCACGGGGCAGGAAGTCAGCTGGGGTCATACGTCATACGATCCCAGCAAAATAAGCATCCAAATTTCTTTTGAAAGCATTCAATGTAGGTGCATGAACCAACTCTGGTGACAGGCTATTCCACACCTTGGGGGCTCGGACAGTGAAGAAATTCTTCCTTACGTCCAGCCTGAAACGGTCTTGCTGGAGTTTATAACTGTTCAACCTTGTCATCACTTGGGGTGCTCTGGTGAACAATCGTTCCCCCAGATCCTGGTAAGCACCCTTGATAAACTTATAGGCGGCCATCAGATTTCCCCTGAGCCTGTGCTTTTCCAGGCTGAAGAGCCCCATGGCTCTCAGCCTGTCGTCGTAAGGTGTTTTCCTGACCTCTGATCATGTGCGTGGCTCTTCTCTGGACTCTCTCAAGCTTCTCCACATCCTTTTTGAATTGTGGAGCCCAAAACTGTACTCCAGTACAGTACTCCAGCTGTGGCCTCACCAAGGCTGAGTACAATGGGAGAATGATGTCCTGGGATCTGCTTGAGAAGCATCTGTGGATGCAAGCCAGCATTTTGCTTGCTTTACTAGCTGCAGCATCACGCTGAAGGCTCATGTTCATCTTGTGGTCAATCACCTTATATATGACAAATACAGTGAGAACAGTTTCTGCTAATTACGGGCAATGGTAAAAGTAAACCCTGTATGTCTCTCAACAAAACAATGAGCACATTTAGCTAATTAGCTACTGCTACTCAGTTACTTACTACAAGGAAGGTACATCCTCATGTACACTTTCCTGCACAGTTGACTAATTAGCACTGCAGTGAAGTGTCACAGCTTGTATGTGCGCAAGTCTTAGGGCACAGTAAACTAATTAACTCCACAGTAAGATACCGTAACCCCAAAAGTACTCTCTTACAACAGAGTAATTAATTGTCCTGAATCACATGTGTAGATTCTGACCATGGGTGTACACTGCACCCAGTCAGCTGAGAGAGCTGGTGGCCTGCTCCTTCCCAGCTCAAATTGCTGCTGTCCCAGCACACTTGTAGACATATGTGCCTGGAAACTGTTGACTCTGGCTCAAACTGCTTCAGAGTTTACGTCGCATTGGGGACTTGTACACATGATAAAAATTGGCTGTGGTTTAATTGTGTCAGGCTGTACATGTGAGGGGGTTTTGTTAATGATTTAAAATGAGTTTGCTACATTGCAATCTAAACCACATCTGCATATAGTTTAGTTTGCAATGTAGCTATTTGTAATGTTGCAGCCTTTGACAGCTTACCTTCCACTTTAAAAGCACAAGGCTTGCCAAATCCCAGCAATACAGGACCATCAACTGGGCCAGCTACCAGGACAGCTTGAGTCAGAGTATGAGTAGGGATTTCACTGAAGAGCTTGCCCAGCCACTTTTTCTCTCTGTAAGATTGCTGAGTGGAAGCAGGTGAAGGAGAAAGAGGGATTTTTCCCCAGGATATACCAGTGGAAGGGATGAAGGAGCTAAATGGAAAAATCAGTGGGATGACTGGAAAACATTGCAGTGTCAAAGCCCCTGCCTCTGCCTGTACCTGTGCAGGCATGGCCCCTGACCACCAAGACTTTCACCCAGGTTCTAGTCTGCCTTTGCAGTGACTGCGTTCTGCATGTCCTTGCCAGGGACAGCCAGGTGGAGGAGTGCTTGCAGTGTGAGAGGTGCCTCCTGGTGGATTCTCTAAGGAATCAGGAGGGAGCTGCAGAAAGTAGTAGATAGGCTCTGAAACATCTATAAGCCTAAGGCCTCCATCAGCTCAATACACCTCCAGCATCATGCAAGAGGGACAGCTAGAGAAAGCACTGAAAGATGCACACTCTCAGGATGGCAGAAGATTCACCTCTGGGAACAGACAGCACCCCTCTATTTGGAGAGCTTCAGGTCCAGAAGAGAACAGGTATGAAGTCCTTACACTGGATCAGCAGAATCCCAGTCCGATAGCAGGGGAGGCCAAACCATGCATCTCCAAGGTGCAAGGATCAAGATCACCACTACCAAAAAGAAGCAACAGATGCTGGTGCCTGGTGACTCCCTTCTACACAGTTTGGAGGCTCAAAAGGTCTGCTGCCTGCCAGGAGCCTGCATCCAAGATGCAACAGAAAGGTTGCCCAGACTCATCTCGCTCTCTGACTACTATCCCATGCTGTTCATCCATGTGGGCACTTATGATACTGCCAGGGGTGATCTTGAGCAGATCAAAAGTGACTGTGTGGCTCTGGGTGCAAAGGTGAAGGGAAAGGCGGCCCAGGTGGTATTCTCATTAATCCTTCCAGTCAAAGGTAAAGACCTGGCAAGAAACAGACACATCCTAGAGATCTTCCTGGAATACCACCACATGGTTGAAGAAGCCATAGCCTTTCTGGCAACACCAGAAAGATTATGGCTTCTTTGATCATGTGGTGATGTTCCAGGAAGGTGGACTGCTAGAAAGGGATGGGGTCCACCTGACAAAGAGAGGGAACAGTGTCTTCATGTACAAGCTTGCTAACCTAGTGAGAAAGGCTTCACATTAGATTTACTGGGAGATGGAAACAAGTAGAGAGACTGGAGACCTGGATAAAAACTTAATAAGGGGAAGCAGTAATAGAAACCTTACCAATGTCCTCAGGAAGAGGATAGGACAATCAGATACTTGAAATGTTTACACACTAATGCAGTAAGTATGGGGACAAACAGGAAGAAATGGAAGTCCTAGTACAATCACAGAATTATGATGTAATTTGGATTACAGAGACATGGTAGGATAGTTCACATGACTGGAGTATGGTCATAGATGGTATAGCTTGTTCAGCAAAGATAGGCAGGAAAAAAAAAAGGAGGTGGTGTTTCTCTATATATCAAGGCACTGTACATGTGTTCAGAGGTGCAGTACGAAGTAGAAGGTTGAAAAGGGCCAATGTGGCCCTTATTTTCAAGGGGAGAAAGGATGATCTGGGTAAGTATAAGCCAGTTAGCCTCACCCTTATCCTTGGGAAAACCTTTGAAAACTTTTTTAAAGATCACATATGCGGGAGTCTAGTAGGAAAAATAATTCTGAAGGGTAAGCAGCATGGCTTCATAGCAGTAGATCCTGTCTGACTAACCTTGTTTCTTTTTATGACAAGGTCACAAAATGCTTAGATGCAGGAGTTGAGGTAGATGTCATCTACTTGGATTTTAAAAAGACCTTTGATACAGCGTCGCATCCCATTTTTATAAACAAATTAGGCAATTGTGGCATAGATTACTACACAGTCAGGTGGGTGGAGAATTGGCTTATGGGGTGTACATAGAGGGGTGGACAGGTCATTTTCGAGTTGGAAAAAAGTCAGCAGTGGAGTTCTCCAGGGTTCAGTCCTTGGACCAGTGCTGTTCAGTATCTTCATCAGTGACTTGGATGAAGGCATGGAAAGCACTCTATCCAAACTGGCAGACAACACCAAATTATTGGGCAAAGTAAACATGATTTCATAGACATTAGGGCTGAAAGAGATCTCGGAAGACCATAGAGTTCAGCCCCCTGCCCGAAGGGCAGGAAATCAGCTGGGGTCATAGGATCCCAGCAAGATAAGCATCCAATTTGCTCTTAAAGGTGTTCAATGTAGCTGCTTGAACCACCTCTGATAGCAGACCTTGGGGGCTCAGACAGTAAACAAATTCTTATGTCCATCCTGAAACGGTCTTGTAGTAGTTTATGACCATTCAACCTTGTCATCCCTTGGGGTGCTCTGGTGAACAAATGTTCCCCCAGATACTGGTGGTCATCCCAATAAACTTATAGGTGGCAGCCAGATCACCCCTGAGCCTGCGCTTTTCCAGGCTAAAAGAGCCCCATGCCTCTCAGCCTGTCATCGTAAAGTCTGTTTTCCTGACCCCTGATCACGCGTGTGGCTCTTCTCTTCTCTCAAGTTTCTCCACAGCCTTTTTGAATTGTGGAGCCCAAAACTGGACGCAGTACTCCAGCTGCGGCCTCACCAAGGCCAGGTACAAGAGGAGAATGACATCCTGGGATTTGCTTGAGAAGCATCTATGGATGCAAGCCAGCATTTTGGTTGCTTTACTAGCTGCAGCATCGCATTGCAGGCTCATGTTTATCTTGTGATCAATCATGACCCCCAAGTCTCTTTCTTCCATAGTGCTAGCCAGCGTAGCACTGCCGAGCCTATAAGGATGTTGCAGGTTTTTCTTCCCAAGGTGGAGAACCTTGCATTTTTCGGTGTTAAACAACATCAGGTTCTCATACAGGCATTTGCTGAGCTTGTCCAGGTCAGCCTGGATCACCCGCCTATCTTCTGGCGTGGATGCTTTGCCCCAAAGTTTGGTGTCATCGGC
>NW_017728947.1:95680696-95696704 GCF_001723895.1 Crocodylus porosus
GAACAATATGGGTCCAAGGACAGAGCCTTGGGGGACCCCACTGGTCACAGGACACCACGATGATTGACTTCCATCAACTACTACCCTCTGAGTCTGACCACGGAGCCAATTTCCCAGCCAGCGGATCGTGGTGGACCCAAAGCCACAATTGGCCAGTTTCGCCAAGAGGTGATCATGGGATGGAGGGCAAGGAACAGATTCAGGTGGGTATGGACAGGCTGGGAATGGGGGCAGAACAGAATAAGATGCACTTTAACAAGGGTAAGTGCAAAGTGCTACATCTAGAGAGAAAAAATCACCTATAGGCTGGGAGTGACTTTCTAAGCAGCACAGCAACAGAAAGGGATCTCTTGGTGAACTTTAATTATCAGGACATCTGCTAAGAGGGAAACACAGCAGTGCACAAGTAGTCCAGAAAGTTCCTGGCATGTGCTGGGGATAACTTTTTGATTCAGATGGTACAGATGCCAATGAAGGTCTTCTCGACTTCCTACCCACAGACAGGAAGGAATTGGTTAAGCATGTAACAGGTGGAAAGTAACTTGGGCAACAGTGATCACAGAGTTCAAGATCAGGGAGGAAGGAAGAAAGTGAAGCACCAGAATAAAGATAATGGACTTCAGAAAAGCAAAACTTTAACAAAATTCAAGGACCTGGTTCATAGGATCCCTTGAGAGACAAGTCTGAGGGGAAAGGAGTGCAGGAGAGTTGGCTGTACTTTAAGGAGGCTCTTTTAGGGTGCAGAAACAAGCTATGCTGATAAAAAGATAAGAAGTAGTGCAATAGGAGACCACCTGGCTAGACAGCAATCTCTTCAAAAAGCTGGAACTCAAAAGGGAATCCTATAAAAATTGGAAACTTGGTCATAGTACTACGGAAGAGTATAAGAGTATCTCACAGGCATGCGGGGAGACATTTATGAAGGCCAAGGCACAATGTGAGATGCAGCTGACAAGGGACATAAAAGGCAATAAAAAGGTATTCTATAGGTATGTCAAAAGTAAGAAGATGACTAGAGATTCCATAGCTCCCTTATGAAATGCAGAATGCAAGCTAGTCAGAAGGCTGAAGTAGTTAAGCATTTTTACTTCAGTTTTCATAAATGGGGGGCAGCTAACAGCTGATGAGTTCAGTTGGTAGCAGAGATAGGGAAGGAGACAAACAGCCTAGAGTAACGGCAGAACAGGTTAGGAATTACTTAGTTTTCAAGTCAGCAGGGCCAGATGCACCTTAGGGTACTGAAGGAATTGGCTTAGGTAATTTCAGAGCCATTGGCTATCCTCTTGGAGACCTCACAGAGGTTGAGCGAGATCCCGGATGACTGGAAAAGGGCAACTCTAGTGCCTGTCTTTAAGAAGGGGAAAAAGGATCCAGGAATCATACCTGGAAAGATTGTGGAGCAGATTGTCAAGGAATGCATTGTGAAGCACTTAAAGGAGAACAAGGTGATCAGACAGAGAGCATGGATTCCCTAAGAATAAGTCACGCCTGATCAACCTTATTTCCTTCTATGATAAGGTGACAGGGTCTGTGAGTGGGAGGAGAGCAATGGATGTGGCATACCTTGACTTTAACAAGGCTTGACACTGTTTCCCAGAACATCTTCATTCACAAGCTAAGGAAATACAGACTAAAGTACTATAAAATGGATACTTAACTGGTTGGATCATCCTGCTCAATGAGTAGTTATCAATGGTTCAATGCTCAGCTGGGAGGAGATACCAAGTGGGATTCCCCAGGGGTCTGTCCAGGGTCTGGTATTGCTGAACATATTTATTAATGATTTGTAGGTTGAGATCAAGTGCATTGTTAGGAAATTTGTGGATAACACAAAGTTGGATTGAATTGTGGACACGGGAAGGTAGGGCTAGGATCCCGAATGACTTAGACTGGGAAATGGTCTTGAATCAACAGGATGAAATTTAACAAGGACAAGTGCAAATTCCTGCACTTGGAATGGAATAACCACATGCACAAAAACAGACTGGGGAATGAGTGGCTAGGCTACAGTACTGCAAACAAGGGCCTGGGGTTACAGTGGACCATAAGCTGAATACAAGCCAGCAACATGTCCTTATTACAAAAAAAAGCCAAAATTAGGTTGTATTAATGGGAGTGTCACTTGCAAATCAAGGAAAGTAATTCTTTCTCTCTGTTCAGCACTGATGACTCTCCACCTGGAAGACTGTGTCCAGTTTTGGGCCCACTCTTCAAGAAGGACATGAACAGATTAGAAAGAGTTCAGCACAAAGCAACAAAGATGATTAGGGGCCTTGGAGTCAAGACTTATAAGGAAAGGCTGAAAGAACTAGAGTTATTTAATTTGACAAGACTGAGGGAGGATTAGATAGTAGTCTTCACATACCTGAAGGGTGATTGTAGAGAGGGATGGAGATGGGTTTTCTATGTGGCTGTAAGTGACAGAACTAGGAGTAATGGCCTCAAGCTGGAGCTGGAGATCAGGAGGAACTCTCTGAGTATGGGCATTAGAAGAGGCTACCTGGCATAGCTGTGGAATCACCATGTTTGGAAACTTTCAAAAGCAGGTTAGACAGACACTTGGATGGGATGGTTTAGTCAGGGATGATCCTGCCATGATCAGGGACTAAATGACCTTTGAGGTTCCTTCCAACCCTACCTTCCTATGATCCCTTATTTTGATTACGGTCTCATCCTTTATGGATTTCGGTGATTATATCGAACATCAGCTTCATGATATTTCCCTTCAGAGAGAAATGACAAAAGAAGAAATTATCTCCTATTCTTATGCCAGTTTTCTTTCTACTCTACTCAATCCTCATATCAAAGATGTCTTGTGTGGGGGTCACTGACTTTCCACCCACAAAGGACCAGACAGGACTCTCATTAGAGCAGTGGTATGAATTCTGGCTGCCATTATCCTGCCTTCCCACACAACCTCAGCAGCAACCTGAGGAGATATCCCATACATTTTAGAATGTGCTACATACAGTACAGATCACAGTATTATCCAAGTGCTTCCCCCGTACATATACAAAAGTGTTTTTTTTCATTTAATAATAAAAACATCTGCTGCATGGAAAGAGAAAATGCACTTTTCAGAAATATATCTAGAAGGCGTTCTATAAGCAATGAATGAGTTTCCTATGAACATAGTACATATATTTACACAGTAACAAAAGCAATTCCACAAAGTATGGATATTGTGTGTGAATATGTATATTCATATAGGTAAACAGTCTTACCTAAAGACTATATATGTATATGTAAATAAACACACATAGGCCACCAAACATATTTTACCTTTGTTAGCAAAGTGCTATAAAAGTTCTACATAATTATAATGAATTTAATTTTGTTTCTAATTTTGAAAAAAACCTCTGCAAATTGACACATTTTCCTGAAATCCTACACCCTATAAGATTCAAGATAATGAATCAAATTACAGAAAAGTACAATTCTTTTTATGGCTACATTGTTTGCTATGACAAGCCAAATTATACCTCTGGGAGACTGGTAACAAAAAGCAAATCCCAATGACTTTCCTCTCTGGTAAATCGGGTTTTTTAATTGGTGGAGTGAAGATATTTCATTGTAGGAACATGAGCCCAGGCTATTAAGTTACCTTTTTCTGTATTGATTCATGAAAGGTAACATGAGAGAGACCTAACGGGAGGAGCAGTAGTGGGCCTCTTATACATCCCCAAAGTCAGATTTGAATATGCTTTGTGATCTCTTCAATGTTACTACAGATAATTACTACTAGGAATTGTGTCATTCCTACACTAACTTCCTAGATATACACAGGAAAATAAATACTACCAATCTGGCAGAGCCCAAATATTCCCAGCTGTAATACTGGAACTTAAAAGACTTGGAATCCCTAATTCACATGCAAAATCTATATGGAATTTACATGTCGAGCCAGGGGAAGAACTTGCAGGGGAGGGCTCCTGGCCCAATGTGCGTGAACTACCATCTCAAAAAAACAATGTCTGGAGTAAACAAAGCGAGCTCTTCAGAAAATGGCAAAAGGGTTGACTGGCAAAGAAGCTACATCAGAATGTGTAAGGATAAAGTAAGAATTCCCAAAGGTCACACTGAACTAGATTCAAAGGAATTTAAAACAAAAGTTCTTCAGCTATATAAATTAAATAAGTACTGAGGATCCTATGCAATGAGGATAGTGTAGAAGTTAAAGATAATACAGCTACAACCCAAAATTAAATGAATATTTTGCCTTGCTTTCAATAGCAGGATGATGTAGAACATGGATGCAAAAACAGGATGGCTACTGGGAATGAGGCCTGGGAAAAGAAATCATCATATGCATGGTGCCAAAACACTGACACATGAAACTGCAAGTCAGCAAAAAGGTTTGTCAGGCAAGTGTCATATCAGAGTGGTTGACTGCAGAACTCCAACTGTCATATTTTTATTTATGAAAAGGAAAACAAGTTATCCTGGCACCTACTGAGGTGTTAGTCTGACCTCAACAGCACATGAGAATTTGGAACAAATTTTGAAGAAAAGATTAAAGTCAGGGAAGTACACAGCATGAGTTCACCAAAGCTGGATTGTGCCAAACTAACCCATTACCTTCTGTAGGAACTGACTTTTGAGACAAAGATAATGAAATAGTTCTAAATTATCTGGACCCAAGTAGAGCATTTGATGTGGTATTACATGGGAAATTACCAGTTAAGCTGAAAGAGAACTGGGTGCAAAGGAAATCACTAGGGGAGTTCCTCCAATATCAGCCTGGGATGAATCCTGTTTAAAGAACCCCATTAGTGCCCCTGACGCACAGAATAGGAGCCTGCAAGTAATATTTCTTGATGACACAAGGCAGGATAGCATCAAACTGATGGTAGTACCAACTGAGTGGAGAAGGACAAACATGTAAGTATTTAAGAAAAGAAAAACACTTCTGTAGTTATTAGTCTATACTTGGACCTGTTAGTCTCTGCAACTCAGATGATTTCAGAGTATTGAACAGAGAGAACTGGGCGACTTTGAGGACTAAAATAATGAAATTGGGATGAAATTTAATAGTACAAATGGCAAGGTCATGTACTTAAGAATTAACAACAAGAATGTATGATAAAAGATGGGGATTAATCAGTGGGGAACAAGAAAGGAAGAGAAAATACCTAGATGAATTAGCCAATCACTGGATAACTGTGAGCTACCAATGAACTCCAACTATTTAAAAAAAATCAATCCTAAAACACCTCAAGGTGAGGCATATCTAGTAGAGACAGGGAAGGAGTCATGCCATTGTACCAGGCACTTGGAAGACCTCATCTTGAATCCTGTGTATAATGCTGGTCACCCTGTGTTCACAAAGGATGAATTCAAACTAGAACAAATGTAGAAAAAACCTAGTGCCATGATCAGAAGGATGGAATGCCTCTTCCCTCAAAAGAGAACTTGGTTTATCTAACCTTCGAAAACGAGAGCTGGGAAAGGATAAGACTGCTCTGTAAAATGTATCATGAGGAAAATAGCAAAGAGGGAGTTAAGTTAAAAGGCAATGTTGGCATAAGACAGGTATTATCTGAGCATGAATACCCCTAGGCTGGAGAGTAGGTGTTTCTGACTCTCAGTGCCATAAGGTTTTGGAACAGCCTTCTCATAGAAGTGTAGATGAGCGAGGTGGGTTTTGCCTCTTTCACAGCCCAGAAGACCACACTTCCAGTCTCTTGTGCAAGCAGTCACACCCTGCAGTCTCCACTACCCCTTACGCTGTTGTCCTCGTCTCAGCTCCACCATACTTACCCCTCAAGTGTCAAATGGGATTGAAGATTCACAACCTGACCTGACTTATTCCCTGCCTCAGAGTCTTTATAGGGTGGACCTGGAAGCAGTCAAGTACCTAAGACTTAAAAGGGATCTGTGTCTGGGCTTCAGCTGAGGTCTTGCTCCTTTATTCTCATGTGGGACTTACAAACCCCATCATCAAGAGGGAAAAAACCCTAACTCTCAGCTTGATAAATTTACATGCAGGTTCAGAAGTCATCATCACTGCTTGTGATGACAGGGGAATGTTCCTAGGAACACTGGAATGGTCTGTACTCATCCAAGAGAGCTCTGCAGCAACAGGCTTTACCTTTTAACAAGGCTGGATCATGGTATAAGCACTGTACTGGCACTTCTCTGAAGCTGCCATTTTGCAGGATCTCAGCTTTCACTTTAATAAAAGGCAAGTTGAGCCGCTTGGGAAGAAAACTCAGTATAACTGGAACATAAATGAGGCTGTGGAGAGCCTGGAACAACAGTTCTAATAAGCAGGAACTGCTACATCCATCTCACTGAGATGTGAACTCAGTAATATGTCAAAAATATAAGAAAGAACATTTAGAGGAATGTATCACAATTTATCATGAGGGTGGTCCCACCGCTTATTTCCCATTTGAGCAGTCCAGAACAAGCACAACCTGATAGAAGTGAAGGGAGTCAAGTACATCTTCGAAAGGTAACAACTTTCCCTTAATTATATTAGCAAGTACATACTCCACTCAACGTTATTAGGTGCATCATAGAATATCATGTTTTTCTTAAGACCTCAGCTGCTGGAGCCATGTGAATATGTGCATCTCTATTAAAAAAGGAGAAGGAAAAAATATGGTTATGAAGAAAATCCCTCAAAAATGACCCAATGGTGCTTCAAACCCTTTACAATCCTGGGGTTAAATGTCAATATTTAGGAATTTGGCCCTCCCTGTGATCCCCGTTTTTAAAAGGTCACTTTTTACTGTTTCCAGACAGCAAGAGTATCCTGGTTCTCCTAAAACAAAATAAGAGCCATAAAGTTTTCTGCTCTTCCACTCCAACAGCCACCTAAGCAATTTGCTAATGTTCCCCTGTTCAGCAGGGACAATCTACACGTTGTAGGTATTATTTTCCCAAATCAGGTTTTATTTATACGCACACATTATTTATTGATTGACTGATGGACTGGATTGGATTTGTATGCAAATACTATGTCCCTTGAAACAGCTGTGGGATGCTGCTATGAATTCAACAAAGTCCTAGAGTTGTCTAAAAAGTGACAGAGCAGAGGCACCTCCCTGGATCAAATCAGGTGCAAGTGTTTTAAACTCACCCTAGACTCACTGTCTTGAGCTATGAGTCTGTTGGCTCTCACCATCATGTTTAGTTGTGGACCAAGGCCCTGTCCCTGACAGCAAATGCACAGGAAAACAAAGTGAGATTTCACACAAGCTGAAGTGCTAAAGTGGCTTTGCTTTTGTGGGAGAAAGACCTTCACCCCCCACACCCCTGAGGCAGAAGTCTGTTTGGGAGAATATTAAAGGCACACAACAGTGAAGCATAGTAGTGCTATCACTTTACGAGAATGAGGGATGTGAATTGTTACAATTCCAGTTCCATCTCATGAGCCTGATCCATCCTTAGATGTTCTAGAGACAATATACAAACAAAACAGAACTTGAGAAATTTCCTCTCTAGTGATGGAGAGGAAATTGAGATGCAAAAAGCAAATGATAGTGTCTGTACTCAGTGAGCATATCCTGAAGCACTATTCAGACATAGATTAATTACACCTCAAAAACATCTCTAATGAAGTTGGTAATTATTTCCCCAACCATCACATTTCATGAATGAGGACCTCCAACACAGAGAAGTGAGTAGGTTCACAGAGAAAGCCTAAAGGAGAGCCAGAAATACACATCTAAGTCTCATGACTTTCAAATCCATGCCTCAACCACAAGACTATCTCCTACTATGATGCAACTAGCAAGTACCTGATGTCACCATCATTTATTCCTTTCAAAATCTGGTTAGATTTATTTAAATAAAATTCCTCCCCAAACATCTTGAGACAGAACATACGAACAGAAATCCATACAACTCGGACTAAGCAATTCCTCAAATCCAACTCCAACAGCATGCACTCAACCTCTTACATCCCCAGAGAAATCTGGTGAAAATGGTATTGCTTTCAGTACAAACTGAAGATCACCAAAGTCTGCACTGTGGTGACCAGTGGGTTCACTCAAGTTTCAAGGACCTCACACTGAGAAAGCCAAGACATTAGTGTCCTCCTGCATAAAACAGCAGGATGCTAAGATGCCAATATGAGTCCTTCAGCTTACCTGGGATGAGAAAGAATCCACACAGAAAATGAGCTGCTAAGCAGCCAGGATCTAAATCGTTTAGGACTGTATAAGTCAAAATCAGCATTTAAGATTTCCTCTTCCAAAAGGTTTGGATAGTCGGTGCATATCACAGGGTGTAGATATGCTCCTGCCCACTTAATTCTTGCACTCTGTGCAGGAGTTAAGTAGACAGCAGTTTACTGCACTGGCTGCAAACTCTGAACACATTCCAGGTGCAACCCTGGTTTGAACCCAGTTTGGGATGCCCTCCATGGTCTAGTTTGCATCAGAAACTGATCTACAACAGAAGGGTCAGAGCCTCTGGAGATGTACAGAGGTGCATCACATACAACAACTCAAGACATTGCAGCACTCTTCACTAATATTCCCAGAATACTGCACAGAATGGGACAGAATAGACTTCTGCACAACAGAGCCCAAAGGGCAGAACACAACTTACCTAATTCTGCTTGTTGGACTTTCTTGAAAGGAAAAGAGCTTCTGTGCGATCTTATACAAGTCTGCAAGCAAACTCATAATGACTTGCAGTTCACTATCTTAAGGTGGCAGAGAGGTCTAAAGGAATCAGCATGGCTGTCAGATCTTTTTCCTTCACCAGAAAGGGGACCAGCTACTAACACAGATATTTCTTTATGTAGTACTCAGGAACCTACAAGCAAAGTGACCTGAACTAAAAAAACATATAAAATAAAAACAACATTTAAGAATGCAAATAACATGGGATTTGTTTTGCTTTAACTTTCTC
This sequence comes from Crocodylus porosus, assembly GCF_001723895.1. Taxonomy (NCBI): domain Eukaryota; kingdom Metazoa; phylum Chordata; order Crocodylia; family Crocodylidae; genus Crocodylus; species Crocodylus porosus. The sequence continues at coordinate 95,689,565 of NW_017728947.1, forward strand.
AATAATTTTCCACAAAGGAAGAAATGTTAGAAACAAGGTGGAAGAAGTCCACTCAAGGAATACTCTCTTGAGAAAGGTTTTAATTATGACCTCGTAGAAAAGCCATCACTTTCTCTTAAGTAATAATGGGAAGCACTAACACTCAATTAACACTGAATATGACACCTTTCTATTAGCTTTCACCAGACCAACACCCTGTGCATCCCCTGGCAACAGCAAGATTTCAAGTGTCTTATATGAACTGGACCTCAAGCAGAAAAAAAATCCCTGCAGACTAATTTCTACTCCCATGGAGTCAGGTAGCTCTGTCCAAATCTGTATGTTAAGAATGCTTGAAGAGAAGCAAAAATGCTTTCCTCCACAGGCATAATCTTCTAAGAACAAAACTCCTGCCATTGGTTTTCTATCTATAGTCTTGATCCTTTCATCTCTCACAAATCACCTGAATACCTTAAGTAGGATGAAGCTAGGCATATAAGTGAATTCTATTAAATTTATTTAATTTACAAGTTGTTGTCATCTTCTCGTAACACTAAAATCCAACAGAAAAAAATCTATACGTTTATACCTATTGAATATTTCTTATTAAAATATGCAAAGTGACTGATGTTTTCCCTCTCCTTACACAGAATTAGTACTTGCCTAATTGTGATTTTTTTCCCCCTATCATATTTACACAAGGAAGGCTGAATCTGGAAACCTCTCTAAAATGACATTTGCCATAATGAGGCAATGCTGAGCTCTGCAGTATACACTGCAAAATCTAGCAGGTTCTCAGACTTATCATTATCAATACCTCTCGAAGTAATAAGTGGGCCTTTTGTTAAATTCCACACATGTTATTGCAATAAGAATGACTGGGCTCAGGATCTTGAATGATAAAGAACAGGTACAGCTGTATGCAAGATCAGGTCAATTATAACCAGAACGTGACTCGACACCACATCACACGCTCCCAATTACAATCTTGGCTGTAATGTAGTTGAACAAATATAATATTCCAAAGTGCATAGATAAATATTTTTAAAATGATCCTCTAGGACTTTCAATCCCGGTACAGTCTCATTGGGCACATTTTGCCCAGCAATTCATGGGTGGTGTGGGACTAGAAAGAGGAGCCCTTAAAGTCAACAGTATAATGTTTGGCTTTCTCTGGACTTTTCGCTTTTGTCAATCAGGATTCTTTTGTCATTTTAAGGGAAGCAGAACAGGCAAATTTTGTGTTACATGAAGCCTACTGGCTATGCCGAAAAGGTTAAGAGTAAACATGAAGCACCAAGAATTCAAGCATTAAAGATCTCACAGAATAATTGTTAAGGCACAGGACCGGGTGTCTTTTGCTTCTTCAGTGTCAGCTTTTTTGACCTGAGTCAATCAGAAAAGGCAACTTAAGAAAAGCAAGCCACCTGTTTGACTGGCCCTCACCTTGTTTTAAGACTGGGTGACAGAGATCTCTATTACGGGTAATAGCTAGCACTTCCAGGAATTCCCCCAGCTCTGGAAAAATGCAGCTGCTAAGACTGATGAATGCTGAAGGGTCCACTTCCCCTTCCTTTTACACCACAGACGACGGGGTTCAGAAAAGCTGGCTCTCAGCCTGCCAGCAATTGCACTTAGGGACTCTCAGCTCAAGCTCTCTTCTGCTGAAAACTCAAGATTTTTCTGTATAAATACCCCAGGTAACTAAAAGGCTCTTACATTTTGCATGGCATCTTGATACTGCGGCAATGACGACAGCTGTGATTCAGAGTGGTACGGGGATAGCCCTTTTCTTAGAGTCCTCAAATCCCCGGTGCTAGACTGCTGCAAAAACAAAGAAAGAAAATAGGACTGTCTGTATTATTAGCCAGCAAAAAAAAAAGATGCTCATTCTGCTTAGCATTCTTTATTGGCTTTTTCTCTATGACCATTTCTGTACTGCAGTCTGTTCCCATAGTGATTTCTTGAAATGATGGTTAAAATGACCATCTGAGTTTAAATGATTTTCCTTTTGTCAACACCTGGAAAAACATTTGCAAGCAGTTGAGAATTAAGCTTTTACTATCTACTCTATTATATATATATAGGCAGCCTAAGATGATATTTTCTTCTGTCCAGCTCCACCTGAATTCTGAATCACTGAATCAAAATTCTGTTAAGATGCAAATAGGAAAATTATATATGAATTCTGACCGCTTACCTACTTTGGCACTCATACAATTTTAGGAGAAAACATTTCTAGTTTTTCCACTAAGTCTACATTGGCTATTTCTATTACAAGCATTTGAAAAAGTAATGAGTTTTTAAATGTTGTCACACGCATTTATTAAAGCTTGCATAGTCTTGTTTGCAAGAGGGACATTTTTTATTTGACTAAGAATTTCTTGTACACAAGGCGTCCTAAACAGATATGCTACATGTCATATACACAGATATTATAAATAACACACATTTACACTGAAAAAACTCCCAAAAAAAACCAACCTCTCACTCGGAACAGAACATGACCAGGTATTTTAAGAGCACTGATTAATCCTCTTATGAGGGAGCCTGTCTTGGGCTATTAGCCCTCTCATTCCATGAATCCATAACGAGACACTCTTAGAATGAGAATTATTTTAAAAAGGATACCCATTAAAGATCCTGTATATCAGAAGCTAAAATCAAGGATCTGGCATGAGAATTATATCATTACTTCACCACTCATAAACATGCTCATTAACTTTACAGATTTTTAAGTATATCAAGCAATGTATTGTTCTTGGCTTTAAAGCTGTAAAAGCATGACCTTTTAGATTTTTATGCTCCATTACGACTTTTGACTTGCATTTGCTGCAGAAATGATATTTTCCACTTCAAAAGAACTAAAGAAAAACCACTGGTGCAATAAAATTTAATGGAATGTCTCATAAATCAGCTCAACTGTATATAAAAAGCACGGTAACCCCAAGGGCTTGACCACAACCAAAACCTTTAGGACAGTCATGTGGTGACTGCACTTCCATTGCTTGCTTCCATTCCATGCACTCAGAGAAGATGCACCATTTTCTCCCATCAGAGTCCCTTTCCTTGCAGCCAAGTGGCCCATGTGGGAACTCTGAGATTTCCTGACCTCTGAACACTTCCTTGTTTTTAAAAAGCTCTGATATAATCATGAATTCACTCCCATAACCCATTCAACCCTATCAATTTTCCCTTTACAAGCTGTGAAAAAGGTGGCTTTTACCTACCTCAATTAAAGTCTTTAATCAACTATTATGGAATGATTTTGCAGATAGTGAACTTAGGCTTTCCTTCAAGCCAGAAGGTAGCACCATAAATGATCATGGTCTCATTTTCATATGTATTTGCAAGCGAAGATCCAAGGACAGCAATTTTGTGGCCTGGTCACTGCTACAGTTAAAACAGGGGCAGGTAAAGTTCAGCCTCTGGGCCAGATCCAGCCAGCAATGGACTCCATTTCCCAGCAGTCCCTGCCCACAGGGCTGGGGCTGGTCTCCATGGAGACCCCAGCTGCAGCTGTGCTGTGATAGCCAGTCTGGCCCCAGCCATGCTGGCAGGGCACACAGCAGGGCAGGGCAGGGCAGGGCAGGGAGCTGCTCCGGAGCCACTGGGATCTTGTGCCGGGACAGCTTGGTCAGTGCCAGGACAGAGCTGCAATCTGCAGCCTGCACGCTCCGGGCAACGATGTGCAGGCAGTAGATTGCAACTCTGCCCCAGCTCTTTGCGTGGTCTGTTGCTGGAACAGAGCCACAGCCCACTGCCTGCATGCCCCTGCCTGGAGCATGCAGGCTACAAATCGCAGCTCTATCCTGGCCCTGACCAAGCTGCCTCCGCCACAAGATCCCAGCAGCTCAGGAACAGCCCCCTGCCCTACCCTGTCACATGTCCTGCCAGCACCCCTGGGGCTGGTCTCAATGGCAACCCCAGCCTTGTGCTATCACAGTGCAGCTGTAGCTGGGATCTCCATGGAGTCTGGCCCCAGCCATGCACGCAGGGGCTGCTGGGAAATGGAGTCCAGCTGGCAGCTGGATCTGACATTTCACCCATCCCCAAGTTAAAAGGTTCTCATTGCCTAATGCCTGCTTCCCTTGTCAAGAGCAAGTCAAGCTGTGCAATTCTAACATGCCTACCAGCCCAGTACTGAGAAAGAAGGGTCATATACAATGACTAATTTCCTAACAACAATGCCAGGAAGTAGCCTGCACCAGTCTGTTGGCTGGTTACATGGGAACAGCAGTTCTGTTCTGGCTGGTTATTCCTCCATGGTCTGGTTTTATATGTTCGCATCTCCCACTCACTTACTGTGCACAACCCGAAGAGAACGAATACAGTAGTACCCAAACTGGATCCAGCAATGTTAGCTACCTTTACCCTACATGAAACCTTGGATTCTGTAGGCAGGGTGAATTGTTCCCTTTTCCATCTGAGCTAAATGCACATGAGCATGCATAGATGAATGACAGAAGCAAGTTGCACAGCAATAATTTTTAGGTTTTTTGCTTGAGGAATCATAATGGTTCATGTCATATTCTACCTTCCCACTCCACTTCCAAGAGACAGCAAATGCTTTTCTGGGGTTTAGGGATGAGGCCCAGAACGTCTCTGTCTTTCCTAGATGTTACAAGAATCTCCCAGATGTCTGTACTGGGTTAATTAAAACCAGTTTTAAAACAAATGGTAATTAAACTGATGCCTATTCTGCATATAACCAAGTCCCTTGTTTTGTGGTCGCAGTTGGTGAGATGCACAGACTTCAGATCATTGGTATAATTCACATGGAGTTCAACAAATGTTATGAAGGCCTTCGGAAGTTTTTTTTTTCCAGGCTAGAGGTAAAGCATATTGATAGGTGACAGTACAGCAGGGGTTGAAAATCTATGGCCTGTAGGCTGGATGCAGCCTGTGGCGACATTGGATGCAGGCTGCAGTGGAGGCTTCGGGAACATTCTGGCAGTATTGTAGCTAAGCACTGCACCACACTGCACCGCACCACAGCCAGGAACTTTGCCACAGCTGTGTCCTCACCTTCAACCCAAGCCAGGTCATTCTGACCTGCCACCAGAAAGCATTGCCAACCCCTGCAGCAGAAGATCTTCAACTGCCATATATCTGTCCTCAGAACAGATGGAGACTAGTCACCAAGTACTGGTTCAGTACCTTCTGTCCACGTTATGCTCAAGATTGAAGTGAATTCTTATTTTCCTGTTTTCTGTTTTAAGATGACATACTTCAAAATCTAACTTGTTCCTTGCAAATTGCTTTCCTCCAGCAGCCTATCAATCACAAGTCAGAATGATTATTTCCATTAAAGAAAAAAGATCACTCTTCTTCCTTTTTTGGCTGCAGTGGAAAAGCATTTTAAATTAAAATGGTGCAATTACTCTGAGTACGTTCTTCACCCTTTCTAAACATTTACATGCTCATTGGACTTGGCTATCAATGTCTAAAGTTAACTCTGACAAAATGTGAATCCCTCATTAGCAAGCAATATGACTAATGATGCATCAAAATGATCAACCATTATTCCACTTAAATCTAAATTAAAAAACCTGGTACTTGCATTGTCAGTTCGCTCACAAAATGAAATCCCTTATTACCTTGCCCAATTTTCATTATCAAGATGGAAGTGTCTCCTAAATTGCTCTTCTAGTCAAAATGGCATTTTAAAACTACAATTGCTGATCATCTCTTTCCCCCATCACTGTTTGGAGATTATCTCAATTAATGGGCAGCATGTCGATAATAAATCACTGCTCAGGTGAAGTCATTTCACATTTCTTAAGAGTTCCAAGGGAATGTCCTGACAAAATAGTTTTTCTTCAAAACTAAAGCCCTTCGTGGGAACGTGCCACTTTTGTTTAAACTTTAAGAAGGAAAGTTTTCTATGCTGAAGAGCAGGAAAAAAAAAACATGTCCCCACCCTTCCCCTCTGCAGTAGACAATAGTTTGATGATCCTGGAAATCACCTAGAATGCGGGAGTTTAGGTTTCTCCTTTGCTTTATTCAGACCAAGGAGTTGAATACCTGGTTCCCTACATCTGGGGATAGCATCCTAACTACCAAGTTCACTGGCTATTCTGGGGTAGGCCTCTGCCTCTGCAATTTTCTACAAAAAACAGGGAAAAAAGCTCTTGGTTTTATCTCCAAGCAAAATGGAAATATTTTGAAGTCTCAAAAGATAAATTTGACAGGAAGGGAAAAACCATTTCTCATGCTTTTCTACATCTTTCTCTGGGAAGAAAACATTCTATACTATTAAAAGCTTTGCACCACTGAAATTAATAGGGTTTGGTCCTATTTTTTAACATAGTCAGTAAGTTCTACCTATTGGAAACAATTTTCTAAGAACAAGATTAATTCTAAAGCACACACAGTAATCTATGCCTAATCCAGCCTTTGTTTTACACCTAGAATTCATCAACTTCTTGTGTGCACAAGGTCACAGGTAGAAGTTGAAGAGACTCGTACAACCTTGGCTAACAAAAATGAATCCTTTAGCTCAGGCAATACAGACTTGTGCTTTTAGACCCAGGAGTTCTAGACGCACTCCCTTACTGTTGAAGATCCAACTAAAGGCATGTAATTACAGTGTATTAATTATAGTAGGATTTGGATCAGGCTTCTCATAGACATTTCTCCAATCATGAAAATCAAAGAACAATGGAGAATGGCCTCATCCACCCAAAAAACAAATTTCATAGATGTTTAGCGTCAGAAGGGACCTGAGTAGATCGTCACGTTCGACCCCCTGCCCTGGGCAGGAAAGAGCCCTGGGGTTAGATGACCCTAGCCAGGTGCTTGTCCAGTCTCCTCTTAAAGATCCCCAAGGCAGGGGAGAGCACCACCTCCCTTAGAAGCCCATTCCAGATTTTGGTAACCCTTACTGTAAAGAAGTTCTTCCCAATGTCTAATCTAAATCTGCTGTCTGTCAGTTTGTGATTGTGAGAGAGTGCTTATGCTAAGCAAGGCCTAGCATTAAAAAAAATGCACTAAAACTCCCAGAATGCTTCAAGGAGGTTGAGGAGTCAGCGATTGACATTCTGGTAAATCACTTTCTGACCCTTAGATGAAAATACTGAACTTCTGAGCTTTAAACAATGATAAAAATAGCAGACATGCCGCTTACATTGTTAAGAATAGGAAACTGCATGGCTAAAC
>NW_017728947.1:95697049-95715567 GCF_001723895.1 Crocodylus porosus
CACCTAGCCTCCGGGTTAGAGAGCAAGGGCTTGATTTGGGAACCTCGTGAACCAACAGACCTCCTTTAGTTTATGACTTTGTGAAACAATAAAAGTTTTAAATTGAACAGGTCTGAGCCTGTGCTTAATTCAGTCCTATATAATTCGGCATCAAGCTCCCACAGTGGTCATTGTTTCTACCCCCGGTAAAACACAGTATCTCCTATTCCTTGCTGTTTCCCCTGACAAGTTTGTAGACTGCCACTAGATCCCCTCTCTGCCTTCTCTTGCGGAGGCTGAAGAGATCCAGGTCCTTCAATCTCTCCTTGTAGGACCTTATCTCCAGGCCCCTAACCAGCCAAGTAGCCCACCTCTGGACCCTCTCAAGGTTAAATGCAATACTCCAGCTGCAGCCTTACCAATGCTGCATAGAAGGGAAGTATCACCTCCCTAGACCTGTTCATGATACACCGGCTAATGCATGATAACAGTGCAGCTAGCTTTAGTGATCACTTTGTCACACTGACGACTCATGTTCATCTCGGAGTCTACTGTGACTCCAAGATCCCTTTCTGCTGCTGTTCTGCTTAGAAAGTTGTCTCCCAATCTGTATATGTGTTGGTGATTCTTTCTGCTCCCTAGGTGCAGTACACTTTGCACTTATCTTTGTTAAACTGCATCCTAGTCTGTTCTGCCCACTTTTCCAACCTGTCCAAATCCACCTGAATCATTTCCCAGCCCACTAGTGTGTATACTTTGCCCCATACTTTGGTGTCATCTGCAAATTTGGACAGTGTACTGATGAAGATATTGAACAGCACTGGTCCAAGGATTGAACCTTGGGGGACCCCACTGCCCACATCTTTCCAGGTCAATACCGACCTGTCTACCACCTCTCTCTGGGTGTGACCCCTAAGCCAATTCACCATCCACCTGACCATGTACTCATCTACGTCACAGCCGTTTAGCTTATTTATGAGAATGAGATGAGACGAGACACTGTAATGAAGGCCTTTTTAAAAATCCAAGTAAATGACGTCAACCTCAACTCCTGCATCTAAGCATTTTGTGACCTGATCATAAAAGGAAACAATGGAGCAACAGCTGTTCCTTCTTAAACATTTACTCTCATGTTGGATCCTTCCAACACTGACAGTTCATCCAAGGTCTCCAAGTTCAGCTACTTCCCTATTCTTTGGGAATGATGATACAAGATGACGATGATTCATAGATTCATAGATGTAGGGTCAGAAGGGACCTTGTAGATCTTCTAGTCCAACTCCCTGCCCCAGGCAGGAGAGAAAACTGGGCTCATATGACCCCAGCTAGGTAAATGTCAAGCCTCCTTCTAAAGACCCCCAAAGGTAGGAACCAGCACCACTTCCCTTGGAAGTTGGTTCCAGATCCTAGCTGTCCTGACTGTGAAATAGTGCCTTCTAATGTCTAGTCTAAACCTACTCTCTAACAACTTATGGCCATTATTCTTTGTTACTCCAGCAGGCACTCAGGAGGGAAAAAGGTCTTTCCCAATCCCTGCTGGTCCCCCCTAGTAAGTTTATAGACAGCCACCAGGTCCCCCCTCAGCCTTCTCTTGCGAAGGCTGAACAGGTTAAGGTCTCATAGCCTCTCCTTGTAGGGTCTGCCCTGCTGTCTCCGGATCATGCGAGTGGCCCTCCTTTGGACCCTCTCCATGTTGTTCACATCCCTCCTGAAGTGCGGCGCCCAAAACTGGACACAGTACTCCAGCTGCAGCCTGACCAGTGCCACATAGGAGGAGGAGGATCACCTCCTTTGACTGCTCGAGATGCATCTGTGGATGCACAACAAGGTACGGTTAGCCCTACTGACCATGTCCTCACATTGTCGACCCATGTTCGTCTTGGAGTCAATAATGACTCCAAGATCTCTTCCTGCCACTGTGCTTTCAAGAAGAGAGTTCCCCAGCCAATAGGTATGCTGCTGGTTCCTACTGCCCAAGTGCAGCACCCTGCACTTGTCAGTATTGAATCTCATCCTGTTTTCATTTGCCCAACCCTGTAACCTACCCAGGTCCCACTGTAATCTGTCTTTCCCTTCTAGCGTGCCCACCTCGCCCCAAATCTTGGTGTCGTCTGTGAATTTAAACAGAGCGCTTTTCACCCCATCTTCCAAGTCGCTAATAAAGAAACTGAACAGTGCGGGCCCGAGAACCAAGCCCTGGGGAACTCCACTGCCCACTTCCCTCCAGGTCAAATGCGATCCGTCCACCACCACTCTCCGAGTACGACCCCTCAGCCAATTTACAATCCATCTGACTGTGTAGGTTTCAATGCCACAGTCGCCTAACTTTTTATGAGAATGGGGAGGCAGACAGTGTCAAAGGCCTTCCTGATGTCCAGAAAGATGATGATACTACAAGATGACAAATGATGATAACAATACTACAAGACAATGATAATCCTGATCTGTCTAGCTTAAATTAATCAGAATAATTTTGTCCAGCATAACAGCCACCACAACTTTACTGTTACTAATTTATAACTGATTTAAACTGGACAAAATCCTGAAGTCTTGGCTCAAGAAAGCACTCTCATAGAACTCTAACAGGACTTGAGATCTTATTTAAATTCTATTTAAAGCAAAGCATACAAAAAAGTACAATGGTGAATATTTTTCACATAGAATGACTTCAATTTTGTGAGAATGTTATTAAACAGTTCCATTTTTTAAATCAAATGATTCTAATAATAAATTAAAAACAGCACATTAGCACACATTTGAAATCTGAATCAAAGCTTGTTATTCTGTTAGCAGAAAGAATAAATTGTGACCTGTGACTTCTGACCTGCTGTGCTGAGTGATTCAATTTGGAAATAACACAAAGCGCATGAGAAGATGGATGATGTTTATGTTGCTGTTTTAAGGTCAAGGGTACTAAGAAGAAACATTTATTTTCATTTTTTTTTCTTCCTGTCTAATGAAATCAAGTCAGAACTATTGCCATGTTGAACCAACTGCACAAATGAGTGTTGAAAAACTTTAGGACAAGTTAGACAAATTATCTTTTTGATTGCACTTCATTGCAGCTTCTGCCAGACAGGAGAGAAAAACAGAAATGACCAGAACCTAATTCCTATAGACCATGATGAAATAAAGCAGACCATACCTACACTAAAATTAAATACAGAAAGACACACACATTTGCTTGACAGTCATCCAGATAATTCTCTGCATTTACGAACAGGATTAAGTAAAGCCACGGGAACTATTTAAATTAGAATTATGTTCTAAAATAACTCAGGAATATTAGAAAATGACACTGTCAGCTTCTAGTAATTAAGGAATTAGCATTCAAAATAGGACTTGCATAATGGCCCTTAATTGAAAACGTTATTCTCTCCTTTATCTTCAGTTGTAATAGCTGAATGTCTTTACAGGACATAAAAACATGGTCACAAATTTCCAGTTTGTATCTGCATCCCACTGAAATATTAGAACCTTTAGTGGAATAGTAATTTAAATTTTTCCCCCCAGATGCTTTATTATTTTATTATTATTATTTTTTAACTTGTGGATGTTTTTTTCTTCTTCTACCATCCCATGGTCTGTTAAAGCTAGTCTCAGCTGAATAGAAAACAGAACAAAGCATCAATCTCATGAAGTTCCACACTGTTAGAAAGCATCTTCTAACAATATTGTACGTGTTTGGAGTTCTTATTTATTGCCAAGTGCTTCGTTTAGGAAGGGATGGAAAGATGTACGAGAAACAATTGGAGAACTGCAAACAATGTCACAAACTGCAGACATTCCAGTGGTTCACAATTTTTATTTATTTGTCTATTTATTACAGCAATACTACAAGCTTAGTCTTTAGACTGCTGTAACTTACTGACGTTAAGCAAAACAGACAGTAGACTGCAAGTTATACTGCTCTGCTCATTGCCTGACAAAGTGATATAGCTTATCAGCCACTACATCAGGAGGTATTTTTTCCTCCATATGAAAAAGATTTTTCTCTAGCAAAACGACAGACCAGGGCCTAACAATGTTTTTTGTTTACCTCTGTGAAATCATGTCAATGGCCATGGAAACATGTAAAAATGGGACAAAATCAGAACTTGGCCTGTAGTTCATTAGTATTTATTCTAAGTTAAAAAGCAAAACTTTCGTATAGAAGAGATCTAGTCAGACTGCTGTCTTCGGCCAACCCTCGCAGTCATGAATGACCGTCTTCCATGATTGTCTCATCTGTGGGTCCATAGATGACTGGTGATCCTGGATCAACAGACTACTGCAACTCAGGCACATTTCCACATGGGGTGGGTTGTTCAAGATTCTTGATTCAGAACACACTGTTTCTGCTGCTCCCACTTTTCCATCTCCTGTTCTTGTCATAAGGTTTCAAGTACTGGGCTTCTTACAGTAGACTCTTCCCCAATTTGGGGCAGTCGTGGGCGACAGTCTTCCACAAGTTAATGCTGATGTTGCATCAACCCATCTTCCATGAAAACAGCTTTTCCAAAACTGTTGTAACTCTTTAGTTAGCAAGATAATTTTGAAAGATGTACTGGAAGCCTTAAACATCACTCACTCCATTTTATACACTACTCTATGCCACAGGTGCTCAACCCCCAGTTTACAGAGCCACAACATTCAGTCCATGGGGCTCCCCATGTGATGGGCAATGAGACAGCGGGGAGTAGTGGCAAGTAATACTACCAACCTCACCCCCACTACCAAATTCTCATGCCCCACATGGTCAAACTATGCCCTTCTCCCTCACCCCCAGATGGCTAGATCAGAGCCAGGTTGCCACTAGCCCCACACTGCAGTCAGATCAGGCTGCTCACACCCAATCTGGCACACCAGCTAGATCCAGCCTGTGGACAAACTGGGCACTGCACAGCCATCCCGTAGGGCAAAAAGATTTAGTATCACTGCTCTATGTTGTTCTTTTGCCACATCTGATGATGTGAACTCAAATTCACAAACATTTGTGCCACATCTATGGTGTATAAGTTTTCTATATATATATGGCACAAGCTTTTGTGAATTTGAGTTCACACTATCAGATGCTGCAAAAGGATAGCATTATATATGTGTATATATCTATGTATATGTGTCTACATGTATACACAAATGTTTCTTATATACACATACGCCTGTATGTGTGTACACACGTATATATAGACATGTGCGTGCATATGTGCGCATGTGTGCACTATAACACATTTAGCATGCACACATACACAAGCTTGTACTGTATATATCTTATTTAGTTAGTCTATAAGGTGCATATCTACCCTGCCTTGAGTGCCTTCAGACTAACACACCTAACCACCTCAAACTTATACATGCATAGAATACACTTCAGATTCCAAATCACCAACCAAATATGTAAAGCAAGTAGTATTTTGAAGCAAGAATAACTGAAAGATGCTGTACAGTAGTGTTGGAGTGATGTTGTAGCCATGACAATCCAGAAATTATACAAGGGGCAAGGATTTTTGTGGATGATATCTTTTATTGGACCAACTGTATGGTTGTGATGCATTTGAAAGCTTGTCCAACTTCAAGGCATTTCTTCAAATGTGAGGGGCTGAGGCTTCTTCACTCAGGCATAATGAAAAATACTTTGCATTCAAAAGATTGAATAACTTCACTCTAGGTGCAGACAGAAATCACATTTGCCATGCAATCAGCCCCTTGAAAGTGCTCTACACACATGCCCAAACAGAAGAGCACGGTTGCGGAGCACTCCAATCATATGACTAATGAACCTCCATTATAAGAGGCCTCAAATGAAGGCACTCCAAAGCAGAGCGCCTTCATTAATTTCTGTCTGCTCTGGCAACTGGGCTGAAGCAACTCAGCCCCATCCCCAGTGCTCTCTCAGGATAGAAGGGGGAGAATACAGGTAAGGGAAGTCCATTCTGGGTTTGCCACCATGCTGGAGGGAGGGGCAGTGGGGGGGCCTCCAATCCACCTACCCCCCCCCACTCTTCCACTCCAGCACAACTAGGCAAACCCCAGAATGGACCTCCCCCTCCCCCTTCTCCCCCTCCCATCCTGAGACAGCACTGGAGCTGGAGCGGGGGGAAGAAGCTGCAGACTCATAGTGTCTCTCACTGGATAGGCTCTAAATTGGAGCTTGATTGCCTACTCTCCCAACCCAACAGCTAACATCTTTTGGGCTGGAAGGGATGGTCTAACTCATGGTGCTTTCTATAAACTGGCAAAGTTTGGTGATGACACCAAATTATGCGGGAGTGTGGCCACACACAAAGATAAGCAGGCTCACAGAGGTGGGCAGACTTCAACCTGATGTCATTTAATACAGAGAAATGGCAGGTGCTCCATCTGAACACACTTACAGGCTCGGCAGTGCTATCCTTGTAAACATCACAACTGAATGAGACCTGGGTGTCATGACTGACAACAATATGAACTTGAGCCACCAATGCAATGTCATAGCTGGCAGAGCTAACCAGACGCTGGCATACATCTACCAAGGCATCTTGAGCAAGGCAAGGATGTCATCCTCCCTCTCTACTCAGCCTTGGTGAGACAGCAGCTAGAGTTCTGCATTTCAGTTCTGGGCACCGCACATCAGGAAGGAAGTGAAAAAGCTCGAGAGAGTCCAAAGGAGGGCCATGTGCACTAGTAGAGGCCTAGAGACCAGATCATACAAGGAGAGGCTAAAAGACTTGGGAGTATTCAGTCTGGTGAAGAAAAGACTTGGAGGGGACTTGGTGGTAGCCTATAAATACATCAGGGCCTGGGGGAGCAACTATTCACCAAGGCCCCCAGGGGAGGACCAAAAATAATGGTCACAAACTGACTGAAGATGGCTTCAGGCTAGACATATGGAAGAACTTCTTTACAAGTCAAGTGCTGAGAGTTTGGAACAAGCTTCCCCCTCCCCCTACCCCACACTGAGGTGGTCACCCACCCTGACTGGGGTCATCTGATCCAGCAGTCTCTCTTGCCCAAGTGCAGGGGGACTGGACCTGATGATCTGTAAAGGTCCCTTCCAGCCCCTAACAAACATGAAACTATAAGACCAGGGAGCTGCACTTCTATCTGGTCCACTGGAACCTATCACCCACAAAAATCCTTGTCTCCGAGAGACATTATGTTACTGTTTACTTACCTGTGTTCCAGTCTCCGATCTCCAAGCATGAGTGGAAACTGCTAGTATCACCTAAAATGCAACATTTCCTTGACTGGTTCTCACTACTCAAGTCATCTACTCTTGCAAGAGAGATCCCAGTTCCTGAACTTGAAAGCTAATAAGTGTTATAAATGATCCCCCAAGATAAGGATCACTTATTTGCCTTTCACCTCCTATTCAAGAGGGCTTTACAAAATCATGTATTTTACCATGCTATATTATTCTGAAGCCTTGGATTTTATATGGAATTCAAAACTTGCAATATACCATATTCCATTATTAACATTATTTTCAAAAAATTTGCTTTTGCCACACTGAACACACTACACCAGCATCCACACCTTTAGAGAGACTGACAATTTCCATTTTCAGCATCTGCGCTGTCCTTCCAACAGTTCAGAGTTTGATTTTTGCCTAATTAAAAAAAACTTAGCGTGAAAGTCATCCCTATCTGTAAGGCCAGGATAAGTCATCTGAATCAGTTAAGGAACTTTATTGATGTGTATGTCTTAGCCTTCCACACAGCAAAGAATTTCACCTGTATTGAGTATTCTGGCTTCACTCTAGCTAGCTCTATAATGTCATGCTGCAGGCTCCAGCTGGGAGACATGGGTAAAGGTCACATTCTGGGCACTGGATTCAGCTCCTGGAAGGTAAGTAGGAGGGAGGGGGTGATGGGGGAGGAGGGATTTCCTACTCAAATAATTACTGACAGTTAGGTATGCAGAGTTGCTAGAAGAAAGAGAAGGATCAGAAGGGAGAAAACTTGTCTTCTGCACTGCCTAGGCACAATTTACTAAGAAAGGTTTGCCTTGTAGGACTCACACAGTTAATTTAGGGGGAAAAAACCACACTTAAGGACAGTAGTATAATACATTAAGTCACTTGCCTATTGCTGTGGCATCACTATCACTTACCAGCAGCAATTTATCTCATAATTGTTTTCCTACTAGCTGATGTTACCTCAGTTTTGACACTGAGCAATCAGCTGTTTGCATCTGGATAATTAAATTTCAGATTTAGTTTGAATTTTTTGCTGATATTCTAAATATAGTGGTTCAGAAATCAGTTAGCTGTAAGCAGCTTTTCCTGTTAGTAAATAGCTTTGATTTGAATATTAAATTTGATAAGGCTGAGCTTGGACAAACTGACACATCTTCATTGCCACTGTGGAGTGCAAGTCAGAAATAATTAAGAGTATGTTATTAATACATTCAGATGATTAAAAAATGGAAATTGCCAACATTAGCATCTGAAGCAAAACCCAATGGAGCCCAAAATAGTCAGCACCAATATTAAAAGGCAGCCCCCAATTTCAAAAAAGCTCATAGCTTTATGGATATATTATGTTAGATCTCTCTACCTTAATGAAATTTCTTGGCAAGCAGTTGCGGTCAGCCAGCTAGGAGGGAACAAAAGAATATTATGCACTTTATATCTTAATTTAAAATAATGACATGTTATTGTCATGGAGAACTTTAATCTTTATTACAGATGACTAAAATAGAAGGTTTTTGTATGTAAGCTTTCAATAGATAATGTTAATAATAATATTTGAACTCAAAACCCTTTACAAATCATTGGTGAATTAAAGATTCACAGAACCCCTTGTCAGACAAATAAGCATTCATATTTTAATATATCTTTGTTTTGAATACAGTAACTTCCACATACAAGAGGCCAATAGTGATACCCTTAACTCAATGATTAGTAGTTGTTTCACCCAGTGAATTCAATGGCACAACTGTGCTTGGATACACTACTCTGTAAGCAGAATCTATCCCAGAATTACTTCATTAACTCCAATACATTTAATACTACAGCATTTAGCCATGCAACTCCCTTTGAAACGGATTTAATACACACCCATGTACATACATTGTTCTCAGTAGAGTACTGTTCTCAAACTCAGATCCAAGATGTAATCCCTTAAGAGTGCATGCTCTGGCCGCAAAAAACAGCGTTCAAAGATGACAAACAGTGATAGCCATGCGTGCTTTGCTACTCCCAGTAGCTA
The DNA here is from genome assembly GCF_001723895.1 of Crocodylus porosus. Taxonomy (NCBI): domain Eukaryota; kingdom Metazoa; phylum Chordata; order Crocodylia; family Crocodylidae; genus Crocodylus; species Crocodylus porosus. The sequence continues at coordinate 95,706,199 of NW_017728947.1, forward strand.
AAATCACTGCCCCTTGCAGCTGATGAAAGTTTTATGTGATTACCTGCTTCAAGTTTGCCTTTGAACATTTTACAGGCCAATATTATGCTTCTTAAATATCCATATCAAAACCATGCATTCTATAACTGCATTTTTAAACATGAATAAATACAAGCCAAACCTCATTTCTTCCACACCAATAGTACTGGAGTACAGTTTCACCACATAAAGTTAACTAGTAACTAAATTAAGTTTCACCAATTAAAAGTTATTGCTACAAATCATGCTTCAAAGCACAGGCAGGCAATGCCCAGCGAAGCACATGTAACTCCGCACACATGAAGAGTCTTATTAGCTTCAACAGGACTTCACCTGCACGCTGGAAGTCACAGCAAATAGTTGTGCATGTACTGGGACCCAAGCGTTTGTTTGCTAATATAAAAAGGAACGTCTCAAAAATACTGTAGTTTAGGGATGAACCTAAAGAATCCTCTGTTTAAATAAAAGAATCTTTTGCTGCTTCACGAATTGCTTTACAAATGTGTGATCAATTTCATTATCCCTATTTTACAGTTAGAGAAACTGAGGCAGAGAGTGCGGAAATGACTTGTGCAAAGATATTCAGCAGATAAGTGGTACAGCCAGGACTAGATTCCATGCTACAGTTCTATGAGCCTTGCACAAGGCTAATGATCCAGGCATTAAACTGCTGGCAGGGCGCAGGTTAATACCACTGGTGATTCACCAAAAACTCTTAACTTATCTTCTCTGGTTTAAAACAATAGAGGGGACCCTTGAGAGAAAACATCACAGAAGGCTGGGATGTTTCAAAGCCCATCTCAAGTTGCATGCAAATGTGTATGTACGTGCATATGCATGCACATATGCATCTAGGTTTTTACAATACAGCTGGATCCTGGCCTTACTGGCACAAAAGCAAATCAGGAACAGGATCACTAATGTGAATAATAATAAAGCTGGTGTAGGAAAAGAACAGCGTGTGTAGACTTCAGAGCCTACATCTTGGCTTTGGCTTCCACAGTGAGATGTTCATGTACTACTTGAAGAGGGAAAGCAGCAGAGATGTTATTCAGCTGAAGTGGTGAACTGGAGTTTTTAGTTGACAGAGAAGAGAGAATGCTGTGGGGAAGGTTTAAATGAATAGCAAAATACTGCTAATAAGAGGTTTGGCAGAAAATTTCAGCATGTAAAACTACTATTGTAAAAAATATATATATATATCAGCATCTCCATGGGGCATAGGCAATAAAACAGTAGCAGTAACAATACCCGGTCTTCTGTGGAAACTGAGACAGGGAGCAGATTTACTACATCATTAATATTCAAGGATGTCTGTCTTTTTTTCCCCTTTTTTTAAATGAGAAGAGAAAGATCAGACCAGTAACTCATGCAAGGCTCACATAATCGTCTCAAACCATAATACAGTATATCATTTTAATCACAGAACTGGCAGTCTTTGCCCATGGCTGGAAACAGCTGAGGCTATGGTAGGAGCTCCCTCAGCAGAATACACAAAAGTGGAGTTGTTTTCATTGCCATTTAGTGGCCAGTCTATGGCTCATGAGCAATGAATTTGGGAATCTCAGGGCAGTAGAGGCTGGCCATAATATGTTAGCGAGCAACGTAATCAGCCATTTTACCCAGTAACGGAGAAGCAGACAACAGAATAAACACTGGGATGAACCCTCCCCACTCTGTTAGCCACTTTTCTTTGCTGCAGTTTAATGGAAAAGCCCTCTTGTAGAAGGGAACCACCTAGTAGCATAAATTCAACCACGTATGGCAGGAGTAAACAAGCTCAGTCAAACCCAAGCTCCAACCTAGTGGTGGTTTCCAGAAAAAAAAAGCAGATAAGGCAGAGGTGGGGGTACGCACCTAACAGCATGCTGAGTTTCTGCTGCCATAAATTAGAACAACATCTTAGCTGCCCCATAATGACAGCTAATTGGCTCAAATCCCTGATGGCTCTGAAACCTAAAGGACCTGATTCTTTTCTTACATCAGTTGTACAATTACTGATATCAATGGGACTATACAAGGGCTTAAACTATTCTCTCAAGTGGAAATTGAAAGGACAGAAAGAAATACCTAAATTAATGCCTACGCGGTGATGTTTTATGAGATATTTTGAACAATTTTTTTTTTAAATTCCCAATAAATTTTTAGAGTTTATTTTTTGTTTTATAAAAAGTAATTGAAACGTGAACAATTATCCATTTCTGAAAACAAGTTTGGATAATAATGCTTAGATTTTGGTTTGCTGCTTTTCTTGCTCTCTCTCCCCCCAACCCAGTATCCAGGTGCTTAAGGAACAAAGCATGGTTAGTGGTAGATTAGTTGCCCTCGGTGTGGGATGTGCCATATTCCTTGTCCTCCTTGAGGACAGAAATAGTTTTCACTTGCACAAAGCTGGTGGCCATGTTGATAACAGTGGAGAGAATGAGGACTTTCTGGAGTGGAGGCATGAACCATTTCTGCAGACAGCATACCAAAGAATAACAGAGGACTGTGAAGGAGAAACTGATGAAGAAGTAAGGTACCTGGCAGTTGTGATTTCAGAAGACAAAAGAGAACCACAGAATCTCTCACACACATAGAAACATGCAATCACTGTCAGAAATTCAGTATAGGTGGTGTTGCTCAGAGTGTTTCAAGATAAATGAATGGGTAGAAGAGATGAGAAGCAGGCCCTACTAATACCGAGAGAGGAACTAGCAGATGGCAGAAGTCACACAGCTCTAGGAATAAGGGTTCTACAATCACCACACTCAAAGGAGAAGGATGATGATAGTGGTGACTAGGGACTCCCTCCTGAGTGAAATGGAAGCACCTATTTGTAGCCTAGATCTAGAATCCATTGGAGACACGCTACATGCCCCTTAGCTTACATTCAGGACATGCTGGAGAGTTTGCCATGACTCACCAAGCCCTTGGTCCTCTACCCCTTCCTACTCATCTACATGGTTACTAATGATGCTGCCAGAAGTGACCCCAAGCAGTTTAAAGGATGCTATGAGGCTCTGGAGAGTGGATTTCCAGGAGCCTGGGGTACTGGTCTTATTCTCATGGGCTTCTCTCTTTACCAGGGAGACTAATTAGGCATCACTGCATTCTAAAAGCAAAGAAAGGTGCAATTGGTGACGGTGATGCCAGCAGGAAGGCTTTGGTTTCTTCGATAATGGGTTGATGTTCCACAGAAAAGGACTGAAATCCAATTCAGAGGGTGGGAAGAGCATGTTTGGACATCAACTCGATAACCTGGTGATGAGTGCCTTAACCTAGGAGTATGGCAATGGAAAGAAAAAAAAAAACCCCACACATTGGCCAACAAACATTTAGGATCAAGAGATGAAGACCAGGAGAAGGGAATTAACTCTGAAGAAGGGCTAAAATAAGTACACGAGGAAAAACAGAAGGGCTGTCCACAAAGGCATCTTCAATGCCTACGTAAGAGAATAAGGAGTACTGTAAAAATACAGAATGGACTGGAAAACAGTCTGTTAAGATAATTATCATCTAAAATAGTTTTACAGAACTTGGTGGAGATAATTCTCTATGACTGGAATATAAACACTGAGATCAGTAGCTTGTTCCAGATGGATAGATATGGAAAGAAAGACGACAATGCACTACTAATTAAGAATGTATAGACTTGCTCCAAAGTTTAAGATGAAGAGAAATATTTTTTTTTCCATAATTGATTTTTTTTGTCCACTCTGCACTGTTCTCCCATGCCACAGTGGGCAAGAGTAAGGGAACAATAACAGAACAAGTTCCCAACAGAAGTTATAAAAGCTCCTTCACTGCAGGTTTTCAAGGTAAGGATGGGTATATCCTGTTTATTTGGGATGCTTTTGGAGTAAAGCATTCCATCTATACAGAGTACAATGGAATACCATATCCTGTATCTGTGCAAAGTGTTGGACTAGATGACATCTGATATCTTTCTTATGATTTTATGAGGTCAGGATCAAGAGAAACTGCCTTCCTGCTATGCGGATAAAGAATTTCAGCATTGAAGGATGATCCATCTGATACCCTAGAAAATGAAAATACTTTCAAGCCCGCAAAAATAAACAAAGGATCTTTTTCAGATTTTTTTAAAATCTCAAATCTGTCAAAATTTATCCTGAATTTGCATTTCAACATGTAGGCAACATTATTTAGAACCATCTCTCAAACCTATCTTTGGCTTTTCTCTGTATCATTCTTCAAATGCTTTTCAGCCTCTAACACTGACAGTCTGTATATTTGCACCTGTTTACTAATTATAAAATATTACTTCATAGCCTTCCTTGCTGTGATTAACTGGCCTTTTCTAAACTCTGTCCCCATAAAACAGATAAAAGTGCAGCTGATAACATTATTAAAAATGTTGGTTAAGCACAGGATATGACTAATCCTGTGTTAACAGCTGGACATTAAACTAAGCCTTACTAAACAGTCTTCTTGATGTCCCATAGAAAAAGTAAATGGACTACGGGACAGCTTTATGCATCTCTCCTTATCTTGCTACCTTCCCCAGCGAGACACATAGGGACAACTCTAAGCTTTTACTCATGAATCTTGTAGGAAATCGCAGAACTGGGTTAAAAATCGCATGTTTTGTCTCTTGGTTTCAGAAATCATTACATTTAAATAATATTGCTCATATTTATCAAGCCTTTTTCTGCAACCATTAGGGCTACAAACTCTCTTTGTACGTGAAACCTGAGATGCTTACATTGTAACTGATTCATCAGGTTGTTGTTGTTAAAAATAAAATTGCCAATAAATAGTGCAAGACTTAGAATAAAAAAAAAGTCACAGGAGTTGGCAGCATTGCACATTCCCACCAACTGCACTCATCACGGACCTGATAACCTAGGCAACTCGTCTTTTACATCCAATGTGAAGAAGCCCATCACTGTAAGAAGTAGTAAACAAGTACAAGGGCAGCAGTCCAAGGTCCTGATTCAGAATCTACTCAAATCTATAAAATGACTCCCACTGGATTAATGGACTTTGCCAGTCCAACATCTCCTAGAGCAGTGGTCTCCAAATTTTTTTGATCGCGCACCCCTACCAGTAAAAAAAAATTTTGAACACGCACCCCCAATATATGTATATTTATATAAATAGAAATAGAAGTGCTAATATTTTCTTCCCGCACTCCAATGGATTGTCTTTCGCACTCCACTTTGGAGACCACTGTCCTAGAGAACAGAGTTTTTTTCTGAACTCAAATTTGCAACATCCCTATGCTGCTTTTAGCAAACCATGCAGCTCTCATTATGCAAGAACATTTTCTTCAATATATATGTGTTGATCATTTTATTTTTAATTTCAAGTCTTTTGGTGGGGTTCTAATAGATAATTTATTAGGTATATCAATAGATGGGCGTCTCAGATAAGTGAAGAAAGAGCAGAAAAGAAACACTGATACAGATACTGGTATTCATTACATTTTTATGCTACGTTATCAGGAAGTACCATACAATCACTGCTGATCCTGCAGCATGTGCACAAGAAGCATTTGTGCATGTAATGTGTGTAATTAAGATGGTTAAGTGAAAACTGCACAGTCCAGAGAAAGAATGTCCTATGAAAATCTAGTCCTTTATGAATCATGCCCACACTGCAAGGGCCTGCTCCAAAGCCTATGAAGTCCATGGGAGTCTTATCATAGACTTCAAGGGAACATTTGGACAAGGCCCAAAATCATTAAGGAAAAAAATATAATTAATCAAAAGCCTATGTGCATAGTTAACAAGCAGCTAAAATTTTCAAACAGTGCTGGAAAAATTGGTAATACAATAATTTAGGGCATGTTCTCCCTGGTATTTTTATTTAAAATGATTCTGAATTTAAATAAGCAGCCAAACATATGGGAAGCATTCAAATCTGACTAGCACTGTGTTCCAAAAAATCAAATTTCCCTTGTGATATCTTAAATTAAAGTAATGACAACAATCCCCACACACACACATGCAAACAGAAGAGGACTTTAGGGAAATAAGACAGGTTTGTAATTTTTCCATTTGTGGAATACACACGCACACACACAAGTAATTGCCACACAACCAAACTAACAAGCTGAGTTTGAAAGGAAAGCCCAAATGTTAACAGCTGATATGAGCTCTACAAGCTGAGAGGCAAAGGCACAAGAGGGAGTCATTAATGGCAGATTTGACACAGAAGTGGCCTATATTTAAAAAAACAGGAAAAAAATTGCAATCCACTTTTCAGAGCCTGGCACTTGCTAGTAAATCTCTTATCCTTTTTTACGCCCCCCATCTTCAAGAAAGAGACCAACTCCTTCACCAGGCCATGTTTATTTCCCATTCCATCATCACTCTGATAGTTCTTGTCGTTTCTTAAGTCTAAGGCCCGGTTTCTTTATTTTCAGACAAATGTTTTGGAAAATTCCAGTCAAGTAATGTACCTCTGTAAATGACAAAATTGACTAGAAAAGATCAAGCCAATCATCACATCTCCTCATTGAAAGCCTAGTCCAAGAACCTAACTTCAATTTTGTTTATAATATTTGCAAGTATTATTACAAATCCTGTTATCCATATAGCTGCTACTTTAAAAAAAATACAATATCTTGAAAATAAGAACAAGCCCAATATTTCAAAAGACTAAAGACTGTATATTCTAAGACAGATTTCTAGAGAAGTGGTCCAAATTGCAACTGGTATTGATGTTGCTCTGACCGGGGACACTGACTGAGGGTGTGGATGGAGACAACCAGTACACTGTACAGTATTCAAAGGAGAAGACAACCTTATAGTGCATCTGTTTTATCTGTCCAATCCTGACTTGAAGTAAGCAAAGCTAATACTTAATAATAATTTAGCTAATTTAATTCAGGGATCAATTACTGCAGTTAGCTTTTACTTACTACAGGATACGAATGGATAGCAAAACATTTGCATTAGATCAGCTAATACGCAATCCTGTGAATTCTACCTCCCCTCCCTCCCCACTACACCCATACATTGTGAGTGTATGTTTGCCTCCATCTTGAGGGATACTTCAGTATTTCTGGCATTTAAAAAAAAAATACTATCATTTTCTATGACCCATAAGGTTGACAAGACTCTCCTCCTCCAGTCCCAAAAAGGGCCTCTATACTTGATGAAAGCTGTATCATTAATGATCCCACTGTCAGTACTCCAGTTAGTTTGTGGCCTTGTTGCTTAGCTTGAAATGGCTGTTAAAACTGGCCTTCTCCAAGAAGAGGTGTGCAATATATTCATGGCCCCTTGTGCAAAGAATCCTTTTGGTGTGACAGTTCTGAAAGAGAAGAGCCAGTCCAAGCCCAACAGAGACTATAGACCACATGAGGTCTTGACAATCAACCCATGATATATAAGTTCTGGCTGTGGGGAGTGGGAGCAGGGTCATCATCACTGAGGACCATGAAACTATACATTGTAACAGGGGTGTAGGTTGTGGCTGTGATCCTCTAAAGACATAGGCACCAAGGTTCTTTGGGTGAATATGATATCTTCTATTAGACCAACATAAATAGTGGGGAAAAAATTTAAGCAAGCTTTTGGGTTTAAAAACTCTTTGTCAGGCTGAGGAAGTTTCTGTAGTAGGTGTGTGCTCTTCCTGGGCCCTGCCTATGCCCAGGTTTTTCCTGGGAAGAGCGCACACCAACTGCAGAAACTTCCTCAGCCTGACAAAGGGTTTTTAAACCCAAAAGCTTGCTTAAATTTTTTTTCCCCACTATTTAAGTTGTTCTAATAAAAGATATCAGATTCACCCAAAGAACCTTGTCTGCATACATTGTAACATACATTTAAAGAGTTTCTAGCCTTTCCACTTGTGCAGAGAGGCTTGGAAAACATGCATGAACTATGACTGAAGATCTGTCACTGTTATTATTCCTAAAATTCAAGGGGATACCTTGAATATCACAACAGCTACTCCAACCTAACCTTTCAGACCCATAAAACTTGAGTATGGATCTCTTTATTTTTGGGGGAGGGAAAGGCTGAGGACCAACTCTGGTTGTTGGGACAGTCTGAGATGGGTTCAAGGCAGCTATCTGGACACCTGCAGCTCAGCTAAACAAGCTGTAATCACAGCTTTGGCTGTAAAGGATAAATCTGAATAGCAAGGAAGGTGATACAGGAGATGCCATAGGTCTTGCTTTATTAAGGAATTCAGCACTCAAGAGTTAGACACTGCTACTTCCAGCATCACCAAGACTAGCCCTGAAAAGGAGCTGCAAATTCCAGTAAGTGGAGACAATATAGGAAGGACATAATATGTGGAGATCATGAATGAAGAGGGAAATGAGAGGAGAATGGAAAGCTTCTTCATGTTCCTTCACCCTCCTCCCTCCTCAGCCATGGTCCAGAGAATGGGAGCTTTCAGTCCTTCTCCAAATGGGGGAGAGGTTGGTGAAGTCTTCCTATGAATCTGTTTAGAAGAGCCATCAGAATAAGAAAAGCTTGTATCCTGCCACGCCTGTCTCAGTGTTAATATATACAGCATGAATAGCAAACTTAAGGCTGGAATGCAAATCATCAGTCCCAATGGGGCAGTGCTCTTTTTTCTTATGTGTTCACAGATGGCAGATTTGTCAGAAAGCAGCATGAGCCACATGGAGAAGCCTTAGATTAACTTAACTTTGTCTGAAGTGACAAAAGGTATTCAGCATGTTAAGTAACTGGTCAAATAACAAATCTTTGTCAAGAAGCACCAGCTGATAAATGGACCCTATATCAAAGACTACTGTAGTATAAATCTTTTTATAAACCTTGTAATATCATTTGTAGCACCAGCAGCCAAAGTTTCTCTAGCTGAAGCAGTATTTTGGTCTTATGTTTAGCATCTGGCAAGAAGCCAGGAAGACTTCCATAACCACTCTTCAATTCATCTGTTAATCCCTTGAAGCACAGGCCCTGTTTGTTACTTAGGCTGTCAAGTTTCATCATTCCTTCAGTGTCCTGGTGGCAAAGCTTCCTGTCACAAGGAAGAACTACACACTGCTGTGATATCAATATACAAAGAAGGAGGCTTAGATGAGTTAAAACGTGATTTGGATGGGAACAAACTAGTCTGGTGACATCAACAGAGCCTTGACTAAAAGGTACCTGTCAACATTAAAACCAAGACCAAGGCCAAGACTATGCCTGATGAGATTCATTCATAGTCTCTCACCATTAGGGTTACCAAACATCTGGGTTTTCCCAGCCGTGTCATAGTTTCATAGTTTCATAGTAGCTAGAGTCGGAAGGGACCTAGGTAGATCATCTAGTCCGACCCCCTGCCTGAGCAGGAAAGAGCACCGGGGTCAGATGACCCCGGCAAGGTGCTCATCTAACTTCCTTTTAAAAATCCCCAGGCTTGGAGCCTGCACCACTTCCC
>NW_017728947.1:95715667-95725151 GCF_001723895.1 Crocodylus porosus
GCTGCATGGTCTGGCCAGTGGCACTGGGGCTGGTGGCTCTTCCGATCTGGTATATCACTGCCCCCCTCCCAAAATAATATTAACCCCACCACCACCCCTGACAGGTGTCCTCATTTTTGAAACTGGAAATATGGTAACCCCTACTTACCTTATGAAGTGAGCCCTAAGTCAAACAATGCAAGAAAGAATCCACAAAAGCGGGCTAAATTTCCTCAGACGACTGCTAGAGAGCGAATGCAAGTAGGTGTGCGCACGCACGCATGCACACACGTCTTAATCATTGTCCTTTCCCTTCTTTATTGATGTTCTTAAAGGGCGAGATTAAAAGAATTTTGAACATAATATTGAAGAAGATGAATTTCAGGAAAAAGGTCCACATATTCATACCAGCTACAGTGAAAACTTTCATGTTCCCAAGAATTTTACCTCAAGAAGGACCATTTCATCATTCCTATTAGCACTGTAATGTGGGGCACGTAACTGCCTAGGGCAGACAAACACATATTGCACAAAGAAGAGGCTATTTTAAGTAGTGGTCTTGGTGCCTCGAAGAGCCAGAGATGTTTTGAAAAGCAAATAAAGTTTTGGGGCCACAAGTCCCAGTTGCCACTATTACAAAGGAGGTGGTTGCTGCACATGCAAGTCCAGAGTTAGTTTGTTTAAGGACACTGCACTCCTAGTTTTAAGTGTTTTTGCAGTAATGCAGCCACGAAGGCCTGGATAACTGAAGACATGACATCAATAGATACTAAAGGGTCCAGAACATCAGTGCAGAACGCGCCACAACTACTTGGATGTACAGAAACAGTGTGAAATGAAGTATAAAAACTCACACCCCCAAGTCTGAAAACTGAGTTGGATATTTAACAGCAGATTCCCTTCACAGTACAGACAGATCAGTAGCAAATGGTGGTTCAAAAAAAAATTTCCTTTTCCTCCAGCATTTAGCTTCAGCTAGTAGCCTTTCATCCATGTATTAAGCTGAATCATTTACCAAATGACCAAACGGGACAGTGCCCCTTTCACTTTTCTTTGAATATAAGGGGAAAAAAGGGACTGCAGTCATTTTCTGTTAAATGGTTAACTTTTATTTAAAAAATAAAAATGAAAAGCTGCTAAAAAGATAATCTGTGAAGACTCTGCTTTCTTAAAATAAGAATTCAGGGTATAAAATCTGATCTTTCAAACCTGAGCATGTCAAGGGGTTGCCTCACGTGAGGTCTACGTTAAAAAAAATGCAAAAAACACATTTCAAGTATCTAGCTGGCAGCAACTTGCCAGAGAGAGGAAAATATTTGGACATCTTTTTAGCCCATGAACTCTTCACCTGTTAATTACTTGTCACTCTTTTGACCTCATAAACACAGCCAGCCAACTCAATCTCCATGACTTGCAGAAGATAAGAAGTAGTGGTATAACTGGGGTGGGCTATCAGGGCAACTACTCCGGGCTCCAACTGGCGGGGCAGCAAAAGAAAGCAGCTGCTGTTGGTAGCTATGCAAATCGTGACTGCATGGAAACTCGAAGTTGCCACTGCCCCTGTGCCCTTGGCACCCAGTTGCATCCCTCCCTACATTACTGATAGCAGTCATCAAGCCAAGGACATACTGAACTGGGAACCAGTTACCAAATCCATGACTGGTTTCTTAGCAACCGTTCAACATGGCCCATCTGTTTATCAATATTTCCAATGAAACTGTCTCAGGGTTTAAATTGCCACCAGCTAACTTATGGGTGGGAAAACAAGCGCCAAAATTAAATTAGCAATTGACTAATGTTTGACGGCCATTTGGAAACTATTGACCAAGTGCCTTTTTGAGCTTTAACTCTTTGGCACCTGGAGCTGAAAACTTGATGATGCGGATTAACAGACTCCTTTGCTTTAACACCAGACTTGCCATTTAATGATTGCAACAACTTGAAGGAATTTAAAGAGCCACAGTTGGGACAAACCACAGCCTGGAATTTAGGTTTCTGTAAAGTAAGATTTTACAAAAACAGCACACTAATAAGAAAAAAAAATCCCAAAGATGTAAACATTATGCCCAAATGGGGAAAGAGCTTGACTTTTGATTATCAAATGAACATTTCAGCATCTCTCTCAACCCAAAAGCAAAACCAAAAGTAATACTAAACTGGTCCAGGGATGTTTTCATGGCTCACTCTCAGTGAAATGGAAGCAGCCAGCAGAACAATGTAAAATGGGAGAAGTCAGGGTTTTTTGTTTTCAGGAAAAAAAAAAAAAAAAAATCTTTGTTTCAATAAATCTAAAGTGATGTTATTAATGCAAGGAACCCGTCCTAAATATTTACTCTGACTCTTTAAATCGGGCAGAAATTGACCTGGGGGTTTTTTTGTTTGGGGTTTTTCTTTCGTTTGTTTGTTTGTTTGTTTGTTTAGAGAGAGCCACAAAAATGAACATAACAGAAATTAGGTTTAGAAATAAAGAAACCTAAAAAACCCCATCAGTTAATAAGAAAGCACATGGATAATGGGAGAAGCCAAGAGGACTGGCAATACAAAGCTGAACTGGAGGCTGATGTAAATAGGTACAATATAGCTGTATCATATAGCTGACTTCAATTAATCTGCTCTGGTTTATTTCAACAGAGGATTTGGTCCCCAGGGCTCTACGCTGGAGTCTGTGGAAATGCCAGTTAGTAAGTGTGGTCTTCCCTACTGATCTCTCATTTGCATTTTCATGCCAGAGCAGCAGAGAAGTAAAAAGAACAAAGCAGCGCAGTGGCAGGCAGGGCGGGCCTGGAAGGATAGATGCAAGCACAACATTCTTAGCTTTGATGGAGGCGTTTGCTTTTAAACCCAGGGATCATAACTAGAAGTTACAAGGGGTGAGGCCCAGTGGTGTCCTTTTACTATCAGCTTCTAATCCAATCCTACACAGTCAAACACAGATTAGCAATCAAGACAGCACCCTGTAACAAAGCTCATGGAGACACTGGCATTCTCAATAGACACATGCGGCCCTTTTGTGTTCCTCCACACATCTTAACACAGCTGTGACAGACTTCTCCAAAACTCAGCAACATCCTCTCTCACATGCATTCACCTTCTTGGTTTACACTCTCTCCCCACTCCTTCTCATGCAGTTTATTATTAGGGATACAGGTTTTAGCAGTTTATTATTTTCACATACAACTTTGAGATAGCATCTTTCATGGGGACTGTTTGTAAAGCAGAGCCAAAACCTTTGGGAAACAAGTCTGGGAAACATGATTAACAGTAAAAGGCTGAAAGAACTGAGACTATTTGATCTGGAGAAGAGAAGACAGGCAAGATTTGATAACTGTCTTTATAACCATCCTTCAGGTATTAGAAGAGGATGATGATAGATTATTCTTTGTGGTCATATGGGACAGAACAAGAAGCAAGGCTCTTAAACCTGCAACAAAGTTAGATATTTAGATTAGATATTTGGAAGAAGTTTCTCAGTGTGAGGATCGTTAAGCACTGGAATAGGCTATTTAGAGAGACTGTAGAGTCTCCATCTCGGAACATTTAAAAAAAGAAGGTTAGACAGGCTCTTGACTAGGGTGACTTAGACAAGGATGATCCTACCTTTAACAGGGGGGTGAACTGAATGACCTTCTGAAGTCCCATCCAGCCCTATGTTCCTACGAGTCTATGATCACAACTGAATAAATGGAAGTAGACAGATGAACTCCTACAGGGCCTCACTGACCCCAGTGAAGCACGAGGGTCTGTCGGTCTGCATGGAACTAATGGCAGGATCAAGTCACACCAAATATTGACAGCAATCACGCTATTAGAAAACCTACCTGAGAAAGGAGTTTATTGTCATCCTCCAGCAGTTTGACTTTTGTTTCAAGTTGCCTGATATAGTTGGAAGATGAATCTTTAAAGAGAAAACAGAAAAACTGATTAACCCTCCTGTGCTTTAACCTCAGTAGTACCGTTCTACAACAAGCCTTGTTTCTTCCCCCCCCTTCCTGTGGAAAGAACCAAAAAATAATGCTCTGGGCTAGAGCAGACTGAAAATTTCTGGCCCAAATTTCTATTAAAACAGGAGGTTCAGGAACACTGATCTGAGTATTAAATTCATGTCAATTCAAAAGAATCGTTTCAGGGGGAAAAGAAAAAAGAGTCTGAAAAAGCTAAAATTCTCATTTATACATTTTCTCATTTCATTGTTTCAAAACAGCACTTTTTTTTTTTTTTTGCTTATAAATTCCCCTCAATTTTTTATTAAAGTCTTTTAAAACTTCAGTCAAAGTAAAAATATTTCAGTTTGGGTAAAGTTCATTCCCCCTCTCCTGCTATTTCTGCAGCTATTTAGTGAAGCAAAAATCAGTTAATCACACAGTTCTCTAAAAGGGGTCACAGCTGGAATTCGATATATTAACAAGGCGAACAACAAGAGTACAGCAAGACCTCAAACCTGAAGTGCAGACACAGACAGACAGGTATAGCCAGAAATTCCTGCTAATGTGATCTAACTTGCTACTCCAGAAGTAAGTGAAGCTAGGCATAAATAGCAATAGGGCAGTAAAATGCAATCTCACATAAAGTGGCTGTATTCAACCTGGATAGTGTTATGGCCCGTTTAGCATTACAATAAAACAGCAACATGAGATAGGATGACCTGGTGCATAAGATAGCTTGCCAGAGAGCTCTGTGGGTGGGTTCTGCACAGCAGTAACATCTGCTTTTAGTTTTGAAACATGCTTTGAAGCAATCTATTTGCAAATTTTACACAATAAAAATGAAAGAGTGGGCAAAATCATTTAGCTGTTCTCATCACATTTAACCATTTGCTGTACTTTCTTTTGCGTGCGTGAACATGAAGAACCTTATTTCTGTTTCCAATTTTGGTAACAGCACGTGTGAAGTGTTTTGAGTTAATTCTGTTGCTTAAGCAAGTGGAAACCCTGCGCAAAACATTATTCTTAACATTCTTTGTAAAACACATTTTACCAGATTTTAATTATTTTGAAACAGGTGCAAAGCCACAACCCACAGTGGCTCATACTAGCCATGACAGAGAAAAACCAAACCTCTTGGGTTAAGTACAGACAGTCAAAAAGCCCAAGGCTGAATCAATTCAATCTTCACAAATTAGTCTAAACTGCATAGACTGAACCAATAAGCAAGTGAGCAGACATTCACTTTTGATTCTGGAAATGCAGCCAAATGCCTGCGGTGGCTGCCCGGGCCAGAAGCTAGGGGCACACATCTCCCTGCTCAGCTGGAGCAGACAGTTTGGGCCAAGGCTAGACCACACACCGCAAGGTGTGTGTGAGGGGAGGCTACAGAGCAACCTAGGATGCTGGGGGGCTGTGAGTTAACTTGAATCTGGAGGGGACATGCTGATTTCTATGTGCTTTTGAAAGCACCACTCAGAGACAGACCCACATAAGCAAGGTGCACCAGTAGGAGCTTTTACATGTATGAGATCCCTCTAAAAGTCAGTCCTACACAGTGCTAATCTGTCACAATCGTTTGTGGAAACATCAGCTCCCAGTAGAGACACCAAGTACCTTGAAAATTCTTTAAGATGCTGTGCAGCCCCGTTAGCATGCAAGAGATACCTAATCTCTGAAGGTGCTTTGACTATTCATGAGAAAAACTGGAATATGCCTGATGAAGTGCCAAGCTGCACGCGAAGAAAGTATCACAACAAGTTAAGTAAGATTTACAAGCATCTACCAAAAATATTAAATAGCTTCCAGAGAAATGTATTCATGTTGTGTTAAAACTGCTTTGTATTAAACAAGTGATTCTGGATATTCTTCGTAACAAAATATAAAAAAGCTATTTGAAACCACATAAGTTCTCAGGCTCCTAACAATAACAGCCACAGGCTGCTCAGTGCCAATCATGAGCACATTACTAGTGAAACACATACATATCCTTGACTTAAATTAAAGGTTTCAGAGGTATCCAAAGTTGTTTGAAAAAGCAGATGTAGTGTTTTGCAGTTAAATGGTGTGATTACCCAGTGATTACCTAGAAATTAGATGCCACTGGACTGCACATATTTTTGTACATTCTTTTTGGATTGGGTTTGCGTGCACATGTGTCTACACAGACATGCACAGAGCTACTGTGGCTAAGAAGTCCTCATATGAGCCCTAAAGATGCACAGTAAGGTGAGATGCAAGCTCAGCCATCACTACAGCATATAGGTGGACTTTTGCTCAGTTTCCCAGAGCAGCATGAACTGTTGTACCCTGAGACTCCTAAAGAAAGACTAGCACTACCCTATAAATTACATTTTTTGTCTTGTACCAGTCATAAACTAAGATTGCATAAACCATTGCTCCTAGCCCAAACAACTTATAGTAACAGTCTTTAGGCCAAAACACTCAGCTCCCCATCCACAGTAGCCAGAGTAAACATGCTAGAAACCTGCTGACCACAATCATGTTTTAAAAACCACTGTAGGTTATGTTGAATATGTGGAAAGGCACTCATACAGTTTTTACAATCCAGCTTGTCCTAGACTCTGAAAGTGATTTATTCTCTGGCAGACCATAGTTTCTGAGCACACCAGTTAATAAAAAAGACAAAATGATAGACGAAATGGATTTCTCCTTTTTCAAATTATGCCTCTAGTACCCAAAGTTTCCCTGCCCTCTGCCCCATCACATACTCAGGGCAACCTGAAGCTGTGGGCACTGCCATCTTTGAAAGTCAGGTGTGAGATATACTAGGTGTAATCTAATCAACCACCACCCTGTACACGCTAAACCCATGTTTAAATTCAATAATGACTTGATCTTTAAATTCCACCCTCCATAAGAAAAAAGTGATCAGAGTAAAATAAAATGCAAAGAGAGAACAAAAGAATACAGATGAGTTATTTTGCCAGCAGTAAATGATCTGCCTCCAACAGAGCACAGAAAACACAAGTCAGAGCTGTCAGCTTCTCCACTGTGCTCTCCGAGATTGATCACCAACACCTTATGGACATTCTTTATGTGAGGTAGGTGCCAGATGAGCAGTTAACATCATGATTTTTATTTTAAAAGATCCCATAACTCTCCAACCTGAAGGCGCAAGTGCTCAGCAGCAAGACCTAGGCTGATTTTCTCCCACGTTAGATCAAGAACCACATTCCCAGAATTTTTCTGCCTCTGACCTCCTGGTTATCAGTGAATTCCACCCTGCAACCTCCCAGGAACATTGGAAAAAAGCATTTTATACATACCCACAACGTACTGCTCAGCTGGAATGTTAATGGCTCATATCCCGCCCCCCTCCCCGCCCCCCGTCACAATCATCATTAGAAATTAAACAAATGATCCCAATCACCATATAAGTCATGTGTTCAGCCTTTAGGAATGCTTAACCCAGACTCCAAATGCACAGGCTTCCCCCTGGTTTCAGTGGCTCTACAGAATCCAAAACTTCATAGCATGTAAATGGCATATCTTCAGGCCATACTCTCAGCTGATGTAAAAGGGCACTGCAATAGAACCATCTGATTTGTACCAGCTGAAGACACAGTACCTTAGTTCGGTTTAGTTTGAGAGGCAGCTAAATCAATAGGCTCTGTATGTGGCCAGCATGGTCAGGGAGGAAAGAGAAATAAGGGAACTCTGTGTGGTCAATTATGCAATGTGCTAAACTCTTACAGTTGCCGTGATGTGGGTTTTGCAGGCTACAGTGGAGCTCATCTTCCCTATGGATACTGCTCAGTCAGTCCTGCTCTGCTCTTATCATTTGAATTCTTCACAAGCAATTGTATTAGCAGATGTCTGCCTTTGAAATAAACCAGGGGAGAAGAATTTCTACTCAAAATGTTACACCCCACCCTGATATCCTTCCCATTACACATGTTCAACTTCCTGACAGTCAGTCATTCTGTGCAGTGCATTTTTCAAAAGCAAAAATCTTTCTTGTCAATGCAGCACGATACAAGTTTGTTTGCCCAAGGGCATTGCTCCTATCCTTCCTTATGGTATGAGAAAAAGTTTCTATTCAAATGAGAGAAGAAAGGGATAGATTCCCTGCTCTGTTTGCCTGTCTCTCCTTGGTACTGACATTTTAGGATTAGATGACAGAGAAAATTACCTGGGGGAGCCCCTTACAGGAGCCTTTCCCCATCTGGGATCTAACTGGTCACACAGCATGGAGAACATAGGGAAAACATTAGGAAGCGCATGTGGAACAGCAGGATTTGTTGGTGTAGTGCTGCCCTAAGTCACACAGGGAATAGGAAGGAGAAACGGTGCAACAGCTCATGTGGGTTAATGTAGAAGGAAGGAGGCTGGAAGAAGTAGAACAGGATCAAGAGTCTGGATTCTCCTGCCAGCAGACATCAGAGCCCGGCACAAAACTGCCGACTAAGTTGTGCTGACTCATTGTGGGAGGTCCCCTACTCCCAATTTCAAGGCGGTGGGAGTGGCTAAGGAAGCAGAAAAAGGAAACAGGTGCTGGTGAAGACACTAGGGAGAGAGACATGCCACAGTGCCAATGTTCCCAGTAAGTGCAATTAAGAGTGAAAACAAAACTGATGAAGACTTTGGTGTTAAGACCTGTACCTAGTCATGGGATCATAGAAAATTAGGATTGGAAGGGACCTCAGGAGGTTATCTAGTCCAACCCCCTGCTCAAAGCTGGACTGTCCCCAACTACTGTATTTACTCTATTAGAAGATAAGTTTTCCCCCAGCCCCATTTAACATGGGAAAAAAGCCTCCTCACCTTATAATCATGCACAAGGCAGCAGGGGGTGGGGGGCAAGTAGCTGCTGTGGCTCTGGGCCCTGCCCAGGGTTGGGGCCAGAGCCGAGGCTGTAGCTGCCACCCCTCTCCCCGCCTCTACATGCCCTGCCACAGCCCTCAGTCTCCCACACACACTGCTTCTCCCTCTCTGCTGCACTCCTCCTTACCTTTGCTCCACACCAGCAGGCTCTGTCCCTTTTGCAGCCTGGGGCATGGAACATGGCCTCAGCCTGGCCCTGTAGCAGCAGTGTGGTGTCAGCATCGCTGCTCCAGCCCAGCCCCATGGCAGCAGTGCTGGCTCCACACCGCTGCTAGTGGACAAGGCTGGAGCCACGCTCTGTGCCCCTGCCTGCAGCAAGGACTGAGCCTGCTGGTGGGGGGAAAAGTAAGAGGGGGGAGGACAACAGGGGAGAGACCGGCAGGAGAAGAGACTTTGTGGGGGTGAGATGAGAGGAAGGAGCATGGGGACCTCAAGCTGTGGGGGACAGAAATGGTGTGGAGGAGGGAAGAGGGAAATCAGGGCAGTCAGACTACAGGGCTCAGGCACAATGCAAGGCAAGTGTTGTGGAAAGGAGGAAAGGGGGGCGGAGGGCAGGAAACAGGGGGCAAGCTGCCTACCCCACTGCCTCCACATTGCCTGCCCCCTACCACCTGACCCACCACATGCCCCCCCCTCACTACCTCCTACAATGTCCGTCTCCAACCACCTTTCCCTACTGCCCCCCTCATCACCTCTCCCTCCACCACCTGCAGTGTGTGTGTGTGTGTGTGTGTGTG
>NW_017728947.1:95725251-95740842 GCF_001723895.1 Crocodylus porosus
CAAGATGCCTGCCCTCTGCTCCCCTATTGCTTCCCCACCACCTGCCCTGCTACCACCGCAGTAGTGGAGACTAATTTAAAATGATCTTCCAATAATTAATTTCCATACATGGAAAGCTATACTACTTCTATAAATTTTCCATATGTGGAATCTAGTTACTGGGGGCTGGGGGTCACCTTACATTCAGAGCTGTCTTGCATTTGGATAAATACAGTGCATGATCCCAGCCAAGGCTTTGTCTACCCAGGTCTTAAAAACCTCTAAGGATGTAAATTCCAAAACCCCTCTGGGTAGCCTGCTCCAGTGTTTCACTACCCTCCTTGTGAGAAAGTTTTTCCCAATATCTAACCTAAACTCCCCTTGCTGCAACTTGAAACCATTGTTTTTTGTTCAGTCATCTGCCACCACTTAGAACAGTGTGGCTCCACCCTCTTTGTAACCATTTACTTATAGAACAGTTATCATTTACTTATCGAATTTAAGCACTTGAGCTATACTGTTTATAGAGCTGTAAAATCTGACATCCCCCTTTTCTACTGTGCCTCTGGGGAAAAAAAAAGGACTAATTGTATGTAGTTCATAACTTCATCTCTGATAGAGGTGCCTGAATTACTCTCTGAACTCATAAAAGGAGCATTCTTATATTATCTACCCTCATGAATATTTACTGGTCTTAAAAAAAATTCCACCTGGAATAGGGTATAATACGACTTTGATGTAATCTAGCTGAGTAACTCCTCTCTCTGCAGACAAACCACTTAATGCTCATTACAGCTAAACCAAGGGGACAAGAATCACTCTACCTTGCTTTAACTAAATGGCCTTTGAGGGAGAAAGGGAATTTGTCTCCCTCCAGAGGAAACCTTTTTAAAAATACAAATCAGAACCTGTTTTACAATTAAAAAATAATAATTTCTCTGCGCCAGGAACACGAAGTCACAGGCAGGGACTGTTGGAGACAAGGCATTACAGTTCCTCATTTTAGATTTCAGAAAATTCCTCCTGACAAACAAATAAGATGAGCCATTAGTTCATTTTGACAGGAGTGAAAAATGATAGTTGTGTTCCCATTGTACATCATTTCACAAATCCAAGCACTCACAGAGCCCAGGTTCTCATTGCAACCCCTGTTTCATATCAAGAAACATCTGTATAAGGAAAACATCCTTCTAAAGATTTCTTATTTTGAACACTTAAGGGAGTTTAATCAAAATCCATATTAAAGGCACTTCATTAAGATCAGCCTACCACAGACAGAGAGGAAAAGGCTAATGTCATTGTCTATAACAGAAAATTATGGAACAACCATTGTGAATGTGCTAATTTGCAATTATACCATACTGCTGAATTAACTAAACTAGTGC
Organism: Crocodylus porosus; assembly: GCF_001723895.1. Taxonomy (NCBI): domain Eukaryota; kingdom Metazoa; phylum Chordata; order Crocodylia; family Crocodylidae; genus Crocodylus; species Crocodylus porosus. The sequence goes on from NW_017728947.1 coordinate 95,726,616, forward strand.
ACACATGGGCAGTTTGCTGTGCAGTGGCAACAACTAGTTAGGATTCTGTCATTTAAGAACAGGCTGGATTTTTTTTTTTTTTAAATGATTCCACATACAGCTTCCCAAGGGAAAAGTTCTAGTCCTGCCTCTTGGGTAGGGACATGCAAAACTAGTTTGGAATAAGCTGTAGGCGATGTACTATCAGAAGTAATTATGACCAAGCAGAAAGATGAACTAGATGAGGTGAAACCAGATTTTTTCTACTGGTATTCTACCTGCATGCAGATTTTCCATTACTATGTGTACTTCAAATCATGAGCCACAGAATTGCCCCTCATGTTGAACAGAAGTGACAAAGTAGGTCCCAAATCTACTGCATTCTATCCCCAAACACTGAGACGTCTTTCCCCCCTACACATACACTTAATCTACCTGTAATTGTGAGACATTCCACAAATTAGCAAGAGGGAGATTTACTTGCCATGGTTTCCCCCTCCCCATGGAAAAAACTTCCACTGAAAAATCAAACATAGGAGATTTAACTACATGAAAGTGCATCAGCATTTTATCCCTCTATCGCCCCACAATGCCAACCAAGATGGTTTGTCCTCTATGAAGTGCAGTCCCCACCACCAGCACCAGCAGTGTCCACTGATCTGAACTACAGGGAAGAACACCAAAGGAAGGAGGACAAATCCTGCACCCAAACTGCCTGCTTCTGCTCAACTCCTCCATGATCCAGAGGAGTCAAGCAACAGCTTCCCCTGTGCCTTCCCCAGACCAGGGAACTCCAGAGATACCGTTTCCCCACAACTCAACTCCTCCTGTGGAGAACTTAAGCTGTTGTTGACCCCATCTCCCCCCCCCAACTTTCCTGAGACCAGGAAAGAGAGTGGGTGGGTAACTTTGCCCAGTGCCTGCTTTCTCCTCCCAAACTGTCCAGAAGGATCATACTGGTGCAGTCACCAAGGCTCCCCACAGACTACTCAGACCAGAGACCCCCAATTAACTCAGACAACTGGCACACAGGTTAGCCTGTCCCAGTTGTGAGTCACCATACAAAAAAAAAAACTAAAACTGAGCTACTGTATGATCAATGATACTGAGCTCTGCTATCCAAGTCAAGACTTCTTGGTACATTTCCCATGGTTCTTCCTAGTACAGTAATCAGACTACTGTACAAATCTTTCCTAATTAAATGAGGGAGAAATGGTTTGTCTGTGTGCACAGGGCAATTAATGAACAGCACTAGGGGTGTCTCAGTATTTAAGCTCAGTGTGTCCTCACTGAAAAATGGGCAGGTTATCAGCTACAGTAAAAGGATGTCCAAGGAGAAGGCAAAGAGCAAAACCCAAATAGGAGCCTAAGTTAACTCTAAAGCAGGGGCACATTTCTTGGTGTTGGTGGTAGGGTGGGAAAACTCACTGACTTGCAATTTCCACCTCCACATTCCAGTCAGCAGAGGTGTCCAGCTGGCCTCCTGCACCAAATCAAACCCTTCCACTTGCCCCACACATTCCTTCAACACATCTATAGGTGGGTAAACCTGGACTTGGCTGGGAGAAGAAATACATGACAATAAAGGACCTGGAAGATGAAATCTTATTGGGGGTCATTCATTCATGTGTCTTTTACCTTATAAGACATTCAGCATATAGAGGCATGGGCCCCACACATTTCTTCTACCTTTCAAAAGGCAGTCATACTGGCAACAAGTGCATGCAGGGTACTGCTTACCCCTGGTCTGTGTATTGCTAAAGAATGTCAAAACCCCATGACATGGGCAACCCATATGCAGAAAGTACAGTTTTCAAAGGTTCATAATTTGATTTTAAAAACCTTCAAAACTAGCTTCCCCCAGACTGAGACAGATCTAGTAGGGGAGGGGGGCAGAAGGGAAGTACACTGGTGCAGTTGCAACCCCCTTTAATTTCTGGTCCCCCATAGTTTAAAACCAGTTCCCTGGCAGCAGTAGCATTTCATTCAGTTGTCAGTGAAGTCAACTGACTTCATAGCTAATTGTAACCTCCCTGATTCCTTCCAAACATCTCATTCCACAGGTGTTAACAACTTCCTCTCCTTTTCAATGGTCTTGATGTTCTGTGAATCACACCGTCATTTCTTCAGCAACTCTGCTTCTTGTTAGCTCTTCCTAGTAATGTAGCTCCTATTTAACAGGGTTGCAGACTGTTTTTAGCTCTAGCTAAAAATATGAACTCAGGTGAACATAAAGTTTTTCACTATCTAAGTTAAAGTGAAGCATTGGATGCACTGCCAAGATGCTTAAAGATGGTTAGATTTTGTTTGTGGGGGAATAGAAAGACAGAGAGACATTTAACTCTAATGACTACATAGCTAAAGAAACAGCATCTTTAGATTATTTTTGCCTAGTTTGTTTTTTTATACACAACAGAAAATTAATCCATATTTTCAATAAATTTATACTTGTTGTTGTTTTGATTTTAAGTAGAATAAAATAGCCCCAGGCCCCTAGTATATGTCTTTTTAACTGGACAAAAATATATGCTGTTATATGGAATGATGCACCCCAACATCTGCATTCCCCTGTTCAAAATCCTAGATCCACCCAGGCCCCCAGGACACTCAAAAGGAGATTCTCTTTCAGTTTGCTTATGTTGGTTCTTGATAGGCAGACGCTTCCACCAGTGTAAATCAGTATAGCTTCAGTTACTTCAGCAGAGTAATATCAGTCTACTGATGAGATGGCCTTCAAAATGTGCCTTTCTACAAGGGCAGATACAGAACACACTGACCTCAATAAGACAACACATGCAAGTGTTATTCACTGTGCTCCCAGGGTTGCAGAGTCAAATCCTTCATTCAAATGTTACTAAAATATGCTTGTAGGAACAATGCTGATATGTTTAAGGGTCACTGTGATGCACTTGGTTCTCAATTATGGAACAGCTAATATTTTAATTTAACATTAAACAAGCAATTTACCTTGAATATCAGGCAAATAAACACCTAAAGTAACCTGATCTCAACCTTAGGATCACAGGACAGTAGAGGTGCAAGGGACCTCCCAAGGTCATCTAGTCCAGACCTATGCTCAAGGCAGAATCCTTCCTGATTAAACTATCCAGGTCAAGTATCTAACCTACTTTTGAAACTTTCTAAGGACGGAAATACCACCAGCTTTTCTAGATACCCTGTTCCAATGCTTGACCACCTTTTGGCTTAGAATAGATATTGCATTAGTCCCTGTAACTGGAGGTGTACATACCCTGTCCTTCTAATCAGGGTTCAGTGAGTGGCTGACAGCACTGTTGGTTTTGTGCCATTGATTCAATGACAAAATCCTGGGATAATCATTCAGATGCACTTGGTGATGTCCCAGGATAACCAATTAGTAATTCTTATTCCATGAACATTTTTTGGTTCATAGGAAAGTAGGGCTGGAAGGGACCCACAGATGATCGCTATGCCCGGACAAACTGCACTTTGGCCCTGGACACATGCCACCAGGGATATTTAATTAACTTTCCCAAGTGAGTCTCTAAATACTAGTTCAAAAGTTTTTCAAGACCGCACATTTCCAACTCTGTTCCAGCTCATTAGGCCTGTCTAAGGGCTTAGTAGCCTCAAGTCAGTCTGTATGAGACTGATAATGCCCCCCCACCAGCCCCACAACTTATGCCTTTACCTTTTCATTGTATATCTTCCAAACATTGCATCATATTCAAGCACTGTAAAAATATCTGCCCACTAAGGCCCCATCCACATAAGCAGAAACATGTGCTTGCAGCAGCCCAAGTGGTAGCAACACAAATGTGTGCCACGCCTTTTGCCACAGCATACGTCCCCGGACATGTCCTTTATTGTGGGCCATGCCCAGCTCCCAGCCAGGCTCCATGTGCTGCAGGGGGGGCTGGCTGAGGCACAGGTTGCCTCAGCACAGAGCTAGCCAGCATACAGCACCTGCACTGAGGAACACTGCATCCCAGCCAGGCAGGGAACTGCACATCAAGATGGGCTGCCTGCTCCTCCTATCCCTACGTCTATCCCAGCTCATGCTATTTTCACATGTTCTGCCCCACTTTTTTCCAAGGTTTTTTTTTTTTTTTTTTTGCTGTCAGGAAATCCCAGCAGCAAGTTTTGCCCCCATGCTGCAAATTAGCAGCACCATGCACAGTTTAACATGCAATGCATGTGGTGCCACAAACCACATGTGCCTGCACATCTGGATGCGCCCTAAGACTGCAAACAGCTTCTGAAATCATATCAGGTTTTCATTAGGAAAAGATGGATAGGAAGAAAATACCACAGTATAATAGTATTTCTCATCCCATCAGAAAAGCAGCCCCTGAATTTTCTCTCTTGGTAGACTGACATCATGCTGATGCTCTATTTCCCTCTCCTGAATCAGTTGGCAGGAAACTTGTTTAAGTGCTCTTCTCTGACGAAGCAGACTAGACTACTCTGCTATTGCTCCTCAAACATGGACAGAGAGATTCTTGTAAGTCAACTACCAAGATCTGAAACTACCATGGCATACTATAAAAGTTCTCCTGAAACAGAGTCACTGACGTGAGGAAATGAAAGCCACGGTTAACTAGGAAGCTATGGAAATGACCAGATACGAGTGTCAACATATGCAAAGCGTATTGATTCCCAACAGTCTGTGCTCAGCCCTTCTGAGAAAGTTATGAGACGTTTCAATTTAGGAAAGAATAATCCAAAAAAGTATGAAATGAAGTCTTTAACTCTGAAACAAGGGACTCCCAGGAACAAGTAACATTAAGGATGTGTCTTAATGGTTTTAACAGTAACATTTGATGCCACAGTCATATAGAACTGATCCATGAACTTCTTTTTCCTGCTTACACTGCTCTACCCTCCTTGGAGACTATAGGCACATACAAACAAAGACCTTGTGTCTGGCCTTACAGGCTCTCATTTAATTCCTGACTGTGGGTGAGAGCTGTGAGAACCCAGCTTTAGACCTTGTTAACCACTGAACTTTCAAAAAGAAGTTTGTGTAACGTGCATCTCAAGGGCTGAATTTAAAAAAAACCAAACAAACAAAAAAAACAAAACAGGAAAACAGCAGTGGCAGAAATACTGATGTTCAATATGTAGGCGACCAGACTGCCAGATGGCATAAAAAGGCATCAGTTTCAATGGAGCAGTGCTGTATTGCACCTAGTGAGAACCTGTTTTACTATCTACACTGCTGAATGAACTTGAGGCTTCTTGTAGTATAAACTCAAACATTCAGATGCCATGTTTGTGACGCCCATCACAACACAGCCAGTTAGACCCCAGGTGCATGGGCAGATTTTTATTTTGCAGTAGTTTCTTTAAAAAGCTGTTGTCATTTGTAAGATACTGGCTTCCCCTGTTGAGATCAAGCCAATCCTAAAGAAAGTACAGTTTGCAACCTCCAGGCAGAGTTCAAGCAATTTGTTTATTCCCAAGTACCAGCACTTCTCCTGGGTGTTGCTTACTATTTAATATGAACCGGGAAATCAATGATACAACAGCTAGAAAAAGGAAAGGGGAAGTTAAAGCCAAGTAGCGGGTGAGACACTGTATTTTTAAAATCTGAAAAAGAGCGAAGAGAAAAGGAGGAGTGGAAATGAGGACAGCAAACTAGAGGCTCTGCCTGGACTTGTCAGTCTCATTCCAAATTCAATGTACGTCCACCTGCGGGGCTTTGCCTCCCACTCAGACCTACACTGCAGCACAATAAATGCATCACACATGATTTCCAATCCAAACATAAAAGACACAATTTGTTGCCCAATACAGAACCAGTGAACTAGGCGATCAATATAATCTGTTTTATCTTGGACATCCTAGCTATTAATATAGATGGACAAGAGTTGAGCCATTGCAATCTGGCCTCAACAAGGACCATCTCTGAGGTATCTAAATTTAGAGACAGAAAGAGATAAATGCCCTGCTTTTGATAGCTTGGACATCAAGCCACTTGTCATCACTGTGATTAGTATCCTTAGTCCAAAACAATGAACACAGGACCACTGCCTCTGGGGGGGGACTCAACAGCCAGGGAGGGAGGGTTGTTCCAGATGTTCAACTGAGTTTACATACATCTGAAAGGACACCAAGGAACAGGAAGTTCTGTCAACAGCTCCCACTTGAGAAACAGAACTGAGAGTCACTCGGACAATGGGATTCTGCAGCTTTAATGATTAGGAAAAGGTTAAAATGACCTGCCAGGCACCCTCAGTTGTTTAAGCTTCTTTTCCTTCCTCCTGCTGCTTTAATCTTGGTAACTTGATCACATGACCAAGCAAAAAGACAACCCAACCCTGAAGCAGATTATTGGCTTTCCACTAGCTACAAAGAGTCAAACCATTCACTACAGTAGCAGTTCTCAACCTCATTAGGCTCAAGGCACCCCTTGTTAGATTCAAGGCACCCCTCAGAAAATCCCAGCTCTTTGTTCTCACTCTGAAAAACAGAGAAATTCTTCTGTTGCAAAGAACTCAAAAAGACCACAACAGGTCAGAATATTGTTAACACTGTGGATGCCTAGTTGAAATCTCTGGTTTTATCTTCTAAATCACATTTGCACACCCAACAGTGCTAACATTCTGTGGCATGCTGCAGCACCCTGGAGAATCACTGTTTTATAATGTGGGCATGTCTACATGAGACTCTTTACTGCACAGCAGACTTATTTGTTGTGCAGTAAAGCATTACCGCCTACACGTGTGCAGCAATTAGGGAGCAGTAGACTAATTTACTGCACTGTCAAACAGTCCCATCAGATGCAAGTGGTATCCAGCAGTGCAGTAAATTGCTCTGCTTAAACACATGGGTAAACAGTGACATTGGGATTAGTTTACTCTGCCTCAAATTGAGCCAAATATCACAGGTAATATTCAGTCACATTAACTGCAAGTGTAGATGCACCGAGTGAACAGTAGCAGTGTTGCACTTTGTGCTGCCTTTCTGAGCATAAATGACTGCACTTCAGAAGTCTCAAATGGATTCAAAGAGGAAAAATCTCAAATGACAAGGGGATAAATGTTATTCCTATTTTCAAAGGATATCCAGAGTCACATTACTCTTATGCTCCCCTGTCCCCAGCAAGACCCCTTGCAGTGCTATAATCACCCAAAATATTCCAAATGCCCCCACTCCTGGCCTTCAAGCAATCCCCATATCTGACCCAACTCAACATCAAAAACAAACTCATAGATTTTATAGACACTAGGGCTGGAAGGGACCTCGGAAGATCACTGAGTCCAGCCCCTGCCCCGGGGCAGGAAGTCACCTAGCATCAAAGGATCCCAGCAAGACAGACATTCATATGTTTCTTAAAAGGAGTCCAGAATAGGTGCTTGCACCACCTCTGGAGGCAATCTGTTCCATGCCTTGGGGCTTGGACAGTAAAGAAGTTTTTCCTTATGTCCAGCCTGAAACAGTCTTGGAGGAGCTTGTGACCATTTGACCTTGTCATCCCTTGGCGTGCTCTGTTGAACACATTTTCCCCCAGATCCTGATGCACACCCCTTATATACTTATAGGCAGCCACCAGGTCCCCCGGTGAGCCTGTGCTTTTCCAGGTTGAAGAGTCCCATGGCTCTTAGCCTCTCATCATAGGGTCTGTTCTCCTGCCCTCTGATCATACACGTGGCTCTCCTCTGGACTCTCTGGACTGGACTGGGGGACCCCCTTCTGCTCAAAGATTTCAAATGGAATACAATCTTGGTAATGAATGCAGAATTTATCAACACATCTCCAGCATCACAACAATCAACAACCCTCATAACAAGGCTGTCAGAATCCATCCTACACGTGTATATCATAAAACATGTGATAGATCTTATCCAGGTCCCTGATGCACACCACCCTTAAGACATGATTAACCAGTTAATCACATTTAAAGTTGTAACCCGGCCACATGTCAAAACAATTAATGGCATCATAAAACAAGGAATAATTTATTCCACAAAAGTGTGTAGTAACTTTGTGACTGGCTCCTATCATGCCATTAATTGAACATGTCACCAGATGCACTGTTGCCCATCCCTCATGGCTAGGAGTCCCAACCAGCTGCAAGGGCACATCATGTGTCCCACAGCTGGAAGCCCCATCAGCTGATCTGGAGTCCCAGCCATGGGAAGCATATGGTGTGCTACCATGGCTAGCAGCCATATCAGCTACAAGCTCCCAGTCTGGGGGGTGGGGGGAAGATGCTCAAGGTCTGCCTCCACAGCTGGGAGCCCAGATCAGCCAGAGGAACTTGCTACTTGCTGGTGCAGGAGAAGTCCATGATCACAACTGTGGGCTCCTCCTGTGCCCAGCAATAAAGTCTGATAGGATCTGATGCTCAATCCCACAATCACAGTTCCTGCCACGCATGTGTGTGGCATGGCAAAAAGTACAACTGTGTGGATTGTACATCAGGTCCCATCATGCCCTTTACCTGCACGTCTGGCAGGGGTCCCAGTGTACTAGATGCTCTCATGGAAACTATCTGGGTGAAACCAGACAGCAACTACACACCAGAACAAGCTTTGACAAAAAAATATAAAAAGGCAAAAACATAGAAGCACCAACAGGAGCACATTTCTCAAACAACCACCATTCCCATTCTCACCATCCCATTCTCTGACCTTACAATCTTTATGCTCAAAGGGAATTTACAAGACACCTCCAGAAGACAGGCCTGGTTACAGAAATCAGATTCCCAATGTCTAGTAGGGCTAACAGACAGCAGCTTCATGGCTCATTACAACCTAACAAACAGTGCTACTAATCTCTCTGCACTTCACAGGTAATTACTACTTTTCCTCCTTGAATGGTCTCCCTCTGCCAATAACTAGGGGTGTGAACAGACAATAATGCTTAGAAAGTTCTAAATACAATTTAAACCCAACGAGTCTAGACGTACGCGCCACTTCAGAGCAGTTTAAACTGCCTGGAATGTTTCAGAAGCACAATGGGAAAAATCATGCTTTGTTTTGAGACAGTTTCTCTTGAACCAGTTTCATGTCATGTGTGGACATTGAGCATTCCATGCCAGTTCAGTCCTCCAGGCATCCCAAACTGCATCGTACCTCATTGCGCCCCTTCCCAAAGACAGTGAAAGGCAATGGGTAGGAATCTACTCAAATTGAGGAGCCCAGGGTAGAATTTTGCAGACTTGCCACAGCCCCAGGCTCCAATTTTGTGGAGATCATAGCTGCCTCCCCACCACCTCTGGCTGGCTGGGGTGGCCACTGCCACTGCCCCCTGGCCCAGCTGACATGGCCCACTGACATGGGCTGCCACTGCCCCACTGACCCCTGGCCCAGCTCCTCACCCAGCCCTGGCCTCCTGGGTGGGGAAAAAAGTCTTGCCCCCTCCCCCATCCCCTCACAGGCAATGGGCTGCTTTCACCTCCCTGGCCCCTGACCTGGCCACACTGCCTCCCTGCCCGGATGCAGCTCTGCTCCTCCCGACCTGGTCCTGCTCCCCCTAACCCTCTCTGGCCCCAGGTGGGATCGGGCCACTGCTGCCTCACTGCTCTGGCCAGGGCCAGGCCCTACTGCTGCTCCCCACCCCACCTCCTGTTCCCCCCCAGCCATGGCCCAGCTCTGCTCCCCCCAGGAGTCAGGTTTTGCAAGGGGGGGAAGCTCTGTAGTCCCTTGCACAAGCAGGATAGGTGATTGTACCCGTAACAGTACACAGATATCAGCTGCTGGGTGGTGATGGGAAGAGACAGCCCTCGCACAATGGGCACTTAATAGAACAGAATGGCTCCCAATTCCATGCTTAATGTGAAATGAATTAGCCTGATAACTGTTAATTGATCCTTGCTCTCTCTGCTGTACTCTTGCAGCCAGCCCTGCTCTGCAGGTTCCACCCTGCACACACATCTTTAGGCAGTTGCTGGCAATGCAAGGTTACTTGAGTGGTTGGAAAAGCCAAGGAGTTCTTGGAGGCAGGAGAGCCCTGAGCATCCAGCCCCCTAAGAACCACAAGCCGAGGTCCACACGGCCCCCCAGCACATGGCAACCCTCTTCACTCCAACCCCCTGCCCCAATCCGGGTCCGCCTCCCCAGCTAGAACCCTGGGCAAGCCCTGGGCACTGAGCCCTGGAAGGCACGATGGTCTAGGCACTCTACCACTTCCTAGTGGTGTTTTGACAGCAATCAAGTCCCTAAAAGGTGATAGTTCTAGTCTACTTAAAACCTTTAGCAATGTACATGTAGACACAATTCTACTTACTTTGTCTGCACTTATTTGGTCTCATAATGGCTCCTGGTAATACTTCTTCACTTCCTACTTCACAGCTCGCCTCCAACCCTCCAAGCAGACTGTTTGCATGGAGGCTTTTCGCTAATAATTAGCTTAGCCTACTTCTTTACACTTAAGGAAGGGCTCAAACATTCATCAAACAGCTCTCCCAGCTACACAGCTGGTCCAGTAAAAGACAACACAGAAAAATCCTTGCTTATCAGCATCTTATATCACAGTCATCAACCTTCCAGCCAAGCACGGGATGGGATCTCCCTTTGCTTCAAGTCCTCATGCTATGCAGACAGTTGCCAGAGAACAGAAATTCACTCACTCTTGCTCGCTCCTCTGGGCACCCTGGCCTGGAAACCTATTCCTCCAGCTCCGTGCCTCTGCTCTTTTAGCTAAAAGGAACCTTTCCTTGTCTGGTACTGGACCAATCCCTTTTCCTGCTAGCGAGTCAGCTATTAATGGATGCCCTCCCCCCCTCCCCACACACACACAAAACCAATGCTGGAGCAGGAGCAACTTCTCAGGATTCAACATCACACTTCCAGCATGCTGGAAGATCTGCAGCAACGATAGACTTCTTTTAGCTACTAAATTTGAACCTGAACATCGACATCAAAGTACATGCTAGTGATTCTGCTATTGGGTTCAGATTACTTTGCAATGTATACAAGTCTTTGGTTTTCACATGCCCATAGATATTTCTGCTATCAATATGCTGGATGTTCTAACAGCTGGGGGCACCTGGGGAGGACTGAGAAGAATTTTGGGAGATGTATACAAGCTGAATGGTTCAATAAAATAAGAATGAATATATTTAATGTTAAAGATTGATGCGAGTGTCATTAAATTCCAGGGTTAATGCCCAATTGCTATGAACCTTCAGTGTTATTATATCAGGCCTTCTGGAAACCCACGCAGAGAATACTATATTATTCATGTTTAGTTCATATTTTCAAAATTATCCTCACAACGGTGGGGAGCAGTGCCTTTTGTTAATGGTCTCTAGCAGTTCTATGATGAGAAGTTCATACCATACATGTACCATATTTGGGGCCCTAATTTCACACAAGTCACTCAGTCCTGCTCTGTTAGTCATTCACAACCAACTGGGAATTTAAAGGTTCTCCCTGTGCTAGTGCTAAGCACAGAGCCTATTCCTAGTTATTATTTCTATGTCTGTGGTGCTTCAGAGCCTTAGCTATGGCCCAGGAGCCTGCTGTCAGAGATGCCGTGCAAACTGAGCAACCCCTGTGCAAAGGGTTTACAAGTGAAATGTAAGACACAAGTCAGTGCTAGCAAAGAAGAACATCTTGCCTGTGGTCTCTGCAGAGCTCCCAGCCCTACTGCTAAGGAATGGAAGATCCTGTAGGGCTCATGCCAGCATCATAATGCAACAACTGAGAAGCACCACCACGTTGAAGGGAGAAGCGTACTTTGTTAAACACATCTTAGCTTGGTAATTAATTTCTTTTTGGTTTTATACTCTTGTTTCCCTTTTAGCTGTATTCCCATCTCACAGAAGTACTGTGAATGCTGAAATACAATGGGGAAGAGAGTCTGAGAAATACTCTTAAATCAAATAATAATTCAGGAAAGGGGATACATGAGGTTATTTTACCCTAATTTCTCCATCAAGAAGTTAAAAGCAGTAGTGGTGCATAGGATGGGCAAAGAAAATGCTGAAGGGCAAATTCGGTTCTCAGCAATACATCCTATATAATTCTAAGTCCCTTTGGTGGCCAGGTTTTGCTGTCCGATGCAGAAATCAAACACACAGCTACCATAATGATTCATATAAAGTCAGTCACTTCTGGAAAGAGATTCTCTGAAGATTTTTTCCACACTTGCATGCACATTTTTTTTTTTTTTTTTATTAATATCACATCTTCACTAAGAACACCAATCAGTTACCAAGAAATAATTCTCCTCCCTTCCTACCTATGATTTATTATTTCATCCTACGCTATTTTATACGCTACTGAAAAAAATTCCCGGAATAATTTGCTGCCTCACAAATAGTTTAACCTTTGTATGTTCCAAGACAATAAAAGTAGGACCCAGAAATACAGCACGTCTGATCCACTAACAATCAATAAGAATTGCAACAGTGACTTAAGTGAGGTGAGACCTTGAGCCTTTCCAGCTTCTGCTAAAGCCAAAATAAGCATGGAACCACTATAGGCCATTTTGAACAAGTTATTCAGTGCCTAATGCCTTCCTATTCTGCCCAAGCTCACTACAGTACATAGCAGTTGCTTCTGGGACTATCTAATGCTAGCATTGTCCATAATATCAGGACCCACGTTTCTGCAGAAGTCCACATTGCCTTCAAAGGGATGCTTCTTAAAGACAGACAGCACAACATGGCTCAACAGGGAGCATAACTACAGAATCTCTTGGGGTTGGTAAATTGTTTAAGGAGCAATCTTTATGAAAGGATACAGATTATTTAATAATGCAACTGATTTTGTTTAAAAAAAAAACAGAAACAAACACAGAAACATTTTAAATTCTAAAGCCCATGCAACAGTTTTTATCTTTCATTTAAAAAAATACAAGTTATAACTTTTCAAAGTCCTGAAAAAACATACTCGTGGAGGGGAAAAAGAGTCTCTGCACCCGTTTGACAAGACTCTTTTGGACAATAGCCCTTACAAGCCTGGTGGAAGACTGCATAATTAACGGCTCAGCACAATAGATGTCTGCACGATCTTCAACAGCCAGGAATCTAAGTTGTGTGAAAATTAAAACTCAAAAATCCTCCTCTGTCAACTTGAGAGAAATTAAAATTTCATTTCCATTACTCAAATACCCCTGTGAAGCTCATTGAGCCCCCGACTTAAAAAAAAAAAACCAAACCTCAAACATGCAAATGATGCCCTTTTCTGTACAGGCAGGAAAAATTTAATTGGCAGCTTGCAAAACTAACGATTAGGTTAATGAAAAATAGGCTCTATTGACTCAGGCCACTCAACCATTCCTGATGAGGGTAAACAATCCTCCCCCCACTCCTTCCCTTGTCCCCTTTTCTTTGTCTGCTGCACACTATGAGACCTAGAGAAGAGACTCATTCATGAGCGATGCCTCAGTAGGAAAGGTCTGGAATCGGATCAAAGCCCTTCTCTCTGGAGGCCTGCAAGAGCCCACAACCCTTTGAATGGGCAGCACAGGCTGTGTGTGCGCGTGCAATTTGGTATTTTTTATCCCACACACAGACACCCACTGCTGCAGAATGGGAGTGCAGGTTACTGGACTGGGCTGAAAGAGCTGGCAGGAAAAAGGACACTGAGCCAAAGAAGGGCTGGACAGTCCAAACCAGTCTACGGGCTAATTAGAAAAGTAAAAAAAAGTAGGCAGAACTCTCAAAAGTTCCAGGTCGAAGACACAGGGCAGCCTGGCAGAAACTCTTTTCCACAGACATTAGACTTGGAAAAGACCTACTTAGGTCAACCAGCTTATCTCCCTGCCAGGGCAGACCCATTCCCTTCAGTACAAGCTTTTGTTCACTAAATGCTTCTTGACTGGGGCTATTCCGTAGCTCCATACACATCACTGTCCAGGTGCTTTTTGCTCAGCATGAACCTAAAGTTTTCCTTTTATTTTCATCTCTTCCTCCAACTGCCTTCTCCCACTATAAAGAATTCAACTTCTTCCTTTACAACTAGATGAAGGGTGCTAGTGCTATGTCCCCTCTGTTACTACTACACTTCCAATCTTTCCTCATCAGTCAGTCCCCAGATCATTTTTGTTGCTGTTTCTTGAATTCCTTGCAGATTTGGAGCAGGTTCTCTGTGTGCATTCGAGGTCTGTATGTGGCAGAGGGAACATATGCAGAAAAGGAACTAAAATAATTCACTTGGTTTTTCTGAGCTGTCTGCTGTCATTACTTCAGAGTATACTTGCAATACAGTAAGTTTCTGGCCAACACAAGCAAAGAGAAGTCTGGATTCATAGATTTCATAGATTTCACAGACATTAGGGCTGGAAGGGACCTCGGGAGATCATCGAGTCC
>NW_017728947.1:95741617-95755484 GCF_001723895.1 Crocodylus porosus
GGCGAACTTGGCCAGTCCACTCCTGACTCCAATGTCCACATCGTTAATGAAGATGTTGAACAGTATGGGTCCCAGGACAGAGCCTTGAGGCATCATCAGTAGTTCTGACTGTATCTAGCTGGGAATTTTTAGACAACACAATCTTTCGTTGGAAACTGCCGATTAAAACCAAAAACCTTTTCTCTGAAACATAATAATCCTGAGAAAAGTCTTACCTCAGGGTCCAAGACAGAATTTCTGGTGAAAACCAGACCAGAGAAAGCCTCACCATAAAAGCCTTTGCCTGGGATCAGGAAGACTGACCACAGTTCAAAGTCTCAAACACAATTAGTCACCCCACGTTTGGACTGGGTGCCCTCACTACTTTCATGAAAACCGTCAAAAGGTTTCAGCTTTGTGCTGCTGCAGAACAGGGAGTTTTGAACTCTTGAACATTTTTGTGAAATTGAGGTGGGGGGGGGGGGGAAATAATATCACTGCTCAGCTCTGGTCCCAACAGTAAGAGCTTTGTTCTGAAGAATGCAATCTCTCATGCCCCACTTCTCCCCTGTGCAGAAGCACACTCAGGAACTTAAGACAATGTTATCACTGGGCAAGAGGATCTGGCTACACTGGGGCTGCAAAAGAAACAGCAGGTCCACCCCACAGCTCTCCACACTGTAACCCAACACGGGTCTGACATGGGTCCCTTCTACAGTGGTCACCTCATCTCTTAGTGGTCCAAGGACACCACTTCTGTAGGTGCAAATGGCTTGAATCACTTGGGCCAGGGATGTACAGAGGTTTCCACATTCTGCCTCCTGTCAATTCAGAACGGACATGCTCCGGAGTAGTAACTGCACAGATCTGAGTCAGCCACCACTCTCCTCAGCCCAAATCATTCTTGGGATTTCTAAGGGATAGGGGACCAAAAGCATATTGGCTGGTAAGTCCCACTTAGGCTAAAGAGGGGTGACGTATCTGTTCAGATCTGTCCCCCCTTGCCAGACTGAGCTGAGGCAAGTCAACAGAAAAAAACAACAACAAAAAAGGCATTTGATTTGGCTGCTAGCCTTAAATGTACCCCAAAGGCAGGGAGGGGAACAGGTAGTGTGTAAGAAGTGAGGGGCCTAAACATTTTTGGGTGGGGATAGAGAGGAGAAACCAAGAGGGGTTTTTGGTGGTGGGTTTTTTGGGGGTTTTTTTATTGAGGGTTCCCCTCCCCCCCAGCTACAGCAGTCCACTATCAGATCAGAAAATGCTCAGGTTTGTACTCCCCCTCCGTCCACATTAGTTAAACATTATCTGCATGCCATTTGCCTCATAATTTAACTCTTTTGATAAACATATTCCAGTGACAGCACAGCCACAAAAAGAAGGTGTGTTTCCCTTTAATGCCTTTAAGAAGTCGATACAGATAAGAGACACAGGCACATATGAAAGCCATCAAGCATACAAAATTGGTTAACTGGGAATAATCATCCCAATCTTTAATAGTTCAGCAGCAGGCTGGGAGCAGGTAGAGCACAGGCCTCCAAGTATTCATCCAAGGAACAATGCTATTCCATTTTTATAACCCAATAAACAGATCCCCATAGTCTTTCTTTTATGCTGTTTAGGTTGTGCAAGGAGATGAGAAAGTGGCTGTATTTTCCTGACATAAGCACAGAGGGGAGTCCCCTTTTGAGGTAGAATCAGTGTAGTCGATTCCTACACTAACCACTCTTCATGTGCCTGTGCTGGGAGAAGGCAAGGCAGGCAGGAGTAGCAGCTGGAGAGCACTGCGTTCTGGCTACGGTGCATGGCTCCCTAAGGCTAGCTACTACCAGAAGCTGGAACTGAAATTTAAGCCATCCAAAAAAATAAAAAATTAAAGTCAGCTATGACCTGGTACCGGGATCAGCAGAGAAACCAGATTCTCAGAGACAATGACACAATAGAATAACAATATAAACCTACTAATAGTAGGAATGCCTTAAAAGAAAGACTGGAATGAACCCAAACATTTTCTGATGGTAAAAGCTGAGAGGGGACACCATTGTCCACTTAAAGTCTAGAATACAACTGGATCAATAAAATATGAGACAGATCAAACTAAATGTAAGAAAATAATATAGGCAATAGCTATCGTCAAATGTGCAAGAAAGAGGGAAGGAAAGAAAGACAAGGCCGTTCCATGGATGAGAAAATGGGAGGGGGGCACAGTTTAAGTGATAACTGATTAAATGCTGGTCAATGATACAAAGCCATCTCGATAAAACTAGGTCAAGCAGTTCAGCAGCAGAAGGTCAGTGAAGAGCTAAATCTCTCTGGCATGTCTGTGCTGTCACTCTGACAATAATCCTCATCCCATATCTGTCTGCGAGTCTTAGGAAGATCTCAGAGGGGCCAGACATAGTGGGGCACAGATGCTCAGCACCTCTAAGGATCAGTCCTTAAATTATTAGAGAAGAACATGCCGCAGAAGAAGGTTGCTCACTCACCCTTGTCTGGGAATATTCAGAGAGAGACTTAAACCCCTAGCAACCCGGGGGAATAAAATTTAACCTATTACGATTCAGGTAGTGAGGGCTAGCACTAGAGCCAATTAGCCTATACTATAAACTAAAGAAAACGCATTTTGTGAAAGGCTGTGCTTGTGACAGTACATCCTGAAACTAACTGGATCAAAACGATTGTGCAGCCAAGTCCCTCAGTTATTTATTAATGGCCTTACTACCTTCAATTCGAGTACTTTGGACTGAGGGCTGACCGCTCCCAAACTACTTACTGAAAAACTATGCACATGCAACGGAGATTGAAACAGGTTCCAAACTGGAAAAGAGTCAATTTACATTTATGTTAGGTAACTTTAAAACAAGAAAATTGTACGATACTTTCTAGAAACCCAGTGCTGCACGTTTGAAGAGCCTTGTGTCACCTACATGCCAGCATATGAAAATTGCTGCTCACTCAGTCACACAGCTACTGCTGTACAAAAATGCATGGTTTTGCACATCCATGAAATGCAGCAGCTGCATGATACACAAGTCACGAGTATAAAGCTCTCTGGCTGACAGAGGCATGCTGGCAAGCACTGCTGAAATCCATAGTAGCATTTTTTGAGAGTTTGGCTCCCTAGTGCTTTATTTCTAGCAGTGACCTGGGCAGTACAGTGAGGGAAGCCTTCACACCAAGACAAACAGACACAAAGACATGAATATACCAGACCTGGTTTTGGACTGCAACTGCTGAATGCAGGGACACATCATATTGCAATGAATGTATCTTAGTTCATCTCCCTGCTAGAATATGACTATCCTCAGCCCAGTCCACTTTTAAATGTTTTGTATAAACAAGCCACCTCACTTCTCTTGAGAAACTATTGCGCAGCTTATGAGTTTTCACCTTGTGGAAAATGTTTCCCCAACTACTTTCTCCTCGCCTAATTTCATCCCATTAATCCTAGTTAGACATGCTTGGACCACTCCACACAATGCTGCTCCCTCACTTTACATATTTGTCCACAGCCATCAGACCCCCCGTTGTCATTGTTTGCCCCCCGCCAAATACAGGGCCCAATCCTACAGCACTCACAGGGGCAAGCAGCCATTTTTAGCAGGATCAAGCTCTGAAAGCTAGTAAAGCATGGTTAGGAAATGGTTTGCACAGAGGAATTTATCCTTTCCTGTCCCCTCCCCCCCCCCTTCCTCCCCCTACATACACATACATACATATACATACACACACACTCTCTAAAGAGTTTTGAGTTTTAAATGAAAGCCTGTCCCTTCCTTTCTCTGTGGAGGGCTTTGCGATGCCCATTTCCATCACATGGTCACAGTTCAAACAATACTATTTGTGTTGACCAACAGAAATTTAATCAACTAACAATAATAAACTGGGTAATACTCAATTGTCTGCCCCCGTCAGTCAGATGAAGGGATTTACAAAGAAAGGATTTATTTTAAAGCCCTGGCAGCTTTCCCACGGTTCCATTCTAAACTGGGAAGTTAGAGAGGATGTGAAAACTCCCAAATCTGGTTTTCCCTACATAGCAGGTTAAAATATAACAAGTCTCTAACTGTAGAACTATACACTTATGCTCTCTGCTTTGCTTATTGCTCATACCCAACTCCAAATGAGCATTACACTGAACCCACTTAGAGGCAGCAGGCTTATATAGCTGCTAATTCCATAAGCAGGATAGTGTTTCAATGACAAATACAAGCACAGATCAGCAATGGCAATTTTATTATGGAGACCACCACAGCAGAAGTTTATGGTATTCACATAAATCAATTAGCAGCAGCAGCACTGGTGTAACAGAGACAATCTTTGTGACAGGTTAAGGAACGCTGTTCACTGTTACACAGTAGTGCTGCCTTTGCTGACTCCAACTGGGATATACCTTGAAGAAAGGAATCAGAAGACACTGCTGGACATTTTCAGTTGCAAACTTGCTAAACGTTATCCCAGCTCTCCAAGAGGGCTGAAAGCAGGGCTGGGTGAAGTATCAGGTGTTTTGTTTAAGAATCTGCATTGAAATATGCCAAGTTCTGAATTCAAACTATTCATCCGTACCATCCTCCTTCCACAGAGGATCCACCCTGGGATTTAGGAGATGACCCTGCAGACAGTTCCCAGAAATAACAGAGAGAAAAGTGGCCTATTCACCAGCTCCAGGGCCAACTAACTTTGTCACACGGGGCATGCAGAATATTTTTCCCTTGGGGAAGAGAATATTATATAGGGGTGGAGGTCCGCATAGAAAAGGCCCATCTGACCTGGTGGGTCTCTCCATTGATTCAGAGAGTCTGGGTAAACTGAGAAATCATAGAAATTAAGTACTGGAAGGGACCTCAAAAGATTGAGTCCACCCCTCCTCCTGCTCTGGGCAGGAATACTGCTGAGATGAAAAAGGCTCAAGAAAAGTGTAGTGGTTTCTTAACCTGGCAGGGGAAATACCATGCATCTGCATTCAAGGCAATTTTCCTGAACTGCACCCCGGGAGAACTGCTCTTCTAGCATGGTTCAATACCTGCCAAAGTGCAGCAGCTTTAAGCCCAGTTTATGGAAATGACAGTCTCCTCCCTTGTGTACTCCAAGGCTTTTATGGCCAAGGGCAAGCAAAACTCAGGGGCATCTGAACCCCAAACCTCCGGGCTTGGGTGTGCAAATAGGATGTCCGCCAGAGGTTTGGAAACATCTGAAGCCCCAGGTGGAGGATGTTTGCCAGTAGTAGGGCCATTTATGGTTCTGGACACTTGGATTTGGAATTAGTTTTGCTTTATTTGGCCATGGATACAAATTAAATTAAAAAATATACATTAATCAAGACATAAGATTACTTGCCCACACTTAGACTTGAACTGCCAAGCCTTTTCACTACCAGCTCACATGACCCAGGCCTTTCAGCCACAGAAGATGCCCTATGATGTCTGCAAGCTGCTCCTGCATCCTACCCACAGCCTCTTGCAAGGCTGAACATACTACACATTTATTAACAGTATGGGGTAATGAGCCAAACTGGCTTCCCACATAAGTACACAGGGTGTAGCCCTACCTCTAGCAAGAATACATGCAACTTTTTGGCATTTGCCTTAATGCAGATTCTTTTTCCTCAAAGGCATGTCAGCCCTTCAAGCTCTACTTGCTTATTCACTCAAGGCAAACTAGCTAGTACAACAAAGGCACAGTTACACACCCTAGCCAGTTAGAACACCAGACCTACTCCACAGACACACACCCCAACCACTGAAATGTAAGGAAAAATCTCCGATGGGTACTTACAGCTTGTGTCATACAGATAAATTGGCTGCTTCAGTCCAGTAGAGGGAACTGGCTTGCTTTTGCAATGACCAATTGCTTCCAATATTCAGGTGATACATCGTGCTGAGTTGCAATCCCTATCCCCATTTGAGGGGCAGACATCCCAGTTCTGTGCCTGGGATAATACACTTTTCTGAATGGTTCTGCCTAGCCTTCCTTTGTATGTGAAAGGCCTACTATAAACAGGTGTAATTTTGAAATTCTCAAGCACTTAGTGAAGACAATTTATTACTCAAGGTAGACTGGCCAAGTGACCACAGCATATTTAATTTAATCACTGCCTACAATCCACAAATTTAATAGCAGAGAAAGAAAGGTACATGAAAAAGCTAGCAGGGCTCTGACTGTAGGAATGGAATTAGTATTATGATCAAGAGGAACCTGCTTAGTTAATCATTTATTAGGAGAGTTTGTAATGTCCATATAGCAATGCATGCACACTCGTGTGCTCCAGAAACAGGATTTTCCATATGCTTGATCTCCTTGGGTGGTGTCATGCGAATCAACGGCAGGTTGCACAGGAAATGGCACGTTCAGTAAGATCCAGGGCTGTACTTTCTCTGTTCAGAAAGGAGCCTTGGAGCAGGATTTGAAAGAGTTTGTGATTATAAGCATCTCAACCTTCACCTGGGATGGTGATAGCTGGTCAGTAGGAAGCTTAGAACAATTTGCATCTAACACGGCCCTGAAGATCAGAGGAGCAGTGAAACAAATCCCACATCAGTCAGTGCTGGAACTCCTACTGATGAGATACATTTTTGGTCATGAGGGAAGCACCAACACCTAACCCACGAATCATAATTCACAGGATTAAGGTTCCACAGCCCTTGCAAAGAGAAGGGTTTGCAAACCAGATGGGGATTGTATAGTCACAGTGAATAGATCCATGGAACCACTGTGGTACTCCAGTTGCCTGGTACATCTGCCCCCCACACCCTCCGCCCCTGCTCCAAAGGCACTGTTTCGCTGAATAGGTGGCAGAACTGGTGATATGTGGATGGAGAAACAGAGCCCTTAGAAATAAAAGCTGCAGCAAACAGCCTGTCCTTCATTCAGCCCCTCACTGTGAATTACATGGGGTGTGAACCCCCAAGCTATGAGTCATCCAGATTCTACTGTCCAATTACCAGGTAGCTTCTGAACCTCAGATGCTCAAGGATCCCTGGTGGAGGCACTTTGTTCTGCTTAGGCAGGCAACACACAATCGCATGCCACTTTCACTCTGGGGCTAAAACTGTTCCGACTTACCTTACAGTGATCACTACCCCCTCATCTAACGCACAAAGAAGAGAAGCTCATACAAACACAAGACTGCACACTTGACAGGTGCATGACGGTGCTGCAGAAGGCAATGCTTGAAGATTTTGACTTCAGGCTTGAGGTTTAGGCTTAGAGGGGACACGAGCACCAAAGTTCAATGTCCTCGTCAGTCATAGAGTGTGCACATAATAGGCATCCAGAAGGTCAGGAAGTGCAGTACTAGCTTATCTACACAGAATAACAGGATCCCCATGGTTGTACCCTACAGCCCCCAGCTTGAACACTTTTGACGCATCTAAAACTTTAACCACTCAAATCAACAGAGCCAGATTCAGACCCTGCTCCTAACTGCTTCAATGTCAACCCTGAGACAAGGACAAGAGAATCCCCCCACCGTTGTGACCTGCAGCCCCCAGCTTGAACACCTCAGACACATCACTAATGACCTCCCCCCCCCCGGAAAATGAGGACCATCTCAAAAAAAATACCTACAAAGGAAAAACTGGCCATAGCTTACAGGCAGCCCCCAACCTCAAACAGCATGGCTCTTGCAACAAACTACTCAACTCCTATTTTCACCACGCGCCAGGCTGTGCAACAGACCCAGATGCCAACTGTGCCCCCTCATCAACGCAGACCACATCTTCACTGGACCAAAGAACACAGATTCTTAAAACGTCCACGGTTCATTTACCCACACCACTACCAACACCATAAATGCCACCACTAGCTTACAGTACCTCACTGCTGCCTGCCCTGGACAAAATGAACAGACCTGATCTGACATCAGTTCCAGAACAATGCGCTGCCTGCAGCAGAATACTTTAACCTCCCCAGACATGCCAACATTTACCTCAGTGTGGCTGTTCTCAAGACAACCAAACTTTAAAAAATAAACTTGAACAGGAAATTGCTGAACAAGAAATCATGCACAGACTGGATTGTGTTGAGTATGATCTAAAACAGAGTCTTATCCCATTACCTGGATTAGCTTTTATAACCCATATACCTGCTTTACTTTGCTCTCTCTAACCCACCTCGCCTCTCTCAGCAGTGCCCCCTTTTTACCTTTCCCCCTTCCCTCCCCTCTGTATTCTGATTGCTGCTTTGTATTTATAATCTCTGCTTCCTGCAGTCCCTTCACAGCATCTGATGAAATAAGCCCACTTTTATAAAAGGTTACATTATGCAGCTGTGATTTAGTTAGTCTGTAAGGTGCAAAACTATCCTGCCTTCAGCCTCTTGCGCCATCCACTTCTGCTTGTTCCTCAGAAGATCATGTCACATCAGAAAGGCAAGCAGGTAGAGATAACAGAAACACGTCAGTTAAAATGAAGCCATGGAGAGGTCAAATAAGAAGCCCCCTTCTCTGAAATAAAAACCAGGACAGCTCTTCAGGCTAAACAGCAGGTGCCTGGCGACTCTCAAAAGAGACCTTCTCAGAAGGGCTTCCTATTTACACAGCCCTCCTGCTCCCACAGAACCAATGGCACCACACTTTATTATAAAGCAGAGGAGTAAAGAAACCTGCGTAGCCCAGAACTGGAAAGAGATCACTGCCCACAGCATGGATGAAGAGAAAAACAGAAGAAGAATTGGGAGAAAGGACAAAGTTTTACTGCCAAAAAGAGCTGCAGAGAGGAGAAGAAAGGCTTTGCAGTTATAGGAAAGAAAGGTACTTAGCCGCGTTAGTCTGAAGTCAGGCAAAAGGCAGAGTAAATTTGAAGCTTACAAGGCTAGCTAAATCAGAGATGCATACACTTCTGTAAGCAGCAGTTTACTTTATCAGACGGACTATGAAGGGACCGCAGGAAACAGCTTCTAAAAAGAAAACAGTGATTAAAATACAAAGGGTAGGGAAGGGGAAGGAAAGAGGAGAGGACATTGCAGGGAGAGGCAAGGTGACTGAGTAGGAGAGAGAAAAACAAAGTGGTTAATCCACTGGGGTTAAGCTAATCCAGGTAATGCGGTAAGAATCCATTACAGGAAGAGAGCGCGCTATTGCTTTAGTTCCCAACACCAAGATCCATGGTTTTGCAGACACTATTCTTCAGGCCAAAGAGGAATGCACCATTGAACAATGCTGCCATGTCCCTTTCTCAAGCACTTTCTCTGCCCTTTCAGGTCCTGTGGTGAGGATCTGTCCAAATTACACAGCCCACACCAGTACCACGGGGCTGCTCAAAAGTATGCACCCAGCACAGCCCCTTAGATGCAGCTTTCTTCCTCCACTCCCCAGATCTGTACTCATCTACTACCTGTTCTGCAGAAGGTAATTTAGAGACAGCAGTATGCTCCCTAGCACACAGCCTCTCTCGCACAGTAATTAAACACGCATCATTGTCTGGCTGTCCTGTATCCTTGGGGCAGGTGGGATTGTCATAATTCTGAAGTCATGATTTAGAGAGGTAATAATCACTGCACCAGCCTCATTACATGCCCACTTTCTGGAAATTAGGTGATAGATATTATTCATTAACTTGCCACACGATACCCATATCCATCCATCTGTTACAGCTGAGCTAACATTTTTGTTCAGAGCATGCAAGCTAATAACTTATTTTGGAAGAAGGTAGGCCTCTGTCCTAAAAAAAACAGAGGCAGGGAGGAGCGCAATGTTTCAGCTGGGAAAAAAAAACACTTTTAAAAATGGTCTTCACATTAAAAGATAGGCTTGACACAGCTTGGGAGCCTCATGAATATGCAACAAAAGGGTTGTCAGGCCTGTACTTTCCAAAGTACAAGAATAAACATGTTTTAGCAAATTAGCACAGTTCCTAAATAATGAGACACAAGAGATAAGAGTTCTACTTCTTGGCGAAAGGGCTGCTCTGTAGCTGCATCTATGCTGGCATGCACTGGCAGGGCAGCATGCAATACTCAGCTGAAGGAAATCCTCACAGACAGCAGGCATGCTATTTTTGGAATACTTTGGCCAGCACAGGGGGTCCCACATAGCACAGCACAGCTGGTGCATAGCCAACTCTCCTGTATTTGTCACCCCCTCACAGGAGGGATTGATGCACAGGGGCAGGAGGAGGTAGCTAGCCAAGTCAGACTTGAGTTTGTTTCATTAGATGCTGTGAAAGGACAGCGCAGAACAGTGCATCAAGTGAAGTGATTTGAATACAAAAGGTAGGAAAAAGGGAGGGAGTGGGGCAGTGCCTTGGGTATTACAGTGAGAGAGGGATGCGAGGAGATGTGGCAGGGGTGTTCCTACCACCCAACTAGCCACCAACTGGCAGGCTGTCAATGACTGGAGCTCTTGCCCACAACATACCCTAACAACAACCCAGCTTGGGTCTGAGGAGGGCCAGCGCTCTGACCTGGCGCCACCACTGCTTCTTCCCATCCCCAACTATGGTATAAGTGCAGCTCCTTGTTGCCCAGCCCCAGTACAGGCACAAGAAAAAGCCCCCTGGCATCAAAAACCCCTCCAAAGCCCCCCAGCTCTGTAGGCCAAGGCAATACACTGCTGAGCCCTGCTCTAACAAAATCTTGGGAGCCAAAGCCAGCAGCTCTGGGATCAGGAAGCCATGCTCTGGGATCTTTGATCATGCATGAGGCTTCACATCAGTGTAAGAATGAATTCAACACTTCCCATTATTACACACATATGTGATGGTGGAGTGGGAGGGAAGACGAGAGAGAAGGCCTGTTCCTGGCCAGAGCAGTCAAAGACGACTGCCATTCAGAACATTCCCAACTGCGCAGAAGAGGGAGAGATGGATGAGAGAGTGCCTTACAAATAACTTAGCAACTGGTCTCTCTCTCCCCAAACCCTACTTCCTCTGAGCTTCGTGCACTTAGGGTCCAATTCTGCTATAGTGCAAATGTTGTAGTACTCTCTTCATAGCTAGAATTACTTTTAAATAAAAAAAAGAGCAAATTTGAAATGCATCAAAACACTGATGACTTTCATGGTGCATATGAAAGGATTATTATTTTTAGTCACTATTACTGTTGCTTCAAGGAGGGTCGGACTTTGGGTGACAGGGCACATCCCAGTTCCTCAGGCAGGCGCAGCACTGCACAGCAGTCTACTCTCACTCGGGAGCTTTCACCTATTCGTCATCATTAGTTAAATAATAAAAACAGTTTCCCAGCAGATTTTCTGGCCTGGGGGGCCTAAAAAGAACTGCTGATGATGCTCCCATAGCTAGTCAGCCTTTGAAAAGGTGGATCTGGCACTGCATTTCTCTGACAAAGGTTTGCAGTCGCAATCTGTTCAAACAGAATGGGGTGAGGGTGGAAGAAGCCCACTGGTCTCAAAATGACAATGGGTTTGTGTCCATAAAACTGAGCCTCTCTGGCCCCACTTCAACCCCCTTCCAGCACATGCACCTTCCAGCAGAGTGCATCAATATACACCACACAACTAAAAGGGTTTCTCATGTTCTCTCACTCCCTGAGTGTACAAAAGTGCTAAAAATAGAAAATATTAGCTTTCAAAGCTCCCTGTGCTGCAGGGAAGAGGCTTGTGTGTCCAGTGGTCAGAGCAGGCAGTTAGGGGTTCTGTATTTTATTCAGAAGCTGCTGCTCACTATCTCTCTGCATGACCTACAGCTTTATATATATATGGAATACTGCTCAGACCTATCCAAGTTTTTTTTTTTTTTTTTTAAACTATATCTGGATAAAGAGTATTAAAAATAAAATATATTAGAATACCTGAAGAAACAGTGGTAGATCAACTAAAATTGCTATCCAGAAGAAGGAATGTAAGAATAACTTTTTTACTTGGTCAGGTTGGCATTTCTGATGTTGTTGTACAATATATAGCACCGATCATATTTCCCCCTTATAATACGATACATCCTTCCCTAACAGGCTAGCCCTGCTAAACTTGAATTGTGCTACACAGACACACCTTTAGATTTCTGGCTGTGTGCCTTGACCCCTGTCTTTCTTTGCATGAGTACAAGTTAGCATGACATGCTAACAAAATTTTAAATGGTTAAGTTTTATGACATGGTCAGAACTTTGCTTGGGTTCAACTATGTATGTACATTATCCTTATTACTAATATTGGGTACTTTTGTGGTAACGCTCCACTTGAGGACAGCAATATGTAGAACGCATATGAAAAAAGTTTGCCTCCATTCTCCATAGAGGTAGGTAAGTATCAGCTTCCCTACTTTCCATCTGGGAAACTGAGGAATACTAAAAAGCTTGAAATCTTGAAAAGCTTTTCAAGGTGCTTTTTTTGGATCGACACCTATGCATCACTAAAGTAATTTTTAGAAGAGCCAAGCATCGACCTTTCATCTGCCCCATAGTTCTTTGCCACAATAACACCACCATGCTAGCTCTCGTTCCCCCTGGCCCAGTAGAAGAAGTTCTACTTGTACTCAACATTGCCTGCGGGGAAATAAGCCATTAGCCTTTTCCATTTGATGAGGCAGATTAGATTCCTTCCTATGCTTGGCTAAGAAGCATAGATGGGAATGCTGATTCCCAGTTGTGCACATCACAAAAATACAGTACGCAATTCAGCACAATTGTTGGTCATTTTCACAGAATGACCTACAATCAAGACTGGCCTTACAGATGTTAAAGCTGAGAAAAACTGAAAGGTATTGACAGAGCTGCAAGATGAACAGCTGCAAGGCTTACATCATGCACACCTGAACTGAACTAGGACTGGCTCAGACCAGAGTATTGCATTACCTTTTCATGTAAGCTAGAACAATTCAAATATGTACTTTAACTCTATATTCTGTAAAATTCAAATATTGCTAGAGCTTTCAGTGTCCCCATGAGTATCCTCTTCACTACAGTTCTTTTTTTTTTTTTTTATACACTGTACATAGGTAGTTTCACCTGCAAATTATTAATTTAATGATCCTTGTTTTGTAAAACAACACGAAGTGAACAAATACAATAAGCATTTGATTATTCAATATAACACTGGCCTGGCTGGAACAGATGCTTGTTAATTTTCAGAGAAAATAGGTAGCTGTCTACAGCAGCAAGACAGCACAGGCAGCAAAATGGTCAGTGGCTGAGATAAAAGGACAAGAACAAACTCATAGCAACCAGTCACAACTAAATTTAGGCTGGAAATTAGTAGACTAGGCTTAATCCGGCTGGAGAACAGGTACAAGGCCCTGGCAACACTGGAGGAGAAGGAGGGAGAGGAGGCAAGTCCACACTCTCCATGCTCTGAACAGGCCGAAGGAGCTACGCAATCCCAGAGGAGAAAGCGTCGAGCGATCGTCATAGGCGACTCCATCCTGAGAGGTACAGAGGGCCTCATCTGTCGCCAGGACCCCTCGACACGCGATGTCTACTGCCTACCCAGAGCAAAGATTCACGATGTGACGGGGATGATCCAGGCTGTGGTCCAGCTCACTGATTACTACCCCAAGGTCCTAATCCATGTGGGTACTAATGATGCAGCCAGGAGAAGCCCTGATCACCTGATGGCAGACTACCGTGCTCTGGGGGGCGTGCTGAAGGAGATAGGCGCACAGGTGGTTTTCTCTTCTGTTCTACCAGTGAGCAGATGTGGAAGATGGCATGAGCCATGCATCACAGAGACCAACTGGTGGCTTCAGGAACGGTGTCCTGAGGCAGGCTTTGGCTTCTTTGACAACAGCCTGCACATCACGATGAGAGACATGCTCGGGTGGGCTGAGCTCCACCTTTCCCCTAAAGGTAAGTGTGTGTTCTTTTCTAGGTTGGCCGATCTCCCCCAGCAGGTTTTAAACTAGGTTCACTGGGGGAAGGGGAAGACAAGGGAGGAGGAAGCCTTGGACCGCTAAACCAAGCAGCACTCACAAGTACAGCCCAGCCTAGACGGACGAGCGGAACA
>NW_017728947.1:95755849-95757538 GCF_001723895.1 Crocodylus porosus
GAACTTTCCAGACATCTGCTGGGAAGAGCAGTCAGCCAGGTCTGACCGCTCATGTAGGTTCCTAGCACAAATGCAGGACCTCCATCTAACCCAGGAGGTGCACAGCCCCACCAGGGGAGATGCCTTGTTGGACCTGGTGCTGGCCACAGGTGACAACCTGGTGAGGGGGCTGCGGGTGCTCGACCACCTGGGCGACAGTGATCATCGCCTGCTGGAATTCACCATCCAGAGCAAGGTGGCAAAGGCCTGCAGCAAGGCAGCAGCCCTAGATTTCAGACTTCAATGAGCTAAGGAGAATAGTCGGGGAAACACTGAGGTCCTGGAGGGGAGGGGAGCCAGGTGTCCAAGAAGAGTGGTTGCTCCTTAAGGATGATCCTCCAAGCCCAAAGGAAGGTAATCCCAACATGGATCAAAGGGAGCAGGAGGACAAAAAAGCCCCCATGGCTCACCAAAAGCATCCGGGAATATCTCCTAGCTAAAAGGGAGGCGCATACCCAATGGAAGGGAGGGGCCATCACCAGGGAGGATTATACTGTCGTTGCTCGGGGATGTAGGGGGGCAGTCAGGAAGGCCAAGGCAGAGATGGAACTGGGACTAGCTTCCCGGATCAAGGACAACAAGAAGTCCATTTTTAAATACATAGGGGACAAAAAGAAGGTACCGGCTAATGTGGGGCCCCTGCAAGACACGATGGGAAATTTGGTCGTCACACCAGACGACAAAGCTAACCTATTTAATGACTTCTTTGCCTCCATTTTCCTGAACAGGAACCAGATCAGCCCCCCACCAGGCCCCAGGGGAGGCGCACCTAGGCCAAGGGTCAGTGAGGATCTAGTCAGGAAACTTCTGGAGGGACTGGATGCATCAGTTGGTCCGGACAATCTCCACCCCAGAGCGCTGAGGAAATTAGCTGAGGTCATTGCGGGACCCCTGGCATGGCTTTATGAGCACTCGTGGTGCTCTGGTGTGGTGTCAGAGGACTGGAAGAGGGCCAGTGTGGTTCCCATCTTCAAAAAAGGGAGGAAGGAGGACCCGGGAAACTACAGGCCAGTTAGCCTTACCTTGATCCTGGGTAAGCTTTTTGAGAGAATTGTTCTGGCACATGTCCACGAGGGGCCAGCAGGGGAAATTATGCTTAAGCGGCAACCAACACGGGTTCATCAGAGGCAGGTCCTGTCAGACCAACCTGGTGGCCTTCTACAACCAGGTCACCAAATCCTTAGATGCAGGGGTAGCATTGGACATAGTCTTCCTGGACTTTTGGAAGGCCTTCGATACCGTCTCTCACCCTGTTCTCATTAAGAAACTGGGGGGCTGTGGTGTCAACACTCACACAGTCAAATGGGTCACCAACTGGCTGGAAGGCCGCAACCAGAGAGTAGTGGTGGACAGGTCATTTTCACCCTGGAGGGATGTGGGCAGCGGGGTCCGACAGGAGTCAGTCCTCAGGCCTGCACTGTTCAACATCTTCATCGGTGACTTGGACGAGGGGGTAAAAAGCACCCTGTTCAAATTTGCTGATGACACTAGATGTGGGGGGATGTGGGCATGCTAGAAGGAAGGAATAGGCTACAAATCAGACCTAGACAGGTTAAAGGGGTGGGCTGACGAGAATAGGATGGGATTCAACATCGACAAGTGCAAGGTGCTGCACCTGGGGAGGAAGAACCAGCACCATACCTACAGGCT
>NW_017728947.1:95757993-95775034 GCF_001723895.1 Crocodylus porosus
AGCAGGGCAGGCCCTACGAGGACAGGCTATGGGACCTGAACCTGTTCAGCCTCCACAAGAGCAGGCTGAGGGGGGACCTAGTGGCCTGTTACAAACTAGTCAGAGGGGACAAGCAGGCATTGGGGGAGTCCCTGCTCCCCCGAGTGGTACCAGGAGTGACTAGAAATAACTGTCACAAGCTGGCAGAGGGTAGATTCAGACTAGACATCAGAAGGCACTACTTCACTGTCAGGGCAGCTAGGAGCTGGAACCAACTTCCAAGCAAAGTGGTGCTGGCTCCTACCCTGGAGGCCTAAGACAAGGCTGGACAAACACCTTGCTGGGGTCGCTTGACCCCAGTACTCTTTCCTGCCATGGCAGGGGGTTGGACTTGATGATCTGCTCAGGTCCCTTCCAACCCTACTAACTATGAAACTATGAGTTCATTAAAAGGTATTATATGCTATGGGAGGGGTGGGCAAAATGCGGCCCAAGGCCTGGATACAGCCTGCTAGGCCATTCTATCCAGCCCGCAGGGCCCCTAAAAAAATAAAATTAAAATAGAAAATTACTATTTATCTGCCCCTGGCTGCCTGTCACGTGGCCCTCTATGGCTTGCCAAAACTTAGTAAGTGGTCCTCCACCCAAAATAATTGCCCACCTCTGTGCTATGGTCATCTATGACAGAAAGGGATTGGACTCAATGAATTTAGACCACAGAAACAAAATATGGCCTGTGGGCCAGCTCCAGCCCATCAGGCCATTCTATCTGGCCCATGGGACTCCTAAATAAGTTAGAAAATTAATATTTATCTGCTCCTAGCTGCCTGACAAAGAACAAAAATATATTTTTAAATCAAATTAATGAATGTTGTTGACTTATTTTAGAATACAATTTGGATTTTTTCTGGTTTTGAGATGGCAAAACCCTTGCTGACAGAAGTACTTCTGGGGGCAAAGGGAGAGACTTCTGGTGGCAAAGTCAGAGGCTAGGGGACAGGACTTCTGGTCACAAGATAGCAACCAAGGGGCAGGGCACCTGTCAAGGGCAGAGCTACTCATGCAGCCCTTGACAGCTTGCCGAAACCTGGCAAGCAGCCCCCCACCTGAAATAACTGCCCGCCCCTGATTTAGACAATGGCTGGCAAGCCATGCCCTATAGAATGGACCCAACCCACTGAACCAGCCCATGGACATGGACCGTTGGTACAGCTTCTCCTGCATGACAGTGGGGAGAAACCACAGTGATGGAAGTGGCCAAAACTGGGTCATTCCAGCCCACAGCTTGAAATGGTTAAGGAGTTCCCTTCACTCCTATGCTTCCAGTGGCATCTAATAAAATGCCTGTGTTCCTAGAGATTCACATAGTTGGTAAACATGTATATGTGCACACACATGTGTGGGGCACACAGGAAATCACTAATACCATTCAAGGAGGCTGAGGGAACTGGTCTTATTTAGTCTGCAGAAAAGGAGACTCGGGGGATTTACTAACAGTCTTCAACCCTCAATTGATAGGGTCCAGAGGAGGGCCACTCGCATGGTCAGGGGGCAGCGGCCCTACGAGGACAGGCTATGGGACCTGAACCTGTTCAGCCTCCACAAGAGAAGGCTGAGAGGGGATCTGGTGGCCATCTATAAACTTACCAGGGGAGAACAGCAGGGAATGGGAGAGGCCTTGTTCCCTCAAGCACTACCCTGAGTAACTAGGAATAATGACCACAAGTTGATTGAGAATAGGTTCAAGCTAGACATCAAGAGGCACAACTTCAGTCAGGGTGGCTAGGACCTGGAACCAACTTCCAAAGGAAGTGGTGCTTGCTCCTACCTTGGGGGTCTTGCAGGCTAGATAATCACTTAGCTGGGGGGGTCATTTGATCCCAGCATTCATTCCTGCCCATGGCAGTGGGTCACACTCGATGATCTGCTCAGGTCCCTTCTGACCCTACCTACTATGAATCAACTACCTGAAGGGTGGTTTCAAAAGGGATGGAGCTAGACTGTTCTCAGTGGTGGCAGATAATGCAGCATGGAACAAAGTTCCCAAGTTGCACCAAGGGAAGCTGAGTTTAGATATTAGGAAGAACTTTCTCACTCAGACAATACTAAAACACTGGAACAAGCTACCCAGAGAGGTTACGGAGTCTCCATCCTTGGAGGTTTTTAAGACCCAGGGAGACAAAACCTTGGCTGGGGTGATCTAATTAAAATGGTTCTGCTTTGAGCAGGGGGATGGACTACGTGACTTCCTCAGGTCCCTTCCAACCATAATTTTCTGTGACTCTAAAGATATTAATTTAAGGAAGTGAATGTACCCACTCAGCATGTTTGGGGTATTACAGCATCCTTTAGTTCTGGTAATAAAATCAGGTGCAATTAAAAGTAGACTCCATCTGAATTAAAATTTACACAGATAAGGATCCAGGAACAATTTAATTTCACTGGAGTCAATGGAATCATATCAGGAATGATTTTGGTTACTAGTGGCCTCTCCTTCACACAAGCACATACATCTCATTACAGTAAGATGAGCTATGCACATTTAGAGAGGTACTGGGTCTCTCAAGACGAACACAATCACATGCAGAGACAGGTATGCCCAAGGAGTGCATCTTGCCTCTGCACTAGAGAATCCTTTATCATTTGAGCCTGTATTTTTACATAGATTCTGGTCCAGTCAAAGCTCAATTCTAGTTCAGCTGAAAAATGGAAGAAGCAACATACCCGCATAAAACCAAAACTCCTCCCCCACTGGGTCACTGCCACACTATACCACAGTGTCAGATGACCTATTGGGAATTCAAGCTTTCAGACAGATTAATACAGGCTTGGCTGAAGGAGGAGTGAAGACAGACAATTCTTAATAGACTAAAAATTATACCAACCCTGGTCTTGCTTTGTTGATTTTCTTTATAAATCCTCCTGATCTAAAAATTCTGGTTTAATGTCAGTTTATACACAAGGAAAAGAAAATACTTCTGCTCTTAGTAATTACTTTTAAATTAAAGCATAAATTTATATTTCTGACTTTTTCTCCATTTGAGTTCATTTTTAGAGGGAACTCATAATACTCAAATCCTGCAAGCATAGGCTCAGTACTGACAGATTAGGATGTCTACATAATAAAACCCTTTCACAAACAACAGCATATAGCACCTTAACAAGCAACCCAGTGTTCGAATAGGAACACGAAGCCAGCAGGTAGGCTTTATTATAACAAAAACAGGCTGTGGAACCTCTCCTACATAAAAGCATTTTTAAAGTGTAGGGAATTTATCATCATTACTAAGCCATTGATTTGTAAGGATATAATTAAAGATATTAAAATGATGCACACCCACACTACTGCTAGTTTGTTTTTGTTGTGGGATTTTTTTTTTATTTATATATATATTTTTTAGCAAGGACATCATCAAGGACAACAGAACAAAGGCATCATTTTAAATCCTTAACCCCTCCCCACAAATACTAATTAATCTGTTTCCTAAAACAAGAGCTACAACCTGGAATTATTTATTTTAAAGTAAAGTAATCTCTTTGATGACCCTGAAAGAGAAATCTAGGGTGTAGCGCTGCAATGCAACCATACACACACACACACGCACACACCCCTCCCCTCCAGCCCTGTACTCTGCATACCAGAGCTCTGTTCACTCAAGTGCACAGGGGAATCCTGCTCTCTCTGGATGATAGCTCAGCACCCTGCCTTCACTGCTCACAAGAATGGAGAGACTGGCAGAGAGAGGGAGAGAGAAAGGAGCAACAGCATGAGGCATGCACATTTTGCCAGCACGCCAAGACACACAGCCAGCAGGTCTAATTTTAGACATAACAGCCTTGACAGTGTCTTTTAAAGACTCATACTGCACAGCATACACAGTAGGTACAGTCACGTTGCAAAAATTGCAAATATACATTCAAGGAAAACTAAAAATCAAAACGCAGTGGTTTCCAAGAAAGGGACTGAAAAGTCATTGCAGAAAAAGCTACCTCTTGGGAAAGAGTTCACAGGCCAGGGGTGAATCATGTGAATGCAGAAATCGTGGGTCAAAATTAAACCACGGTGTGTGGGTTGGTGCAACTCCCATTGAGTTCAATAGTCAATGGAGTTCAACAGTCACTAATGCCTGGCTCCAAATGTTTTGTAGAGAAGTATGTTCATCCCTACTCCTCCCACTTTTATAATCCACAAAATGATATACTGTAGTACCAAAAAGATGCCTGATACTTGAATGAACAAAAAGATCACTGTTTTTTCTAATCAAGAGAAGTCTCACTCACGTTACAGATAACAACTTTTGGTAAGAGACCCACGGGTTTTATTAGAAAGGGGCTCTCTCACACTTCTACAATAAAGGAGCCCCATCTAAATAAAACAATTCTGTTGCAGGCATCTCCCTTCCCATCAACACTTGAATGAGAGACTTCCCTTCCCATTTGCAATTGCATAATCTTCTAGCAATAACCACAGCAACTGCTTACATGGGAAAATGGTATTAGGAAATTGTTTTGTATGTAGTTACCTGTTTTTTAAATTGGATATAGCCACTGAAAGCAAGAGAACAAAAGTCAACAGCAGGTGGCCAGCCAGCTCTTCATGAACCACCAGAAAATATACGAAAAGGGAACTATTTCACACCAACACCAAGCAGATGGACTGGAGAATCCAAGTAGTCTTTTCCACCTCCGATTTCCATGATTCTATGAATAGATTTTTCTCCCCTGCCAGGATTTCTGAGAGAAACCACACCTAGCAGTTAAAGTACTAGTTCAGGCAATATTAATTGTTCCATACAAAACAGCTCATCTGCCTAAAACTGAAATTCTGCACAGGGTGCACATCAACAGCATCTTCCCAATAAACAGCATTCCATGTACTCTGAGCCAGGGGCAAAGGTGTGAAAAGAGCAGGATGTTCAATGCAAATTCATAGTGCACCAGCTTTCAAAAGGTTCTCATGTATCAACATCCATCACAAGGGCCACATTTTAGACATCAAAAAGGGAAATCTGACCCTAAATCTAAAATCAACTGGGTGGCAGTCCTTGGTCAGACCATTTTCACATGGGAAGCGGGTCTTTCTACTTAAGATGAGTATTATTTCGCTATATATGCCCGTTACTGGATTAAAGTATCTTTGCAACAACCAACAAATCAATGTCACAAATGACTGTACTAAAAATGCTTTTCTTCTGGGGACTTGAGTTTCTCCATCAGAAGTAAGCTTTGTGGGTATTTAGTACATTAGACTCCCACTATTCTAGATAGCCCATAACTTGCACATGCACAAAACAGCAGGGTGGTACCACAATGTTCCGGAATATGTTTGCCAGACATTTACCAGTTAAAAAGAACATACATAATCAGAGCCTGACCACGCGCATCTAACAAATGGACAGAGTACATTTTGTGCTACACTATCGTGGAATTTTATTTTACTGGATTTGTTCACCTGCTAATTGTCTAACCTTGTCCATGCATGATTAGAAGCCAAGAGAGTAGGTCTTATGAGACACTGAAAGCCATGGGACTCTTCAGCCTGGAGAAGCAAAGGCTCCGGGAGGACTTGGTGGCTGCATATAAGTACATAAGTGGTGTGCATCAGGAACTGGGAGAACCTCTGCTCACCAGGACACCCCGGGAGACGACAAGATCTGTCACAAACTCCTGGAACACTGTTTTAGGCTGGACATAAGGAAAAACTTCTTTACTGTCAGAGTTCCCAGAACCTGGAATAGACTCCCCGCCCGCCCCCACCCCCCAAGTGGTGCAAGCACTCACTCCGGACACTTAAGAAACACTTGGATGTCTACCTTGCTGGGATCATTTGACCCCAGCTGACTTCCTCCTCCCTCTTGGGCAGGGGGCTGAACCCATTGATCTTGCAATGTCTTTCCAGACCCAATGTCTATGAAATCTAACTGGCAGAGCTGTCCACAAAGCTTTCATCAGCCTCTGCTGAACATTAATAAGTGGGATAATCCAAATGATTAGTTGCAGTGCTCTTCGCATCATAAGAAAATATGAGCAATGAACTGACAACATATTTCACATGAAATAATTTTTTTTTGATTTACCATCTAACACAGTGGTCTCCAAAGTGGGGTACGCAAGACGATCCACTGGGTGCAGGAAGAAAACATTAGACCTTCTATTTATATTTATTTTTTATCTAAAAAAATAAGAAAGAAATTAAGCTTTACTAACATTTAATATATGGATTGACATTGGCACCCTCACTTGGTCCGTATGTCGGACAGTCACGTGTCACGTACGGTACGCAAGGTATGCTGAGGGAAGAGTGGGAGTTCCACAACGCAGAAGGGTTGACAGTAGCGCCTTCACTCATATATCGGGGGTGCGTGCTCAAAAAATTTTTACTGATGGGGTGTGCAATCAAAAAAGTTTGGAGACCACTGATCTAACAGACTAATGGCTCATACAAAGAGAGGCTGAGTGAGATAGAGATTAGATTGTGTGTTGGCATCCCAAGTGCCAATATCTATTACTCCACAAGCATTTAAGAGATCATAAAATAAAACAGCTCTTGGGAATATAAATATCAATCAATCACCCTGGGAGCCACAGTGAGCATTCAGTTCATATCTAAACTCATTCCAACAAACATCTTCCAAGTCTTCAGAGAAGCTCACCTTTCTAAAGTCATTCTGTGGCTTAGCTGCAGAGCAGCAAAAGAGTTGCAAATTGAATGCCAAAATCCTCATGTTCTCACACAGGAAAAAAAAAAAATCTTCCCGATTTATGGGTCATAGCCTGTGGCCAGCAAACATGCCACACCTTACACCAGAGTCTTATTTCAAAAGAGAAACCAGGAAAAAACCTCCAACAGTTGGCTGAGCAGGCTGGGAGTTTTGAGGTGAATGCATTTATATATGGATCATAACATATATCACCCTCCCCAAAAGAAAAAAGACACTCCCCAAAACACAGTGTCCTGGGCCTTCCCTCTGCATACTAATGGCCCATAAGTTATAGGCAAGCAGCTGGTTCTAAGCTTCTGCCTGCCTCTTCCACCTTCTCACCCATGGTAAGTGGTCGGGAACATGGAAACTGCTGTTGCTATAACAAAATACTGGCTGCCAAGGAAGCGTGATATGTTTATCAATGAAAAGAAAAAACCACAAGTGTGCACAGTGTCAAATGTCTGAATGATTTTGGGCTGGACACTTCAGCCAGCAATCCAGTTCTGTTAACGCAAGCCTGGGCAAACAGCATGTTCTTTGCAGCTTCATGTACTGCCGTGCAGCCATGCTGGAAGCAGTAACCTCTTGGGTTCAGAATACCGCAGGTGAAATTTTGGCTCAGAAAGTCAATGGGAGTAAACTCCCACTAACTTGAGAGGCCAGGATTTTACCTTTTGACCTCTCCAGGATCACCAGGTCAATTCAGCTTGTCATCTCTTTCCGAGGTAGACTGCCAACTCGTGCAGGCGCCTTTCGATTAAGACATAAGAGAAACAAGCACTGTCTTCTCCATTCTGGGTAGACACTGACATCGCTTGATCCTTACTGTACCTTTTTTTGTAGCACACATTGGGTGCATCTACATGTGACGCTACGGTGACGTAGCAACATGTTACAGCAACCTCACATCCGCAGGCAAAAACCACAACACGGAAGCTACATCACCACAGCGACATGCTCCCTCAGTACAGGGCATCACTACAGCAATGCAGCAGATAAAAATAACTGCACCATGCACATGGCACAGTGCAAGCTGTTACTGCGCCATCATTTAGTATGTCCAACAGGAAGTACTAAATGACAGCGCAGTAAGGACACATGTAGATGCACCCATTATATCAAAACACCACTGATTTGGAGGATGGCTTAAACGACATTATATGTCATACCAAACCTTCAATAAAAACATGTTGAACAACAGCAACTATATTACTCTCCAATTCATCATGTTTTTACACCATTGCAAACACCCTGGCTCTCCAAACGCCAAGTTCTACTGATTAATAGGAACAGACCAACAGGTGCATGTCACAAGTGAAATGATTATGTGTGGTCTCAGTCCAGGCCTAGGAGATCCTTGTCTATAAATCCCTACATACAAGGGGCACTTTTACCCATGCTCCTGGGGGGAGGGGGGTGCAGAGGAGCGAGGGGAGAAGGGGTGGCACTTCAATTAATTAGAGTGGCTGCTTGACCCACTCTAAAATGCCACAGCATCTCATACATCAGTGTCCGTGCACTTAAAAATGGTAGTGGGGGCACTAGAACTAAAGCTCATCTAACAAGTGCCCTGTCACCATTTTTAAAGTACAGGGACACTGATACACAAGATGCGGGAAGCTGCTGGAGCACGGTAATTGCCATGCTCAAGCAGACTTGATTTATCAAGTCTGTTAAAATATGCTGTAAATACAGCATGCCAAAGCAGCTTCTGTGCTCATGTCCTAGCACCCAAGAACCACAATTTATTTGTGTTGCCTAACTTATAGATCAGTGTCCCATCATACTTCAGTACTGAACACCATACTTCAGACTGATCTGAATGGAATAAAAGAAATTATATAAACTGTGAATTGAAGTGACCCGAGAACTGAAGTGGGAGAAAGACTGCTGGTTTTTTTTGGTTCTGGCCATTGATTTTACAGGCACCTTGTCCATGTAAATCTTTAAAGACAACACACACACACGCACAGAGTCAGATTTTTAAAAAAGGGGTTTGAAAGGCTTAATTGACTTAAATCTCATGGGATTTAAAATAATAATAACAACAACAACAACATATATTTTGAGTCTTCTGCTTGCCTTCTGGTATTTTTGAACCTTCATGACTCACGTCTTCCAGGTCTTCTATAAGCATCAAATCTAAAACCTTTTAAAGAAATACAAACTCTGAAATTCTTACATCCGAAAAAGGCACCAAATATCACAAACCATGAAATGAAAGAGGGCCAACAATATGAAGTCTCTCTTGGTTTATACTAGGGTAACTGTAGATACAACTTGGTTCAATATTTCTACTTAAATCTCTCTCAGATACAATCTCAACACTGTTTCCACCAGAACATGGGACTATATGCAGAATAGTAAATTCGAATGCTCCAGGCTGTTTATTCCATCAAATAAGGAAGAGTGAGCATTTTACTTTTATAAAAATGGTACTTTAAATATCCTTTGTTTTAAGTATTTTTTGAAGTTACTTGTACATGCTGGGACTTTACAAAAAGTTCTCTTTTTCACTCTTCTGATCAGTCATGTGTTTTGGTAGCAGTAAACAGATCAACTCTTACACCACATCCACACAAGCACTGGCATTTGTTTCCCCAGGAACAAGCAGCAGTGACACACCTTATGCCACTGCTACTTGTCCCTAGGGAGCACCTGGGCCACACTCCCTCTAGCGAACAACAGGCTACCCCAGGTGGGGTAATGGAAGCTGGGCTGACTCCCGGCAGCCTTACCTGGGGTCCACCCTGGGCTGCAGCAGTGGCAATCCTGCCACTTGGAGCTTGGCCAGCAGCCCAAACACGGCTCTGGGCAGCCAGGCTCCAGTTTTGGGCAGCACACACGGTCCCCCTGCCTTTTTTTTTTTTTTTGCAGTTTTTTTTGCAGTTTTTTTTTTTACCCTGGGATCTCCCAGTATCAAGACAGCCTCCTGCACTGCTACCTCACATCATGGAGAACAGCTGAATATGTGGTATGTGGCACCACAGACACGTCTGTGATACTACATACTGCACAGCTGCACTCACCTGGACACAGCTTTACTGTTTCTCCACAGGTTTTTGATGCTTGCAGACACCTTAAAAACAACAGTCACTACCACCTCAAAGTTTCCTACATACTCTGGTCAACAAAAATTAAAGTCAGGTCATTTAAATGTTCAAGTTCTTGTAGAAGAGTTCTCATGCACCTTGCAAAAAACAAAAAGAAATTATCAAGTCGTAAAACAAGTTAAGAACACTCTTTTCTAATTATCAAAACAACAGTCACTCATTTCAAATCCTTCAATAATTCAGTTTAATTACAGAGGAGATAAAACTGTCAGACTGTAAAATAAAAAATAATAATAATAAAAAAAAAACACAGTGCAGAAGCAGAATGATTTACTACATGAGTCTGAACCTAAATAAATGTCACACTTTAGAACACTTGCATACTTTCAGGCAATAAAAAGTGGCACTAAACTTTAAATGGTTTCAGTAGCAAACAATGCAAGTGTCCCAGGATTCAGTTAGCAGCAGGTGACAGTGTCTTGGCTTCAATTTAATCATTATTTTTAGAGACATAACCCCCCATCCCCTCCAAATCCTTTTGTCCATCAAACAATAGGCCCTGCACAGATGGCACTGACTTGTGAAACAAACCGTTCCAGCTAATTGTTCATCCTGGCTATGAACAGCAGGAATCAAGGGGACAATGTGTGTGGAAGCATGGACTGTACTGTCACAAATTATCACTAAACTCACATCCATGCTAGCCCTGAACAATCAGCCAGTCTCTTCTCAGGTCTATGAACATGGCACACAGATCACAGGGGGGTCCTCACACCCCAAAAAACCCCCAAAACTTTCATCTGGCATATATAAGAAAGCTCTAGGCACAAAGGAGTCCATCCTACTAATTTTATGAATCACTGCTTCCCTCCAAGCCAATCAGAGCGCTGCATTTACCAGCCTTCCCAGCATGCATATCTTGTTGCCAGAGCTGCTGAAAACGGAATGTTCCATTTTTCTTTCCAGGCATCTTTAGGGTGGGGGTCCTTGAGAAAAGAAAACCCCAAATCAACCTTTGCAATTTCCCTTACCTCCTCCCTCTCCACAAAATAAATGCCAAACTATATTTCATAAGCCATTTACAAAACATTAAGAATGGAAATATTAAAAATGGATTCAGGAATCAAAAGTCACATCAGCAGCACGGGGAACAGGAGGTTCAGAGTGAGACAAACAGTTATTCTACTGCATTTGCCAGTCTCATGGCTGACCTCTCATCTGAAGAAGAGATATTCTTGATGGTACCTTTAAAGAGAGCACGAGCAAGAGCATGCAATAGTGATTGAGAAATCTATATTCTTTTATTGGCAGCACTGCTGTGGAACTCAGCAAGTGGATAACATGCTCAATAACTACTTGCACAAATATAAAAACAGAAAGGAAAGGAAAAGCCCGCGGCAAGACTAATATTAATACCCAGCCATGTCACTCTCAATTAAGTTCATGTGTAATGAGCACATTTTCTCCTCGCACTGTCCACTGATGCTGTAAGCAATGTCCAATGAAAAGCATAAAATGCTGCTTCTGGAAAGCAAATGATCTGTACTGGTAGATCTGAATCCAACAAATTCAGAATGTTTTTCAAATGAAGCAACTGGGTTTTTTTTCCTCAGTGCCATCGAGGATGCTGGGAAATCTTCACTTTATTCACCGTATATGAATATTATAGACCCAAAATGTCCAAATGCCAACACACACGCATACTCGCTCTCTCACACACACACACACATGCTGCTGCTGCCATGTGGTAGATTACCACTCCTACCATAAAAAAATCTTCCTCCACACCATATCTTTCCCATTCAGTTGACAGGACTTCAACACTTAATACTATTTTGACAGGTATGTCTCATCTCTCAAGACTTGCCAATCTTTTTTCCAGATTATATAAAAGTATGATTAAGGCTATTGTAACCAATAATGTATTTAGAGGATCACTGGGCTGGCTATTTCACCCAGTTTTAGCCATGCTTTCTGAAGTTGGCGCATGGGAGATTTATAACATTTGAGTAAAAAAGCCCCTTAAAACTACATGCCTAAAATACCTCCTCTATAGAGACTGAAGGAAAGGTATTTTTTCTAAATGGAAAGCCAGCCCTCATTATAGTTTAATTTGTAGCCTTTGCACAGTTAACGTTATCAATCCAGGTCTTACTTGTACTCTTGCTTAGTCCATGGCTGGAGGTTCCTACAACCAACACAGGGTACTTTTCATGGACACAATTCTTGGGTAAACACCTGCTCTAGGGTAGCTATAGGATGCCTCAATATATTTTTCCCTCCTTCTTCATTTTCTAAGGCAGCATCTCAGAGCACCAGGCTAGATTCCAGATGCTAATGGATTATGACTGTTCACCATGTGAACGCCTCTCACCCTCCAACTAAAAAACAAGCAAACAATGAAACTGTCTCTTCCCACCACTATAACAGCATTGCATTTTTCATTCGGCCCGTATGCCGTAACAGGATCCAGTGGAAAACTCAATGGAGGAACAACAATTTTAAATTTTGCTCAAAAAAATGTTTTCATTTTGTGCGTCATCAGTACTATTTTTTCTGTTTTAAAGTGTCATGTGATCCACGCTTAGGAGAGAAAGGGAGTGAAGAAGAAAGAGATTATTCAGAGCTACAGTCGCCGCTTCTCTGATGAGTTTTTAACACCAAAGACACAATGCCCATTACACGTTCCTGACAAAATATCAATACAAATAAATACAATATAATACAACGCATCTTGCCTGTTTCTCATTCCCCCAGCATGCTGGGGTTGTGCTTAAGGTTGAAGAAGGTCAAAGCTTATAGTTTTTGTGGGGAGGGAACAATTGTCCTCGACCAGTTCAGCCTCAAAGGAATAATTCTGTTATTTTAAAAATGATCCTTCCTTCTGAAGTCAGCCAGCTAGAACTAATCTTTTCCAAACCTCTCTGCTTTGTTTTTGCTCACTGCTTAATTTAGGTTTTCAAGATAGGAGAAGTTCAAGGTGGAAGGAAAGAGGACATTTAGCCACCTTCCTTAACAGACATCTAGACTACCCTGTCACTTCTCTCCCCTCTCCTGACAATCTAAAATACACTCTTCAGCTCTTTTAATCCAATTTATTTGCAAGGCCATAAATGTCATGGTGTATAGCAACAAAGCCTTGACTGAAAACTAGGCAAGATACCCTACCCAAGTAATTGGCACCCCAAATCACTTTACTGTTTAATCCTGCAGCAATAAGTGGATGGCACTTTACTGTGCTTGTGCCAGCACTTCCTAGCAAGCATAAATGGCGAGAGCTGGAAGAGGTATTCTAGATCTGAAATTTTAGCAAGTATGGGAAATAAGGGGGTGAGCAGGGGGAGGGGGAGGAAATAAACCCCCCCAAAGATGATCTACAAACAGTCCGAAGGTTGTTATCCGTACATGGGTGGTTTGGTCACTCTCATATCTTACGACCTGCATGCTCAGCAGCATGAATTTGTTCCAATGAAGCAATGAAGAGGCTGATTTTTGATTTAAGACTGTCTAGCAAAAATGAAAGCTCAGGTAGAAAATTCAACTCCATTACACAAAGATAATTACGCTCCAACCTTTACAATTGTTGTCAAGACATAAAAGGTGGGAAGTTAAGAGGACTGCCTCAAAAACTATAATAATAATCTACCCTTGTCTTACAATACCATCAGCAGGTTTGCCTACAGCACTGAAAACTTTCACAATTCTAGACTTTGGCTTATGGCCCACCTACCAACAGAGTAAACACTGAAGCTGTGTTTAACAACTAGTGGTGACAGAGAGAGGAACGTCATCCAGGGCTCAATGCATATGACTGTAGAAACCAATTCAGCTGTAACTTTGCCAGGATCGCCAAGTTCCTCTCCCTGCTTGAGCACTGACTTGCTCCATGACTTTGGACAAATAACTTCACTGCTCAACTTCTCCATTAGTAGGCCACCAACTACACTACAGGGACACTGTAAAGAGCTAAATCACGCTTAGAAAGCCACTTCCCTCAAGTTTCTTTAAATGCGTCAAACAATTAATGATTCCCTTTGGCTTCATTTTGCTCTATGACTGTAACTGGAATCTCCTGACTCTTGTTTTATCTCCAGTATTTTCTTACACTGTATTTGCAGTGTTGCTTGCATATAACCAACTGAAATGATCTTCTGGACTTGGTTTATGGAATTCAGTAGAGAATTAATGCTGATAAATTCCAAAGTAGTTAGAGGACTTGTATATGCATATTAAGTAAGAAGTGATTTTCCCTCAGTATATTGGAACAATGAGACCATGACAGGAACAAAGTGCCCAGCTCTGGAACCAACATTTTAGAAAGGAAGCTTTCTAAAAGATGTGCTCTACCCCAAACAGCAGCTATGGGGGATGTATGCAGAAATAATTACTAGAGGTCCTTAGACCTATTTACACAGGAGGCC
Source organism: Crocodylus porosus (assembly GCF_001723895.1). Taxonomy (NCBI): domain Eukaryota; kingdom Metazoa; phylum Chordata; order Crocodylia; family Crocodylidae; genus Crocodylus; species Crocodylus porosus. The sequence goes on from NW_017728947.1 coordinate 95,772,151, forward strand.
TTAAAAACTTCTACAGATCCAAGTCTCAGAGATAACATTAGTTAGCTAGTGTCTTAAGACCGATGCAAGTGTCCCACCATGCTCATCACTGCTCCACAGCCAAGACTCGTACTAGCATCCTTCTTTAGGCACCAATGCCCTTTAGCCAAAAAGGCTCTGGCCACACTTCTACAGGCTGTGGTAAAAAAAACCACTTCATAGATCTCAGAGAAATCTTGACTGCAAGTGTGTACCTCTTTTGTACTTAGCTGAATACCTGGGAGCAAAGAAAGGATATATAAATCTAGAGCAATGTGTCAAGATTTTAAAGAGGCAACTTAGGAAGCTTTCTACAAACTCAAATAATTCACTGCAGATACTGAACTCACTGGTCCAGAATACCACTTAACTTAGGTTACCTGTATGGGGTATGTGTAAACATTTTCCAAAAGTCAAGACTGTAACTTTAAAAATTTTTGAATTAAGTAATAGTGCCTCCCAACTCTTGTCCTAACTTGCATACATATGGGAGTTTCCTCTGTACGGTGTATGCACAGAATGCCTACCAACAACAAAAAATAGCTGACTGCATTTCATATTCATTCAGGATTCCTCAGAGAAAAATCAAGCCAGTAACAACATGTGGATAACACTTACGAACGACCAGAGATTATAAATTGCATTGAAAGCCATACAATCCCTTGAAGGTCAATTCAATCATTACTTTGCCAAAGTATCAGCCTTTGATGGTCTCTACACAACCACAACCTTAATTATACATGATTTTCAAATGACTTTGAGGAAACAAAAAATGACAATGCAGTTATGTCAAGACACCACAAAAGGCACCCCAATGCAATGAATTCTCCAAACCGATCATGAAGTTAAAAAGAGAAATGACCTATTCACAACTAGACAGAGGTAATGAGAATGATACCCATACCGCTCAACACACACAGCATGGAGATGAGCCTTTGATGGAGGGAAGAGTCCGCTTAGCTGCAGCTTCCCATGCTTTAGGAACTTACTGACTCCTTGGACCCGTTTCCCCTGCTTTCATCCTCAGACATTGTACTAGCTTCAGTGAAGTCTTAAATTAATGCCTAAGCAGTAAAGACTGACCACAAATCTGGAGCATAAGCCCAGCTTGGCAGGTATTATCTAGATCACAGACTGAAAGAAAAAAAAATATTTTTGTGCGCTAGCACACAGGATACTAGTATTTAATTGCTACATTTACTTCAACATAACCCTCAGATTTAATGCCCTGGAGAAAGACTAGGTTCTTCCTGCCAAGGGAAGAAAATTGTCTGCTCTGTTCGCCTTTATACTGAAAAACATGTTCCTGGAGCTTCACCATGCCAGTCCACCAAATTTAATAACCTTCGCCTTAATTGTTATGTTACCACAGGACTCTGTATTGGGTATTCAAACACATAATAGGCATTGTAACATTCAACAAATGTAAACAAGCCTCCAGCTAAAATCTGCATAAAAAGGTCCTAAAGAAATTAGGTGCTATGAAGATTAATAAGAGTCTTTGCAGTTTTAACAACGGGAGATCGAAAGATGCATTCTGGCAGCTTATTGTAGCTCTTTTAAATGGTAGGCCATTTTTCAGCAATATTAGTTTTTTGAGGCTGGTTGTTCACCCCTAATCATCATAGTTTATATTTACATGATGAGATGTAATGATGCATCTCAGGACTGTTGTGGTGCTCGTTAAATTAATGACGACAACTCTGGCAGCAAACTGATGAATTTTAATGGTGTCGACATTAAATATGAAAATGCCGTTGCATGGATCTCAGGATTTGCATGACCATTTGGTTCAGGATCCTAATGAATGCATTTGGAGTCTGTTTCATGTAACATACAGTGCCATTAAATCAATATTTTTTCCCCACCAAAACTTTCAAAAGGGGATTTTGCCACATTGTATACTTTAGAGTCAGTAACAGAAGGAAAAAAAAAAGTCATATTTCTACCACTGCAAATAATCTCACTGAAGCTCCCAATAGTGTTAGCAAAGTTCCATAACCGGAGGTCCCTCGAAGCTGCTACCCACATACCACCACTCCTGTAGCAGCCCCTTAGTTTCTGCTACAGAGAGTATGCAACTCTTATTTTAAAAAAGAAACTCATGTTCTATTCATGTGTTGTGAATCGAACAAGCCTCTCAAATGTAAATGCAGACCAGCCTGCTGATTCTGCAGACAGAAGCAATAGTTATGACAACCGAGAATGCCCCAAATAGGTAGCAGAGACTCTGTGGCTTACTGATATTAACTCACATTGCTAATTGCTGCAAACAGTAAGTATTGGTAGGAATCTTCAGAAATTCAGGCACTAGGGTTTGGGGACAGCAACACCATTCCTTCCTCTTCACCATCTGACCTTTGTTCTCAACAAGCCACATTTATCCTTCCATTTCAGTACTTAAATAAAACCAAAACAGCATTAAAGAGGAAATAAATGAAGTAAATAAAAACACCCCAGAACTTCCTCCCAGCATTCACTAAAACTATTCATAGTTCATTTCAACTTTAAAAGCTATATTTCAGCATGAAAATCAAACCTCAGAAACAACAAAGAAAGTAAAAATAGCTTTGCTATGAGAATGCATCCTAGAGAAAAGCCAGATATGTTAAAAGAAGCTAACAGATGTGATCCAGCTACATCCACTGAAGTCAACAAGACGGCCATTGACTTGCACAAGCATTGGTTCTTCATGCCTGAGATAAACTGGCTTCAAAGCTCGAAGTGCATCTTAGTGTTAGAAATGGAATATTGTTAGAAATGCACAGCTTGCATCTTGCACCCGATAAGAAAGAAACACTGCCAAGGACTTTGTTCCTTTCCCAGCCTTGCCACAGCTTTTTCTTATGCTAAATCGCAGACTCTC
>NW_017728947.1:95775339-95785847 GCF_001723895.1 Crocodylus porosus
TTTTGACTCTGCTCTGACCCTATTTGCAAATACACCTTTTGTGCCATCTAATGAGTGTGTGTCTGTGATTTTGGTGGCCTCCAGAGAAACGAACTGCTTTAAGCATCATTAGCAAGGATATATTCATGCAGTGTGAACAGAGAGGATTTTTTCTGATAAGATGGACTTACACTAGTCTTACCAGCTTGGCTACTAAAGGATAGCCTTGAGAGATTTAAAGATTTCTTTCACTTTCTTTAACAAGACCTACATAAAAGTAGTGGTACTATTGATTTAGGAGCTCAGTTCTGCAAGATACTAAATGCTCATGACATACTTCTGCACATTTGAAGTTTTAAGTGATTAGACAGCATTTGTTTTGCTTCAACGGGTCAATAAAATCTAATTTTTGGATGGGCAAGGATATACGACCAGTTATAATGCTTTAGAAGAACAGTGAAACAAAAGTGGCCACAGAAAACTATGGAAATACAGTGTTACCAACTGTACTTCCAACAGTAAGAATGCCAATGAGAAGATCAACAAAAATAAGGCAACTTGCCTGCTGTGACCAACCAACTAATATCGATTCATTGTTACCACTAGTCCACCGGAGTATAAATACAAATCAGTTTACCCAATGGTAAAGCTAATGGGATTGTACCCTGTCAGCTACTAAGTAGTAACTTCCTGAACATTGGGCACATCTTCATGTGTCTACTAGCATGCAGCAATAAGCTCAAGAGTTTATCATGCCTGCACATGTTCCCAGACTGCAGCACAATGAACCCGGTTGGAGCAGCCCCTGATGGTAAGGAGCCCAGGGCTGCTCCGACCAGACTCAATATACTACAGAAGGGCTGACTGGGGCACAAGGATGCTTAAGTGCAAGGTTAGCCAGCAGGCCGCCCCCTGCAATGAAGCACCCTCATACCCCAGCCACCCAGGTTGGTGTCTACATATGCACTGCTGTGCATGAAAAAACTTGTACTTACAAGTACTAACTACCCTGCTACAGAGGAAGCATGAAACTAATACACTAATAAAAGACACACACATGTAGACAGATGTTTACTTCACAGTTAATTAGTCAAATGCACAATAAACTTCTCATGTAGACATACCCACTGAGTACAAGCTACCCTAGATTAGTGTCCACTTAGCATGGGCTTAAAAACCCCATCACCTGCTGCACCCCCCATGAAGTTGCATCGTTGTTGCATCTAACAGCCTTTCCATCTTAGATGTCAAACTGAGAAGGGACAGAGCCGCAGAAGGGAAATGGGGCAGGAAGTCACAGTAAACAGAGGAAAAAGCATGAGAAGCTGGAGTCTGTAGCATGGAGACACTTTTGTGCTGCTTTCACCGTTCTGTTCAAACAGACAGTGTTCCCACACCTGGGCTGCATGTAAGGGCTCGAGTAGAGCTGTGCTCTCCACCCCTCACAAAAAGGTAGGAAAAACGCACTATTTATCCCTTTCTCTAGTGAGGAATAACAACTTCTTTCTGGCTTATAACACTGGAAGATCATTGAGCTCATCCACTGAAGCAGTATGTTTTAGGATTAGGGAGATGCGACAAGACCCCATCATTCTCATTTAGCTTGTCTGCAATAGCATGAGAATGGCATACCCTGTATTTGTGCTATTGGACTAGACAGCCTTTGAAGTCCTATCCACCCTTATGATTCCCAACGCTTTTGCATTTACCTGCTTGTGCTGGGAACAAGCCAAAAATCTAGGAAGGCCTAGTACGAAGATGAGATCCTACTTCCTTTCCAGGGCCTCAATCTACATAGCTCTGGCACCCTAAATCCATTCCCAGATCTCAGAGCTTGACTTCTGCATTGAGCCAGCTGGGCTCACTTGATCAATATAAATAAACAAACCTTTAATTAAAGTTCAAATTATCTCTTGCCAGTTACAAAGCAACATAAGCAAACAACACCCACCCCTCAAAACCCAGTCAGCCAAAAGGCAAACAGCCTTGAGAATATTAAAAAAAAACACCTCCTTGTCAGACACCATCATTCATATAAGATCATAAAAAACATGGGGAGGTGTGGGCACCCCCCCAGAAATCTTTGTATACCATATATTCTGAGACAGAACAGCTGTGCAGATGCTTTCATCCTTAGTCTCCCCAACAAGGTGTTAAGGCACAAGAATATATGTCTGTGCTAAAGGCTGCAAAATGTGGTTAATATCACATTGTAAAGGCACGTTACTGATATTAACCACCACCACCGCCTGCCCCAAACAAGCCTCTGCTTTTGCACTGCAATCTACTACCTTGCATTCCTCTACCTGTTCAGAGTCCCAGTCTCTTGCATAAAATCCTGATAGAGGATTAAGCCTTCCTAGTGTAAGTACTCCAAGACTGGCAGCATGTTCCCCAGTACATGCTCTGTATACCCAACGGTCATTTATGTTGTAACAGCACCCAAGGACCAGGAAGGAGCAACAGCCCCATGGTATGGATCCTCCGGTACACTGTCCTTTTCCTAGGAGTTTAGACTTGGTTTAGATGCAAGAGGTGAGCAAACCAACAAATGAGGAGGGATGAAGCAGACAAGGTAACAGCAAAGATAAGTGAGACTGTACCAATTAGTCACACTGGTCTCAAGAGTCACAGATGGTCACACCAGCCTGTCTTACTAGCACAGAAGTTCTCAACCTTGACAGACCCAAGGCATCCCTCAAAATGCCTGCTCTCAGTTTTCACTAGTTTTTCAACTATGGACAAATAATAAAGCAATTCTTCTGTTGCAAAGGACTCAAAGACCACACCACGTCAGAACATTTTTAACACTATGGATTCCTATTTGAGAACCTATGGATCTCTGGGTTTATTTTGCAAATCATGTCTGTAACACCTAACCATGATAACATTACATGGTACTTTGTGGCACCCTCAAAAAAGTCTGAAGAAACCCCAGGATGCTGTGGCACCCTGGTTAAGAAACACTGTTCTGATACATCCTCGATGTATTTAAGAAACAATTATTAATCAACAGTTTGAAAGCAGTACTGAAGTTAAAAACAAAAAAACAAAAAAAAACAAACGCTTGGAAAACCGACTCACAGATAAGAATAAAACCTTGTTCTTCTGGATCTTAAGGAAGGAAAATGTGCTTTGAATGCTGCCCTTGAGAGAAAGCAATATGATTTTCTCACCGGACTTTAAAAAAAAAAAAAAAAGAAAGAAAGAAGAAGAGTGGGGGGCTTGTAGGTTCTGCAGCAGCTACACATCACAGTTCCCTTCATGGACAAAAGCAGCACTGTAGCTAAAAAATGTTGCAGATGAATAATGAATCAATATACAGCAATTTTGCTGTCACACAATGCCTCTGATATGCCCAGGCTTTGACACTGCAAAATTTCCAATTAAGGTTTGAAGATGCATTTCTTTAGACATTTCAAATTCAATCCAATACCAAGGCAACTCACATTCTGAAAAAGGGCCTGATCCCAGTACTAATGCTCGTCTTCACAGGTAGTCTCACTACAGCAGGGGTGGGCAAAATGCAGCCCGCCAGGCCATTCTATCCAGCCCACAGGGCCGCTAAAAAATTTAGAAAATGAATAGTTATCTGCCTCTGGCGGCCTGTCATGAGGCCCTCAATGGCTTGCCAAAACTCAGTAAGCGGCCCTCCACCCAAAATAATTGCCTGCCCCTGCACTACACCCTTCCGCTCACAACCCTCCTGGTGCCCCGGGTGAACCTGTGCACTGGTACTGGACAGCAAGCAACAACAGTGCAGGGGGCAAGCCCAGGCTGCCCTGCAATCTCTGCCGCCACATGAGGACTACCTGTGGCAGTGCCGCATGTCCCTGCCCCCTACTGCTGAGGAAGACATCACTGCCAGCATCAATGCCTTCCTCAGGGTGTGAGAGGCACATGCCCACCAGGCTGGGGGGACACAAGCTACTCAACAGAGTCTTGAACTATGTCCTGCTTCTCTAGGTGTTGTGTGGGGGGCAGGAAGGGCCCTCCCCATAGCGCAGGGCTTACCATGCGAAGCTAGTGACTCAGTGTGGTATTCCCAGTTGGTAACGGTGTCCAGCTGCACCCAGTGTCCTCAGCCCACGGTGCACAGCATGCAGGCACCCAGCCAAAGGCGGCCCCCAAGAAGGAGCTGGTGCTGCTGACAGCCAGTGTGTCATGGCTGGCCACTCCTTGTGGCCAGGTCTGGGGCTATGCAGCTCCAGAAGCAGGTGCTGGTAAGGGCTCCCTGAGATGCTAGTGGTCTGAGCAGCTGGGAAGCTGGGTAAGGTGGGACTCTGAATGCCCACGGGTCCCTCCTCCGGTGACACGTCACTGGAAGGGTCAGGGCACAGCGGGAGCTCGGGCTGGCTGCCCGCCCGTGCTGGTGTAAACTGCATAGCTGCAGCCTGGGTCCCAGGGTGCCAAAATATAGGTCAGCTGCTGCATAAAGGTTATGGTCTTTCATCCATGACCAGACCCATGATTGTGGTTCATCACAGCCACTTGCTGTGACTGCAACGCCTTGCTCCTACATCCTGCCCTACAAGGCCTCATAAAAATGGGCATTGGAGTGCTCACCCCCCCCCTCGAACTAGTTCTGCACCTCTGCATTGCCACAGGGTGCCAAGGGGTCACCAACCTTCTCTTGGTTCAAGTTGGGGCCCTTGGTGGAAAGCACAGGTGTGCATATACACTGGGGTGGGTCTGGACAGGGAGGATGAGACCATGCTGCCAAGTCCTGCACTGGCTCTTTGGGCCCCTGTTGCTCTCTGGACCTCTATTGCCAGCCCTGGGCAGCTGCCAGCAGTGTCAGTGCAGGGACACAACAAGGGAGTGGCAGCTGGGTAGCACCAGCTATGACCCACAGCAGCTGTAGGTGCAGGCCAAGTTGCTGGGGTCTGCAGCAGGCCAGTACAGCTGGCCCTGCTGCCAGATGCCAGTTGCAGGCAGCCCTGGGGTGCTGGCAAGGGCTACAGCAACCTGCAGGAAGAACTGTCTACACTGATGGCCAGACAGGCTGAACAGGGTTACGCTGAGCAAGGCTGAGCAGGGTTACACTGCAGCACAGAGCCCTAGGCAGGCACTGACAGCAGGGCGCTAACCTCAGGCTGCCTGTGGGATGTGCCCCAGAGCACAAAATGGCTGCAAGCTTTTACAGCCTGCAGTTAAGGGCGGCCATGCCACAGCTCAGTCCTAGGCCAGGGGAGGGTCCCTGCCAGGAGCTGGCCTTAGACTGGACCCTAACAGCAGGACAGAGCCAGCAGCAAAATTTGCTGCCAGATTGCATCTACATGTGTGGTACTGTGCAGTAATTAATCACTATTAAATTTGCTACCTGAGTCTGCATTTGTGTAAGTATAAGGTTTGCATGTGGGTGAGCTAAGTTAGCTGGGCAGCCATTGTTTACCCAGTCGAACCCAGGGGTGAGCAAAATGTGGCCCACCAGGCCATTCTGTCTGGCCTGTGGGGCCCCTAAAAAAATTTAGAAAGTTAATAGTTACCTGCCCCTGGCTGCCTGTCACGAGGCCCTCAATGGCTTGCCAAAACTCAGTAAGCAGTCCTCCACCCAAATAATTGCCCGTCCCTGCACTATAGTATTACAGGAGAACTGTGCACATGTGAGTGCTGCCTCAGTCCCCAACTCCATCCCTCCCTATCTTTTTGACAATCAGTCAGAACAAACAACATTAAATCTACTTGCAACTCTGAAAAGGCCAAGAGACTTCAGAAAATGATTTGCTGTGGTGAACTTTCCAAAATGCACTGTTAGCAAGTTCATTTGAAGCAAAATGAAATCTTATTTTACTAAGAGGCAACAGATTCCTTACTGCTCTTGTTATGGAGCTTACTCGGTTCTTACTCAAAATCCTTACTTGCATAGTAAGAGTTATATGATGTGACCCTCCATTTTTAGCCAGGCATAACACACCCACCGACTCTCAGGCAGGTTGCTCCTGCAAGTCCCTCCTTGGACATAACTCCTGGCAATGTCATGTGAAACTGCAGGAGCAGTATGTCTTGAAGTCAGTAGAAGTTATGCCCAAGTGAGGGCTGTGGGTTCAGGCCCCATGCCATGGGCAACCTTTTCCCCAGAAATCTCTAATTCCATTTTGAAGCACAAGCTGTGATTTTTCAGAGAAACATTATGAAAAACAAAAAGCGCTGGCATGAGATAATCAGCTTTAATTTAAAAAAATAAATACATTAAGAGGATGCCAGTCCCTCTCCCCTTACACAACAAACAACACTTTCCCCTACTCCACTGAGAAGAGCCATTTGCCACTGTAGTTACATCCGCCAGCTTCAATTAAAGCTCATACCACTTCAACTGTACCAACACAGAAAGAGAGATACAAAACCTTCGCGGTATGGATGTAGTTACAACAATGGTGGTCAGCCTCTACAAGAAATACGAATGCTGTAATGCACAATACTAAAGGTCTGTATATGGAGAGCTTGACATGAAGAGGCCTGGCTTGGGCCTAGTAAGCATGAGTAGCTGACCAGTACTGAAGTCATAATCAAAAGATTAGCTAACAAGCGCACACTGTCACAGAAGAGGTATATTTCTTAACATTGGGTATTTGATGAGAAATAAAAACATTAGCCATTTTAATTTCAAGTATATTTTAATGTGCTTTTCATAACACGAGGTCAATATTCATGACAATAAAGCTGATGGATTAGTAAGTGTGACTAAGTAAATAAGCTAAGAGATGTCTGTACCTTGAAATTAGTGGAGAAAAGTGCTAAAATGGACATAGCTTATGCATATGCAAATATGGTTTAAAAAAGCATACGTTTGAGGGCCTTAGAAGTCTGAAGTAGGGAAGAGAGTATTCACTGGAGTGTCTAATCCATGGGCTTTCCACAGGATACACGAGTAGACAATTGCTCATTATACCTTATTTCCCTTTTTCCTTCCAGTCCATTGTTACAACATTTGTCTCTTGTCATTCTAATAAAGGTTTGCATTCAAGTTACTTGTCCTCACTGGCTACCCTCTGAGGGGTGCTGTAAACGTAGTATTTTGGAGCAACTGAAGTCAAGTCCATCAAAGACAAGGATCTTGGGTTTAATCCCACCACAGGCTATACAACACAGTTCTATCTAGTATAAGGCAGCAAAGTATACCAGCATAACCACATCCCAGCTAGGAGTTCTACCAGAGTAACTGTATCATTATCAGGGATTCCAGTTTTCCATTCAACACAGAAAAACCAGGTAAAACCCCGATTATCTCCTTTAAAGGAGAAAAAACACAGGAAATGGTAGGTTTCCCCTTGCAGGCTGGCAGAGTTCCAACCTGCAAGAGGCTGGGAGTGGGAGGAGAGTGATCAGCAGGGGGCACCATGTGCACGCATGCCCATGCACATGGGCACCACGCAGCCTGGAGAGCAGCTCCTGCAGGTAAGTCTGGTGGCAGTGGCAGGGCGCCAAGAGGCCTTCAGTGAGGGAGGGAAAGAGTTGGGCAGGGTTGTGGCTGGGGCTACTGCCTAGCCCAGGCAGTACATGGAGCCTGGGGCTGGAATGCATGGCCACAGGGCCTGGGAAAGGGCTGTGGGTAGAATTGTGCCTCTCATTGCTGCCAGATGGGGAAGGGGTGCCTCGCCATGGAGGTGAGGAGCTCCCAGGGGCAGCAACGAGCTTCCACATGCAGACCTGCTCTCCTCTGCTCTGCCACGCCAGGTCCTGCCCACTGGGCTCCAGAGGCCCCAGAGGTAGGGCATTAGGGCAAGCAACCCCAAGCCTGTAGCAGGCAGCCCGTATCTGTCCCCCACAATGGGCTCCACTTTGACCATGCCACCCATGGGGAAGGGAGAGCTGGGCTCCACACTCTGCTCCACTGCCGCAGCTGCCATCTCCTGCAGGTGGCACCCAGGGTTCAAGTACTGCTGCAGGGGGCAGGGGACTGTGGACCTGGGTCCCTCACCCTGTAGCCCTGACAGCTGGGGGCCCCCTCCAGCAGGGCTGGGGAAACAGGAGCAGCAGCAGGGCCCAGGGGGCTGTGGTTGGGGAATGAGAGGCAATGGCAATGGCGGGGGACCGGCATATTAGAGCTGCTCAGCACCACAAAGCAGCTGGGGGAAGGGAGAGGAGCTGCAGCTGGACCCACATCCCGGTGAGCAAAGGGAGCAGGGGAAGTTTTGATTTTCTATAATAAAAAACCCAAAATCAAATACCAACATTTATAGGTATTTATAATTTATTTTATTATAGAGATTGAAGTACTGGAAGGCTTCCAAATTGTAAATATATCAATAAAACACTGGGTTCAACTGATAGATATATCTATATCTATCAGTTGAACCCAGTGTTTTATTGATATATTTACAATTTTAAAGCAATTTGGAAGCCTTCTATATATATATATAGCAGCATTTCATTTGAATCATGGAAAAAAGCAGATTTCGGGGGTTTTAAATCAGAGAATTTAAACAGAGAAAGCCAGGATTCCTGATCATTGTCCTCATATCCATAATGAAAATATCTAAACTGGTACAATGCCTATCAACAGAGCAGACCTAAGAGATGTCTCATTTGCAGTGCTCCCAATGTTCACAATTAGTATGACAAGAAAAGAGATTAAGCCCTATTATTTTTCTTCTCTCTCCACATTTTCTACCCTCTCTTCCTAAACAGCTCTGACATTTCAGCTGTGAATCATTATAATGATCTAATATTTTAACTGACAAAAAAAAAAGTGTTTGCATTATCCAATGTATAGTCCAATATTTTTCAGCCTTTCCTCTTTTCAACCAAATAAAGGAAGAAGCAAAGCTTAAAATGCAAAAAGAAACCACCCAAAAGGGCAAAACTTAATGAATCAGTTGTGTTGCTTAATTATATCTGTTTCCCCAACGTGATCAGGTGCTTATTTAACAAGGATAATAAACCAACTACCCCAGTGTTTCCCCACAATAAGCAGCAGATTGTGCACAATTATAATTTATCATCTGTAAGAAGATTAGCAGCAAGAGCAAGTTTGAGCCAGTTTTGCTAGCAAGGCTTGTGAAGAACATGCAGTCAGCACAGAATAGGCTGGTATAACGGTACGGGGAACACAGGATCCATGTGACACAGCAGCCTCAGGTCAACAAAACAACAATAGATGACAACAATACATTGGCCCTGCCATACATCTACAAACCTCTCTGGTGTTGAAGTCCTCTTGTTCTGCTGTAATTTATTCATACCCTGCTAGCTATTTCAGTCCTGCCTGCCTCTCAAATTTCCATTTCAAAAGGAACACAGAATCTTTTCACTCTGGCTGGCAAGCAAAGAGTTAAATGTCTGCACCCAATGGAGCTCAGGGCATAGGACGTGCATTTTACAGCTCGTTTGTATGAGCCTTAAAATATAGATCTTTGAAATCCCCCAAAAGTACACTGACATCCACTTCCAAAAGCAGGACATGGCAAGTGCAACACACGCAAGCAAGACCGTCAGCATTCATTTTAGTTAGATTTTGACCAAGCTGAAGAACTCATGATTGGGTTTAACATTAGGACTGACATATCCGAGAGGACTGTACTACTTGCAAGCACTGACAATTTAATCTTCTCCATCTGCATTACTTGGGCTTGTTGTTATTTACTGACTGCTTCAGTGGGATCAGTGCTACACAAAAGAGAGTAAGATACAATGTCTGACTTGAGAAGCTAACAAATGTATTGTTGCTTAAAACTGTATTGTGCTGCTTTTACTCCATATTTATGGCACAGTCCAGCCATCAAGTGAACAGGAAAAAGAACAAAGCAGAAGACATTCCAAAATGCTCAGGAGATTTCCATCAGTAGATTAAGTCAGCAAAAATTATAAATAGGGATAACCTTGGCCCGGCAGGTAATCTGTCAGTATGCCTCTGTCAATGTATCACAACCCAGCAGGTTACAAACAGATTCAGCAGGGTCACAACTCCCTCACCCTTTTCTTGATGGTTAAATGGGAGTGGGGTCCTGAAACCTTTTTCTCCATCTTAAGACTGGGCTCTGGAAAAGGATCAGAACCACTTATTTCAGTTCTTATAATCCACCCACAACCATGGAATTTTAGCAGTATGGGATGGAGCCTAGAACTGAAGAGATAGTTTTCAGTTCTTATTCCTAGGCTTTAAGACAGGGGTGGAAAAATCCAACCCGGGGGCCAAATCTTGGGCCTATCAGCCCATTCTATCCGGCCTGCAGGGCCCCTAAAAAGTTTTAAAAATTAATATTTATCTGTTCCTGGCTGCCTATCAAAGATGACAGAAGCCAGGGGCAGTAGGACCCAGCAACCCCCCACCCCCAACCCCAGCCAGAAGCCTCTGCCTGCCCCAGCACCATGTGGTCCCCGGCTGCATCACTGGACCTGCACTGGTACCCAGGCGCAGGAGAGAGAGAGAGAGAGAAAATTCATACAGCAAGTCCCACACCACACACGCCACCATACATATAGACCCCCAACCCCCCCTTGCACTGCCCTACACAGACTCCCACACCCCTTCACACACCCTAGCCACCTTCTACCCACACCCCACATATCCACACACACCCACCCAC
>NW_017728947.1:95785947-95820648 GCF_001723895.1 Crocodylus porosus
CCAAGGTCTGGAACAGCCTGCCATCAGAGGTGGTTCAAGCACCTACACTGAACACCTTCAAGAGTAAATTGGATGCTTATCTTGCTGGGATCCTATGACCCCAGCTGACTTCCTGCCCTTTGGGTGGGGGGCTGGACTCGATGATCTTCCGAGGTCCCTTCCAGCCCTAATGTCTATGAAATCTATGAAATTGTGCAATCACCTCTACGTGCACTACACAAACACATGTAAATCAGGACAAAAATATTTTTTGAAATCAAATTAATCAATGTTGTAAGTGTTCTATTTTTAGAATATCATTTGGTATTTTTCAGGTTCTGGGATGGCAAAGCCCCCTGCTGAAAGGAGTACTCCCAGGGACAAGGGGAGGGACTTCTTGTGGCAAAGGTCAGGGGGTTAGGGGGCGGGACTTCCAGTCCCAAGATGGCAAGCAGTAGGGGAAGAGGGCACCTGTCAGGGGGTGGGGCTACCTATGTGGCCCTGAAAAGCTTGCCGAAACCTGGAAAGCAGCCCTCCACCCAAAATAATTGTCCAGGCCCTCTTTAAGAACTAGGCAGAGCCTTATGGCACATATACACATGCCGGACGTCTGCTTCAATGTATATTAATTAGCATGTATCAGAGTAGACTCAATTAATTGAGTCTTCAGGGCCATGCTACCTAGTATGCTTCAGCAGCATCTGTGTCACATGTATTCAGAACAATCACACTTCAAAATGGCAGTAGGGGCACTTTTACTAAAGCTCATCAAATGAGCTTTAGTAAAAGTGCCCCTACTGCCATTTTGAAGTGTGGGGTTGCCTAATACAGGTGATGCAGCAACCACTTTAATGAGAGCTGCTCTAATTAAGGGACCCCCCCTCCCATCACAGAGCAGATGTGAAGATACCCATACTTTAGTGTCCCAAAATTAGGGCTTTAATGATTTAAAATAACCATACTCAACCTTTTTGCCCCATGGGCTAGATAAGAGGTATAGGGCATGTCTGCAAGCCAAACTGGACCCTGGAAACTGGAACTGGCTTGTGGGGCCCTGTGTTGCCCCTGCGCAGGCCCATGTCCTGAGGTCAAGCCCCATGCTTCCCTTGTGTGCCTGAACAAACACGCAGGGCCATCCACGGGGAACCTCTACAGGCCAGATGACACAGCATCAGGGGCTGAACACCCTTGATCTAAAGTGTTTAATAAATAATCAAACTGTAGGATGGCTCTCCCAAAAATGCAGCCACACACTAATCAGAGGCAGCCTCAGCCTGAGCAACTGAAAGTCCAAAGAATATTTAACAGCGCCAGCAGTATGAGGTGTGAGGAAAGATTAAAACATAAACACCATCCCATACTGCATTACCCAAAAAGCCCATCAGTTTCATCCATGTACATGAAGACAATGTGGAAACACTGATACGAAGGCTCAAGTGCCTTGGTCCTCTCTCTTCCCTGGCACGGCGCCTGTCAGGAACAGTAAACAGCCCTCCCTTGCCAGCCGTCCAGGATGTATCCTGTAGCCACAGTGCTCCTTAAGCAGGGTGTGGCCCGGGCAGACTTTAAATGCATTCAGAAAAGGACTTTTCCTGGTAATTTATGTTCAGGTGGAGGGGGAAAAAGAATAAGATCCGCTGGCACATGACAGCAACAACTTCATAAGAACTCTCTGCCAAGTAAACAAGATCAGTTACTGGCACAAAGGAGCCACGTGACAGTTGTCAAGTTACAGCTTTCAGACAATTCCAATCTCACTTATTCCAGCCCACAATCAGAAACAGCTCCCATAACATCAGTAAGCTTGCACAGATCAAAATGCGATGCAAGTAGAGTCAGAGTCAAGCTGTCCATTTCTTTAGTACACTTAGGATTTCCCACTTGGATGCTTCTAGCTACAGAAGAAATTTCTTTACAGGCCAATGTCATCACCACTTCAGGAGCAGCCATGAAAAATACTGTAATCCAAACCAATGTAAGTGATCTCAACCCAGTTTGCAGTGATGAGGGGTCCAGCAGGTCTAACAACTACGAATTCTGCTTCCCGAGTTGTCCTACAAATAGGTCTTCCCGCTGAGCACTGATCTGTAATGGAGCTAGCCTGCACATTTTGCTGGCACTTGCACAGTTCTGATGATTAAGTCATATCACATGATTGCTTTGAGAAATTTTTCTAGCAGGGAGCACTTCCATGAAACATTCCTCTGATCAGCAGCAGCTATATTATATTCATATTCCAGAGCTTTCAATGCACTGACACATCCTCTCAGGTATTCCCTGTTGGCTCCACAATTTCTACAGAATTTAAGCTTCCTTTTAAAAAGAAAAATCATTTTCTATCCCTCAGAGCAGCAAAGAAAACTCAATGCATTCTATATTCCTGAGTCTGAAAACAAGTAGCCAGAAAAGAATATACCAGATTCATTCAAATTATTCAGATACCAGACTTCTCTAAGTTTCCCGCCATTGCTATCATCAGGTCAGCTCTGCTGGGGGGGTGAGAGGGCTGGGGCATTACACAGGATAACACCCCAGTAGCTCTGGCAGGCCTGCCAGACCTGCTTTGTACAGGACTATCACACACAAAAGCCCAGCCAGTCAGTCTCTCCCATTCCCATTGAACTGGTGGCAGCAACAGTGGGAAATTTTAAAGGAAAAAAGTTCATGTCAACACAGCCATTACAGGATGCAAACTACTGCCATTCATTTCAGTTTGGCTTGTCAGCCTAATGATGACTATTTAAATACAGTGTGTTAATCATTCTTTAGCTGATCATTTTGCAGGAGGAGAAACACTCAGCTATTCTGAGTGCATAAGCAGAGTTTGAATGGAATGACACCATTTATTTCCTTCTCTATTCTGATTCATGGCTTTTCATATGGGAAACGTGCACTACCTTAGTTTAACCTTGATCTACACAAACAAGATGGGTGAAGAAACTGAGAGAAATTCCATCATATGCCACTCTTATACTTAGCTTTGACAGCTTGTACTATGCAACATTTATGTATTATTTTTATACTTTCCCACTCTAAAGAATTTATCGTCCACAGTGATCATTTTCCATCATTTATTATATCTCTTGATACAAGTATCATACATAATGCACTTCATATACCACTAGAAAAAAAAAACAACTTAAACACACTTATCTACGCAAGATAAGGATTATCCACAGACAATGAATATCAAATATAGATTTCAGAGAGGCTATTTTAGAAAGACATAGTTGGACTAGATAGCTTTCAAGGTATCTTCCAACCCTATGACTCTATATTATAAATAAATAAAAACTTGAAAACACCAAAATAACTAATGCAGCTACACAGCAAATATTTAGCACAATTTTAGGTCTGCATTCTGCTTCCCCAAATACTTACTGGGGCCCCTTCTCAATTAAAAAAAAAATAAAAACTAAAACTTCCATAATTATCTATCTATTCTTTCCACTTTCGGTATATTAAATATATTACAGCTGCCTGCAAATTGTTCCCTGTAATTCTCGTTCTGGTTGAAAGCCTGACACCAATATTAAATAGGGATATGTCATCACATAGATCCTGGGATTTGATTTTCAAAAGCAGTGCATATTTCTACAACTTATTAATATCAATTTGATATGCAGGTGGCTCCACACCTTTGGAAAAAAAAAAAAAAAAAAATCAGGCCACTGGCTTTCAGACCCACACGTGTAACTGCACAGGGTATTGACTCAGAGTTCTCATAATTTCATGCAAGTTGAGTATATTCAAGGCCTAACTGACCACTTAGGTTTCCAGCAGGAGTAACTGTGAAGTCAGTCAGGCACAAAAAGCATGCAAGTTAGTGTTTTAAAACCAGGCCCAACACATTTAAAAGCACGTTAATTTACTGCTTTCCTCATCATTAGGCAGAGACATTGCCTCATATGCAAGCATTTATTTTCACCTAGAAGTATGCATTTACCATGCATTTGTAATACAACAACTTTTAAAAAAAATTTACGTTGGAATGATGGGGCGTAAGTCTTGTATCCAAACCAACACGAGTTCTCCCACAGTGACCAACTCCTCAGTCTGTGAACAAGAAGCAGATTCTGGCCCTCTGAGAACGAGTAGTACCACATACTATAATTTTTTTTAAAATGGAACCGTATTTCAGAAGTGGGACTACCACCATCAGAGTGTTAATTAAAATAGCAACTGAATAAACAGATGAGAAGTTGTTGCAGCAAGGTGACCAGAGCCCTCGACTATGGGCACAAGCTCAAAACCACTGGACCACTGCTGACCTTTTGGCTTTTGACCCTCTGGGTCAGATTCCCTACATACCCTTCTGTGCAATTCTGGCTCTTGTTTAGAGTGGTCTGAGTTCCTTTTCAAACACAACTATGAGCCAAGGACTCATCACACACCAGACTCCTAGTGGAATTTCCTTATTTTTACTGGAACTAGGATGTGTTTGGTAAACAGTTTCTATGGACTCTAAAAAAGGCAGAATACTTCAAACAGATATTTCACTAAATCTCAACAGTTGCTTTACAACATCAATCATCGTGCCTACCTTCTGGGCAGGAAATCATGTTTATACCATCCATAAAAAGGACTTGTGGCCAAGCAGTTTGCATCCTAACTCCACCAATGACAGATGTGGTTTTCTATGCTTTCATGTAGACCACTTAAACATACAGGACTTATCTTGGAAGAAAACAAAATGTGCCTTTGTAGCTGTATCTTTTAATGCAGCAGGGTAAATGTTACTCATTTTAAATCAATGAAAACTCAGACTATCAAGGTCTTCCTCTTTAGTCTGTGTTGCCAACTTCCCCGAGTACTTAGAAAAGCGGTATCATTCAAATGCAAGTACAAGCACCTCAGAATAATGAATCTATATTGCTCCTGTGAGAGCTTGGCTAGCAGAGAGAGATATGGCATTGTTTTATTTTCATTATTAAGCCAGAGCTGTAGTTAAAGAAGTCGGTGCAGATTTTGCCTATGTGCCAGTAATACCTGTCAGAACATCAAATTCTTCAGAATCTTTTACTGCAAATGACATTTCCATTGAAATTAATTCAGGTATTTGGACTGCATTTCCAAATGCATGGAATTTTATTCAGTGACCGAAACAGATTTTTTCAAAAAAAAGAAAATACCATTTTTGCCATAAATTCAGTGTCATTTAGTAGTTTACAGTAATTACTATCTAGAAACATGGTTAATTAGACCTACAGAGAATTTTCATCTTTATGTATCTGAGGAACATACCCACAGAGTGAACTATTACAAAATTAGCCAATGCCACTCAAACCCACCACTCTTACCAACCCCCTTCTTCTACTGGTACCTGGGAAATCATGTTGTCTGCTTTTTAATAAAGAGTGCTTAGGCAATAAAGGAGGCGGAAAAGGAGGAGGGAAAGTTCCAACTGAATAACAATTCTCTTTAGAAAGAAATGCTTTCCCATGGTTTAAGGTTACAATCTGAATTTTGGTAGAAAAGCAATAGCAGGGTGCCTTACTCACAGGTGTACGGTGTAATTACAGCAGGCTTTTGGTTCACAGTACAGCATAAGTCATGGCACCCACAGGTCCACCTTGGTGTGGGAACGTAAATTGTAGCTCTGTCACTGGTACTCCACCTTCACAAAATATACTGGGGCACCTGAGCTCTTAGGTCAGCATCTTCTAGGTGGTCTGCTTCTTTACAAGAATGTGCCTGGTATTTCTTAGCTCTTGTTTTCATTGCTTAAGGGGATCTCTCTGAGGGATTCTTATGTCCTATAAGCTTTAAATGTTCAGAAAGAAGGGTCCACTTTCAGATGCAACCCAACAGGAAGGGTAAGAAGTTTTCTTGATAAGATAAACAGCAATCCTTTTCTAACAGTTCAGACAGCAGGACGCTACTTTTCATAAAATGTAAATGCACTTAATATCTGTAAAATAATGTTTTATTTTACACTTAAAATAATACATCTGTGACTGAAGGCAAAAATTAATAGGAAGCTGATGTTTTAGCAGTGTGTAAGTAATCCTCAATCTACAATGGAATGCCAGCAGGATAAATGCAAGAGATAGCCTTGATTTATGTATTATCTTTACAATTAGTTATGGAGGAGTTTTCATGGTATCTCTTTAGATTTGTTCTATTTATCTGGTGGACTTACAACCCTGGACTATGCTGGTCTGAAATTTCCTAACCAAAGTGGAGTCAGATCTACTTAGTAGTTGGTTTGGGGGGGGTTTTAATATAAACAGAAGGATACCTGTGTAAAAGTTTGAGTGCCCTTACCAAAATTTAAGATCAGTTACCATGCAAATAAACTAACCTCTGCTGCACAGCATCTTTAAATAACTAAATTCAGGTAACAACTAACCTCAGCAACGTAAGGATATAAAATGAAACAAAACCAAACCAAACAATCTCCTGGATGGCCCCTGACCCTAACAAACAAAACAAACCACTGAGGAACATCCTTCCCCTGAAACCCTAACAAACAAATGGCTTTTGAAGCATGCCCCACAGGGTCATCAGATGTGAGCTAGTAAATGGGAGAGGTCAAAACAAAAACAAACAAACCCGAACAAATAAACAAACCTCCCCCCCAAGCTTCTAGTACAGCAGGATTCAGGTGGGGGCACTTTCCTTGGTGGTTCACATCAACTTGAATAACACTCCAGAGCACTTGAACTGCTCAAAGTTTTATCCTTTGGGAATTAAGAGTCCAAGATCCTGCCCATTTGTCATCATAACGACTAACTGCACAAGACATACAGTGGGACACCTGCAGTCATTATACAACTTGTGCAACTTTTTTGCCACAGTAGTTAGTCCTGTTGCACTAAGTAAATCTCAACTCATATTTGCATTAACCCATGTATGCATCTTCTCTTTCCAGACAGATGAACTAGATTTCATTTTCTTTCTAAAAACGTTGTTACCAGTACACGAAATGGCACCATTCTGTTTTGACTTGCATTTCAAGGTTTCAGTGGAACAGCATTTCGTTTTGAATTTCATTTCGATTGCAAACTGCTGTTCCGTTTCGTTTCATTGAAACAGCGACTCTGTTTCAATGTTTCACTCATAGGCTATTATGGGGAAGCTCAAAACAGCCTCTCATCCAGCAGGCAGATCAGGGGCCCGCAACCCTGGGAGGGTGGCAGGGGCTGTGCCAGGCCTCCCATGGTTGCGGGCCCCTGATCTGCCTGCTGAATGAGGGAGGGAAGCTGGGTGCTGCCGCCTGGGACCGGGATGCTGGGGAAAGGAACTGAGCCTAATCGCTCAGTTCTCTTCTCCTGCGCTGCGATCAGCTTCCTGCAGCCTGGCCCCGGGAGGCAGGGAGAGCCAGGGCTGCATTCCCCGCCTGGCTGAGCCACATGAGGCTGCGGAGCTGCTGGGAGTGCAGCCCTGGTTCTCCCCCATCTCCCACCAGCTGGCTGCTTCAAAAAGGTTTCAACTAACCTCATTTTGTTTCAAGGCTATTTCGAAGCCCTTTGTTTTGATTTCGCTGTTTCGAACTTGAAATGAGTTGAAACCATGTTGAAACAGCGGGCAAAATTTCACACAGCTGTAGTATATAGTATGTTGCTGGCACTGATATTGTGTCACACTCCACCCAAGACCCGCATTACAGCAATGACTAGGTACAAGACAAGCATACATATGAAGGCATGTATGCTAACATCTGCTTTGTTAAACTATTTAGAGTTCAGTTTGTTTGGACAGAAAGTGCTATAAAAGTTCCAAAGACCATCATCATCATCCGACATAATCGTAAATAGCAAATAAAGGAGTAACTTACTTCAGCAACTTGTAGCCAGTAATTGTGGCTATGTATAGTCTGAAGACATCTAGCCCCAACTACCCTAAGAACCGACAATAACAACTCTCTTCAGAGATGACAATAATGCCTAAGGAGATCAGGAAAGGTTCCAATGTCTCTCTTTTGGTCTGCATTTTTTACTTTATTTTTATTTTTTACTTGAATTCAGTTATTCATCTAATAACTGCTATAATCTAAACCAACAAAATAAAGCCTGAGTTGTGCTCAGGAATCATCCATTCTAATATTTCAAGGTACTGACATCCCTTGATCTATTGTACCCTCTACCAAGCTGGTTTCACAGCTGACTTGCTGATGTCACATTGTGAAGAGTCCAAAGCATTCTAGATGACTTCTTACCTGAGATTTAATTCAGCTTAGGTTACAATCCCCCTCCCCTAACCAACATACATGTGCCCCTTTACAGTGCAGCAGCGTCCAAGGTACATGAAACTAGAGGGTGAACAAAATTTTAATTCACAGAGAAACCTCCCCCCAACTATTCTTGGTATTCACCCTATGTATTATTTTAACATTGTCTGCAGTCTCTTAGAAGTGCCGACTTCTTTTTTCTAAAATCTTCATTAAAAATTGTCACGCACTAGGATCTGAAAAGGTCAGAGCTAACAATATCAGGAAAGAAATAGAATTATGTTTCCATCCCTGGATTGATATCAAGTTATATGCTCACTTTAGTGCACATTTAAACTGGCATTTTATAGATATATGGGCCCTCATTCTGATCTTACTTCAGCCCCAGTCCTTAAACAAACTGGGTATGGACAGAGGTCTTCAGACAAACTAGTCCCACTAACTTCAAATACTCCAAGATCACCAGTTTCTGTTTTCCCTACACTAGGCCTAGGAACTAAAGGGAACAAATTTAGAGATATGTCAGGGGAACCTCCAGGTGCACAATGATTTTTCTTAAAGGAAGTACATACCATCCAGAGATCCACTTCCAGAAAAAAAGAGTTTGCCAGATCCTTTTCCAGCGGTTTGTTTCAAAGATACTGATCATTGCAAGACAGTAGTTCAGACAGGTCTGAAAAACTTCAAGGGCAGCATAGGAAGGTTACAATCAAGCACTGTGCCCTCCCATCTTTAAAGACAAGTAAGCAAGCAGAGAACAAAACATACCTGAAACTGCCAAGTGTGTTCCTCAGATCTGTGGGGCTGTTTTGGGGAGAAGGATGTTATTTCAAAGATGTGTACAAGTGGTTTCAAGCACCTGCTTTTTTTTGTTGTCTTTAGAGCATGTCTTGGATCACATGGTGGGTGATCCAAGACCTTGGGAGGATGCCAGGATGACATCTTCATCTCACCAACCCGAGTCAGAAGGGAGCATAAGACGTTGAATGTTTGTACCATGCGAGTCTCGTGAGAGTTGGGCTCTCTTTTGCTTTGAAAAAATATAAAACTCCAATAGGATTATACAGATCTCCTTCTGCAGTGATGAAGCTGTGGAGCAGATATACCCATATCTGCTGCAGGCTCATTAGCAGAGAGAGGCAAGTGGAAAAAGGCATAAATTCTGGAGGAAAATGAGTGATTTACATTCATTATCTACCTCAGTGTGTAACAGAACAAATAAGATGCAAGACACCCCTACTTACATTTATGCTGTGCTATCGCCAATCTCTCTCAGGGCAAAAGTGAGTACAAGTGTGAGTTGACTTCAAGTCAAATCCCCTAAAAAGTCTAAATTCAATCTCCAACTCATGGAACATCAAGGTGGTAAAATCACCCCCACTTGACACATCTGAAGAATCGGGGCTGGGCTAAATGGTGAAATCCCTCCCAGCCCTACTTTCCTATAATTTGATGAAAGGACATGACAAATCAATGCAAGCTATATTGTTGCCATTTGCACTGAATGTGCAGCTTGCATCATTTACACCACTACTGAATTTGATCTGAAGCCAGATTTAGCCTGAGCTTTGCTCAGGGGCTTGGAAACCTCATAATCAGATTCCATTTTATTCTAGCTCTTAGAAAGGAATCAGGTGCTGCCAAGCCTCCCCACATGGGAAGGGACAACTAGATAGAGGGTTCTAAATCTGTGGAGCGAATCACGGAAAGGAAGGAGGAATGAATTACAGACACAGAAAAGTTAACCTCCAAGTTAACACACACCAGAGCCACCCTGAGGGACCCCTTCTGCCAGGGTGTAGGGGCAGATATATTCTCAAGTTCTGGATGGGTCTTATGAAATCCAGGGGCCAGGAAATAAAACCTTGTCTTCTTCACTGTGGAGTGAAGACAAACCCTGATATACAAATATAGAGGAAGCTCGGAGAGAAAACTTGTCGAGTTTCCTGACCACCAGCTAGGCATTTCCTGATGGAAGTGCACACTGTCCCTGACTAAGGCTCTTCTCCTTGTTCCACCTCATAGGCAGGTGCTTTGATACACATGCAGATCTGTAGTCAAAGTATAACTCATTGGACTAAAAAGAGAACACCAGAGAAGCAGAAATTGCCTGGAGCACTATGAGCAAGGGATGATGGGATGCAGTAACTCTGCCAATGCTGTTTTATGGAGGCGAAAGTGGGTCACTTCCACAACAGATTCCCTTAGATAGGACTAAGTGCTTGTGCGTGCACATCTGTGTCAGAGCCAGCTTGCTTTCATCTTTCAAGTAAAGAGGTACTGTACAGCCATTAGCAAGCCATTTCCTGTGACCACCTTACTTTAGCCTCAGCTCTGTCTAGGTGGCTGTACAGGAAAAATGAGTGCTGCCCACAAGGATAAGGAAGGAAGCAGAGACTGATAAGAGAATAGAAGTTGACAGTCTACAGTCCATGGGCCAGATCCAGCCTGCAAGGAACTGTATCCAGCCCACAGAGCAGGGATGGTGGCAACATATGGTGCCAGGGCCATTCAGCAGCACAAGGTGCTATCTAGCAGCGCATGGCAGCAGGGCAAACCAGCAGCTGCAGGTCACCAGCAGCCAGTGCCAGCCGCCTTAGACTAAGCTTCTTTAATTTGGCCTGCTGCTGCTCAAAGGTTGCTGACACCTGCAATAGAGCAAACCTGCCAAATATTTCCCTATGCTTATTAAGATATGGCCAGAGATATACGCACAATTCAGGTAGTGGACTGCTTTGGCCACTGGCACCTGCACTAGCACTGGACCAGAACTTCTCAGGGAGCAGCTCATGAGACTGGCCAGCTGTGCATTAGCCTATGCCTTGCATTAAAAAACTTCCTTTTGAGCTAGAGTGAGGTCCACATTTGCAGTTCCTCATCACACTCTTTCTTCTCTGCAGGCAGCATTAGGGATGGCAGAGGTACAACCTGACATAGGTCCCTATCCAGAATGCTTAATATGCGTGGTACACCACAGCCTACACCTTTTCGCCAGGTTTGTTTCTCATCCTTGTGACCATTCGTCTCCCCTTTTAGATATCCTTGCCCATGCTCCAGGTTAGTGAAAACAGAGCAATCTTGCAGGTACACCACCGGAACAGACATGGTGCAAGCTGTAAGGGATAATATGAGAGGGAAGAATGGATCCCGTGGCTTGGATTGGGAAGTATTCGGGACTTAGGCAAACCATAAATATTAGCATAGACTTCCCCCGAAGTGGCAGAAAGGGAAAGAGAACAAAACAGCTCCAGAAGACAGGAATTTCCTCAGCTCCAAAAGGTGGAAGGTGGGGAAAAGTAAGGAACAACTCCAAAAGCCTCTGGAGAGTTTGTTCTTCCCAGAGCTAACAGCTCTACTACATAAAATGGCATGGGAGGTCGAATGACCCACCTGCTTTCCATACTACTCACTCCTGCTCACACACAATTCAACAGCAATCAGCCCTTGTGCAGGCTGGACAAGCAACTTCACATACTGTGCAAGTCATAAACCCTTACAGAAAGGCCAGTCAGCTTGTCTACAGTTGGGTCATTGGGAATACTAGCACAGTAACTTAGTATCTGAACAAATTGGCCTACAAATGAGTGAGCCACACTCTTAGGAATGGGCATTTTATTTGCATGAACATCCCTGCCCTTCAGAGTCCAGTACCGGAATTCATAACTTCAGGATCCAGCAATAAGTGTCATTGCCTACCATTATCTCTGCATTTAAGTGTTAATAAAGTTGCAATCTGGTGCCTTTCTACACAATTAGGGCTCATTCAGACATCCACATGCTGTCCACAGCAAACACCATGGACTCTAGTCATCTGCTTCCTACAATAACTGGGGGTTTTCTGTGTTGTTTTTCTTTATTGCACTTTGCAAGCATTCCCCTTCCCTCCTCATCAGCTCTGCCTTCTCACTCACTCACATTCCCAGCGCCTGGACACCATCAGCAGAAATCCAATTACTGGGACAATGGGGCCCAGCCCGCAACAGGCTGATGGGTCTAGCTGACCTCCCGCCTCAACGATCCCTGAACAATCATCACTTTTGTTTCAGCATTGCCATTGTTTGTGATTCTCTCGCATCCATGGACACAGAACAAAGGTTGATGTTCAGAGAGATGTTTATGAATGAGGCTTCAGAGCACACACTGCAGGAATATGGGGCTTGACCTTGCACAAAAGAGGTCATCATTTAGAAAAGCCATGTAGAAATTAAAGACACAATATGCAACCTCCCCAAGACTGAGGTGTGGAACTTTCTATGAATAAAGACTTAAATCGTGGCCTGGCTGACGTCTACAAAAGCTTTGCCATGGACTTCGCATAGAGCCAATTTTACCCAAAATATAGATACAACTTGGAGCATGGTAGCAAATTGTTTTAGAAGAAGCTTCAGAACCTGACTTTTTTTTTTTTTTTTAAAAAGATCAAAGTCAAATGAAATTTTAAATGGGGGGTTTTACCCAATTAACAATCATTCACAGGAACAGGATCTGTCCCAAACAAAAGGGACAGATTCTCAGCTGGTGACAAGTCGCCTAGCTCCTTTGACTATGGTAGAATGACTCCAGCTGAGGTCTGTTTTGTAAAATGGTTTAGGCCAGCTGAGGAAGACACAGAATAGGGGGTGTATATATGTCTCATCCACAATCAGGATACCTAAAGAACTGTAAAGCCAGCTCCTAAGTCTACTAGGTCATTTCTACAACAGAAGTTCTCTTTAGGGGAAGGAAGTCTAAATTTGGCTTCAAAACCATGTCTGGTACAATAGAACGACCACATTGACTAAAGCCAAAAGAAAGAAATCCACTTGTTATAGTCAAACTTTCTCAGGATGGAGAATGGGGACTGACAGCAAACCAGACAGCAAACAAAACATTCCCTCTTTGTGATGCTCTGGTAAACAGATGATAGGAATGACTCGAATTGTTTCTAGCCCTTGAAGAGTCAAGGCAGTTATATAATTTCATTCAATGAAACATCATATGGTAATAAACAGCAATGGAATAGCCAAGTATAAAGCTCCCATTCACTGCAATGTCACATGTATAAATCTATTTACCAAAGTTTACTTTGTAGCTCCTGCCATAATAAATCATTGGGGAAATGGCTTGTGGAATTGCTAGCTGACTGGAGAGTTTGAAAGGCAGACGGGCAGGTTCCCTTTTGGGGAAGGAAAAACAAATAAAAAAAAATAAAAAAGGAGTTGTCATTACTCAGCCGGCCTGAGAGTTTGTTGAGAATAATGGGCTTGTCACCACTAAAATCACCTTTGTGTGTTTTGGGTTTGTTTTCGGGTTTTTTAAAATGAAAACTGGACTCCTCACAAAAGGCAGCATGATGAGCTGCAGCCCCACAGACATGATCCAAATCCCACTGAAGCCACCGGAAGGACTTTGATTTGTCTTTTTAGATTAGGTTTTAAATCATCATCTTCAACCATAAGAACATGTTATTCTGGCTTACTTCCCGCCCAAAATAAGCTTTTCATGTAGGGTAATCCCAGATGAATAACCATTTTCTTGAATTATCAAGATCTTTCACTACACAGTGAGCGCGTGTACATGACGCTACGTCTCTATAGCAACAAGCCACAGCAACATAGCGTCCGTGGGCAAAAACAGTAATGCTGCAAGCTACGTCGTCGTAGCAACGTGCCCCCTCAGTACAGCACACCACTATGGCGACAGCATCCAAAAACAACCGTGCACAGCACCCACGGCGCAGTACAGGCCATTACTGCGCCATTATTTAGTACTTCCAGAAGTAAGTACTAACTCAGTGGTTCCCAACCTCGGGGTACAACCTAAGTCAGGGTTGCGGGGGGTCCACCCCTTGCTCCTCCCCTCCCACCTGCAGGGCTCCCCCAGCGCACAGTGCACGTGGCTCTTGCTGCTGCTGCCCTCCAAGATCCTCGCCCAGCTGAGGTTCTGCTGGTGCCATCAGGCATGAGTGAGTCAGGGCCACGGGTCGTGACCCGGATTTAGGGTTGCAGCAAAAAAAGTTTGGGAGCCACTGTACTAAATGATGGTGCAGTAACAATGGTGCCATAGGGGCACCTGTAGGGGCCCCATATGGGCTGTATTAAGTGCTACACTGTCAATGAAGAGCCTTTCCAACTCAACAAGGAAGCAACACAACGCAACGCACCAAAATACTCTGTACTACTGTGCTAGCATCTCTTGCCTTGTGCCAAGTTCTCAAGTTTGACAGCTAGAGTTCAGTTCTTTGCTGCAAACTATTTCAGAAAAGTTTGTTTCAAGCCAGAAAACTAGCAGTATGCAGCGTTCAAGCAGCAGTACAGAGAAAGTGGCTCGTGTCAATGTATCATGTCATTTTATTTTATTTATCAAGATCAAACAGAAAACATAAGTTTGGAACCTCCTTACAGAGAAAGCAAACTGCTTTAATGTTGTTTCACACAAAGAGACAGTTTCCTTAGGGTAATAATAGACAGACACATGGTAGTCAGCTCTGCAGCACATCATGTACCATAATTCTCGTATTGTTGGGCCCAGGAGTTTTAACCCTGTCATACAAGAAAACAAAACAAAGCAAAAAAAGCCCAGAGAAAAAGTTCTGATAATAAGGCTTGAATACTGCTGGTACTTCAAACTGCGCTGCTTTTGATTTTGCTTGCCCTTTACACAGTGAATATCTTCAAGTCTTTTCAGACAAGCTATCCTCCTACCATCTACATAACGCAAGAACCTGAACAAAATATAATCAAAACATGGTGCTAAATTCATCATTAGTGTAATTTCACTAGTTTCAGACAAAAGCCCCAGAGACGTTAAGCAGTTATACTATGCTCTCAGTCTTCTTCAACAGAGCTAAACAGAAGGCAGCATAGAGGTGTACCTTATAGACTAACTGAATGAGATAGACATAAGCTTTCTTAAACAGGATTCAGGATCTACCAAATACATGGGAAACCAGACAATGTTACAGAGCAATCATCCTTGAAGGTAAGAGAAAGAAAATCTTTATAGTGCCTACTACTATTTGAATGCCAACACATTGATAAGTATCTACGTGGAAGCCTTCCCAGAATATTACCTGCTTTTATTGAAAAGCTACTTGGAAAACTGTAATCCAGTGGGTCTCAACCTTTCTGAGTTCACAACACCCCCTGGTTGCGCTTGAAACACCTCTCACTGGACTCGCAGCACCCCTTCATAACTTCTGCGAATTGAGTGGCACCCAACTTCAATACCCAATTAAAATACTGCAGTGCTTAATTCCTTACATAAAGACCAGGCAGTGGGGGTGGGAGATAAGATAGGCAGAGACAAGCCTCAGCCTGCACTTACATGCTTATCTCCTCTCACATCCCAGGGCCCTTCAAAGGATGGAGTGGCACATCAAGGTGCTGCAGCACCCTGACTGTGAATCACTGCTGTAACCCCACTCCTGTGTTTTTGTTTGGAAAGTTGTGCTCAAGTTTCATAGGAAGGGCACAGTAAGCGAAGTTCTAGAGATGCATTTTATGCTTGAGAAAAACCTATTTCACTTTCTTATGAAACAGCCTCTCTCAAAAACGGAGTACGAGGAAGAATGAGTTGGAAGGACCGGATAACACTGTAGCTTTCATCTCAATATTTCTCTTATGTCATTATCAGAAATGCAAGAAGTAGTTTCTCAGAGCTTATTTTTTTTTAAAAGGGTATTCCAGTGACTCGTATAATGAAGCTGCAGAGAATAAAAAGTTCTACATCTAAGTCCCAGGGAAGAGCTACAGAAGACACAAGGAAGTTTGGTCATATGTGGCAACATCAGGTGCTATGAAACCCTCACCATCCTAACCCCTTCAATCTACTTTATGTATAAAAAAGGAAATGTTCACACCGAAGCCACAGCCACCCAGTAAGCTATAACCCTTACAGACTCCTCATAAACCATCTCACTAAAGTCCAATGACTGGACAGATGGAAGTAATCTTTTCAGGGCACGAATACAACATAGCAACATGAAGAACACGGGACTCCCTCAATACCTGCCCTGTGGTTAATCAGAGGACTTCCATCTCCACATAGAGAAGGGTAGCTATCCTCTCTCAAGCATTAAACTCACACACAAAAATTAGGAAATAACGATAACTGAATTTTTTTTAAAATACACATATCACACATGTTCTTACTGGCGTCATATAACATGAGCTCTCCATCAAAACAAGCTTATCTTCACAAGCAGTATAAGTGGTCAGTAAAGCATATACTGAAAGCTACAGAAGGCCTCTAACATACAAGAGCCACTCACAATAAAGCTTGAAGCAACACATCATGACATTAGATTCTTTAGAAGTTCCCCATCTACTCTCAAATTATTCTTCAGAGGCATCACTGTCACTGTCTGTTGACATTAGTGATCATCTGATACTGCACCAGGCTGACCTCACGTCATTCCCATCTGAAACTCCCATTCAAAGATAAGAAGAGTTTGGGGTACACAAGGAATGCATGATTCAACTAGGACAAGGGATCCAACTAGTCTGAACAAAGAAAACAAGTTCGCTATGATTTTGTTCCAGTATGGTGCTACCTTTGGACTGAGCAGCTTGTGGAACTGTCAGGTAACAAAGAACTCAACTATAAATTGTTATTAATAAGTTACATTATGCATTTTGCTTTAAAATGGCCACTAGCAGTCCTGCAAACACAACTTTTCTGCCGGCCCTGCAGATGGAATCTGCAGTAAACACTGCAGTTCTGTCAGCTGTGATGTCGCTATCTTGTAGATAAGGCCTAGGACTGGGATGCTGCAGGTATGAGCTCTGTTTCTTCTCTGTCCCCATGTCCTGTGTGAAAAACTAGTCAAAATCAAATCTGAAAAAAACAAAGACAAAAAACAAACAAAACAAAAACAAAAAAAGGGGGGGGGGGAGGAAGGAAATACTTCTCCTCAAGCAAGCTGGGAGCCTGAACTCATTCAAGTCTCTAAAAAACACTTGAGGTCCCCGTCTATAAGCAGTTATACAACCATAAAGATTATCCACACAGTTCTAAAGCAGAAAAGTACATATCACTAGAAATCCAGCAATAGCTTTTCATGCACCATTAAAGTTTGCTACACTGTCTTAATCTAATCATAAGCAGTTCAGAACCTAAATCTATCATTTCAAATATACAGGTACGCTTTTGTCATTGAATTGCCAACTGGGTCAGCTTTACGCAAACATGCACAATTTGCTTCCCCATTTGTGCCATGTCTTGAACTGAATCTTGTTTGTATTTTCAAAACTCTATAATTACAGGTCTCCTGTCTTTTTGCATTATATCCACTTGGGACAAAGATGGCAAACAGGAACAGGTTTAAAGCTGTGACAGCATGTGTGTTTATATGCACCACAAAGCAGAGATGGGAGAAGCTACAGACTTCAGATACAAACTTTCCCCAAATTTCAAATGGTTTTGAACTGTCTAGAGTATAAGTGCTGCATTGCCTTCTTCACTAGCTATTATTAATATGCTTTCTTTGGTTACTGCTTTGAAAATTAATTCTTGATCAATGGCAATTCTAGTTCCTGGTTTGTTGCTAAACACAGTCTTCATTTCTATCAGGTTTCCTTTTATTTTGTTCTGGTATGATCTTGGTTTAAAATCCAGCTTTCCAGTTAAAAACAAATAATACATACATAAATAAATAAAAAGCCACATCCAATTATTTTCTCTCTGAATATTACACAGAATTCTCTTCTTTGAAATACACACAGATTTAGACTGCATTTATATATAAAAGTCTGAATCAACACCCATCCCAAAATGCATGCCTTTCCTCACTAGGAATCATCAAAAAGCAGATCCCAGTTTTGTGCAAGTAGGACTCAACAGAAGGGTGGAACTGAAGTTTTTCCATCTGAAACTTTCCCTATCCAACCTGGCCAAGAAGCCAACACAGGCGTAAGTTCAGCAACTAAAGAAGGAAAGCAGAAGTCTTCCATGTGGGAACAACAAAATCAGCTCCCATTTAAGTGATCTATCCAAAAAATCCACAGAAGAGGGTCATCTCCATAGCTATGGAATGAGAAGGCTCATTAGAGCTACAATACAGGCCAAGGCCGCTACCATTTCCTATTGAATGCATTTACAGCTGTCACAAGGCTGTCAATCACAAAGGAATGCAGCTGAGATTTATAAAAAGTGACTAGCCACTTCAGGTGGTGGAAACCAGTGGCACCTGATTTTTTGCCACTCTAACAGGACCCAATCATAGCAAATGCTGAGTACCTCCCTTCTGAAAAAATTAGGTGTCCTAAGTGTACCTCATTCTGGGGACTCAGATAATTGATGCCCTCAAAATGACAAGTCATTTAGAAAAGTCTCCGCCTATACCTTTGAAAACAAGCAAAAATACTGCATACACACTTGTGCAGGTACATACAAACTCCCCTTCAAAATCTTCCTACATCTGCCTTGCTTTTAAGCAATCCCTGTTACATCACTGTTAAATACTGTGCCTAGGAACACTCTCCCCATGCACATCTAAGAAACAAAAGTAAAGTAAAAAAATTCCCCTTTATCTGCAACACAGAATTGACGAATACAAGTATTTGTCCTTTAAGCAAGTTAAAACCAATTAATTACAATAAGTGCATCAAGGAATTAATTTTCAGTAGATGCAAATTATGTTCATTACTTGTCATACACAGGATGCCTGACAGTTTCTTTTTCCAACCTCATTCAGCTGCAAGTTAGTAAAATGACTGAATTCAGTAATGCATTTCACTCCCCCCCCACAGGAACTGTACACACACTTTTAATAATTAAACAGTGCTCATTTGGGGTGATCCTTCTCCCCTCCACAAACACTGGTTGGATTTACATATAGAAAATATTTACTGCACAAGGCAAACAAACAGAAACATAATTAGCCCTTTGGAACTGAGATGTTATTTAACTCAACTAATTTAAAAGATATGAAGCAAAAGCTAGGGTTAGCAGCAAAGTCACAAATGTCCCTTTTCTGAAGCCAATATTGCAGTAATTATATTTTATACAAAGAAGAGTGACTCACAGATCTATTTTTTAATGAAAATTGTCTGCAAAAAATCTGTACTTAAAAAAAGAAGATGTTTTAGGTCATTTTAAATAGAAGTGCTTTCTGTTTTGTGGGAGTGCAAAGTCATTACAGTTCCAATTCCATGTTAGAATCAAGGCACTCAACTTCCTACACTCACACTAACAACCTGCCATACATAATTGCCTAGGAAGAATTACTGCAT
The DNA here is from genome assembly GCF_001723895.1 of Crocodylus porosus. NCBI lineage: Eukaryota > Metazoa > Chordata > Crocodylia > Crocodylidae > Crocodylus > Crocodylus porosus. The sequence goes on from NW_017728947.1 coordinate 95,805,313, forward strand.
TCTTGTCACCCCTCTAATGATTTGCTGGTATACTGACAAATAGATCCTCCCAATGAAATCCACCATGCATGCAAGAATAAGAACCAGGTGATGCTAAGAAACATTGGCTTCAGACAAAAAAGACTTACTTTGATGAAGCCTAATTCAGAATTTATTAGGCATTAACAAATTAGGGGAGTCAGAAATGGAGCAATCAAGGGGCCAGGTGGGAGTTCAGCTGTGAAGGAAAAGAAAGGCATCTTCAGTCGTTATAGCACAGACATTATTAGTTTGTACCAAGATAGAGGAACATGGTAGATGAAGTTTAATGTTCTTCATAACTATGGAACCATGCATCAGCCTGAACTGCATAAGGCAGTAAGATCATCATCATAAAAAACAAAGAGAACATAAAATTAAGCACGTTTAAAACCATACGCTGGACAACAACTGCTACCTGCCAGAGACAGTTAGCCTACCTGTTATTCTTTCTATCTGCTAGGATGGAAGCATCAGCCTTGCCCATCTCCTATGGGCTATATTGGTACTCTGTTGTATCCACTGGAGAATGCCATGTGAGAAACTCCTGTTACTAACAGTTATCTTTTAATAGTATCTAGAGGCCTTAATGAGGTCAGGATCCCGTTGTCCTTGGAGGGGTAGACGCATGCAGTAAGACACTGCCCAAAATTTTAAACGGTGCTGGACTTGAAGTCCCTTTTCAGTTTCACTATTGGTTAACAGGAAATTTAGAGAATATGAAGCTTTGGTTACTGCAAAGTAGTAGAAAAATCTCTTCGCTACCTTGGTAAAATTCAAGACATATTCTGTCTGTAGAGTCTACCAATATAGTAATATCAGTAACAGTGATAAACAGCTCCAAATAATAGTAGGGTCTTTGTGCAATGCCCAGCACAACAACGCATAAAAACCAGTGCCTGCCCCAAACTGCTTAGAATCTAGCCAAGCTCAGGCACACCAAGGTTGGGTATTATCCCGTTTTACAGATCCAGTGCCACAGACATAAATCTGTCTTCTCTCCAGCAGCTGTCATTACAAAGCACAAGTTAGAACCACCACAAAAGACCTTTTAACAACAGGTTGCATAGAAAGTGGCTCTGGGTTTTATTTTGGTTTGAGACTCGAACACGGAAAAAAACCAAAAACAAAATCAACCATAGCAATTGCAGTTTCAGAGAAACTAAATAAAACCCCCAGAAAACCACTGGGGGGGGCGAGAGGGAAGAGAAAACAGCCCAACATTTAAAAGGTGGTTAAATATATAGTACTAGGCACTATAGTACTATATCACTCTGTTCATCTTTAGATGTACCAACATAGCCTGGAGGACTGCAAATTGCAGAAGTAATTACAGTTAGAGGTGGAACCTTCAGTCACTGCAAGAAGAACTTCTCAAGAAACAAGACACGCGTTATCATGTTCCAGGACAAAGAGGAGTGAATGTTCAGGCTTTAAAAAAAAAAAAAAGGGGGGGGGGGAAGAGAAGAAAAGAAAAGAAAAATGGATCCCCACATTTTAAAATGTGAAACAAGCAGCTGAAAGGATGACAAACTCTACGGCTCCCACTATACATTATATTTATGGTATGACTATCATGTTGATAGTATCATTTGATATATATATGTAAAACATTTTTTATGGCTGACTTTATATGGCAATTTAAATTGAATGTGAAAACATCAGGGCCAAGGCCAACAATCGGATGAACAGGCACCACCAGGTTTTCAATTTGCCAGTGAAGGGGGGCTCTGGATCGTGATCCCTGGCCCCCCCTGCACCAGCAAATAGAAAGGGCATGATTGGGATCTGATCCCCCATCCCAAATTTGTGTCTTTTGCAACACACATGGTATGGCAGGAGGCATGATTTGCATGTGCCAGGAGTTCAAGACAAAGCTATATTGCAAGGGCGATCACAACTGGGAGAGACAAGTCCACAGCAATAGATGAACCATCTACAATTGTTTATAACAAACCAAATTTAAAAATCACATCTGAAAGACTGAATAATTCAACAAAAGAAAGGAAGAACATAAGGCCTATGGAACAGCAATGCACAGACTTCTCAACATCAGTAAATTATCAAACAACTCACTGCTGAATTTGAGTTGCAATCAACAGAAAGAACAAGGGGACATTTTAATCTGTATTTTGCACAACACCCCATCTTTGTGGGGTATGTGAACCACTGGTGAAGACTATATAACCTATACCTCTGCATCACATTCAACTGTGAACAAGCTTTTAACTCAGTGGGAAGGGATTAAGAAGAACTCTGCAGATCCAAAGCATAGATCAAAGTTATATTCAGCTTTTGGGGAAAATATAAATACAAGAGTCCTCTACAAATTCAAGCACTACAGAGGATGATAAAAACAAGCAGCTAGGAAGACAAAAGCACACTGTTTCATAAAAGTGTCTTAAGATTCTATATATATATAAGATCATCTTAATACCTTTATCAGGAGCTGAAATGACTTAGCATCAACTAGCAAAGGTATTTTCACATTAACTGCAGAAGCCACATCACAAACGGAACCAAAAGGAACTTCCATCAAGCTGAACACAGAGCGGATATGGCAAAACGGAGTACTAAAGAAAATACAGATATATAACCTCATCAGGTTCTTTGACAGAGAGAAATCAAACTACCACTTAATATATATATTAAGAAGATTTAAACAAGTGTAATACAAGACTCTGATCCAAATTCCAGAGGTCACTAGGCATCTTTCCAGTGATTTAAATGGGCCCAGAGCCACATCATATCAATAAAAGTGTTTAGAACCTGATCCAAAAAGTTAAAGTCATTTATTAAGGAAATGAATAAAATACCTTTGCACTCCAAGATAGGGGAAGAGACAGCAGCAGGGGTGATGTCCATGGGGCAGAACACAATTAATGGCAACAAATGTCATGCAACAAATGAAGTACATAACAAGCTAAAAGGAAAAAAAAAAAAAAAAAAAAAAAACTGTGAAAGACTGGTAAAAGTCTTTTAGTGAATGCCTGCAGTTACAACAAAGAAAGCCAGATACAACTTTGTTATATGTATTAGTGCAGACTGAGAGGGCCTGGGTAGAAGGCTGTAGGTAAGAGAGCAAATACTTTTGAATCCAGCCAGCATCCATCTACTTTTAAGTAGACTAGTTAAGGACACTGACAGCAAACCTTTTGCTACGCTGGTTTCCATAGAAATACTCAGCATCAAGAATCAGAAATGCCAAAAGGGTTACCTTTTTTTAAAAAAAAAATAGTTGTTTTTATTGATCTGCTTTGACTTGTCCTTTTTATCCTAATCCCCTCCTTTTATAAAATAAGTGCCTAGTGACAGTGTGGCACAGCAGCAGCTCTGCAGGTTACTCTCATATCTGCACAGCACAAGCTTCATTATTATTCCAGGGCTAGGCAGACAGCTGTGCCAAACCCACGGGTATGGGACACTCCAGCTCAAGGAGGCTCTCTCCACCCCTCCTGAGACCATCTGAAACTAGGGGCACATCTACACGTGTGCTTTACTGCACAACAGACTAATTTACTGCACAATAAAGCATCACCATCTATACGTGCACAGCAATTGGGCCGGTATAGACCAATTTACAGGTACTATCCAGCAGCAGAGTAAATAACTGTGCTTAAATGCATGTGTAGACAGTGACATTAGGATTAGTTTACTTTGGCTCAAATTGCACAAGAGTTTATTCAGTCACATTAGTTGCACATGTAGATATGGCCAGTATGGTGTCTAATGCTCCTGTTGCAGTGGCAAAACGCAGGAACAGCTTAGTTTTGACTGAGCTCTGCAGTGGAAAGAACTTCAACTCCCCTCAGGAGCCAGAAGCCCCCTTTCCCCCTTTACCGTGGACATAACTGGGCTCCTCGTCAGCTCTCTTCTCCCCCATCTGCTGTTCTTCTGGCTTGTTTCACAAACACTCGCACCGCATTTTCCCCTCTGCAGGAGGCCAGATCCATGACAAGTTTACCATAGAGGTTTGGGGCTATTGCAAGGGAAGAAAGAAGGCCACACAACATCTTGAACCATCCTACACCAAGAAGAAAGAGCAGCTGAACTGCTTTGCAGAGTGACCCGAGTTTCCTTGACCTGGCAAGGCTACATACAAGTTCTACTGAAGGAATACAGATCACAGGGCAAAAGGTAAATGGCCTGTGGCCTGAGGTGGCAAGCCCTCTAGTCACAACTGCTACTCCCAAAGCCACATGTTCGTAGCTTTGGGAGCCACACTATGATAATATCACACAAGCTAGTCCCAAATACAAAACGTCAACAGGCCAGAGAAATGGCTAATACATCACTGAGGAGTCAGATCCTTTAAAACACCATGAAAACCAAAGAGTTGCATTCTTCCCTGGTTCAGAATGGTTTCACCAGGCTGCACAGTAACAGAAATCCAAGGTCCACCTGTTGTCTCATCTTGTACCTAGAATATAAGGTCTTCCCAGCCAGAGCAGCTTTTCTTTCGTGGTTTGTACAGAACCTAATACACTGGGGTCCTGATCTAGTACTGGGGCTCCCAAGAAATACCTCAGTACAATGATAATAAATAATAGTCCACCTCATGATCAGGAAACAGGAGCCTAAGGTGTCAGAGGAAGGTGCAGGACTGTGTTCAACAAGACGGCATTATGAGACCTCTATCATCCTAAAAAGTGATAGTGTCAATGAGACAAGGGAAGGTAGGTCACAGTGTGTTAAAAAGTAGCTTTAATTCCACATCTTTCACTCCCTATGCCAGGGGTGCTCAGCTGTCAGCCTGTGGCCCAGATCCAGCTCCTGGTGCCATTTCATCCAAATTGTAAGGCACCCCACCATCCATGGACCACACCATGGGCTACGGCTTTGTATACTAGATTGGGTGTACGAGGTCCTGGCGCCCAATCCCAACACACAGGGGCAAGTCAAGGTTGTGCAAGCCTGATCCAGACCTGCAGGGCCAATGCTGGTACACGGGATCCTATCCAGTCCACAGACTGGTGTTGCATCACTCGTCTGGCCCGCAGGACCAAAATGTTGAGCACCACTGCCCTGTGCAAAAGGCTAGACTGTATGCCCTGTGCAGGGGTAGCCAGTAGTCTCATTTTAATTTATGATAGAGACAGTTGCTTTTGCTAGAGTATTAGTCCTATTCTTTAGACATGCATAGAGGTAGGGGCGGGGGATTTGCCCTTCAGAAGCAGGAAGAACCAAACAGCCCCTATTTAGAGACTTATTCTGATCAGCTCTTGCAACAGCAACATAAGAAAGGAGAGGTCTTTCATGCCCTTCAGTGTCCAATTACCACCTGATTTAACAGACAAGAAAGACTTTAGGGTGCCTACACACAAGCTAGGAAGCTGCTCCAACGCGCTGTAATTACAGCGAATCAGAGGAGACACAATTAAAATTGGCAATTACCACCTTCAGTAACTATCACATTCTAGCCAGCCTCCATGTCTTATGCATCAGCAGCTCCGCACTTCAGAACGGTGGTAGAGGCACTTTAAATAAAGCTCGTTCAATAAGCTTTAGATAAAGCACGCCTGCCACCATTTTGAAGCATGGGGATGCTGATACAAGATGCTCAGAGCTTTAATTAGAACGGCTCTCAGAGCCACTCTAATTAAATACCTCCCACAGAACACACATAAAAACACCATTAGATGCTACAGCACTAAGTGCCTCAACACCACTTCAGACCAATCAGTATCCCAAGATCATTTCCCAGCCCGCCCACCCCATTCACAAATAAAAACATTCATGAGAAAAACTGAACTGACATGGTCTCAAACCTCCCTCAGGTAAAATGGTGCTTTACCAACATAGACAAGTTACGATACTTCTGTTTCTATGAAGAGCAGCGTGCTCACACAACTGTTAATTCAAAACATACAGCTAACCTTCCTCTTTTTTCACAATTCAGTAGGCAATGGGAAGACAGATTCTCTGATACAGCGTTACTTCTTTCTGCCAGCAGTTATCTATTTGCAGAAATGGGTCAACTTCCTCTGGGAAGACTTGTTAGTATGTGAGTGCCTACCAGTGCTGCTTACAGTTTTCTGTCCATTACACATGCAGTGAAACCTCTGCACATAACGATTTCTATGAACAGAAATCCATATAACCAATACACGTTACAGATAAGGTTGAGCATCTGCACTCTAATCCACCTCAATGCTACAAGCAGTGATAGCTCGTGTTTTGCAGTGCAACGAGTTTCCAGGATAGAGTAACCATGAATGAGCGTGGTGTTTCAGCCTTAAGTGGCTTTCCTTGAGTCACTTAAAATGTTACTTTAAATGGGTTTTTAATCCATTCACTTGCTTTATTCTGTGGTTTGGAAAGTATAGCAAGATGCTGGTGCCAAGGCTGTGGGTTTACGTGCTGCCCAACAATGGAATTCCTCCCTCTCCCCTTCAGAGCACCTGCACACAAGGCAGCCCTGATGAATAAAGTCAGAATAGCCAGGACGGACTGCAACAACAGATCTCATCTGTGGTTTATCCGAGCGCCCACAGGTAAGAGTTCCGGCCCCACTCTTTCTAATGCACCAGGCAGCAACAACAGGCAACTGGAACTGTCAGTCACTGTGGTTTGTGGCATATCCTAAGGCAGGGTGGCCAACCTACACTAGGGGTGCCACAAGTGGCACAGGCAGCCTCCAAGTGTAGCATGCAACAGATCAGGAAGGGGACAGGCAGCGCAGCAGCAAATAGGGCAAGGAGCAGAGGGCAGAGCAGGAGGATCAGGCAGAGAGCACAGAGTAGGGAGCAGAACAGCAGATTGGGCAGAGGAAGGGAATTGGCATGGCATTTAGGGAGGATGTGGAGCTAATCTGTGATATGCTGGCCAGTGAAGTTGGCTGACACTATCCTAAGGCGTGACCACAGACACCGCAACATAACCCACGTGCTCCTCTTTTCCCATTTCTGTGGTCATTATGGCCACAGAAAAACATAATTATCCCGTAAGCTTTTAGAAGTCCATTACTTACCTGCGATACCTCAACCAAGTACAACTCAGTTCAGTGCCTGTGCTCCCTCAGTCCCTCCCATGTGCTAAATACTAGCCAAACCTGCATTTTGAGTAACAACAACTGCCACTTAATCAGATCACTGTTTCACAGAATCCACTTTTATTTGATCAAAAGCTCCCAGGGGAACCAAGTCATTTACACTGTAAGGAACACAGCTCACTTACTTTATTTTTATTGCTTATGACAGATGTAAGTGGATAATTTCATCAAGAAAACTGCCTTTTAATTAATTGGGAGGTTTTGCTCCCCAATAAGATAGCTAAGAACAAAATGTCTCTTTGGAAAGGGGAGCCAAAAGTATGAACAAGATTGAAAAAGAACAACAACAGAGAGATGCCACATAGTAGGGCATAAATATCCAAGGTAGATACTACGAAATGCCAATGCCCAATTTAAACATCAAGGGCCAACATTTCGTAAGTACAAAGCAGTCAAAACTCCCAGGGGAGTATGTACTCAGTACCAATGGATGCAGGAGGTAAGAAAGAGTCAGCCTTTGTGGTGTCTTAAACTGGTCACACAAAATATGGAGATACCCCAAATTAATGGACAATGATTATCTGGTCTCAAGAGACCCAAACCACAATTTTGGTGTCAGCATCTGAAACCTCACCATTTTTAATACCACATTAAGACTACAATAGGAAACTTACAGATTTTTTTTTATTTTTTATTTTTGGGGGGGAGGGTGTTTTAAAAGAAGAGTGATTTTGGTCAGGTCTTACATTCCCAGTTTCAGCCCACAGTAAGGTTTCTTACTTATCCCCAAGGGATCAGTAGCTCCTGCTTTGCAGTACTAGAAAATCTGTCATGGCAAATATAGCAGTACCAAAGAATTAATATTTGTAAAGCACTGTGAAATTGAATATTGTCAGCATCACAGGATATTATATTGGTCAAGTTGCCAAACACCCATCCAGTGCCTCCTTGCTGAGAGGGTCCTTTTGGCTCATAATGAAGAAAAAGGCTCTCCATGAAATTAAAGTCAGGGTTTGGATTCCACTGCCTTCGATTCATAATTCACATGGGGGGGGAGGGGAGGAGGAAAATGTGGGTGTGAACAGCAGAGCTGTTTGATCCAAGTCACTCTCTAACAGGATACCACTGATACCAAACCAAAATGCCTATGCCCTAGAGATATGGAGTGGTCCCCACACTTATATCCTTGGTTTCTTCTGAACTGTTCCCTGACTCCATCTCTTTTTAGTGTCTCAGGCCTCATAAATATGCACATTTACTATAAAGCATTAATTACATATGCTCTAATACAAACAAAGAACTTTGGCCTACAGGGAATGGGAAAGACAAAGGAAGAAAGCAGCACAGTAGTGGCTACATGTCAGATCAATGCCAACCTACAGGGAACAACTATTTCTTTTTAATAAATGTTTCTTTGCCAACATTTTAAATATATTATATTGTACCCTCTAGTAAAATATGGGAACATTTACAAGTGGGAATCAATAAAACTAGTGATCTTCCCACCTCTCTCCCTTTAGAGATAATTCTTCTTCTGTTGAAGTGGATAGCAGTGATGCACTATTACAGCAGACATATTAATCAATAGCCTAAATGCCAGATTTACAGGTTTCCTGCAGACCTTTAGGACCACTTGTTTTTTTAAAGAGTCAAATCTACTGGTGTGGGTAGATAAATACATTAAAATGACATCAAACTGAAGAGAGGCAAGGAGGTACTGAAAATAGCAAAACCAGTTAGGGACAAATTGTGTATGCAGAACATACAACTGCAATGAAAACTCAGTGAGAACCTCCAAGGACAAAGTTTAGCCCATAAGGGAGAAAAAAAAATAGTCCTAGACCCTTGTGCGTGCTGGGAATTACTGCATCTGCCTTGCTGCTAATCTCTAGCAATGAGAAGAAGAGCCACAATTTGTATTTGCCCTTATTCCAAGCACAGCTCAGCTGAACTAGTGCAAATCAAAGCCAGCTGGACTTTTGACAAAGTATCCAGAGTAATGATAGATTTAATGTACTTCTACCATTAGCAGATTGTGTCATCACCCATATTTATACCATATCTGTTGTTAGCATTTAGTGTCTGGAGTACACTGACTTTCTACTAGGGCCCCCACATGCTACAAAACTGAGAAGCATTTAAAATAAAAAAAGGAGTGGGGAGGAGGGAAGGCAAGGAAAGAGCATATATATGACAGAGTATGCATGTTCAGGAGAGGAGAAAAGGGATGAAATGCATCTTCTCACCTTGGACTTGACCTATGGCCTTTAAAGTCAACAGGAAGATGTCCAGTGGGGACTTAAAAAAAAACAACCCCTTTCATTTCTAACACTTGCTTTGATGGAAGGAGAATGGGACGGATGGCTGTGGTTTAGACTCCTTTTACTTGTGGAAACCTCATCTAGATGTTGTTTAACCAACCCAGTGTTTTTGACTCCACAAGGCCGCTGCCCAGCTGAAACCAGTTCTGCTTAGTGCATGGGAAAGCCTCAAACAAAATTGAAGGGAAGGGCAATGCCATTAGGCCCATGCAATTTCAGTATCGTATCTCATAGTCATAGAAAGACAGGGCTGGAAGCAGTGGTGGCCTTAGAGGTGTTGGGGCCGTGGGCAAGAGTCATTTGGGGCCTCTTAGAGGCTTAATTTTGATGACCTATAAGTGAGTCGGACATTTTCAATTTCAATTTCACTTTGCCCTATCCATAAAACTGCAATATAAGTATTTTAATACAATATTGATAATACAAATATTTTGTGTAATTGATTTTTAAAGTGTGGGGCCCCAATGGTCACCCAGTTTGCCCTCCCCTAAGGCCACTACTGCTGGAAGGGACCTCCAGAGGTCATCTAGTCCAGCCCCCTGCCTGAAGCAGGAATGGATCATCCCTATCCCAACCATCTCATACAACCCTAATCAAAATTCTATAAGAGAGTACCACCAGCCCTGACTCAACATAGACCTCACACCCTAACCTGCCACAGGTAAAGCAGGGGAGCCACTGTCAATGTCCTGCTCCTATGAAATTTTGTCAGTATATGCTCAAGAGGTCCCCAGTAAATGGCCATACCCCCGGCTACAGAGAAAGGCAAACCCCCCCAAATCTGGGTGAAAATTCTTTCCTGACCCCAAATATGACTTTTGGTTTGACCCTGAGCAGATGGGCAAGACCCTTTAGCCAAGAACCTTCAGCTTTGCTCCCAGCAAGAGCACTGGTACACCCCAGTCAAAGTCCACAGCCTCAGCTGTAGCCAATACCCAATGTCTCTGGGAAACCTGTAAAATCACTAGTGATTCTCAACCAAAGTGTCCAACACCCTGGGGTACTGTCAGATCCTTTGAAGAGTGCTGTGAAGAGATAAGCAGATAAGCTAAATAAATAAATTCAGTCTCAGGCTTGTCCCCACATGATCACCCTCCACCCCCACTGCCCAATGCCTTTACAAAAAGGTAAGCACATGTAATACAGAAATTTGTTTCTGAAGCTGGGTGCCACCCAATTCACAGAAATTATGAAGGGGTGCCTTCAGTTCAGTGAGGGGTCCCTCAAATCCACAAAGGTTGAGAAACAAGTCCTGTCTTGGACTCTGTCACACCTACCTTTCAAATAACCATTTGTGGGACATTTACTGTTTGGGATGTGCAGGCAGAGCGCTTTCTAGTCCACCAGCCGTACCAAGAAATTAAACCCTAGCATTAAACCACTGCTGCTCTGCAGTGAGGCAAGAAAGTAAACAAGATTTCCAGTACGTAAATGAGCTTCTGCTTTCCATCATGCACCTTCCATTTTATCCAGTGCAAACAGAAAGAGTCCCCTTAGTGCAGAGGTTTCTCATCGTCAGCTCAGCTACAAACTTGACTTACTGGATTCTTTCTGTTCACCTGTCTCACTCTCCCACATTGTATTGCAGTCTTAATAAAATTCCAACACAGTCCCAGGCAAGCCTCAGTGCCAGACTTCTTGCTGTCAGTCAAAAGTGGTCAGATAAGAGGCTACATTTGCATATGCATTCACCAGCTTTTCCAAAAGCACATTCAGTCATATGGCCTTCACTGAATACTGATGCTATCCAAGGACGAAAACTACTTAAGTCATTTTACAGCCCTGCTACCTAACTGGCCAGATCAGGCTTATTTGCATCTCACCAAGGATTATTAGTTTGAAGAGTATTGATTATATCTGCCCCATCAGCAGGTATTAAGCTAAGCAAGATCCCAGTGAGAAGTTTGTCAGGATTTGCCCCAAGGGACCACCTTGCACATCTCAAACCACAAAAAAAACCCAAGGGACTAATGCAGCTGTGTATTCTCGCTCTCTCTCTCTGGGAGCCAGAGATCCATTTTCTCCTAGGTGGTTACTTTCACATACAGAAATGGAAGCTTAATTTCAACAGACTGAGTTTCCTTGAAATAATCCTATCAGGGCAAAGTTCCTCACACACATGCCCTGTGGGAGAGAGCAATGCTTCTGTCCTCTAAACCCATTGTTTCCTCATCCTTCCTATTGCCAAGCATATCCTGAGAGAACTGCTGCAGGTCAAAGGTATCCATGTTATGGCCCCTTGCTTCTGCAATGCATTCGGCATTTTATACCTCTTTAGCAGTATCATCTTGCAGAGCTGAATGGATTTCCTCATCCACAGGCAGAGAGAAAACCCAGGCAAGTTACTTCACAAGCTGCAGTCACTTGTGTCAATCTTCCTGGTAAGAGAAGGGTTGGGCAGGGCACTCCCATCCTACAACATGCGACACTTAATGGCAAGTTGGAGGGAACAGATGCATAGGGGAAAGTCGGCATGGAAAGGTAACATTCCTCAATCCCACACCCATGCCCCACTGGCCCAGCAAGTGCAGGCTCTCTCCTCCCTGCAAAAGCAAAGGGAGGCAATTGCCTGTTTTTCTGCAGTGCCCTTGGGATCTAAGCAGTAACATCAGGGCATTCCAACAAAAATACATGCTTACGCAGGGCATTAGCAAGCAATCCAAGTTACAAAAATATACCCGGTTAATGTGAATGAGACAAACTCAGCCCTGAGGTCATTCTATTGAAGTCAGTAGAGAGACACCTATGGGAATTTGGCTTGGGGTATAAAAAAGAGCTTTCTGAGGTTCTCTTTCCACAGAACAGAAATTTAGTATTAAACGTTGCCAAATGCACATCAGACAAAGCATCTCAAATGTAAGCAGCAAAGCTTCATTAAATAAGATCCAAACACCTGCTTCAAAAGCCTAGGTAGTAGCACACATTTACAAACTGATTCAGACTCATGACTGAAGGATAGGGAGGGAAGAAAAATATTTCAAGAAACTGCCTATGTCCTGCAATTCCTGATGGCAGCACCAGACTCTAAATCACTATATCCTCTCCTGGGTTAAGTGTGCTCTGTTCAGCTGTCCTAGGGGAAACAGATTTTGCAAAGGAAGACAGAGGGGTGAGGCATTTAGGGTAAGCAGCGCTCAGGGATCAAGCTGGTAAGTGCTGAGTGGCTGCAGAGCCCACTCATGTCCCTCCTGAGGCTTCCAAGTGCATAACCAGTGCCTGAGGTTAAGGGGCCAAGTCCTCCGCTCCCCCCAGAGGGGCCACGACTCCTTCCAGCTGAGGGCTCAGTGACTTGGCAACTCTGCCAAGCCACCCTGTGCTCCATGGTACGGTTCTTGCTACAAGACAATCCCTTGCTCTCTTTGAACACAATATTCCCGCATTTGGAACATGGTGAGGTTGATCGTGTCAGCACCCCCCTTTCTTCTGCGACATGTCACTCAAGCCTGACTGTCACAAGCGGGCAGTACTGAGGCTGAAGTTTCCAGGCATGGAGAAGGGAGCTGCTGTAGCATGCACCCCACTTACTAGAGAACAGCCAAATCATACCAAATATCCTGGATGTAAAGGGGTTTGAGGAAGCTAAAAATGGCTGAGCAATATACAGAAAATTAAGCAGAAGCATGATTTCTTATCATTTTATCTCATGAAAACTGCTCCCTTTGGAAGTTCTTCAGGTCTAAATGTGAAATCTTTTCGGTTTCCAGAATACTTCCCCGCTTCCTGCTCCCCCCTCAACCAACATATTACAGTTTTGAAGTCAATTCAGGATGGACTGTGAACTTTGATCATAAATCCCCAGCTGAACAGAAACTTTGCCTGAATGAGAACAGCAGAAAGAGGCCTGTCACAACTCTACGGCAAGATTGTTCCATCCTGACCGTGTTTGTGTTTTACAAACAACAATCCCGTCCTCACAGGCAGCTCTGCTTCAGAGGAGGGCAGTGCCAATCTCCATGCACTCAATGCCCTGCTTAGCTTCTAAGCACTGTTCAGCTGGACACAGACAGACCGTCTGCCAGCGAAAGCCCCATGGAACTAACAGGTGATGGTTTTATCCATTATTGGGTGGATGAGGATTTAGACCACTGTTTCCAACAGCCCAAACTCTGCTTTTCATCCAGCTCAACCGACCAGCAAGCAAACAGCTAAAGATAAAACAAGCACTAAAGGGTGGGGGTATATGGGTTAGGAATCAATGTTTTAGTCCAGGAAAAAAAAAAAGAGTTGTCTGCCAGGATTTAAAATAAAAACATGCATCCCACAGCCCCAGTCATTAACAATGCACTCAATGAGCATTTAAACACCAGTACAACTCATCAGAAGAACTCTGCTTTGCACTAGTCATCAGATTAACAGGTTTCATAAAACCACAGATAAACACAGGGGGGTACAGCTCCATATTTCCCAGAAGGGCAATTATCTCTTATTCTAATACTGCTGCTGCTTATCATAAATGATGACATGCATTCCTACGGCACTGCCTGTCTCAAAGCACTGTCCAAACGTTTATACAACACTCCCTTGAGGCAGATATCATTTATCCCTGTTTTATGGAGTCACAGAGAGGTGAAAGTCGCTTGCCAAGGAAATTAGTGGCAGAGGTAAGGAAAGAACCTGAGAGTCAACCTGCACCTGACTCAGTCCCATAACCACTAGCGATTGCTTCCGTCTCTATAGCAGGGAAGCAGAGATATAGTAGGAAAGAGGAACAGACTTACCATTGAGGCCATTGGGGATACTCCTGTGGTGAAGAGGTGCAGACAAATCGTCCATAGATCTCCTTATGGCTCCAGCTTTGTTGTCAACAGGTTTGTGATGGTTGAGGTGATGGTGGTGGTGATCTGGGCTCCCTGCACTGCCGGTGCTCGAGGTGCTACTGCCATCCCCCACATCCCTGGTGCCAGAGCCCCCATTCAAATTGGTCAAACTGGCCTGGCTGTCTATGGAGCTCCTGGAGCCAGCTCCATTTCTCTCTTCGTCTAACATGAGGACTATCTCCTTCAGCTCCATGTTCTCCCTCATGAGGGACTCCTGCTTTGCCTCCAGCTCCTTCAGCTTCTGCTGATACACCCCAACTTCCTTCCACATCACGCTGGCCGTGTGCCGCCCAAACCTCTGCCATTCCCTGGACAGCTTCTTGCCCTTCTGCCGATCGTCATCCAAGAAACAGCAGAGCTCTCTCAGTTCGTGGTTGTCGTCCTGCAGTTTCTGGTTGACCTCCTTCAGCCCCCGGATCTCGTGCAGGTGAACCTGCAGCCTCCGGTTCACATCCTTCATTAAGTTGCCGTGCTCCACCATCAGGTTCATTTTCTCATTCTCGACTTTCCGCAGCCTTTTCACCAGCTCTTCCTTGCTCCATCTCATCAATTCCTCCTCAGATATTTTGCTCAAGTCTTCTTTCGACTCCTCCAAGGAAATTTTGGCCATGTTCCTGTCTAGAGCAGTGTCTGTTTGCGAGGAAAAAAAAAAGATCCGATTTTCCCCCTGGGGACTTAGTAAAAAAAATATATATATATGTTTTGGGGGGAAGAAATATTACAGCTCTTCCAAGCGGACCAGGCAGACAAGGCCAACACATCCAAACCAGACTGGTCCCCCCACGGCCCCCATGTCAAAACCAAGCAAACAATGGATTAAAAGAGAAAAGCAAGGAGCGGGGAATTGGGGTGCAAGTGTGCCAAGTGAATGGATGCACTTCCCCTGGGCGCACCCCCCAGCCTCTGCCTTTCACTTGTTCGCCTGCACCCCACCCCTCCGGCGCCGGCAATGCAAAGGGGAGCAGGAGCTGCGGATAAAAGCGCAGCCCGGCTCCAGGCACCCAGGGAGGCTGAAGAGCTGCTGATGCAGGAGAGGGAGAGAAACCTGCCCCTGCGCTCCCGGATGATGTCAATGCCTTTGTACCCGGCGGGCGGGGCGCCGAGCTGTTCTTCGGAGACGACGACTACGACGAGGACGTGATGGAGGAGGAAGACCTGGAGGTGGAGGTGGAGGAAGAGGAGGAGGAGG
>NW_017728947.1:95820748-95837230 GCF_001723895.1 Crocodylus porosus
ATGCGAGCGCGGCTCGGCGCTTTCAAAAAAGCAGGTACAAAGGCAAAGGTAGGGTTGGGGCGCTCTTAAAGGGACCTCCTTCGTCTGCTCGCGCTGGGGTTGTTTCCCGCGCCGGGGGGTTCTTTGTGTCCATTTTGCAGGTGGGAAAACGGAGGCAGGGAGCCGCCTGCAGCCTCAGGGCAGAGCCGGGAGCGCAGCCCCCCTGTGCTGCTGGCCCAGGTCGCGGGGGATAAGCAGCGGCTTGAGGCCCAGCGGCAGGGGTTGCCCAGGGTGGAAGAGCCGGGGTGGGGGGCTCCGCGCCTGAGGTGCCAGTGTGGCTGGTTCCCGCGGGCTGCAGGTGACACTGGAGCGCCTGGTCGGGTCTTGGTCGTTAACACTGGTCGGTGCTGACCCCGGGCTGCTGGCTGCAAGGGGCAGGGGCAGGGGCAGGCATGTGCGCTAGTTCCTCTGAGTTCCCCACTTCTTCTGCGCTGCTTTGGGTGCCTCCTTGCACAGCATCTGATGAGGAGAACTTCAGCCTGTGAAACCCCGAGTGTCTGGGTCTGTGTCCCTCCGCTTTGGTTAGTCTATAAGGTGCCAGTCTCCCTGCTGCCTGCAGGCTAAGGCAGCTAACAATGCATCTCTACATGCCTTTCGATCATTTCATTGGCCTCTCAGCTACCAGATTTGAAGGACGCATTATGCGTGTCCTAGGCAGATAATCATTGTACCTTTGACTCCTGTCCAGATACAGCCAAGGCCCCTCTGCTTCTGTCCATGTCCTCCCACTGCCTTTCCCTTCCTCCCCACCTGCTCTTGTCCCACACGGCCCACCTCACTGTTTCTCTCCTCCAAGCAGCACCATGGCATCGATTGGCAGGCTCATTTCCCCAGCCCTTCTCCCTGGAAGGCCTGAGGAAGGGTACCGTGATACCCAAATGGCTTGCCTATATGTATCCCAGCCATACAGCTCAATACAAGATATCATCCACAAGTAATTTTGCCTCCACTCTCTTCTGTTCTCATGTTGGTTTCATATTTGTCCAAACCGTAATGTGGTTTTGGTACCAAGTCAGTTTTCTTTGTTAGCATGTGTCTCAGTGCCTCTCTAGCGCCTGTCACTGCACCTCTACAACTTCAGGATGAGCTACTATAACTGACTGGTGACTAGCCATTACAGGGCCCCCCACTGTGCTTGACCCAGAGAGAGTACTTTGTCTATTCCAGCCCTGGGCCAGGAAACTATAGCTGCTCTTGTTCTTAGCTCCACAAGCTCCCAGTTCAGTCCCCAGTATTCAGCCAGGACAGGGGCAGTTACACCACTACTCTGGTTGCTTGTAGCATGAGAGGCCAGCCTCACCCAAGGTTTTGTTACTATGCTAGCCAACTCTCTTACCACAATAATGCAACTATCTTAGACATGTCTTTGACCAGACCATACTGAAGGGCTGGTCACTTAAGTCAAGTGTCATCAGCCAGCATGAAGCTGCAGCTCCTGGAACTAGAAAAGGCCCTGGGGGACCTGACACAACATAGTCAGCTGTATGCAGTGGCCCAGACCTCACCCATTTCTCAAGAAGTGAATTAAAGGTGTGGGAGAGAGATAGGTCAGTTTTAGGTGCTTGGATCTTTCCAGTCCATTATCCAAGATGCCAGAGTAGTTATTAGGGTACCACAAGAAATATTACTCTTTGTTTTACAGCTCTTCCCCTTTTGAGGGCCATTCTCCATCATAACCTGAGGATTACTGGTCTGTGTGCTATGTCAGTTTGTCTATAGCTACAAGATTGGAGGATATGTCACAAATCTAGGCTAGGGTTGGCAACCTATAGCCTGTGGGCTGGATCTGGCCCATGCAGCTGGGGGGGTCTGGTGTGTGTGTGGGGCGAAATCTTTGCCCATACCATGGTTGGGTGGTGTGTGTGTGTGTGTGTGTAGGCTGCTTAGGAGAAGGGCTAGCCTTGGTGGGGCCACTGAGTTGCCAGCTTTGGCTTGAGAACTGGCATTTTTCAACCTGCAGCTAATGGCTTTCCCATCCCCCCTGAACCCAGGCAGGAGCATGAGGCAGGATAGGTCAGGGCAACCCAGGCCTGCAGTGAGTACAGAAGTCAGTGCAGGGCCTACATTTCCCCTAAGAGGAGGGTTGGCTCCACATAGATGGAGAAAGGATGGACTGTAGAAGGGATGGGAGCTACAGTAATTCAGCAGGAAAGAGTGAGGGAAGATTTGCAGAACTTGTTATTGGGTCTTCCTTGAGTAAAAAGCTAGCAGAGTGTTTTAATGTTATGCTGGTAGACTACTGGGTAGATCATACAGTGGTTTGAGGGTATCTCATAAAGGCTGCATAATAATAAATAATTATGCTCTGCCCTTATTGGCTGCTTCTGATCCAGAATATGTTGCTCAACCTATTTTACAGATGGAGAAACCAAGGCACAGAGAGTCTTGTATTAAATTAGTAGCATTTTATGGATGAAAATTCAAGTAAAGTTACCTTGTTGGACACTCACCAAGCTGCTGTGTTTGGGCCTCTCCCCTGAGATCTTTAAGTCTCCTGAGTCATAATTATTTATAAACTCCAGCAATGTGACTTCCCTTGGCCTGTCTGGCACAGTTCCTGGGCACAGGTTCTCTGTTTTTTACTTCTTCATGGAAATAGGACACTATAGTCTGTATCCCCTTGGGTGCCAAAACCAGCTTGATGCCTTTGATCCAGGGTTCTGGAGCATTCTTTGGACTTTGGTCAGTGTTTTAAGGAATTTTTCCTGCATATGGGTTCTCCTTTGAATCGTGGAGTCTAGTCTGTCCTGTTCCCTTCTTTAGCTGGTCAGAGATGGAAAAGGAGCCTCTTCTGCCCACGCCGCCTTCTTCTCCCTTGAGTTTCTCAAGCTTTGTCGTATTAAGACCCAGTACTGACAACTGATGTCTTGGTTCTGCTTTTGTGGAATTCTTTCAAATCTGAGTCCCGTACCCCTCCACCCCCACCCCATCGCAACAGCAGTCAGAGAACACCGGCCTTTCCTACGAGCCACTTCCATTTTTTGTTCCTCCTTCATTAAACTCTGTTCAGGTGCTGATAGGCTTTAACCACTGACCCACACATGAAGAGACGGACTAATGCTACTGCTGCATCTCTTTAATTCAAGGTGTAAAAGGAAGAACACAGTAAAAGTCAGTTGTCAGACATAAGGATAGTGACAGTTCATAAAATCAACTGGAATTCATAGGTTGTACATAGACAAATTCCCCAAGTCATTACATTGTGCCTCTTAACTTCCAATCTGTCCTCTGAACTATGCCACCTCTCTCCTGGTCTGCTTTAGCCGTGTGTCTTCTTCTGAAAGGGGAAATGCATCAGGACTCAGTTACAACTGATTCTGTTGGCCATTTCCCACATGATCTTACTTCATCTTAGACTAGAGCATCCTATTAGGTACAGATTCCTGAAAAAGCTTCAAGGAACCATCACCCTTCAGATCCAAAAGTATCATTAGTAAATTATTCATTTGACCCCAACAGTAACATAATGCACTCCTGGTCTCTTGACCTCTGTGAAAAATTGGTAAGGGCCTGTGGCCTTGGTTTGTTTCTGGGAAAGGGCAACATCATGTCTACTGCACTGCTTCTTGATACACAGAGCAGTGGCCCAAGGAGTTTCATTTTATGCCTATCAGTTGTATAGTGTTGAGTTTAATTCAATAAAGTTGCAGCCTCTTGAATATATTTCTGTGCTAGTGTGTGCTCATTCATTCCTGTCCCCTTCAAACTAAGACAGTTCCCTGGTCCTCATTAAAGCATGAGAGAGGGGTTTCCCTGCTCATTCCTTTGGATGAATATTGCTAATTCCATTGCTGCAAGGGAATGACATTTATCCCTGGCCCCTAAAGACTGTAGAATAATACAAGTCTGAGATGGAGAACACCTGTGTGTTCAGAGCATAGAAGATATCACACTTTACATTCCCAATATCACACATATCAAATGTTAATGTGAAAAGGGCAGGTGAGGTAAGTCTAGTGGAAACAGGGAAGTACATGGATCTGGTGAGACCTCAGCTGGGATTCTGTATACAATTCTGATTGTTCCTGCTCAAGAAAAATAAATGTGAACTGGTTTGGGTGCAGAGAAGAACTAGTAGGATGATCAGGGGGAAGGAGGGCCTATCTTGCAAAGGGAGATTAAAAGAGCTTAGCATGTTTAATTTAGCAAAACAAAGGTGGAGGAGGGGACAGAGTTGTTCTCCAACTGAATGCTTGGAGGGCAAATATCTGGAAGAGGAAAAAGTAGTTCAAGTTAAGGGACAGTATTTTCACAAGAGTCAAACTGGCCATGAATAAAACTAGGCTGGTGCTTAGAAGAAAGCTTTTAACTATAAGAGCAATGATATTCTGGAACAGTGTCCTGTAGAAGTAGTGATGGTAACCCCCCCCACCACCCCAGTTAGTTTTTGATTGGAGCTCAATTAGTCTGAGAAAAATTACAGTACATGGTTGCTTGCAAGATTAGAGGACTAGACTAGGACATTCCTTCTAGTCCTATGTCCTACGTTTCTAAATATAGTCATTAACATGGTCATAAACTCCATTAAAGAGATCAAAACTTTTGGTTTCTAGAGTGACCTGGATTGCACAAAGGATCAGGGCTTATCAACAAAACTGTCCTGCATAGGATTTACTGGTAGCATGGCCTGATGTACAGTACTGGTTTATAAAGCAGGAGCCTGTGTTGTCAAAACAGCATTGTGTAACATCAAGAAAGCACACTTTTTTTTATAGAAGAGGTCTTAGGTTGCATCTTATCATTAGCTTAAGTACAAAATAACCCCTGGCCTAATAACACATCTGTAGAAAGCTTGCTGGGTTTAAATTAGGTTGATTGGATCCCACGTAACCATGCAAACTTAAGAAAGGAAGGCTACACTGCCAGATATTGGGGTGAGTGGATGCTTCAGGTCTATTAGCAGATATGTTTCTCTTAGGTTTTTATGAGGCACCATGCCTTACAAGGAAGGGAATCAATTTATCCATGGACCACACCTTCCCCAAGGCTAAGCTTAGCTCTGTATTTATAGGGAGCCCACACTCAGATCCTGCTTACTACATCCTGGTTCCTATCTAGTCATGAATAATAACAGTCCCTCCCTATTGCTCTTCACTGACAGTCTCGAAAAGTAAAGTCTTCATTATGCTTCCACAGAAACCCAGCATTAAAAAGTGACTTAACCCTGGCTATGCAGTAGCTCAGGGTAAAGAAGGGAACAAAAACCAGGTCTCCTACTTTCTAGTCCATTGAATCACAATGCTATAAGGGTTGCATCATGTCTGCGAGCAACTGAGCATTTTCTGAGCCAGGCCTTTTATTTACATGGCTTTAATCACATCCTTTCTTACAGGAAGCGAGAAGTGCTTTTCCTGGCTCTGTGATTTTAGGACTGCTCAATCCTCACCAGTACACTTATCTGTAAATTGCTCAGAAGTAAAGAAAGGGGAGGGGCAAAAAGGGGATTGCTTAGACATATCATTCCATGATAGCACTGGGGAAAGAAGCCATTGGTGACTGGACGGATGCAGGTGCAAATACAACCTGGATGTGACTGGATTAGGTGGCATGTTGCCAGGGCTGCCCTTGACTTGCAGCTCTTGAGCTAACTGCCAAAAGGGGTTGGACTTGTTCTTCAGGGAAGTGTTGGTGAGTTATTTTCTGGATGAAGCTTTTTTAAATTGCTTGATTGTTGGCTTGATAAAGGAATTAACCAGGTAAATAAGGGCTCCAAGGTAAAAATGAAGAGTGAATGTTACTTTGTACAGAGAAGGGAGATCCCTGTGATAGTTAATACTTAGTATGTAAGGACAGCCATCCATTCACAGCAAACAGACCTACTTTAGGTGAGGAGGGATCTCAGCCAAAGAAACTATTACAGCCCACATCTGTAAATTTAGGTGTTAGAAAGCTTTCCAAGAAGAGGGAAGTGCCTCCACCTTCGAAAGGTGATCAGGGAGCGGGGATTAGAGCAAGGGAGGTATTCTGTTTCCAGTTCTGTCACTTGTGCCCCTCATGGTTTCTTGGTACCTCAGTTTATCCATGCATAGAGTGTGTCTGGGGAGGGCTATGAGGCATATTTGCAAAGCATTTTGACATTTTTGAAAGGCAGTGACTGTATCCATGCAACATACCGTTATCCATTTATGTTGTCAAATAGATCTACTGCTTTTATCACTACAAACAATGCCTGCCCTTGGAATTTCTGATGGATTTGTGCTTTTTGCAAACATCAACAAAGCTAGCTTCTCTCTGTTGTTCAGATAGAATTATGTTTCTTTTGTGCTGATTTAAGATGAAATATAGGAGCACTTCATAAGCAATGCACTAGGCATTTGGTTTGTTACAGTTGTCTGTGGGGCCCTCCGCAAGCTGTGAGTGAGAAGTACTTTTAATATACATGTCAGCCTAAGCTTTTGATGCCCACATACTACAGCATCAAAGCCTATCCCTTGTACTGAATTTAAAAGTAAATTTTCTTACATGAATTTTCTTAAGGGAAGTAAAAAATGAAGAGGATTTTAAGGAACAAATTACTGAGTCAGATTCATCCTAGGTGTTATCTCACAGTATTTAGTGGGTAACTTCAAGGACGAATGTGGTCCCTGGTATTGTTAACAGCATAGAAAAGGACATCTTACCCAAGTGTTCCCTCTACAGGGCTAAACTTGTATTACAAAAAAGCACTACAGCTCTGATCTGCTCTAATGCTTTTCCCCCTAGAGATCCTGTGGATCTTCCAGGACCCCTGTCTCAGGAGAGACCTTGGTCTCAGTGGAAAGAAGCAGACATCCCAGCCAGACTCTACTAATTGCCTTGCATGCTTGCAAGGCAGCCCAGGAAGCACTGAACCTCGAGTTGCCAACACACAACCTCAAATTGCCAGCATCTCTCTTGTTCTTCCTGGTCCCCCAGAGCTGGAAACAAGAAGAGAAAACAGAGCAAACGAGCACACTGGCTTCTGGAGATTTCACTGTTCTGCTGCCCCCACACATGAATTTGGCCCAGTATGTCAGACAATCTTTTGCAAACCTTAGTTTAACCCAGAGAAGGAGTATCACAACAAATTCCTTGCAGCAGACTGCTACCATATCACTCCCTTATTCTGGGACTCTCTGTTAATACATTTGCAGACAAAGTGGCTGTCCTGTGTGACTTGGCTGAGAAGTAATAATCTGGATATTCTAGGGTGACGGGCATAGTCCAGAAGGAGCCTTTGGCTATTGAACACCAAGGACCTCGGGTCTGTGGACTGACATCATCTTATACCAGCTGAGGATCTATTCCCTGGAATCACAACTCTATGAATCTTTTCCCCAAGTTAGAAAACCTCAGCCCTAAAAGTCTTTCTCATAAATCAGTGCCAAGGACTAATCTTTGGGTGTGTCTACACGTTGCCCTATAGCAACATAGCAATGCAGCACATAGCAATCATGTGTGTCTACACATGATCACCAGCTATGTCACCATAGTGGTGTGCTCCCTGAGTATAGAACACCGCTATGGCAATGTAGCACCAAAATCTAAGCATATGCCACTCGCACAGTGTAGTAACTGCCTGTACTGTGCCGTGCTTTAGTATTTCGAAAAGGAAGTACTAAAGCACGATGCTGTAGCAATGTCGCTATATGGCAACATGTAGATCCACCCTTTGATTAGTATTTTGAAATACGTAAGGCAGGTTAAGATGGTGAAAGTTCTGTTACATGTAACAAAGCTGTATGATGAAGCAAACTATGCAATACTACTCTATGCAAATAAGATTTGTCCCTTTCTTCTGCTCTAATTTAAACAGCCAGATCCTTTGAAAGCTACCACTCCCAGGAAATGAATCACATTAAATTCTTTCTTCCTTTGTCTCTCACCCGCCATATAATCAGGAACAGACCAGCAGGACTACCCTATGAAAGCCTTCATCAGTTGCCTCCATAACTGGGAGACAGAATAAAGCCAGTATTCAACCAATTTATGCAGTATGTATTAATACTGAGTTCAGGTGTTACAGCTCCTTCATATCATTTCTTCAGTCTACTTGGAAAATTTCTATTAAAATGAATGAGGAGATTCTTCTTACAAGTTAATAGCATCCATTTCCTTTGTGATTCAGGTGATAAAAACTTGTGTCAGTTGTAGTAATCTGAAGCAACGAAGCCTACAACAATAAGTTCACTAATAGTCAAGGCTGTCATCAGCCACTGTTGGCACTCTCTAAACACACTGTCAGAGAATGTGTTGGTTCAATCTGAGACACACGACCAAATGTTGTGGTTCATACAAAGGTAAATGGGAAGGAAGGTGCCCAGTAGACAATCTCTCTATTAAGATGTGGTCTACATTATGAAAGATTTTTTTTTAAGATTCTTGTGTTCACTTGAGTGCATAATTGGGTCCAGATCACTCCAACTGGGGACATTTCATACTACTGTGAGGCGCACGCCAAGCCAGCTATTTTCCATGTCTAATTGTATGTCAACAATGTAGTCATTGCTGTAACTAAGGTATAGTATAGAAGAAGTTTAACTAGCTCTCTAGGGTCCCTGTAAATGCTAGTCAGAGTAACACAGAACTCAAAAAGTTGACCCAAGAAGCTAGATAAAGGTTTGGATAGTCAATTTATGCTGATCTCTATGCTATCCCCACTCCAGTGTTCAGTCTGTGGTAGTCACTGTGGTATAGACATACACTAGGTGTTAGAGCTATAGTTAGAAAATGGAGGGTTCATCAAAAATCTCAGTATTTCATTTACATTTTTCATCAAAATTGTTTATATTAAAATGTTCCAACCACTTCTACTGAGTGAGTGGGATGGTTTCCCTATTGCTGGAAGAGACTATTACACTAATCTTTAGATAACCTCCAGCCCCTGTATCATTTTACTTAAGTCTAAGAAGCAATAGGTATATGCAGCTGCTGACTGGAAGTGACAGGTGATCGACACTTCTCAGAATCATATTTGAAGCTCTGGCAAATTTCATTGATGGGTAAGTGGAAGAAAAAAATCCCATTGCAGAGTATAATCAGAAAGCTGACTTTTGTGCATGTGATATTAAAGCCATTGTTCAGGTGTCAAGAAAATCTCCAGACTGCTCTTATGACATTTTAATCAACAGGATTGCAGAGTGTATATGAGCTAATGGCAGCATTATACTGATTAGCTGAGTTACCTGATCTGCCAGGATCTTATAATTTAAAAATGACTTGTGTCATAAAGAGCTTGGAAGTAAACCGTGAGTGTTAAAAAACAAAAAACAAAACTTAGGACATTTTCTCCTGCAGAATTGACACAAAATCAGCAAAAAGGTGAAACTAGGTATTGAAGCAGAATAGTGGTCCAGCTCCTGTCTCTGTATGTGGTCAGGACCAGATGTTTATGAGGTCCATGGAGGAAACCTGCACATAAGGTAAGTTCCTTTCCAAGCACCATCTGTTACTGCTTGGCTTATGCCCAGAAGCATAAAGGTTTACATCCCTTCTTACCCCTGTGCACCCCCTACACATTGCCACTGAACTGGTTTATGTGTATCTTCTGACCCTAGCCCTAGTGTTTAGTGGCATATGGGCTGTTAGACACAAACAGTTCCAGTACTTCCCAGCAGAGGACAGTAGTGCACATGCATACAGTAACAATAATTTACATTACGTTCTTTTTAACATTTTCACTTTTTATGTGGACCTCTAGGAACATGGACCTCTAAGTGACTGAAACATTTTAAAATACATACGTAAGCTAAAGTGATTAAAGCTTCTTTGATACTACATTTAGGAGTATGTTTTAGTTTCTGTATGTGAGACAGCATTTTGAGGAACTTAATTTGTCTTCTTTAATGTCCTACCTCCCTGTTCTTGACAGTTCAAGGTGGAAAGGAAGCAGGATCATGCCCTGAAATGCCAACATGACCTCCACATACCAGATGAGCGCCTGAATAGTTCATGCCATCGAAAGCAACTTTGTCACAGCAAACAGCTTATGTATTTCACTAAGAAAAACGCTCCATAAAATTTCCTTCTTGCACTGACAATCTAAGCAGCACTGTTAAATGAGAACTGCACCGGGGTTTTAATTTTTTTTTTTTTTTTTGCAGTCAAAGTTCATTGTGTGGTATCTCTGCTCTGTTTGTTGCTCTGAGTATTCACCATTGCAATCTAGTATGTTGTTCCTAAGCGGGAAACACAGTTCCCCCACCCCATACCCCTCATCAGAGTGAACCGTCACTTAGGACCCCTGTTTAGTGTTACATTGGCCTTAGTATCCCTCTCACTTTTCATGCCTGATATTTATGAACATTAAAACATTGTTGACTTTGGAAGCAGAGGTTATAGACAAAGTTAATTATAGGTAAAACATTGATCCAGAGACACCTGAATCTTAAGGAAATACTGAATTGTGAACCACATCTAAATTTTGCAAATAATCTCTATCTTTACAGAGATCTGAGCCAGGATTCTTTCTTCCCAACCCCTCTAGGGTATCAGGGCTTGAACTTCCAAACAGATGCAACAGCTCCAGCTCATCTCTTCATGTTCATGCTAAAGACACTAATCCCATATAATTTATAGAATTTTGAACTGTTCTTTCTTTCTTGTCCCTTGTTTCAGATCTGTGACCCTCATTGTGTCTGACATTTGGGTCTCAGCAGACTTGAGAGCTATCGAGGGAAAAGAAGTCTTGAAAATGTCAACACGTTGCCTGCTGCTTCGTGAGTTAGAGTGACATGTATGTGCAAACCAAAACAGGGCTGGAATGTCTAATTCTAGGCCATCTTAACCAGTGCTCTTCTCATACAATGTCTTTAGGGACTTAATTCAGGAAATCTTCACCTGACGTGTGGTCAGCAGTTGCAATGAGCAGTTCTGGGTAGGCAGGTGACTGACATTTTTCTGTCATCTGTATGGGATTCAAACCCACAAAGGGACATGGATACAGTTACAAACTGTGATGCCATCTGCATACAAATTGGAGAAAGAATTCCACTCTCCCACCATTTGAGCCAAGGGAAGCCCCAGGTGGTGCTTGTGTAATAGGATTGTTATTGCAAGCTTCAGTGGGATAACTGCAAGTTCAACTTCTGTTCCTTAGCCTGGCAATGTATATTATTAAATTTCCTGCACACTTGTCATTTACATGATTCAGTTTGGCATGGTCCCTGTCTCTCTCTGTGGTTTAGAGCCATGCTAATTTGGCTTGTGCTTTTTCCTTGAACTATCAAGTTCCTTTGGGTTTCACTGGCTTTTTTTTTTTTTTTTTTTTGCATTCTTTGTGCATGGTCTTTTGTGTCGTTTACTAAGAAGGGCTTGAATGTTCTGCTCTGAGCAGTTCCCGTCTCTCATTCTTACATTGTTTTCTGTCACAAATCTGTTGTTGCCATGCAAGTAAAACTTTGAAAGAAAGGAATTAATTGCCTTAGGGCTATGATAACTTTAACGGCTAGGAGCTCATCTCTCAGGTTCATGAGTCATTCTTCCGCAGAGAAGCCAGAGCAGTAGATTCCTACATTTATGATCTTATTATAAGTCTTTTCTTTTCATTTGCAAAATAGACACATTTTGAATTTAAAAGAACTTACATTTTGGATAACATTTTAATTTCTTCAATAGATATTACTTTAAAGCATTCTGTGGGCTTGTATTTTGATGGTGTGTGGAATGTACCAGACTTAATCAATCACCTGTGCTTGTGAATTTGAACTTGGTTAACCTAGTCCCTTACTGCCCCTCATTGAACATAAATTTAATGTTCGTAAATGTTACAGAATGGACAGCTCTTCAAACTGAATCCCCTTTGCATGAAATAAGTATGATAAAGGCAGAAGCAGTATAAGCAACCTACCACAGTATGACCCAGCGAAGATAGATAGACAGCATCTGGGACAATAAGCAAGTCACTTCCTCTGTTTAGGCAGTTCCACCTTTGCTGGAAGCACCAGCAAGGATGCCAGATACTACCAATGGTGCTTATTGTGTTTTGTATTCTGGATCCATATCCATTAACATGTGGATCTAAATAACGTGATATGCATTTTACTACTGTACTTTTGTGACCTATAGTGTCATTTGTGTCATTACGAATTGACAGAACTGAACTGCTACTGAAATGAACAATTTTCAGATAAATGTCCTAGAGGTGAAAGACACTATGGGCCAAATCCTTAGCTAGTATAAATTGTGGAAGTACCATTACTGGAGCTGTCAATTTAATATTAGTAAAAATTCTGGCTGATAGCCCATTACAAGTTTCCTAGACCTAAAGCTTTCCTAAACCTTGATCAAGAACTTTGTTTTTTAATAATTTACAATAGGAAAAGTTCTAAAATCTTAATTTCTGTGGGTTAAGAGAAATATTAGTTACTTCTACACTCAGTAATCTTCGTATTTTTATATTGTTCCCCCAGCTTATAAAAAGCCATAGGCCATGTCTGCACTGCCTCCCTACTGAGTCAAGGACTGGTCCCAGGTATGTGGGTATATGATCAGGACCCCTCTGGCCACCTAGGTTACTGCCAGACCTGGGCTCAGAGAGCTGGAGTGAGTGGGCAGAGTTTGTTCGTCAGCAACAGACCCGAGCTCAGCAGGAAGGTATACAGGACTGGCCATGGTTTCTCTAGATAGATTTGGTGTCCCAGAGGGTAAATAATCATGAAAGGGGCTGTAATGAGCTCAGATCAGGGCCCAGATGCTCTCAACTGAAAAATTAGGGCAATGGATCCTCTGAGGTTGCAGGGAACCAATGCTGCCCACCCCCCGCCCCATTGAAGCTCAGCTCAGTGCCCTGGGCCCAGCAGATTCTAATGGAGTAATCAGAGCAACCAGCCCCTGAGGTGGTGGGAAACAGGTCCCAACCACTCCAGCCTTTAATAGCTTGTCCCAAATAGCAGTATGCTGGCTGGGCAAAGACTTTGATTCTTGCTCCTGACTGATCCATAGTGCTTCAACTCCTGGCTCACTCTGACTGGCGTAGGTGTCCAGCTTACCTGGAACTCTGGTCTTGACTCTTGACTGTGGGTCTGGTTTTGACTCCTAGCTCCCTATGAAGCCAGCCTATGGACTTTGCCTGATTAACCAAGTGACCTTTCCTGACAGAGACTGTTTCTTTTCATTTTTGTTTGCTCAGTACCTAATGCAGAGCAGAGCGTAGGATGGGGCTGGTCAAGCATTGATGTCTCTAGATAAGACTACAGTACAAATGATAAATAATACCCACACCACCACTATGCACTGGCAGAGAGTGTTCTCACCCTTTGGGGAACAGAGCAAGATTCTGCATGTACCCAGCTGTGCCTCCTTTCTGACTTCAGTGGAGTCAGCTCAGATTTTCTTCAGTGTAAATGAGATCAGAATCCGGCCCAATCTTGAGACAAAGATTTTTTTTCCTATTCCCCCTTTCAGGACAGAATGCACCTGAAAGGGGGGGCGGGGGCGGGAATAAGAGATTTTGCTGAGTTAAGCTGTTTGAAACCATGTGGCTAGCTCACTGTGCCAAACAATTGCACTTTTATTGTTCTTCTGTTACACCTGACCTGACTGACAAGAAAAGCTGCTCACAGCATGGGAGGAGGGTCTGCCATTGAAACAGTCTGGTGTGCAGCAACTCCAGGAAGAAGTTGTCTGCACTCTCAAACCACCCCCTTGCAAAAGCGTGGTTACCAAGAAAAGAACAGGTGTGCTCTCACTTGTCCAGCAACCCTATATGCTAGAAGGGCATCTCATATGGCAATACAGCTTCCCAGGCTGCGGGTGCTTCATTAGCAGCAAGACACATTTGGCAACTGGCTTCTCTTGAAAAGGCTGAGCTCTCTATCAAGAAGGCTTACCAGCACTGGGGATGGGGAGGATTTCCTTTACAAACACATCATCTCCTCAGGCAATGATTTATTGCCGTTTCCGTTTCAGTAGCATGCTATCTTAAAGCTTATTCCTGTAAACACTCCTAGGCCTACTGCTTCTTACTGTAGGGGTTAGCAAGATCAGACTCCAGGGATCTGGTGCCAAAACCAAGCCATCTTTGGCTGTTGGTATTTCATTGTATCTTCTCAGAAGGAGATTATTCCTCAATATTTTATTTATCAGTTACTTTAGACAGCAGCATCTATTTATTTTAATCTTGCTGGCAGAGCCTTACTGTAAACAAGATAGGCTAAACTCCCTGGTGGGATGAACAGGAGCAGCTTCATTGACATTAATGGAGTCCATTTATATCAGCAGATAACCTGGCCTGGTGTCTCTTAGTCGGCTGCATTATATGGATCTCCTTCAAGCTCTTTAATATGTTATAATAAAAAAGTTAAGTAACTCTTCCCTTTGAAAGTGCATTGTTCAGTGAAATCCAAATAGATGTGTGTTTGAGTGTCAAAAAAATGAGGGTATTTCTGTAATAGTATAACATTTCTAAGAGTTAGCATTAAGTAATCACTTTGGTTTAGAGTTTTCCCCCCCTTGACAAGGAGTAAAGCCAGCATTTCATTTTCATGCCAGTATTCTGACACATGATCTTCTAGATTTAAATTACTGAGTCCTGAGGATCAGGCCCTACATCCATTGAAATCAAAGTGGGATCTGCTATTTCAGTGAGTGCAGGATCAGACCTGATACTTCAGGACTAATTTGTGACACTTCTTTGTAGCCCATCTTTTTAGATATGTGGTCGCCTCTCTTTTGACCCTAATGAACGAGACATCTGCTGCTGAGGGACTGGACAGCTCCTGGGACTGGTGATAATGGGAGACGGCTCTTTTGTCTCTGCATAACCGG
Source organism: Crocodylus porosus (assembly GCF_001723895.1). Taxonomy (NCBI): domain Eukaryota; kingdom Metazoa; phylum Chordata; order Crocodylia; family Crocodylidae; genus Crocodylus; species Crocodylus porosus. The sequence continues at coordinate 95,835,512 of NW_017728947.1, forward strand.
TTCAAGCTCAGACAAGATTGGCAATGACTGTAGGTCATTACCATCTGACAGCTGTGAAGTGGCCAGGATTAAATGAATTGGTGTCCTTAGTCCATTTGCTAGTGGACAGGTGTCTGTGCCACGATAACCATCTTCACAATAAGAAGCCCAATTAATAGCCTCATCCATGCAAACAATGAATAGACAAGGAGATAGATTGATTACTCTGATGTCCTTGTAATGGAGGTCAGGGTGGGGGGACGGGGGTGGTGAGATATGCTCCTTTAGATCAGAGTTGGGACTCATTACCAGGGGAGAAAGGAAGCAGCTTGCTTTGACATTGCCCACACAAAATCTGCCTTGAGGATAACCTGTTTTCACCCTCCCAGGCTGAAAACTTTCTCTTAACTTCATGCAGTCACTGATGGTATCATTTGTATTGGTATCATATCACTGCTATAACATCCTCTTGTACAAACACACAAAGAAGTGGTACCTGTCCACAAAGATTTTGTAATATAAGATAAGAGATAGCAAGTAAATACAATAGTCATGTGGAAAGAACATGAGCTCCCCGTGAAACCATTATGACAAGTGGGATAATCTAAAGTGCAGCACACCAGTAAAAACAACTTCAAAATATTAAGATAAGAGTTTGATATTTTTAAGTGGCTGTCAAACACCTGTCCAAACCTAAGGGCCTGATCTAAAACCAGTTGAAATCAATGAAAGCCCAAAGTACATTACTGAAATGGTTTCAGATAGGAAGCTATTAAATATGACATTCCTGTCAGTTACGTTTACAATGCTGTACCTTAACATCAGTGCTGGGTGAAAAGATATGCACTGTAGGTAGATAAATGCTATCTGGTCCTTTGACAGAAGAACAATGTATAGATGAAATATGATTATTTAGTAGTAGTGTTATTGAGAGATGTCAGCTTAAAGTTGCTAAGTGCTGATTACTTGCTGTTCTCAAGCCCTTGCCTACAAAGTTTTCTACCTTTGAACTGTGAACCTGACATAACACAGTTAAAATAGGGAAAAAAAACCCTGGGCAACTAATGGAAACATTAGTTTCCATTAGACTTTGTCTGTTCGCATTTTACTTTATTAGCATAATTCATCAAGTGAAATCCAGCTTTCAAATCAGTCTTCCTCTTTCATCTGAGCACATCAGAGTGGTCATTTCTTTCTGAAGAATTGCTAAAAACAATGTCTCACAGGCAGCACATGTGGTTGATGGATGATATTTAAAACTCTTCTGCCCTGAGCTGGATGAAAGCACCTCATGATATAAGGGTTGACATCAAATCTCACACATAGATGTAGCAGGGATATTGCCTATTCAACACAAGAATAATATTGAACTGCTCAAAGGCAACTTTTAAATCACCCTATTTTGGAAAATAAAGGGAGACACGTTGGCCTTGCTACAGAAAGATCAAAGAGCAATAGAAACACTGGGACCATTTATAGAACCTTTCTTTTGTCTCATTAGTGTGACTAACATCCTAATTGTTCTTCCTAAGGAAACGGATAAGATGAATCATTATTAAGTAGAATGACTAGGCCAGGCTCATAGGTTAGCCAAAGGAGACAGAGTGCTCTATAAATTAGGGTTTCTGTAGGAGGGAAATGTGTGTAGACCATTGTGAGGGAGCGGACGCTAAGGGCGGCCGTGAAACTCCCTAGCGCCCCTCACCGCCACGTTAGGGCGAACGTCACACCCTCGAAATC
>NW_017728947.1:95837241-95843508 GCF_001723895.1 Crocodylus porosus
TTTATAAAGGCCGGGCCCTGCCCCCTTCTGGTCACGTGACCCAGCTGGTCACCCTGGCAACCGGCACCTGAGCTGCCTGGGTGATTGGCAGCTCTGCCAATCACCCTCACAGTCACGGGGCACCTGCGTGACTCCGTGACAACCATATACCACATGTTAAATGAAAAGGACTCAATAATTATGTTTAGTAAAGAGAGGGATTTCTTGTACTAAATACATTTCACCATGCAAAATAGATTCTTAAACTAGGACCACTGATAAACTTTCAGTAAAAGGCATGATGGGATCTGATCCCAACAATCACACTTCCTTCCAGGCTACACGTGCATTGCAAGGTTGGGGAGCAGATCTCAGTTACACTCTAATTCCAGTGCAGAGGGAGCTTCAAATTGTGACCCTGGGCTCCCCCGGCACCTGTAAGTAGTAGGGTTTCATTTTGATGCTGTTTCAACTCATTTCCAGCTCGAAACAGCAAAATCGAAATGAAACAAAGGGCTTCCAGTCAAAACATTTTGACAGTTTTGAAATGTTTTGAGTTTCAAAGCTGAAGCTGGGCCTACCAGAAAATAGGGAGAGGGAGGGGGAAGAAGGGGGAAGGACACAGTAAGGGCAAACTTTAATACACGTGCTGAAAAGAAGCTCCTGCAGGAGTGGAAAGAAAGGCTTTGTCACAGTTTGGCTGCCTGAGATGCTGCTGGTGCTACTGTGTTGCTGCTCACTGAGTTATTATTTCACCTGTTGTCATTTAAAGGCTGAGATGAGGCTGTAGGGGAGGAGGAGGCCTCAGCACCAGTGAGGGCGCGCCTTAACACACACGTCACAAGTTGTGCTTGTCAGCAGCTTGAGGTGCAGTTTCCTAGAAACCCCTGCACCTATCTCTCTGAAAGTTGGCAGGCTTTATGGCCTCAGCAGGGTCTATCATCCCTGCAGTTTTCACCGCCGTGCCTTCACACTTGCAAGTGACAAGAGTTTTGCCTTCAAGAATTTGAGGTGCAGTTTCCCAGAAATCCCTGTACCTATCCCCTTGACACTTGGCAAGCTTCATGCCTTCAGAAGGGGCTACCATCCCTGCTGTTTTCATCCAAATCTGCCAAACAATGACCAAGTTATAGGCAGTTTTGTGTTTCCCCATTATAGCCCATGGGAGAAATGGCAAAACAGTGTTGAAGCAGCAAAATCGTTTCAACGAAATGTAACAGTATTTTTGAAACTAAATGAAACTCAAAACAAAACACGGTGCCCTTGAAATGGTGAAGAAAATGGTGCTGTTTTGCATAGCCCTAGTAAGTAGCAAGCCAGGTGCCCAGAAGGCCAGTGCAAAGCAGCAAGTATTCGACTCGGATTCAGATTCTTCCGATTTGGAGGGACAGTGATTCAATTTGGTGATTCAAATCACTGTCCCGATTCAATTCAGCCAATTTAGATCAGAAAATTCAGCCATAGACTAAACAGGCAGCAGTCCTCGAAGATGCTGGATGCAGCTGCCTCCAGCTGGTAAGTCTGTTGTGGTGGGCAGAGAGGGGAGGAAAGGGGTGTATGGAGGTTGCAGATCAATGCCCCCACAATGAGGGAGGGATTGGGTGTGGGGCTGGGACAAGCTGCCCAGCTCAGGCAGGGGGGCAGTGGGATTCGGGGAGGGGGGCTCCCATCACTGCACACCAATCCAGGAGGCCATGGGAGTGGGTGTGTGCCCCTGGATCTGTGCGGGGCAGGCTGGACTGGGCTGTGCTCTGGATGGGTGGCCAAAGGTGCTGAGAGCAGGGGTCTGCCCTGCTGCAGCTTGTCCAGCCAGGGTGGGGGGGTGCAGGATGCAGACGCAGCAGCACTGGGAGTGGGGGCTATGCTCTGCTGCTGGTTGTCCACCGGGGGCAGGGCTGGGAGTCATGATGCAGGTATGGCTCGCTCCAGGGAGGAAGGCACTGGGAGTGGGAGCTATGGCACAGGACAGTGCCACTGCGGTTCCTCAGACAAGTGGTGCACAGCAGCAGAAGCCACTCCAGCCTCCCTGTGCCTCCCAGACAAGCTGCAGCTTTTCCCTGCAGCACCCCGGCTGGGTAAGCAGTTACAGGGCATGGTAGCGGGCACATGTACCCAGATTGGGGAGGGGTGGTGGTGGCAGGGGAGCTATGGGGAATTTTAGGGTGGCTGCAGACCCTCATAGTCCCCGCTCCACCATGCTCTGCAGCGCAGGTGGAGCCAGGGCTGTGCTCCAGGCTGCAGCTGGGGCTAGCTGCCAGGAGTGCAGCCCTGGCTCCATTCATCCCATGGAGTGCAGCCTGGTGACGGGGGCTGGGGCTAGCCTCCTGGAGTGCAGCCCAGGCCAGCCCACCCCATGCAGATCCAGGGGCACACACCCACTCCTATGTCCTCCTGGACCGGTGGCATTCAGTGGCAGGAGCCCCCCACCACAGCTGGGCAGCTTGTCCCAGCCCCAATCCCTCCCTTGCCATTGATCTACCCTCCCCTGTACCTCTTCCCTCCCCCCTTGACCCGCCATGACAGACTTACCAGCTGCAGGCAGCTGTGTCCAGTGTCCTCAAGGACTGGTGCCTGTTTAGCCTATGGCAGAATCTCCAAATCGGCACCAAATCTTTTCCAAATCAATTTGCTGGCTTCCAATTTGATTTGGAGCTTTTAATAGGTCTCCCTATTTGATTTGATTCGGATTCAGAGATTTGGCCGCTGAATCAAGCTAAATCTCCTCCAAATCAAATTGGCTACTGAAGCTTTGCACAGCCCTAGTGCCCAGTGCTCCCATGGCTCAGGGTTTAAGTCAGCTCACATCCTCAGGAGTGTGAAACAGCTAACTGGCACTCCCAGGCATGGGAACACACTAGTCTTAAAGAGATCCAGTGCACAGCTGATCAGTGCTCCCAGCCTCAGAAGACTGGCACTCCCAACTCTGAGAACTCCAGTCAGGTGATCAGCACTGGCCACATGTTCAATTAAAGGTACAATGGGAACCAGCCACAACCTTTTGCATATTTTGTTTGATAACTGTGGCTAATTCCCTGTTTTACTGCATGAACATGTGCATGAACATGTGACTGGGTTACTATTTAAAATGTGATTGACTGTTTAATCATGTCTTAAGGTTAATGACTGCCAGGGGCCTAGGAGGTAAATAGTCACTGTCAAGTTAATCTTGACCTCAGGCTTTATAGAATTTGATCTGATGTGAAACAAATAGCAAAAATGTCTGTGTTTTATGTATTTATTGTAGAATTACCTGAAGATGCTCATTTGACATACATAACTGTTCTGCTGCAGCATTTACAACCCTGAAATTGTAGCATCCTAATAACATAAGAACCAGAAAATGACACTGATTTAGGCAACCGACTAGTTGGTTTCTATATCCATGCTCAATGAATTATAAAATTTAAACAAATAGTGTAGATAATGAAAAGTAACCTAAGTTTTTTAACGTGGTTAATTGTTTAATAATCCAAGGACTACTTTTTGTAACATAGGTAAAGGATATTTTGTTTTTAGAGGTATGTTTTTTCTTAAAGAACACATAAAATAATCTCTTTGAAATCCTTTTCCCCTTATAAATATAAACTTTGTTAGTAATTAAGTCCTTAATTCTGAAGGTCTTTCCCTATCCTTTGAGTTGATAAATACTAAGTACTCAGGGAATGCATGAATATATTCCTTCAATCCAGTGTTACTTTAAAGGGCCAGCTTCCTTCATGCAGTGTCTTATAATAAATGTTTCTGCCACTGTCTATTTAATATAACAGCCTCTAAATTATTTAAAATGCTTACATATGGGTTAAATAAACCAAACACATTCAGCAAAACTTACATGGGCTTGACAACTTGTAATCAGAACTTCACCAGCTTTCTGCTTCTCAAGCTATATGTACAGAATCCCTGAGCTCTAGGACTACTTTGCACCACTCTATCTGCACAGCTGTCCCTGAAACCAAAGTAAGTGTTCCCTGGAGAAGTCAGATTCTACAATGACACTGAACCCAGGTAGGAAAAGGAGATGCAGTCAGGGATCTGACACCTCAGAAATCCCCACCTGTTATTAGACCTCTTGAAGCTATGGGCAGCAGTTTGTATTAGAACAGCCTTCAGACTGCTCTAATTCACAGCAGAGATTGGTCAGGCACACACATGGCCCAAATCCAGATCAATGGAATTCAACAGTGATTCAATGGCACTTGTCCTCTCCTGTTTTCTTCACCTCCCAACTGGTGTAGTGTGCTCTTCAGCTACAGCCAAAGACCCTTGCATCTATTTTACAGAGATGTGCATTACAGTCTTTTGTTTTGGAGTGATAGCTAATCTTTGCTTAACAATAAACAATATCTGCCCATGTTTAATGCTGGCTGATACAGATATAATGCAATCTCTCTTCCCATTAATTTGGCATGCAGAATTAAATACAAATTTCTTGATCTTAGAAAATATTCTTCATGATTATTTATCACAAAACTTAGATATGGTAACTTAGAAATTCTTTTAGATCTTGGATCTCATTGGAATAAAATTAATCATGCTTTTCAAAATATCCAGTCAATGCATTTTAGTTAATTTCCTAAAACTATGTAAAAAAAGGCAGAAATTAAATTGGCAAAAATTCCCAACTTAGGTGTCAGTGTTTAGGTGCTGAAATAGGTTTCTGAATATCAGTATGAGCAGCTATCATAGGTACCCCTTCAATATGAATATTTTCTAGTATCGGATAGGAGCTTATCAGATTGCTCTGACAGTTTGGGTTTATTTACTGTTTTGGTTGATTATATTTGTGATTACGAATGTAAGATGAATGCATTACCTGGATACTTCTGTTGAAGCAAAAGCATCATTTTATTGTTATTAATTATTATAGGCAAACCAGTTTGGATTACATTAGTATTGCATTTGGATTTGTTCTCATCTGAAGCAAGTCTAATGTTGGTGATATTTTTCTTTGCAGCTGTTTAACAAATAATGTCCTCAGCTGTACAAGATTCAGAAAATTGGAATCAAACCCTGCTCAGAAGAGCTTATAGTCTAAGCAAGACGGACACTAAGTAGACAACATGTTCTAAGCAGCCAAGATGATGAAACAGATTTTTGAGCTCTTGGGAGAAGGAGGTGGATGGGTGGACTTAGGAGAGATTTGACTGTTTTTATCCGGCCCTTCGAACATCATCCCATAGCAGAAGTGCATGTTGGGGTGCACATGGGACTTTAAACATGTTACATTACCCATAACCTTAATCTTATTAATGACTGGGTATTTATTACTGTTTATCTATGTAGGTAGATTATAGATTTCATAGATTTCATAGACATTAGGGCTGGAAGGGACCTTGGAAGATAATCAAGTCCAGCCCCCTGCCCATGGGGCAGGAAGTCAGCTGGGGTCATACGATCCCAGCAAGATAAACATCCAAATTTCTCTTGAAGGCATTCAATGTGGGTGCTTGAACCACCTCTGATGGCAGGCTATTCTAGACCTTGGGGGTTTGGACAGTAAAGAAATTCTTCCTTATGTCCAGCCTGAAATGGTCTTGCTGGAGTTTATAATCATTTGACTTCATCATCCCTTGGGGCACTCTGGTGAACAAACATTCCCCCAGATCCTGGTGGTCACCCCGATAAACTTATAGGTGGCCACCAGATCGCCCCCGAGCCTGCGCTTTTCCAAGCTGAAGAGCCCCATGGCTCTCAGCCAGTCGTCTTAAGGTCTGTTTTCCTGACCTCTGATCATGCACGTGGCTCTTCTCTTGACTCTCTCAAGCTTCTCCACACCCTTTTTAAATTGTGGAGCCCAAAACTGGACACAGTACTCCTGCTGCGGCCTCACCAAGGCCGAGAACAACAGGAGAATGACGTCCTGGGATTAGCTTGAGAAGCACCTATAGATGTAAGCCAACGTTTTGCTCACTTTACTAGCCACAGCATCACATTGAAGGCTCATGTTCATCTTCTGATCAATCATAGAATCATAGAATCAATGGGTCGGAAGGGACCTAGACAGATCATCTAGTCCAACCCCCTGCCATGGGCAGGAAGGAGCACTGGGGGTGGCAGGGGTCATAAGACCCCTGCCAGGTGCTTATCCAGTCTCCTCTTGAAGATCTCCAGGGAAGGTGAAAGCACCACCTCTCTGGGAAGCCTATTCCAGGTACTGACCACCCTTACCATGAAGTAGTTCTTCCTAATATCTACCCTAAACCTATCCTCCCTCAGCTTGTGGCCATTGTTCCTGGTGACTCCAAGGGGGGCCCTGGTGAACAGACTTTTCCTGAGTCCCTGCTGCTG
>NW_017728947.1:95850126-95859145 GCF_001723895.1 Crocodylus porosus
AGGAGTGACCAGGAATAACAGTCACAAGCTGGCAGAGGGTACGTTTAGGTTAGATATCAGGAGGCGCTACTTCACGGTCAGGGCGGCTAGGGCCTGGAACCAGCTTCCAAGAGAAGTGGTGCAGGCTCCTACCGTGGAGGTTTTTAAGAGGAGGTTAAATGAACACCTTGCTGGGGTCGTTTGACCCCAGTACTCTTTCCTGCCATGACAGGGGGTTGGACTAGATGATCTGCTTAGGTTCCTTCCGACCCTAGAAACTATGAAACTATGAAACATCAATCTCCTCTCCCTTGTCCAAGTGATAGGTCACCTGGTCATAAAAGGAAATAAGATTGGTCAAGCAAGACCTACCCGCAACAAACCCATGCTGGCTATCTCTCAGGATGTTGCCATCCGCCAGTCTGTTAAGAATGGCCTCTTTGATAATCTTTTCTAAGACCTTCCCTGGGATAGAGGTCAGGCTGATGGGCCTGTAGTTTGCCAGATCCACTTTTCTCCCTTTTTTGAAGATAGGCACCACATTGGCCTTTTTCCAGTTGAAGGGCACTTCACCAGAGTGCCAGGAGCTCTTGAAGATCCATGCCAGGGGCTGAGCTATGATGCTCGCCAGCTCCTTGAGTACCCTGGGGGGTAGATTGTCAGGGCTGGCTAACTTGAAGGTATCCAGCCTCTGAAGGTGTTCCTTCACAAGGTCAGCATTGATGGAGGGCAGGAAATCTCCCTCACCCGGGTCTCCTTGTCCCGTAATGGGTAGGGGTGTCCCATGGGACTGATGGAAGAAGACCAGAAAGTACCCATTTAGTAGGTTGGCTTTTTCATGGGCGTCAGTTGTCCCATCTGGTTTAGCAGGGGTCCAATGTTGCCCTTGCTTTTCCTCTGGCTGCCCACATATCTACAAAAGGACTTTTTATTGTCCATGATACTTGTAGCCAGTTGGAGTTCAGTTGCAGCCTTGGCTTCCCTGGTTTGCTCCCTGCCGGTCTGGACCAGTGTGGAATATTCCTCCTTGGAGGTGGATCCCATCCCCTATCCTTTGTAGGTCTTCCTTTTTAGCTGCAGGAGGTCCGCTAGTTCCTTGGAGAACCAAGGGTGCTGCTGTGCCCTTTTGCTGCATTTCCTCTGAGATGGAATAGCATTAGCTTATGTATTGAGGATCGCTCCCTTGAGGAGCAACCACTCTCCCTGAACTCCCCTCCCCTTGGGGTCATGGTCCCTTATGGCCTCACTGACAAGGCTCCTGAGCTTGTCAAAGTCAGCTTTCCTGAAGTTGAGGACTTCTGTATTGTTGACTGACTTGCCAGCTTTACAGCAGATGGTAACAGTGATCAGCTTGTGGTCGCTGTCACCCAGCTTCCCATCGATTGTTAGGTCGCTGATTAGGTCATTCCCTGTAGCCTGTACCAGGTAGAGCAGCGCTTTACCTCTCCTTGGCCCATAGACTTCTTGTGTCAGATAGAGCTCATCCACGCATGAGAGGAAGGTTTGCGACTGCTCGGATTTGGCCGAGCGCTCTTCCCATGAGATGTCAGGGTAGCTGAAGTCTCCCATGACAACCATGAACCAGGAGTGTGCAGCCTCAGCTAATTCCCTGGTGAACTCTTGGTCAAACTCTTGACTTTGGATGGGAGGTCTGTAGTAGACTCCCACCATTGTGTGAAAAGTATTGCAACTGTAAGTTATTTGCATTCCTGCTCAAAGCTAAGTCATTTCCTATTGCTTTCTCATTTGCTCCTCTGCCCGTCCAGTCCCAATATTTTAGAGTGATACTTGTGCTACTTCCTTGACTTGTTCAGTTCAGTCCCACTAAGAAGGGTGAAAATGCAAATTTAAAGCCTAGTCCTGTATCTTTATCCTGGATATCAAAAGAGCAAGAGCAAGGCCCTCAATCAGGACTGTCCAACATTGAAGCTGGGGCCTGCAGCTAGTGCTGGTGTCACCATGCTAGGTGACACCCTAGGTCACATGCTCAGTGGACCATCCCCTAGGGATTCCACCTATCCCTGCACAACCTGTGCTAGTGGCACACAGGTTCCTAGGCTCTCCATCTCTGCATGGCAGCACAAGAAGCAGCCACCTGGGCCCACAGGCCACAGTTTAAGTCTTTAGTTGGACAGTTCTGCCTTAAATAATAGACTGTGGTAAATATTTTCTGGATTGCATTGTAAAATGTTTAGTAAATCTAAGTTGTAACCATTTAAATTGTTTCAAGAACAGATTGGATTCCTGAATTTGTTCAAATCTAGTCTCCAGTTGGACAATGATGTATTTTGGCAATAATGACCCAGATTGGTAGTTTGGCATGCATTATTTGACAATGTCCTAATACTAGAGCTTTCTGGTCACCTATTTTAGATGTTAAAGAAACACTATGGAAAAACTGACTATATGGAAGTTATATCTGCTACATGGCTTTTATTTAATCTATGAAGCCACATCGTGTTTTAAATTTCCATGGGTTATATAAAGAGAATCATTCTGAGAAGGTGGAAAAACTGTCATGACCTAGTTTTAAAAGCTTGGTTCTGTGACATGGCAGAAAGAGCTTCATAGAAGGATCTGTTTTATAGGATTAATGAAGAAAAATTCTACCTGTGGGAGAGGAATTTGCAGATAAGAGGGATGTGAGATTGACAGGGAGATATGGCACAGGATGTGTGTATATGTGTGTGTATGTTTGTGTGTGTGTGTGTACAAGCAGGCATGTTGCTTTCATGTGTAATTTTGTAGCATTGTTCTGAAACCCATAAACAAAACAACTATGGTGTATATCACTGTAGTACTGTTAGTTGTGCAGACAATGTAGTTATGAGCACATCAGAAAAGTCTAGATAGAAATACATTAACAAATGTTCAGATATATCCTGCAATGCCGGCTAGAATAGACAGGAGCCCAGGCACTTTCATGAATTAGGACATGAAGCAATCTCGTGTGCAGCTCTAACCAAATAAATAGTAATGGTAATGCATGAGACTGCTTTGTTTAGTGTTTCACGTATCTGGAGTTGATAGTAAGTCATTTTAAAGTCTGGAGGAATTTTGCACTTACTAAGCTGATTTTACAAGCAAAAAGCAGTGCTTGTCAGCAAATGTCAGTGTAGCTGTCATTGCGTAAGAACCCTGTGGGTAGACAGCATTGCATCTGGCTGTTTTTTAAAGGGCAAGAGTCATCACTGTAAAAGAGGAATTTTTCTTTTTCTAGAAGCCTTTTTACATGGTCAAAATGAGCTGCTCTGTAATTCATTGGCTGATATTTTTAGTAACAGTGACTACATTTTCAGGATTGTAAATGCTTTTTTTCTCCCAGCTTACACTTCTAAATTTTTAATTTAAAACTGATGGTGTCTAGAATAAATAATAAACACTTTATTAAAACTTGAGGCAATTGGGGCCTTCATCACCTTAAATAAATCCTATCCTCACAACTTTCTCTGGGATGTCCATTTTATCTCCATTTTATAGAAAGAAAATTAGAAACAGAAAATGAGACTCATAAAGGGACTGGAGCTTGGTAGTGATGAGAATTCACATGCCAGGAAGTTAGGTGTCCAGCTCCATTAGTGGAATTCAAAAGCACAAGTTAAGTTATTCAGGAAACCTTCAAAGATCAGGATTCCTAACATTTCGGCCTTCTGAGTGGCGAGGATTGGCAAAAATAAGCAATGGGGAATATTGGACAGAGGAGTATGCTAGTTCTGCAGGTTCATGCCTACCAGACTTGAATCCATTGCCTGAAAGCTGCACCTAGGCACAGGCACCTAAGCCATCTCTTTGTATACAGGCAACTGGTTCGCTCAGTGATTTTAAATAGTGATTTTACCCAAATCACCTCCCAGCTAGAGCATTCACTGATACCCTACTCAGCCTGAGGGGATTCAACATATTCTGCCCCTGAGGAGACTACTATACCCACCAGAAAACAGACAAGGGTGGAGACGACACTGAACTTAGACTACTCTCTACTCCTGTCGAATGAGTAGACAGGAATGCAGGAATCGTGGAGCCAGAGAGAGACCAAGCAAGAGGAAGCTTGACTTTGGCAAGTGATAAGGGCGCTTTTCTTATAGGGTGAGGTTTATAGAATCATGGAATTGGAAGAGACCTGCAGAGTCATCTGGTTGACCCCCTGCACAAATGCAGAAATATTAGTCTTAAACCATCCGTGTCCAATGTTTATCCAGGCTCTTCTTGAACCTCCAATGAATGAAATTCCACAACTTTCCCAAGCAGTCTATTCTGCTTTTGACACTAAGGAAGCTTTTCCTGATATCTAAACTATACTTTGTTGTTGTTTAAAGTTATTGTTTCATATCCTGCCCTTTGCAACAAGGGAGAACAGATGTTCTCCTTCTTCTCAGTGGCACCTTTTCAGATCTTTGAAGACTGCATCAAGTCTCTACTTAATTGCCTCTTCTCCAAGCTAAACATGTCTAGTTTTCTCAACCTTTCATTGTACGGCTTGCCTTCCAACGTCTTTGTCATTTTTTGTCACCTGCCTCTGGGGTCTATCTAATTTCTTCAAGTCTTCCTTAAATTGCAGAGTTAAGAACTGCATATAATAGCCTATATGTGATTTAGGCAGTACCAAGTAGAATGGCACTATCACTTCCCTCCACTCCACCTCCATGTTTTATATCTAATACTTCTGTTGTTACAGCCCCAAAATTACATTTTTTTCAAGTTTAGCCTATTGCTAACTCAAATTTAGACTGTGATCTGCTAACACCCCTCCATCCTTCTCAGGCCTGGGTCTTGTACAAGAGTGAAGTGGCTGAGACTTAATCCAGATTAAGTGTTGGTTTAAGAAGTGAGGAAAAAAACATGCTACCCCTAATCCTCTTTAGATTACATGCTTCTGTAAGGAAACAACAAATTTATATCTGTCCTTGAAGATAATGTTGTCTTTGTTCATTTCATAGGGTTACAGAAATGGAATGAAAGCCAATGACAGTGTGGCCACTAAGGGGCAAATTCTAGTTAATTTATTAGGTGTATAAATGGATTTAGCTGCCTAAGCGTGATTCTATTGCACCCTGCACAAGTCCTTGAAAAACAGTCAGTACAAAAGGTGAGTGGTTTAAGACTGGCTTTTTATGGATTTCTCTTAAGTCACTGAAAAGCCACAGTAAAATGATGGGGTGTTACAGGAGTGGGTATGCTACTGCAGTGGTGCCCAACCTGTTTGCCCTGTGAGCTAAATGGGAAGCACTAGGTCTGGCCAGTAGGCTCAATCCAATATGTGTGGCCAGTACAGTGGAGGCCTGATCCAGCCATGGGGGAAAGGTGGGTATAGCTCAACCTTGAGACACGTGCCAGGGGGAGGGGCAAGGAGCAGCTCGACCCCAGTTAGGACATGTTGAGGAGGGAGAACGTTGAAGTGGACCTGATATGGACATAAAATCAGAAATTTAGGATTGGAAGAGATCTCAGGAGATCATCTAGTCCAATCCCCTGCTCAGCAGGACCATCCCCAATTAGATCGCTCCATCCAAGGCTTTGTTGAGCTTTAAAAACCTCCAGCGATGGAGATTCCACCACCTGTCTAGGTAACCCATTTCAGTGCTTCAGCACCCTGCTGTGAGAAAGTTTTTCCTAATATCCAATCTAAACCTCCCTTGCTGCAACTTGAGACCATTGATTCTTATTCTGTCATCTGTCACCACTGGGAACAGTCTAGCTCCATCCTCTTTATAACCATCCTTCACATAGTTAAAGGCTGCCATCAAATCCCCCTCAGTCTTCTCTTCTCCAATAAGTCCAGGTCCCTCAGCTTTTCCTCATAAGTCATGTGTCCCAGTCCCCAAACCATTTTGGTTGCCCTGCACTGGACTCTCTCCAACTTGTCCACATCCTTTCTATAGTGGGTGACCCAAAACTGGACACAGTACTCCAGATATGGCCTCACCAGTGCAGACTAAATGGGAATACAGGAGACCCTCGCCATTCACAGGAGATACGTTCTTGTATCCCCCGCAAATGGTGAAATCTGTGAATAAAGTACTGTGTTCATGAACACAGTGCCCCCGGCAGCTGGTGGAGGAGAGGGGCATGGCTGCTCTGGCAATGGCGGAAACACGGCAGAGATGGCAGGAGCATGGCAGCATCAAGTGCGGAGCTCCCAAGGAACTCCTTTAAGTGTATTTCTGATGCAGGTTCGGCATTTGCGAATATGTGAAACTGCGAATGCCAAACACGCGAATAGCAAGAGTTTCCTCTAATTACTTCCCTCAATCTGCTGGCAATGCTCCTAGCAATACAGCCCAGTATCCTGTTAGCCTCTTTGGCATGCTGCTGACTCATATTCAGCTTACTGCCCACTGTAACCTCCAGTTGCTTTTCTGCAGAGCTGCTGCTTAGCCAGTTGATCCCAAGCCTGTAGGGGTACATGGGATTCTTTCATCCTAAGTGTAGAACTTTGCACTTGTCCTTGCTGAACCCTAGGGGGGGGGTTTTTGGCCCAATCCTCCTATTTGTCTAGGTCACTGAATCTGAGCCCTTCCCTCCAGCGTATCTACTATACCCTCCCAGCTTGGTGTCATTTCTAAACTTGCTTAGGGTGTGATCCATCCCACCTTTCAGATAGTTAATGAAGATATTGAGCAAAATTGGCCCCAGGACCAACTCCTGGTGGGGCACTCCACTTGTTACCACCTGCCAAGTAGACATTGAGCTATTGATTACTACCCAATGAATACAACGTTCCAGCCAAATCTCTATCCACCTTACAGTTCATTCATTCAAGGCAGACTCTGGGAGACAGTATCAAAAGCCTTGCAAAAATCAAGGTATATCAAGTCCACTGTTTTTCCTGCATCCACAGAGCCAGTTATCTCATCACAGAAGGCAATCAGGTTGGTCAGGCATGACTTGCCCTTGATGAATCCATGCTGACTGTTCCTGATCATTTTCTTCTCCTACAGTGCGGGGTGCAGGAGTGTAACATCCTGGCCCCAATCCAGATGTATAGGAGGAACAGGGAGCAGCAATGGCCCAGGCAAGGCTGGATCTGGCTGCATGGAACTTCCACCACTCTCCCACTGCCAAATTTTTCAACCTATAGAGACCCCCTCAAGGCAGATCCCATGGCTCTGTGAGCCGAAGGTTGAGTGTCCATGCATTAATGGATTTTCAGAACTGGAACAGGACAAAATAAGAATTATACTTTATTGCTTAAGCCCACTTAAGTGCTCAGTAGGTGCTTCACAGCATAAGCAACTTAATGCTGAGAAGCTCTTGGAAGGAACTATTGGATAGCCCAATAGCTGTGAAGCTGGATCAGGATTCTCTGTGGAACCTAGAAGTGTTTGTTTTTTAGGGGGATGTGTCCTGCTATATGGAGCATGATCTTGTCCAGGGAGACGATTGTAAAGTTGTTTTTCTTTTTTTCCTTTTCCATAGCTTTGCTCATGGCAGAAGAACATCTGGTCTTCAGATATTTTCATTAATTAAAGTGAGGTTGAGGGTCTGTTAACTCTGACAGTGGTATGTACTACTTTGCAATGCCAGGAGGATTCCAGGAACACACAATTTACAATCTCTGTCTTAGCACAGGTACCAACATGCACCTCAGTATGATCTCCTGTGGCTTGTGACTCCAGGGATCCCCACCCCCATTCCCCAATCGCAGCATGCTTTTATTGGCTACATATTCTTTCAGTTACGGAAAAACATCTGAACAAACTGTCTACAGCTTCTTATCCTTAGGCAAAGGAGGTGCTATGACAGGACTGGTTGCTACTTGCTTTATTACTTGTTCTAGTCCATAAATATTTCTTTTTAATTAACAACAATAAAAGTCTTAGTCATTGTTATCTAGAGATGGGGCTAAATACAGCCCTGGATCAGAACATGAAGTCAGAATTAAACTGGATCTTCTGGTCCCAACTCTACCATTAATCATCTTGTCTCTTAATGAAAGAAGCATAGTCCTGTAATTGTTCTTACATTTTTGCAGACTATTTTATATTGTTTTATATCATAAGTAAGTTTTTGGAAAGGCTTGTTTGCACAGTTTAATGAGCATGGCTTTTGGCCCATTTCTTGTTACAAGCTTATTTAACAGTTATGTGTAATATAGAATACAAAGGATGCAGATATTGCAAAATCAATTGCACTCTTTAACAAGTGTCTTTAACAAGTGTCTGATATATTGATCTTTTTTTGTTGTCCATAAACCTGCTGAAGAAATCCTTCACAGTATATAACAGCATCATTAATGTGAGATTACATAATACTCCATTTCTTTTATAGGGAAAAGATACCACTCATGATCTCTACATTTCTCTACACACTGCATGAGCTGATAAGAAAACATGTTTCTTAAATGTTATTTAGACTCTGGGGATTAAATCTCTCATGAATATGTGCAAATGAATAGGAATGACAGTAACACAGATAGTGTTAGTATAGAAACCTTGGGAATACCAGAAAACATGAGAACTATGCTACTTTATGCCACCTGTGAAACTGATATGGCATCTTATGCAAGAATTTACTATGACTTGTAACACAGAGCACAGGAATATGCCAATAGAAGGAGGATTTTTAGAGCAATAAGAGATCCATTTAATTTGGAACAGGTACAAAGAAGGGCTGTTAAGATGGTTAAGGGAATAGAAAACCTATTTTATGAGAGGGACGTTAAGAGTTTGGTTTCATTAGCTTAGCAAAATGAAGGCTCAAAGGTGAGATGACTAACTTCAGTAAATATATTCAGGGGGTGAAAAGGGGAGTAAGAGCCATTTAAGTTAAAAGGCAACATTGGCATGAGATCAAATGGCTACAGACTTGTTATGAACAAGTGAGGAACAGTTTGTAGCCATTTAGAGGAGCAACATAGTAGAGGCAAAGAACCTAAATCACTTCAAGGTGGAACTCAACAGGTTTATGGAAGGGACAGTATGATAGATTTCATAGACATTAGGGCTGGAAGGGACCTCGGAAGATCATCGAGTCCAGCCCCCCGCCCAAAGGGCAGGAAGTCAGCTGGGCTAATTTTAGTAAACTTAGAAGGCTAGTTAGT
>NW_017728947.1:95860025-95865674 GCF_001723895.1 Crocodylus porosus
AATTAGCCGGATCCACTTTCCTCCCTTTCTTGAAGATAGGCACCACATTGGCCTTCTTCCAGTCTTCGGGCACTACACCAGAGTGCCAGGAGTTTTTAAAGATCTGTGCCAGGGGCTAGGCTATGACGCTTACCTGCTTCTTGTGTACCCTGGGGTGTAGATTTTCAGGGCCGGCTGACTTGAAGGTATCCAGCTTCTCAAGATGTTTCTTCACGAGCTCAGCATTTATGGAGGGCAGGGGATCTCCCCCACCCAGACCTCCCTGTCCCGTAGTGGGCATGGGCGTCCCATGGGACTGATGAAAGACTGATAGGACAGAGATGCCTTTGGATCACTAATAAACACATATGATATATGGTTTACATTACCACTTCTAGGTAATGTAAACCATTGTTGGTTTGCCCAATATTTTATCAATCAATTGAATTCTAAAATTTACAAATCTGGCCAAAAAATCTTGTTGCCTCAGCTTCAAGGAGTCTAAGTCTGAGGCTGGTTAATGACTGATCATTTTGAGGTGCTTATATACCTGCAGTCCCACTGTCTTATTGTTAATTGCCTCAGGATGGTCACCCCAAATCATTGGTCATTTTTGAGGACATGAGACTTTTACGCCTAAATGTCTGTGGGGTGAACAAGTTAAAGTGATTATCTAGTCTGCCAACATAAACTGCATCTGCAAACCTACCTACTTGATCTACATCATAAATACACACCTAGATCCTGAATCCAAGGCTTCCCATAGACTTCAGTGGGAGCAGGAGCAGACCAATGCTTATAAACAGTGTTTGAAAACCTGGTCTTTGATAACCAGCACAAAGTATTTATCTATTTGGTAGATAAAATGGTCATTTTTCAGTCCCAAAACTCAAGTAACAAAGTATCAAATGCTAACATAGTAATAGTAAAACACTGGTCAAGTGTGCTTATGTTTATATTCTGTCATTGGTCTGCAGAGGACAAATACCCAATATTATTTCCAGGTAAAAAAACTTAGCACTTGAACTCAATGTCCTAAATCCCTCTTAAGTGATCCAGCTGTGGCTTCAGAAAGACAAATACAACTCTAAATATCAGATTTAACCCCTGAAAGCTTTTCTAAGTGATGGAAGTATTAATAAATTTAGACAGAGATAAAATGAGTTAGGTAAAATAACACAGTAAATCTGTTGTAAGATTGAAAAAAAAACCAAGATATGTTGGACAGGGCTTGGACATGCATTAATCATGCATACTTTCAACTTGAATGATTTGTCACGGGGCTCTTCCTTCTTGGAGATCATGCCACTTTGCAACACTGGACAGATAAATCACTTGGGATCCTTATGTTTGGAAATTTGCTTCTAAATATGCACATTTCATTTTCTTTATATTTTTGATATTTTGTGTAGCTACTGTAATCAAACAAAAAGTGGTTATTATAAGTAATAAACTAATACTGAGAAATTGTTAGTATACAGTAAGTTTTGTTTCTTTAACACATTCTGCACATCAAATGTTCTTATTATGTTAAGTTATATTACAAAAATGAATGTGCTTTTTAAATTGTTATTAAAATCATAATAAGAGACTACGAGCTATCAATTTTTCATCTACCAGGAGTGTAGATAAACAGTGAAAACATGCATAGCTACCAGTTGGGCTTGTAAGGCCTGAGACTGGATAACTGCAGGCCTAATTACTCATTTGTGAATGCAAATGTAAGTTTTCAGGTGCAACAGATGAGATGACAGAGACAGCTTGTTGGTCCATGTGGTTTTGGGAGTTTGAGATGAAAGTTTTGTTTGTAAAAAACAAACACAAATGCATTAGATCAAGAGAATTCAGAGATAAGGCAACAGGAACATTTGATAGTCTACACATGTACATTACTCTCACTGATGTTAGCAGAAAGTATACAAGCATAGGGAGGAAGATAGGCTATTATGAAAGGCTGTAGTACATATGGTCTTCTGCCAAGATATCCCATATGCACTATACAGCAATACTTTCCTATTCAAGCAGGTATTAATAGCATAGCAGCACGAACTGCCACATGTTTTGCTTCAATAGGTTGTCTGGGTTTTAATATTAGCTTCCTATCTGTATTGTAACAGATATAAAGGACTTAAGGTGCTTTGTACTAACGACCAACAATGTGACATTAGATGTGACAGATGACAAAGTAACAGCCATGTAAATACTCCACCACATTCTCAAGTAAATGTTTACCAGTACTATGTAATAAAATGCCTGTGGTTGGGTAGCCTGAAATTAAAGTAGAACTTGGGTCTCATTATAGTGGTGTAACACTGCTGGAAAGTTTGATGTAACCAGCTATGTTACTGCCCTTGTATAGCATTGCCGCAGAGTAGCATACATCTGATGCTCCCTCCCATCCCTAAAGGAATATCCACAGAAAACAGGGCATGTCAGGGGTGCTATTATTAGCTGCCAGAAAGGGCTCATTGGATCAGATGCAGACAAGTTCCATTAAAACTTTCTGCAGGATCTTCTAACTTAAAGAAAGCACCAGACCAGTCTATGCTTAGTCCCAGTAGTTGAGGTAAAAAACAAAAAAACAATGTAAAAGCCACACTCCATGCCCTCTGGTTCTTCACAAATACATGTAATATGGTTTGGTTATGATACCAGACTTATTTAGGTACCATAAAAACCACTAGTATTGATCCTGAATTTTCTTGCTTATAAATATGTCTTCCACTCCTAACGTAGCCTAAGGGAAGTCATATAAACGCTATATATGATTATTTATTCATTATATTTTCATCAATCTGAGGGTTTGCTGACTGCACTGAACAGAGCCTTGAGGCCAAGGTCTAAAAACACGTATTTTCAGAATGCAGCATTGCACTGATTTATGCTACTTGTGATTGTTATATAACAAACAAAGAAACGTGCCCCCCTCCATAATTTAGATCAGTGTTTCTCACCGATGGGTCGCTACTCAAAAGCAGGTCATATGAATATTTGAAAGGGTCACAATCTTTAAAAATGGATCAACAAGCTTTAAAAATGGGTTCTCCTTTAAAGAAGAAAAATGTAGGGAGCAGTGGCTTTTCCCTTGCAGGCTGAGTTGCAGCCTGCAAAGGGCTGCTTGAGGCCCCCCCTGCCCCATACACCCTGTGGCGGGCCAGTAGGGGGCGCTCCTGCGTTGAGCCGCCCACCTCCCTGTGCCTGACCACCTGCCAGGCTCCAAATGCCTCCCTAGGGGCGCCTTATGTCCGGCCCGACCCCTTCCTGGAGTACATACGCTAGCCTGGGGGTAATGTCGCCACCACCACCCCAAGAATGGACTCACTTCCAGCCCTGTGTCCTTGGGGAAACACAGGCCTAATGTCCTATGGGTACTTGACCCAGTACAGGCACTTGGGGCACTTCCCCAAGTCCAGGGGCAAAAAGTACAGTCTCCCTTAGTCCGCAGACCTAAGGGGTCTCTTAGGCATAATTTAGACCCACCCCTCAATAAGTCTCCCACACCAGTCACAAAGGAAGATGTTACTGGTTACAGGGGTAGGGTGAAAATAGGGTACAAGATTGAGCAATATCCTAGAAATCCCAAAGAGCAAACAGTCTGGCTGTGGTAGTCTTTTGATCATGCGTCTGAGTTACCGCCAGCTAGATATCTATCAGATCTCGAGTAGCTTACTCACACACTTCATCCAGAGGCTGGTGAGATCCTTTCTAGCATCTGGCTGTTCCTGGTTCATGAGTTTTTGGGGGAGAGGGCCCTTTCAGATGTTTATGCTCCTCTGAGTCCCCCCCTCATGGCTCCAGCCTCACCTCATGGCTGAAGAGACTGCCTCCTCACCTGTCCTAACTTATATAGCCCCTGTGACCTCATTCACCTGGTCCAGTGGAGGCCAGCCCCGGTTGGCTGTCAGCCAACCAATTTGAAATACATCACTTGTTACCAGGCAGTTTCCAGCCCACCAGGTAGAAACCCCTCACCCAGGTACCAGTCACTTAGGCAGAGGGAGCAGGTTTCCCCCCTCCCTCAGGAATGCAGCCAGCTCAAGTTACCTAAAGAGACAGGGTAAGGGTGTGGTCTCCTCTGCTGAGCCCACCCTACTCAAATGGTCACAGCACAGAGATTTTATCACATTGCCACAGGGCAGAGATTTTGGGGAGAAACCAACGTGGCTTTCTGCCACACACCCACCCTTTGCCCCACACACTGGGGGCATAGGGGCAAGGGCCAGAGGGTCAGGAGTGAGGGGCAGTGGGTCAGGACTGGCCATTGATGTTTTCAAATGTGTCGTGGTACAAAAAAAGTTGAGAATCATTGATTTAAAGTATCTGTTCTGCAACTATGCAATACAGACTACAGTTGTGGGGTGGAAAGGAGACATTATTATAGCCGTTGGAATCAGAATGGGCACTTGCCATCATTTATTTACATATGATAGCAGCTTAGTAGATCTGCTGCAATTTCATAGGACAGGAAAGTCTAAAAAAGTCTAAAAGCTTTTGATATTTTCTCATTTCAATCTAGGCAACACAGTACTGTTATAGACAGGGTTTTAAGGATATTTTATGTAGTTGGCAGATTTTAATCTGGCTGCCATCAAGCTCAGAACTCTCCATTTATTTGCAAAATGATCATCCTATTGTTAAAAGGCACATACTGACATTTTCTCTTGTGTGCCATATATTGAGTTCACATCTCTCATTGAAAAATAGCTGTTTGTCCTCTACCATACTATTCACCACATCACTGGACTCAGCCAGAACTACCCTCTGGCAAAAAGAATGGGAGAAACTGGGTGACAAAACTGTTGAATGGGGCTGGCGAGGAATTACCATCTGCAAGGAGTTAGCACGCAGCTCCAAATACAAGTGGTGCACATGACGGAGCCTGAACGGATTGAGAGTGGGTCTCGGCAGATGCAACTTTCTCATGAAGCCATGGGGCCTCTACGCCAGTGGCTTCCAACCTTTTATATTCTGTGGACCGGCTCGGGAGTGGGACAGGGCACATGGGGGCTGCCCTGCCGCCCAGCTTTAACCCCATACGTAACTGCTGGAGGCAGAAGCCATTCACCAAGGCGGACGGACGGGGGTCCAAGTGGAGAGCTCATTCCACGACCCAGCGGTCCATGGGCGGCTTTTCCTACACCAACCCTATGTGGGGGCCCAGTGCTCTACGCAACCAACCAATGTATCTGTGTGATTGCCAGGAGAAGCAAACCATGGCTCATGTCCCGAGATGCCCTGTAGCACCACAGTGCACCCCCAGCACCAAAAGCAGTGGCCTGTGCATAATATTGGGACCAGCCCATATAGAAAGGCTGCACTGGTGACATGAAGAAACAGGAAGAAGAAAGAAGTTGTTCACATTTCGCGAGAAAAAGAGGATTGCTCCTCTATGGCTATGGCTGCAAAGAGCTTCTCCAGTCTTCAAAACTCTTCAGCACAAAGGTTTTAACTCTGCACTGTATCAAGAGCGGGCTCTGGTCCAGCCGGGGAGCCGCACAGCACGGGTTTGGAGCAGGCAGCTCTATTCGTCCTTCCGGAGGGGTCCCGCTCCGGGCCGCGTTTGTAGTGCCCGAGGCTCTCTCCATCGGGGCTTCCCGGGAGGCGGGAGCAGGCGGCGCTGACGTGGGCGGCGCCGCCCAGCGGGCCCGGGCCGGGCCCCGGCCCCGGGGG
>NW_017728947.1:95865929-95867963 GCF_001723895.1 Crocodylus porosus
GGGGGCCGCCAGGACGCGGCCGGCTCGCTGCGCCCCAGCCCGGGGCTTTGCACGGCACAACCAGTTGCGATGTTTCCCCGGAGCCGCAGAGTGGGGGTCCCCCACCCCGGGGCTGGGTGCGGTGCGGCTCCCCTGGATCCGAGGGGCAGCGAGGATCAGCAAGGGGTTGGCCGGCTCCGTACACCCGCTCTTGAGCTCGGGGCCAAGCTCTTGTCTCCCTCGAGGAGACCTGCCCTAGCAGTGCCCAGCCCCTTTCCCCCCTGTGGACAGTGCCAGGACCCTTTGCAGGCTGGATCTGACCCGTGGACTTGATCCAGGGGTGGGGGTGGGAGTGGGGGAGGGGGGGGTGCACAGCCTGAACCTCATCTATCCACACAGGGTGGGGGCAGAGTGGCCCTGATCCAGATGTGGGGGTGGGGGGAGCAGGAGTTGGGCAGGGCACAGAGACCCCCATCTGTATGTATGGGAGGATGGGAAGCAATCCACACCGGGGCCAGGATGAACTGTTTCTGCCCTGATCCAGATGTGCAGATCAGGGGGGGCTGGGGAGGAAGCAATCCAGCCTGAAGTGCAGTCCAGCTTGAACTGGATGTGTCAGGGGTGGGCACAGCTCTGATCCTGCCATGTGGGCAGTGGCCTGGACAAGACTGGATCTGGCCATGTGGAGCTTCCACCGCTCCCCACTGCCAAGTTCTCCAGCCTGTGGGGATCCCAGCAGGCCAGATGTCTTGGCTCCACGGGCCCAAGATTGAGCTTCTTTGCTCTAAACTGTCCCGTTGTCCTGTGGTGCGGTCACTGCCAAGTCACTGCTTGACTTCTTGGACCCATTGCTTTAAAAGCATTGATCAAAGAACTGCAGTGTGGCTCAGCGTAGTTACAGCTCACAGCAGCAATGCACTGGCACACTCAGGTCTGGCCTGTGCAGCAGCAGTTGTGCTAGCTGCTGAATTCTTTTGTCTACAGTGGGTGCCTGTAAAGAAAGGGGGTGAAGACAAAGCAGCAGATCCTAGGTTTTCATTTAGGCCTAGCAGGACTGTAACAGGGTCCCACAGGGAGGGTGGCCATGACCCCCTAGAGCCCTGCCCTCACCCCTTGTCCTCTTTAGTTTCTTTGGGCAATCCCCACTTTACCTTACCTGCCACACCTTGATGTAGTTATGCTTTTAGAATGAAAGGGAGCCTGCCCCCAGGCTCCCCACCTGAGATCTCATACTGTGAACACAGACAGGTATCACTGCTCCTCGCCCGTAAGGGCTAATTACATGGTCTTCTCATCTAGCCATGCCCAGACCTCTCAGATATTAATAATCACTTTCTCATCATTGGGCCTTAAGCCCCATTGTCCAGTAGAGTCATTCTCTTTCCCATTGGCCTTCCACGCTGGGGTTAACTCCAGTCCAGTGAGTCTCTAAACCCAGAGCTATCTCTGCCACCACTGGGGCCTCCAGCCCTGGTGCCTTTAACTCATGGGCTTGGGCCTTGGTACCTCAAACACTCTCCACCCGCCTTGGGCTTAGACCTGAATTCTCTGCTCCTCCTGGGCTCAGGCCTCTGTCTCTTCCTACAAATTCTGCCCCTCGCAGGCTACAGGTTCCCTAGCCCTGCTTGTTCTTACCCCTCGTGGGCTATGGATCCCTTGGGCCCTATTCCTCAGGGCCTGGTCCTACTCCTAGGCCAGTTGAGACCTCCACTCCCTCAATTCTTAAACCACTGGTTTTGCTTACCCCAGCTCAGGTGTTAGTCAGGAGCCTGGTTGTAGCCTTTCTGCTCTGGAGCTCCTCTCTCCATGACTTCCAAGTCAAACTGCCTGCCCAGCTCAGGCCCTGGGCTTATATCAGGGTTGGGCAAAATGTGGCCCATGGGACTTTGTAAGATCATCGAGTCCAGCCCTCTGCCCCAGGTGCAGGAAATCATCAGGGTCATAGGATCCCAGCAAGATTCATAGTTCATAGATTCATAGATGCTAGGGTCGGAAGGGACCTCAATAGATCATCGAGTCCGACCCCCTGCATAAGCAGGAAAGAGTGCTGGGCCT
>NW_017728947.1:95868399-95905392 GCF_001723895.1 Crocodylus porosus
CACCATGATGAGTGACTACCATCAATTACTACCCTCTGGGTCCAACCACAGAGCCAATTCCCCAGCCAGCAGATCGTGGTGGACCCAAGGCCACAATTGGCCAGTTTCACCAAGAGGTGATCACGGGATACGAGATCAAAGGCTTTTTTAAAGTCAAGATATATGACATCAGTCTCTTCTCCCTTTTCAAAAGTCTGTGCCAGGGGCTGAGCTATGGTGTTTGCCAGCTCCTTGAGTACCCTGGGGTGTAAACTGTCAGGGCCGGCTGACTTGAAGGTGTCCAGCCTCTCAAGGTGTTCCTTCACAAGGTCGGCATTGATGGAGGGTAAGGAATCACCCTCACCCAGGCATTCCTGTCCTGTAATGAGCAGGGGCGCCCCTTGGGGCTGGTAAAAAACTGATGCAAAGTACCCATTGAGCAGGTTGGCGTTTTCCTGGGCATTAGTTATCGGTTGTCCCATCTGGTTTAGCAGAGGTCCGATGTTGCCCTTGCTTTTCCTCTGGATCCCCACATATCTGAAAAAGGACTTCTTATTCTCCTTGATACCTGTAGCTAGTTGGAGTTCAGTCACAGCCTTTTCTGGTTTGCTCCCTGCAGCTCTGGACCAGTGCAGAGTATTCCTCCTTGGAGGTGGATCCAGTCCTCCATCCTTTGCAGGTCTTTCTTTTTAGACGCATACAGTCCTCTAGTTCCCTGCAGAGCCAAGGGGGCTGCTGTGCCCTTTTGCTGCCTTTCCTTCGAGACGGGATAGACTTTGCTTGTGCATCCAGGATCACTCCCTTAAGGAGCAACACTCATCCTGAACTCCTCTCCCCTTGGGGTCATGGTCCCTTAGGGCCTCACTCACAAGCCTCCTGAGCTTGTCAAAGTCAGCTTTCCTGAAGTCAAGGACTTCTGTATTGCTGACTGACTCGCCAGCTTTACAGCGGATGGTGAAGGTGATCAGCTCGTGGTCACTGTCATTCAGCTTCCCTTCGATCTTTAGGTCACTGATTAGGTCGTCTGCTGTAGCCAGTACCAGGTCGAGCAGCGCTTTACCTCTCATCGGTGTCACGGAGCGGGGTCCTAGGGATGGCTGTGATCTCCCCTAGCACTCCCTACCATGCTAAGTTTGCCTCAAAGCACCCTCACTCTCGCCCTCCACGTCTTGATCTTCTGTATATTAAAGGGAGGCTGCCTCTCATCCTCAGTCCTCCAGCTACCCTGAGTCTTACTCTTATAATGTGGTTCCGGGCACCCCAGCTTTATGGGCTATGTGTGGCTAAAACTACCCCTTTACCACGCCCCAAGTCTCGCTGTTGTACTGGACATTGTTTGGTCTTAGCTGCAGCCCTTGTCTCTCTCAGCACCCTCTGGTGCATGGGCTCTCTGCAGCCCTTGTCTCTCTCTGTGCCATCTGGCACTCACCAATTGCTGTCCCCCCATCTGGGGCTTCTTGTTCTGCCCCTCTTGCCTGGCGATTCTCACGCTGCCCCCTCTTCTCTGGGGCTCTGGGGCTTCTTGCTGCCCCCTTTGCTCTGGGGCTTCTCGCGCTGGGGGCTTAGGTGGCCATAGCTGTGCCTGGCCCCAACTCGCCTCCTCAGGGTCTCGAACCCCACCGCAGGGCTCAGGCGGCCTCGGCCTTACCTGGCCTCCAACTCTCTGCTCCCCTTCTTGGGGCTGGGGTCAATGCACCCCAAAATGCTGTGCCCTCTCTGGCATCTTTCTTGCTGCCCCCTCTGCTCTGGGGCTCGGGTTCCCATGCCACCGTGGGTCCACTGTGAGGCCTCCTCCAACCCCTAATAACCTCACCAAAACCACGGTTGTAAACAGTAAACAGAAAAACTCAAGCCCCTAGGCTATAACAGAAACCTCAGCCATCTGGCTATAACAGCATTCAAGCCACTCCCAGGCTTCTCCATCTCTCATCAGTATCGCATTGTTCATTCATTCTGGCCTCTTCCTTTCCCTCACTCAGGCAGAGCTCCTACCCCCATGGCTGCTGGCAGGGAACTGCCTGCCTGGCCTCTGCCTGGGAGTTATATAGGAGCCAGGCCCTGCCCCTTCCGGTCAGCTGACGCCCACCAGTTAGCCTGGCAACCAGCAGCTGGGTTCCTTACTTGCTGATCCACAAGTAGCAGGCACCTCAGTGCCCTGCTACAATCCACCCGTCGACTTCTTGTGTCCGAGCACATTCATGCACAAGAGAAAGCTTTGCGACCATTCGGATTTGGCCGAGCGCTCTTCCCATGAGATGTCAGGGTAGTTGAAGTCTCCCATGACAACCATGCACTGGGAACATGCAGCCTCTGCCAATTCCCTGGCGAACTCCTGGTCAAGATCTTCATCCTGGGTCAGAGGTTTGTAATAGACTCCCACCATTGTGTCCCCTGTGCCGCATTCCCCACAGATTTTCACCCTGAGGGTCTCCAGTTGTCCACCGTGGATGCCAATGTTGGCTTGCAGTGACACATATCTTTTCTTGACATAGAGAGCTACATCCCCACCCCCTTTGTCCACTTGATCTCTCCTGTACAGGGTATAGCTGTCTATACCTGTGGTCCAGTCATGGGTAGGACCCTACCAGGTCTCCGTTATCCTTATGATGTTGTAATTATTTGTGTTAAGCAGGATGGCAAGTTCCTCCTGTTTATTCCCCAAGCTCCTGGCATTTGTGCATAGGCAGACAAGTGCCCTTTAGGAGCCCTTGCCTTGCCCACAGCTCGTTCCAGGGCTGGGGCAGGGGTGGGTTCCCTTAAGTGCCTTGACTTGTTGGCTTTGCAAGGATTATTCAGCAGGCCAACAGTGGCAGTAGTCCCTCCATGTTGGTTCCCAGTTCCTTATTTGCAGTTGGTTCCCAGTTCCTTATTTACAGTTCCCAGTTCCTTTTTTCAGAATTTCTCTTTCAGCAGTTATAAATGTATTAGCAATGAATGAGATAAGACAAAGAGCTTTTTATTTCATCAAACACGTGTATTTGCTAATTAAAAATACACGATCGTATCACCTATAAAATATTCCAGTCGTTGTCAGTAGAAATTTTAAAAAGTTCAGTACATGTATGAAATGGGGCAAAATCTGCCTCTGGTTACCCCAAATGATACACCTCTGCAACCAGGGGACTGTCTTGAGGAAACCTGGGCAGGGTGCTGCCCAACCTGAAGCTTGGTTTTTTTGTGGTATGGTGCCCTTAACAGTTCCCCAGTCCTGTGTGCTATATACATTGCACTGAATAAGAAGCTGAGTTGGACTGAGGTTGTGGGGTAAAATCCATCTCAGGTCACCCCAAATGACATACCTCTGTGACCAGAGGACTGTCCTGAAGTCTGAGCAGGGTACTGCCTGACCCGAAGCTTCGTTTTCAAGTGGCTTGATGCTGCCTGATAGCTTCCGAGGCCTAAATGCTGTGCACTTTATGCTGAATAAAGAGCTGAGTTGGGCTGGAGTTGTGGGGCAAAGGGGAAGGGGGATTGGTGACCAGCAGGGGGAGTTGAAGATTGTCAAGAAAAAATAGGAAGGAAGGCTCCAAGGTTCTGATTCCTGCCTCTGGCACTATTTATGCAATGCCTGGCTTCAATGCTTGCCTTAACGTCAGAGGATTAAAGCGTATCCTTCATTTCTGAGGTGAGTTCTCTAGGTACCAGACTGTAGAGTTGATTGTATGGAGACTTTCCCTTGAAACCGGAACATAAAAATCTTGGGACCAGAAAACTGGACAAGAAGGAGCATGGCTATGGTTAGGACACTCAACTAGAAAGGGGGAATCCTAAATCGTGGTCCCTGCTCCCAGGACATTAGGTAGTAATTTAATTAGACTGGTCTGTCTTGTTTCTGTTTCCCACTATAACTTAGGTGGGAGCTAAGTTAGCACCGGTTTAGATATTTCACATCACAGAGATTTTCTGTCATGGATGAAACTTTGTCAAGGGGCCAGATAAGGAAGCTTTAGTGCTAAAGAACAGATGGAAAGAGGCTGAGGATATGATGAGCTATCGGTGATGAAAATATTACTATGTATGTGCAATCTTCTGAAAATGTTGGTAAGGAGAGGGAGTGTATAAGTTTTGATTCCCACCAAATTACAATGTCCTAAAAACCAAGGTCTATTGTGTTTAAGGGTAACATTAATCTGTGTCTTAGGTTGAAATCGTAGGAAATATCAAAGATTAGGGAGAAAAGAAAACACTGTTTTAAGAAATTGTATTTACAATTGCCAAACTGGTTTTATAAACAAAGAGAAGCAAGCCTTTTGATTATATTTTTTTATTGGATCACCTATCTAGTTTAGAGAGGTATTGGATCAGCTTTGAGGCATGAAATACCCTTCCTCAGGTCACTTATTTATATTTATTCCTCATTTACTTATAAGCAAAAAAAAGTTTGCTAGATGTGAATGCCCATCTAGACTCTGTCTTTTGCAATTGATGTTAATAAATATGTTCTTAACTCTGCAGTTGTTAGCTGTCTAACTAGGTGAAGAATTTCTAATAAATGTAGCCAACTCTTTTAATTAAATGGTGCGTTTTTCAATTTTGTTCACGGTATAGGTCTAATCAAGTGCCCATTAAAAGTTGTTGCGCACCTGTCCACTGACTCCGCAGGGATTTGGAGGAAAATGTTCTAATATAATATATAATGGAGGAAAGAGAATTTTAAACTTTTGGTCATGCTTTGGTCTGAAGCCAATGGAAAGTTACTGTTAAGACTACCTGAATATAACAATTAAAATAAGATCAAGGGCTGGAACCCAAGCAAAGTAACTCAGGACCAAGATTTAGGATTCATGGGCTGTGGAAACGGAGCCAGATAGACGGTTAACTTTGAGCATGTTAATACATCAAAAGAGTTCAAAGATCTGCCCAACTGTACCAGCCTATAGGACTACCCTGGTTATAACATGCCTGTTTCTGTAGGCAAGAGCACACACGGCAATGACTTCCCATCCTCAGTGCCTGGATACTAACAGCAGGGTTGTCTCAGGGAAACCTTTGGCTTGAGTCCAGAATGAAGTTCACTCTTGCACTTAGAGGTGTAGCAAGATGTCTTAACCATCCAACCACCAGAAAATACTTCAAGAGCAGGGGTTATAACAGTACTTAGCTGGTGATTAAACTTGTGTATGTCCAGTATGTTATAGAGTCAATTATCGATCCTCTGGATCATGGTGTGCATGTAAGAGGTCTAGTCAGATGCCTGATGAATCTGTTTGTAGCTGATAAGCCCAATTCAAGAGTGATAGAACTTGTTACAAGTTTCACAGATCCATATGTTGTCTGAATTGGAGTCCAGATTTAACAGCATACTGCCTTCTTTCTTGCTTTGCTTCCATCCTCTGGATCAAAGCCACTTCATGTTGAGCTGCATCCAGTGCTATATGTTCCCTCCAGACCAGACAGGATTCTGCATCCTCATCCAAGCTTTCTACATTGATGTTGAATGACTTCACATCATTTTTCCACAGATTGTGGTGCTGCCATAGAGGGTGACACCGCTTTGAAACACAAAATATTGAATATTGAATACAAAATATTCTTGGGAATACAGTTTCCTCACTTTCTCCTTACATGGCTGATCCATCGCAACCTTCTTGCCTTGATAGTGATTTCTACATGTCAGTTGTGTGCTCCAGTACTTTGTGTTTGCTATTCTGTCTTCACATTTTATTTTCAGGATCTTACTCAGACATCTCATGTGGAAGCTGTTCAGTCTCTTGATGTGCCTGGCATATGTAGGCCATATTTCTGAACCATAAAGCAGGTATGACTGCAGGTGCTTCTGGTGAACTCAGACTGGTTGGGCGGGTGGAGTGTCACATGGTGGGGGGGTTTGCAGCCGGCTGGGAGCAGAGGGAGGACTCCCAGCTGGAGCACCTGGCCTGCTTCAACCCCTTCCCTGCCCCCTCACTCCCCCACACACATACACTCCTGGCCAGCTGCAATCCCCACCCTGTTTCTGGTCAGATCAAGATTCCTGCTGATTGTACAAACCAAGGAAAAACTGTCAATGACACCAAGAGATTTATCCTGCAGAGTGATGCCAGGTATTGCTTCTTCCACCCTTTGGTATGCGATCACAGTCTTCTTGAAACTAATTGTCAACCCAAAGTTTTTGCATTATTCATTGACAAGATAAAAACACCTAAGCAAACTTGCATTTTGGTGCCTTCCTCCTAGCTCCCGTAAAGCAGTGGTGCATCTGGAGGCAGAGACAGAGGCAGGTGGGCAGGGGCATGGGGCACAGTCTAATGGGGAGGCAAAGTGGCATGGTGCCCTGGGCTGGCAGGCAGATAGACACTACTGCTGCTGTGTGGGAGCAAGGTGAGCGGACTGGAGCAAGTGGCCACCCCACATCTTCTGAGCAGTGGCTGGAGGCAGTTGGGGAGCTGGGCTGGCCACTGCTCTTCCTGCCTGGGAATCAGCTGGGGCAGGGCAGGGGAAGAGTACTGCTGTGAGTGTGGGCTGCTCACATGTGTATGTGTATGTGTGTGTGTTTGGCGCACACCCATGCTGACCACCCCTAAGACTGGCTTTGTTCATAAACTGTTGTTTATGTTGCAGAACTTATGTATAAGCACTGTTGGGATTCAGGGCTTTTTATGCTAGGCTCTCTCAAATCTCAGAGTGACAGTCTCTGCCCCTAGAAACTTACAATCGAAGGGCATGTCCCCATAAATGGGAACATGCATTTTCCAAGGGACTAATAGCAGCGGCACATAGTTGTGCCACTGCTAGTTGTCCCCAGGCATGACAGTGCACGTGCACTTTGGCTCATGGCAGATTGCCCTGGTTGGGCCCCACCAGCCTTACCTGGTGTCCTGGGGGCCTCCCAGGGCTACAGTGGTGGTGATCTGGGCGTGTAGAGGCTGGCCAGCAGCTGGAGTGTGGCTCCGGCTGTCCAGGTTCCAGTTTTGGGTGGCACACACTGCAGCAACGTGCATCGCCCTGTTATTTGTTTGTTGCATTTTTTTAGATACCGGGAGTTCCTGTTATCTAATTTTGCCCCCAGCTGCAAATATGCAGTGCGGAGAATCCTTTCATGTGTGCCACATGCATTTTGCAGTGCCTCAGAAGCCTTTGAAGTGCCACAAAGTTTACATACTTGCTCATCTGGATGTGCCCTAATAGTCTCATTTTGCATTTATTAGGTCAGGCAGTTAGGTATGCAAAAGCAGTTTGTGTTTACAAATCCAGGGCCCTTTTGTACTCTGTATCATTACAGGGGAGCATGCTGCTATCATCAGTTTAAACACAGTGAAAATCATAGAAGGCTTTGCCTTAGCTGATCTTTACCATCTCCTGTCAGTCTGGAGATTTGTTGCCTGATGTTTCACAGTGTTACTCCAGTTCTGCAGTTGCTGTTGAGACTCCATGATTGTGTCTGTTGAATTGTAAAATTAAAACAATGGAATGCCAAATCAGCATTTTTCTATGAGTGGTCATAGAACTCACTGTAGACCAGCATTTCTCAACCCATGGGTTGTGATCCAAAATTGGGTCTCAAGAATTTAGGAAAGGGTCGTAGACAAACTTTAAAAATAGATCAACAAACTTTAAAAATGAATTCTCTAAAGGAGAAAAACTGTGGCTTTTCCCTTGCAGGTTGGCAGAGTTCCAGCCTGCAAAGAGCTGCTTGGGGCCTCCCATGCCTCATACACACCCTCCGCTGCCATATACACACACATCCCTACCCCACACACTGGGGCCTGGGAGCAGGTGGCAGCGGGTTGGGAGTGGGAGGCACTAGAACGGGTCTGGCTGTCAATGTTTACAAATGGGTCCTGGTGCAAAAAAGGTTGAGAACCACTGCTATAGACAACTTCACTTTCCCTGTGTTAGATCTATGTTAATATATCTTATGTTAAACTTTTGTTCCAGCCTGTGGGGCCAT
The DNA here is from genome assembly GCF_001723895.1 of Crocodylus porosus. Taxonomy (NCBI): domain Eukaryota; kingdom Metazoa; phylum Chordata; order Crocodylia; family Crocodylidae; genus Crocodylus; species Crocodylus porosus. Next base: position 95,876,267 of record NW_017728947.1, read on the forward strand.
GTCATCCAGCCTGTGGTATTCCATGTGGGTCAAGCATGCAGGACTGGCCCACTGCTGGGTCTGACTTGGTCTGTGGTGGGGTCAGTCTGATCTGTGCATGTTGCATGCTGGATCTGGATTTGAAACTATGCACCTGCCAGCAGTATGTGAGCTTGATTATTATTGTGATGAACTGTTTTCAGAGATTTTTTTCTGGTGTAAATATACCTGTTTAGAGAGAGTATTTTAAATGCATGCTGTTGAGTGAAGGTGAATTTTTGGCAATCTGTTTTGAGCTACTTCTAATTGAGTTTCAAAAAGTGACTGTTTTTTATGTTCATTCTCTCTCCCTATAGGAATGCTCCCCCTATGCTGCTCACTTATATGATGCTGAGGATCCTTCCACTCCTATGAGGACAATAGCAGGGCTCTGTCAAGACTATTGTGTGGAGGTGTGGCAAAAATGCAGGTCCATGTTTCGTTACCTCTCTACAGATAAACAGCTAGCAGCACTGGAAAACAACATGGCAAAATTTTGCCACTATTTGTCCCTTGATGATGTAGATTACTGTTTCCCACGCCTGTTAACAAATGCAAATCTCAATCATAACCTTGGGCTAGTGACAGCCGACTCGGAGGGTTGTCTCCAGTTGTGCCTAATGGAGGTGGCTAATGGTCTGCGGAATCCTGTTGCTATGGTGCACGCTAACGATGGCACTCACAGATTCTTCATTGCTGAACAAGTTGGCTTAGTTTGGACCTACCTTCCTGATCGGTCAAGGCTTGAAAAGCCATTTCTAAACATCAGTGAAGCTGTACTTACATCGCCTTGGGAAGGAGATGAGAGAGGTTTTCTAGGTATTGTCTTCCATCCCAAATTCAAATTTAACGGTAAAGTGTATGTCTACTATTCAATAGAAGTTGAATATGAAGAGAGAATCCGGATCAGCGAGTTCAGAATTTCTTCTGATGACATGAATACTTTGGACCATGGTTCTGAAAGGTATTGTATACACATTTATCTTTCAAATTCATTTAAGAATTTAGAAGACAACACATGCATTTTTTTTTACTACTAATTATAGTAGATTATATTTATTTGGCTTAAATTAGACCAACTTCTTTTTATTATGACATTTAACTTTAGATTTTTAATGTACAAAAATCAGAAAATTCAGAAGTCTATTTCCCAGAGTAACTGTAGCTCTTCTGTAACTTGGTACATATATGAACAATATAAAAGACATGGGTGTTACATGAATTGAACTCACTAGAATAATATATTTGAATTTCCTGATTTTATGTCACAATTTTTCACTAAATTCACCTTAAAAATTAGGTATTTAATTTCCTTGCATTGTATGTTTCCTAGTTTTTTGTTATTGTTTTGGGTTTTTTGAGGAAAACTTTCATCACACATTCAAATATAATTCTCCACTGTGTGGTTTGAATGTATTTGTATTGAAAAGTCATTTAAGTCAGCATGAATGAAGTCAAAGCTATTACAGCAAAGATGAATTTGGGCCCAGTGTACTTAACTGAATTATGACATTCCTTTTGATGTTATCCACTTATTTATTTTAATGAACATACTTTCAAAATTTATGTATGTCATTTTTGAAAGCATACTGATTAAAATAAATAAGCTGTGTTTCTTTAAATTATCCCATGCTTTTGGGATAATATTCCATATTCTAATCATATTCATAGGAGTAATAATCTACAGCTCAGTACGCTTAAAACAACTAGGAAATAACTTTTATTATTTTAACATATAACTGTTTTGCCAACCAGGTCTGAAAATTTCTCTACTTACTGCTTATGCTTATCTAAAAAAACCTGTTTCTCTTTCTCTACCGACAGTTACATGAATATTGATCTAAAAGAACTTTTTCCTCTGGTACTACCCTCATATAGATTGCCCATTTGGGATTTACCTGTTTTGACTAACCATCTCTCTCCAGATGTTGTCCTAGGGCATGTGTAGGTGAAACAGGGGCTCTAAATTGAAGCAGTGAGTTTTAAAAAACACCATTTCAATTTAGGGCCAATTAAACCCCTGTGTTGTGCACACACCCCGCTGACTTACCTGCTTCTCCGGCAGGGGAGGGGAGGGTGAGCTGCTGGCGGGTGGAGCAGTCCCTAGGTTGCAGGGTGGGTTGGTGCTTCCCTCCCAGCAGCAGCCCCCCCAGGCGGCACCCACCCGCAGGCGGCACCCACCCACAGGCGCCTGGTTTGGCCGGTTGCAAGGATTACCGCAGCCACGGAGTGAAGTACCAGGCCCCCATGCAGCACAGGCAGGCAGGCTCTGAGGGGGTAGAAAGGTCAGGTTCATCACTTTTCGTGATCAGAGCCTGCTTTCCTGGGTTGCTGCCAGGCTGCCTGCACCAGCTTCCTGCAGAGCTGGGTGGAGCCCGCCACCAAGGTGTTGAAACACCAACATCATTAAAGCAGTGCAAAGGCATTTAATCCACTTTAAAGTGTTGTGCGCACATGCCTGTCATTTCATTTACACATGGCCCTAATTTCAATTTTCTCCCTTCTTTCTGCCTTTCAGTTTCTTTCTCTATGCTTATAATTATGTATATGTATTATCTGCTTTTATATGTGACTGTGGTAAGCACAGAAGTGAGAAGGATGATTAGGGCTTAAGTATTGGGAAACCTATGTTTTTCTCCCTGTTGTGTCTCAGACTATCTCTGGCAAGTCACTCAGGATCTCTGTGGTTCAGTGTCCCAGCTGGAAAATTCCAGGAATGTTGTGGGGATAAATACATTAAAGAGTGTGAGGTTCTCAGGTACTACAGTAATGGGGAAAACAAAACAAGTATCCGAGCTACATGGATAAGAACAATTTATTTCTGTACAACATCCTGTTATATATTTGTATGAGACATTATGTCAGATTTCATTGGTTATTATATGTGCTAAACAAATATGCCTGGGGTTATGAAACTGTGGAGTCCTAACAGAACTCATTAAAAAGAATGTATTTCGCACTTAATAACCATAAGTGCTTTTGTACTTGCGGTTAGTAAATAATACAAAAACATTCATAATACAATGAATTGGCTCTTCCTCCTTGTTCTATAATGGGGCATCATTAAGTATAATGTAAAAGGTTTGGCTTCATAAATATTGGTGTATCATTAGATTATACGGTGAATTAAGAGACAGACCAAACCTTTAAGTGAAGCATTTGGAAACGGAGCTTTTTCTTGTATTTAACAATGTTTATAGTTCTGAGTTTGACTAATCTGATCCTGCTGTTGATACACACTTAAAATGGACACATACTTGGAATTCTGCACGAGAGAGAGAGAAAGAGAGTGCAGAACTGGTTTGTAAATCTTATTACCACACAGTTGTGATTTTTATGACAGCAATGGGTTGTATTTATTTTAAGATTTTTATGGTAGGATCCATGATGTGCCAGGTACTTTCAAACACTCAAGGATGGATGAGTTTTGCTCCAAAGGGTTCACAGTCTATCGAAAGGCAGTGGTCAGGATAAGAGGAACAGCTTAAATAAAAGTCAGATTAGTTTACTGTAAGCAACACAGAAGCAGTGAATCTTTAAAATAAATTTAAATTTGTACAGTAGATATTGGAAAATGGATAAAGGACTCAAGCCTGTGAACATGTACTCCTATGTGCTGTCAAGTTAAGGACCCATCTGGCTCTAAGTTTGTAACATCCCATCCTTCTGTTACAGCCTAAAGAATGAAACTATGGTCTTGTTATTGGTATGACTCCCATTGACTTCACTGAAGTAGGTGAATCACAGTCCTGTAACCTTGTGCAGAGCTACCTGAGTTTTCTTTAGCATTAAGCATGAGAATATGATATAGTCTGTTTTTGTTTCATAACTACTACTGAAGTCATTTTGTCTTGACCTACTTTGATTTTTTTTTTTGCTCTGGGAGAGGTGAATGGAATTTAGTTTTCTATTGAAAACATCGTCTTTCTTCATTTCTATAGTTGATGTACTGCTGAAGCACTGCTCTGTGCCAAAGATGAAGTTCAGTAGTGGGTAATGTGATCCCTAGATAGTTCATTTGGCTGTTTACTATGTTCTTTAGGAATTTTCAGGAGTGGAAGGGCTCCCTAAATGTTGTTCTTTAATGAAATATGTTTACGAATCTAAAGAGATGCTGTAAACCTGAAAATCTAATTGGCCTTAAAAGCAAAGGTAAAAACAAGCAGATATTTATACCTGTGAATTACACTGCCAAGTTTTATGGCTTTGCAATCACATCTTTCTATTTTTTACTTTTTTTACTACCCGGAATTGAATGCCAAATGCTTTAAGTAAACAGACAGAAAACAAGAGATACTTTTTTTTTTTCTTTCAAATTCCTTTCAACTGTTAGATGTTGTTATGAACAATAGTCACTATAATACATTTTGGAGGAGTATTGCTCCCCCTCTATGCAGCGCTGGTCAGGCTGCAGCTGGAGTACTGTGTCCAGTTCTGGGCGCCGCACTTGAAGAAGGACATGGAGAACCTGGAGAGGGTCCAGAGGAGGCCACTTGTATGGTTGGCGGCCTCCGTGGCCAGCCCTATGAGGAGAGGCTGAGGGACCTGAATCTCTTCAGTCTCCATAAGAGGAGACTGAGGGGGGATCTTGTGGCTGCCTACAACCTTATCAGGGGCCACCAGCAGGGACTCGGGGAAAGTCTGTTCACCAGGGCCCCCCTTGGAGTCACCAGGAACAATGGCCACAAGCTGAGGAAGGATAGGTTTAGGTTAGATATTAGGAAGAACTACTTCACTGTAAGGGTGTCCAGAGCCTGGAATGGGCTTCCCAGAGAGGTGGTGCTCTCACCTTCCCTGGAGATCTTCAAGAGAAGACTGGATAAACTCCTGGCTGGGGTCTTATGACCCCTGCCACCCCCAGTGTCATTCCTGCACATGGCAGGGGGTCGGACTCGATGATCTGTCTAGGTCCCTTCCGACCCATTGATTCTATGATTCTATGAGTATACTGGTTGTGTATGTTCCCTTTAAAAAGTCCCTATAATTTTTTATTCAGTAATTAACACATTCCAGGAGCAGGTAAATTATTGCTTATATAATTCTACTTAATAAGTTGAATCTCTACCATTGAATACAATTATTATTTAATAATTTTAAAGAGTTATTTATTTGAAAGTAAGAATTGTAGCCACATTGTGCCATGTACCATACAAATGCACAAGTAAGCCTGGATCATTAAATCTGATTTAAAACAAGGTGCAAAAACTGAGAAAAACAGGAGGAAGAAAAAGGATTAGGACAAGAGTAATACAAGATAATATCACATGGTTACATAGGTTTTAAAGCACTGTTCCATAATATGGTTCCATATTATTAAATTTTTTGTGGGATAACAAAGTATGCTCAAACATTGTAATTTCTAGAATTCCAGATGACAAGTGTTCTTTATTGTACAGGTCAAAAAATGAATCATTTTAAAAAGTATGTTCAGAGCAAAATCTAGCTCTGTGCCTATAATACATAAGAAAAAAGTCTCCATTAGTTTCTCTAGAGTTGTGGTGACCAATATTCTGTAATCTGAGAGTGGAGACATTTGAACTGATACTCATACCATTTTGTATGTAAAGGATTGTGTTAAATTAATATGCCTTTTGCTTATAATTTGCCCAACTGATAATACTTCATTCCTGTTTTTGATTAGGATAATTCTAGAGATAGAAGAGCCAGCTTCTAATCACAATGGAGGAGAACTACTCTTTGGAGATGATGGCTATCTTTACATATTTACTGGGGATGGAGGAATGGCTGGAGATCCTTTTGGGACATTTGGAAATGCTCAAAACAAGTATGAGCGTCTAAGTGTTTGTGTGCTGCTTGCATCTTCCTTTTTTTAAGTAGAAGAGAGAAGCTATGGGAAGTACAGCTGTATTTTTCTTATGCTTATTGTTTCCTTAACGTTATGTATACATAAACATGCACCACGTATGCATATGTGCACATATATATAATGCTTATTCCTGTAACTGAATTTAGAGCAGCATATTTTAATTTCTCTAGAGAAAAAATTACAGAAATTGTCTCTGATTTTAATGTAAGCACCTATTGAACCTACATATGTTCTGAACTTAATCCAATTTTCTGGGGGTTTTGCAGAGTAGTTAATTGGTAACAGGGGACAAGAGAGGTTTTCACCTACAAACCTTTAGTTTAAATCTGCCTAGTTGATAGTTGTAAAATGTCATTACCATCTGAATCCTTTTCTGTGACCCAAGTAAAATGTAAGGGTTTTGGTTTTTGTGACCAGAACATTAGCAAGTGAACCATCCCCAGAATTGGCAGACAAGGTTCTTTGCATGAATCTGATATCTTTTATTAGACCAACTTAAATAGTTGGAAAACAATTATTAAGCAAGCTTTCGGGTTCAAAAAGCTTGTCTGCCTATGTCCTTAGACCAACATGGCTACAGCCTACACCCCTGTATCCCCAGAACTGGCATTTTTGCTGGCAGCAACAAGGACAGTCTCTGGATGGGCAGGGGAACTGCTGTTACACTGGAGGGGATCCCATTAATCCTCACTTCTGGGTCACAGTGGGAAAGCTTGTGCTGCCACTGTTCTGGGATAAATAGACAGCTGCAGTTTGAAGCATTGTCCAGCCCACATCTTTCATGAATAATAAATTCACTTGGACACCAATTCTGCTAACTCTTACCTGACAGATTAATTTTTCTCCTATGAGTAGTCTCACTAAAGTCAAACAAACTGATATGTGCTTAAAGTTAAACAAATAAATGACGGTCTGCAGTATCAGGGCCTCATTTTTTTCCTTTAAATCACTTTTTCTTTTGCAGAAGGGAGGGAAATGTCCCCTTCTAACTGGTTCAGAGAGGTATAAATTTATGTATGAGATGACCTCCTTCAGCTGCTATGAATGGACTTGTAGAAAGCAAGATTTCTAAACAGAAGGGAATTTAAATGCAAAAGATAGAGGAGACACTGCTGAGAGATGAAGGTGGCTTGAATAGGTTAACAGGGGTAAACAAAGCCACTAAGTCATTTAGGGAAATAGGGTTTTAAAAGCTAGTCCAGGTAATGGCATAAGAATCCATAGTCTTTGTTGAGACCAAGCCTCATACAGTTCAGTCTGTGGATGATTTCTTGTTTTGCAGTTTCATGTTCAAGTAGGTTTTAAAAGTTTTTTTTAAAAAACAACTTCTCTGAGGCGATGGAATGTCCAGGGAAGTTATGAAAAGCTACAGAAGTTTTGCCTATGAAAGCTTATTCCTCTCTCTGAACCAGTTAATCTCAGTGGTTCTCAACCTTATTAGTCTCAAGGCACCTCTTGGAAAATGTCAACCCTTAGCTTTCAATCAGTTTTTAGCTAGGGAAAAATAAGAGAGAAATTCTTCTGTTGCAAAGAGTTTGACAAGACCACAACAGATCCAAATGTTTTCAACACTGTGGATTCCTATTTGAAGTCTTTGTGTTTATCTTTTGAATCATGTAGGTGTTTGCAAACTTAGCAGTGCCAACATTGAGTGGCAGTCTGTGACACCATGGTTGAGAACTGCTGCTCCAAGGGGACACCTTGCCCTGGCTTTTGCCTGACTTCAGACTAATGCAGCTAACTACCTCTCTTTTTTCCTTTTGCATAATGGTACAAATCCTATTCTCATTTACATCCCTTGCAAAGCTATAGCTTACTTCAGAAAGAGGAGGGTAGCTCCCATAATAGTCAATGGCATGATTTTTTTGGTGCATCGAACAATGTATACTTTCTGAAACAGAACTGAAGTCTTAAAATATACTTTTTTAATACTTATCTTTGGATAAGAATGCATTTTTAATGAGGTGTTCTTTTCTCTCTCTCCCTCTTTTCTTTGTACAAATACAGATCAACATTGTTAGGCAAAGTACTCCGGATCAATGTGGACAATAATGACCGTGGGCCTCTCTATAGAATTCCTTCAGACAACCCATTTGTTAATGATCCAACAGCTCGTCCTGAAGTCTATGCCTATGGGGTGAGGAATATGTGGCGCTGTTCTTTTGATAGGGGTGAACCCTATACAAAGGAAGGGAAAGGGCGACTTTTCTGTGGAGATGTAGGACAGAATAAATTTGAAGAAATCGACATCGTAGAGAAAGGAAAAAATTATGGCTGGAGGGCAAGGGAAGGATTCAGCTGCTATGATAAAAAACTTTGCACCAATTCCTCAATAGGTAATTGTACTTTCTAAAGAAATGACCTTAATATCCTGTTGTGCTGCTTCCTGTGCTTTCATTTTGAATTTTTCCTTTCACAGGCTTATTGTTCAGTTGCAAAAACATGTATTTTATGGCTTAAACTTGGCAGATGCAATCTTGGCCTGGGAGTGAATTGAGCTAAAAAAACCCAACTAAACATAAAATAACCATTAATACATTACCATTAAGAGTTATGAGAAAAATGATATTAGCTCTAATGCCCTGGCTGTTCCACTTCTTGGCCCAATGTGCTGCTTATTATACCAAACTGTGCCAAATTTTCATGGAGCTGCTGTAGTTTGCACAAATGTGCATATGGGATGATTTTTAATTTTGCTACATCAGCTACATATTATCAAAAGTCTGCAAAGTAGGAACAGTTTGCATTAACTTAAAGTACTCCCTTGTCCCTGAAACATTAATATTGTGCTGCTTTTTCTCCATAACTCACAAATGGTTTCTTTAGAAAAAGAATTTCTGCATGCAAGTAATCCTGTAGGTGGATTGCTTGCTTTGCCTACTTTTAAAAAGTTATTGTACATGCAACATGCTTTTTTTCCTGCTGGAAAGCAAAAATGCTCATAAATTAATTTTTAACACTTGGACTCAATACAGATGCTAGCTGACTAAATTTTGATCCACATACTGAAGAGCATGTGTTGTGCTACAAATGAGAAAAACATGCTGTAAATGAGTCCTCTAGTGTGTACACAAAGTGCATATAGAATACCTTCTCCTCTTCCTGGATTTGTGAGTGATGTACATGTCATTTTGGGCCTGCTCTTTGGGAGTTGTAGGTGCTTGGGATCTCTCAGGATCAGGTGCCATATTATATAGTAGAGATGGCTTTCTTAATAAGAATGGTTTATTAGTTTTCTGGCCTACACAAAGGAATTGTCACCTGACCAAAGGAGGTGATGTCCTTGCCCACACTATCCCATGTCACCAATGGGGTGAGTTATAATCTTTGGGACAGAAGAGCTGCTAGATCTCCATTTATGTCCTATCAGTACTAGTTCTAGTGTGACTGTAGTAGTACATGAGAGATTGGATACTCTAAAGCATCGCAGTGAGCACAGTTCAGCTGTTTGATGGTCAAACAGAGCCAACTGAACATCATAGGGGCATTTGAAGGGGGGACTGCAGGATATGCCAAGCCAGAGCTGGCAGAGTGAAGCCTTCAGGGTTGTGAGAAAACAGAGTGGGGAAAACATGCTAGGGAGAAAAATAGTTTTTCCTTCTCCTGCTTCCTAGCTTTTATGAAGGAGGAAAAGAAGGGGGAAAAGTAAACACCTCTTGTCTTGATACCCAGAATGGAAGAGAAGATGGGGAAGGAAAGACAGAAGCATTTATCCTGGACCACAAAATGATCACAGCATGCTCTCAACCCTAGGAATGCCTTGTGGGCCTTTCAGGAGGATTTTACATGAAGAGTGTGATGTTGTCAGAGCATCTTATCATAACTATTGATTCTCTTTAGAGTTAAAGTCCTCTCCTTGGCTCTGGTCTTGACAGGGTCTGAGCATCCTAATTCCTTGCAGCCCTGTTCAAAGACAGAGGGAAGGGAAGGCTCAGGAAAGCAGCTCAGCCTCTCCTGTAGCAATGTTTAGTTAATCACAGAGCATGGAATTATCCTTCATGAAATTATTTTACACAGCCTCTTAGGCCTCTTAGGTCAACTAGCAGCTCCTAGTTATCACAGCCATTTCAGGAAAAGCATTAGTTAGGGTGAGGGAGGGCATTAGTCAGGGTCGTTTGGAGAGGCTAAAATAAAAATGAAAACAGAAGTAAATGTGATTCCATTCAGTAGTTGGTTTATCACATAACAAGAGACTGGTACATATCTAATAACTATCCAATTTAATAACTATCTATCATTCTCATATGTAGAACAGTGACTCTGCCTCATACATAAACAAGGCAAGATAAGTATCTTTTCCCCTCCACAGATGATGTGCTTCCAATTTATGCTTATCCACACAAAATGGGGAAATCTGTTACAGGAGGCTATGTCTATCGGGGTTGTGAGTCTCCAAACTTGAATGGGCTGTACATATTTGGTGATTTTATGAGTGGGTAAGTGCATGTTCCAGTCACTCAGCGAGCATTAACTCCAGCTGAAATTCTCTACTTATGCTGCATATGTCTGCAAATGCTTATGCAGTGTAACCTTTGCTGACTTGCTGCTACTTGCTGGTTATACCCTGAGTGCAAACCCTTACTGCTTATTACAAGAGACTCAAGTAACCTATTTTATATACCACATTTCTATATTAGTGTGCACTAATGTTATTACCACAACAGCAGTAGATGTTTCTGATTCATTCAGTGCAAGTACAAGCAAATGTATATCACTTTGACGTTTATGTAAAATGATAAAAGCAGAGTACAGTAAATGAGTATTCTGCATTTGGTGTATCCATAAAGACTTCTCCAATGCAAAGTGTCCAACTGCAGAGAATAGTTCCAAAAGTATTTGTCCAGAATGAGAATCAATTATCTGATACTGATAAGGCTCACATTGCGTCTAATGTGAACTGAATGCATTCATCCCCTCACAGGGTTGGGTACTCTTTATTATCGCATCTGGCACTGATGGACTAAATGTATCTTTGCCAATTGCCTGATTCAAGTTAATTTTATTTTTGTCTTGCAGACGTTTAATGTCCCTGAAAGAGAACCGTGCTACTGGACAATGGCAATACAATGAAATTTGCATGGGAACAGGGCAGACTTGTGTGTTCCCTGGTCTTATCAATAACTACTATCAATATATCATCTCTTTTGCAGAAGATGAGGCAGGTAATTGAATAATATAACACTGAATTTTGCTTTGTCTTCAAGTGAAACATCTAGGAGTGGGTAGAGAGAAGGTAGTTAGTCACATTTAGTGCCATAGCAACAAAGTTTGATGCCTGGGGCAAAGCCCGCAGTAGCAGCCTGCCCTTGCCCCACACACAGATCCGGGGGACAGATGCCTCCCCGTGCTTGCTTGGGAGTGCACACAGAGGCGGAAGCCCTCCCCTCATCTCTGTGCCCCACTAAATGAGCTGTTTGTGGCTGTGCTCTGCACCCCACCCTGGCTGGGCAGCGCTTGTTAGCATACCTTTGCTTCGGCGCCCAGGGCAGTTGCTCTGCTCGTCCCTCCCTTGCTACGGCACTGGCCATGTTAGTCTGAAGTCAGGCAAAAAGCAAGGTAGAGATGCACCTCACGAAAGCTTATGCATCTCTGATTCAGTTAGTCTATAAGATGCATCTAGGAATGAAAATACTTTTATAGATTAAGGGATACAGATTCTGGGAGGTAGCTCTTACAGAAATCACAGAATAGATGCATTCGACAACAGGTTCTCCAGAAAAAATTACCAGAAAAAATGCAACACATAATTTTCAGGTAGTGTCATCTTCCCTGACCAGCCCAAGTTCAGTCACAAGAGATCAGGAAATCCGCTTGGCATATTTTTACATTGATTCATTTACCTTACCTCCTGAACTACTATCATTTCAGAAGACAGTGAATACTTGGAGTAAATATGTTTAAAGACAATTTAGAGAGGGAAAACTCAAACTTACTCTTGAGAAAACCATAGAAACTGCACCTTAGTACTAGCAGGCTGTGCAAGAAAAATGGTATTTGATACAAGTTAATGCTTTGGGCTTGCCTGTTGACTGGCCATGATATTATTAATGGGTAACAGAAAATAATCTGCAATAAGCACATATTAGTGAAACTTGCTTAGACTGTCCTAGAATATTTTTTAATTGAAAGGAAATTTACAAATGAGTTTTACATTGTTAGAGTATCTGGCAATCTACAAATTGAAAACACTTGTTATCTTTACTTTTAGCTTCAGCCTCCAGCTAATCTTACGTTAATGTCAATGACAGTTTTGCTTAGGTAGGGAAAAAGGATTTGGCCTTAGTTATGTTTTAAATATATTTTTAGAGAGATCTCAAAGTAAGTTACCTATAGTTTATACTGCACGAGTGAGTTCATATGATCTGAAGTCAAGGGAATAGAGGATCTTAGGGCAAAACTTGTCATTGGTTATCTCTGTTACTACACAGATCTTGTTAATTGCTTGGGACTGAAAGGCCAAACACACTGTATAATTTATAGCTGTAGACAGACTAGAGTTGCTTAACAAATGTTTAATGTGGTTGCTAAGCAGCAGCATGGATGACTTTGAAATTTGGGATTTTGTGCTTTTATCCATTGAAATGTCTGTTGGCTTCTGATTGTAATGACTCTTGCCAAGAACTCTGAAGTATGTTTCTAAAAATCATTGTTTTTCCTGAAAGGTTGAGCAGATGATGTTTGACATAGATGGTGGGGAATAACTGCATATACAATTTTCCCATTTTTAGCTCTTTTTTACGTGTTCATTTTAGTAAAATGGAGAGAAAAGGTATCTCTAATTTAGTATATTTCTTTCTTTTGGGTTTTCTTGGGCATCTGCAGAGAGTTTGGTTTATAACATTACTTGTCAGTGATTTCAATAGCACCTTCCTTACTGAAATGTTCATTTATAGGGTTATTACTTAGAGTGTTATCATACTCTCCCATGGAACTGCAAACATACATCTTCATATATTTTATGGAATTCATGTAAAACTGAATTAATCTTGAAAACCAACTCACTAAAGGAAGATAATGGAACTGTGCCTACATCAGAGGTTGGCAACCTAGGGTCTGCGAGCCAGATCCAGCCCCTGGAGCTATTTGATCTTGTCTGCAGAGCTGGGAGGCTTGGGCAGTGGAAGGCTTTGCCCACATTATGGCCAGGATGAGCTTTGTCACAGCCAGGTGATCAGGATCTTTGCCTGTGCCAGGCCATGGCCAGTGAGAAGCAGCCGTGGGCAGGCCCTGGAGCTGGTCTACCTCAGACCCTAGCTGGGTTTCCCCAGCCCACTGCTGGAAAATGTTGTCAACCACTGGTTTGTGTATGGCATGTATAAGAAATAGGATTTTGTTTTGTTTTTACCATTTTTGGAAAGGAAAAGAGATGGTGTTGGTTTTGCTATCAAGCCTAGGATCATTACTCAGGTGCCAGAATTGGTGCATCTCATGACCCGTCGTCTTCAACTGACTAACAGACAACATGCAGCAGCCATCAGTGCCCCTGCCCTTGACGCAGATGGTAAAACTTCATCTAGAAATCTGTTCTAAAATGAACCAAGTCCTATCATCTGTTCCTAAAGAAGATAAGATAATCCTTCTTGGCAATTTTAGTGCTAGAGTGGGCAGGGATCCTGAGCTATGGAAAGGAACTCTGGGAAAGGAAGGGGTGGGGAAAGTCAATTCAAATGGATTTTTTCTCCTGAACAAGTGTTCAGAACATGATCTCATCATCACGAACTCCTTATCCTGCCAAAGCAACAAACAGAAGACATCAGGGATGCATCCCCAGCTCAGAACACTGGCACCTGATTGACTATGTACCTGGGACATGCTGTAAAGATGTCTGACAACTATCTTCCAAAATGGGTCCTATACTCCTAATCACTGATGGTCAGTGCTCTAGAGGCAGGCAAAATAAGAGATACAAGGACACCTTGAAGGCCAATATGAAGAAATGTGATATTAACATCATACCTGGGAGACTCAAGGACTGAATTGCTCCAATGGTGCCATGATGTTTGACAAGACACCAGTCATTCTGAGCAAACTCGCCTCATTATAGAGGCAGATATAGATGAGAGAGACCAAGGGAAAGAGCTGTGACCTGACATCATCAGGATTAACTCCTTCCTCATAGAACTCTTTGCCACATCTGCAGTCAGACATTCAGATCATTAATCAGCCTTCTCAGTCAGCTACAGATTCACCATTGATTTCCTTATGTACTGGAAGACTCATCCTCATACCAAAGGACTGGCACCACTGCCAGATGTTATACATGTGTAAGGATTAGATTGCTTGGTTCAGTTTCTCTGCATGTTTGAATTTGTGAGTAGGGCAGTGACTTTAATCAGATGCAGGTATTTGGAAAATTACACATGAGTCATGGCACTTGTAGGGACAAAATATGAGAGAGCCTGGGGGATTTCCATAAGTAAACACAATGCAAAACCAGGGTAAAGACCTTAGGATTTCCACATGAGGTACACTAAAGTTTCTGTGTTGACCTGATCTTGGCTCTCCTGCTGCTGCTTCCTTTTCTCATCTTCACTGTGCTCTCAGGAGACTCCGTAAAGAATCTAAAAGGTTAACCTTCACCCTCCCCTTCCCTCTCCCCAGCTCAACTGCCTTGTGTATCCTTTTTGCTTTCCTGAGTGATGAACCCCAAGGAGCCCAGAGAATATCCTTTACAATGTGTCTGAGGCCATGGAGTATCTTCTTTATGCTCCAGAGCAGTGGTCTCCAAAGTGGGGTGTGTGCAAGACAATCCACTGGGGTGCAGGAAGAAAATATTAGAATTTCTATTTATATGTACATTTATATAAATATACATATATTGGGGGTGCGTGCTCAAAAATTTTTTACTGATAGGGTGCGCGAATATAAATATACATATATTGGGGGTGCATGCTCAAAAATTTTTTACTGATAGGGGTGTGCGATCGAAGAAGTTTGGAGACCACTGCTCTAGAGGTGAAGAATGCAGTGCAACCTTATTGCAATGGCAGGACACTGACAGCCCTCACCCCCCTGCTTTACTTATGGCAAGTTAGGATACTCTTGGCATTTTAGGGGCAACATGCCTTGTACTTGTGCAAGGGGTTGATTGTATAGTTTTTAGGAATAAGTTAGACAAGACCTTGTATGGGATGGTTTAAACAGAGGTGTTCGTGCCTCAGGCAGAGTGTCTAACAAGTTGATGTCTTGAGGGCCCTACTTTTTCTATGCTTCCGTGATTTATCAGGCAGGCTGGTCGACAAAGGGAGTGGGAAAATCAGTGAGCTGTGGCATCAAATTCTCCAGGGTAGATGGGGCTGTATGAATAATCTTCATCTAACCTACTTGATAAAAATGGAACTATTAAAAAGCATTTTTCTCCAATTACTTGAAAATGTTTGCAATTTAATTCTTGGTACATAACCATCCTGTCCATTTTGTTGTATTTTATAATCTGCTTTTTCTGTGTCAATGTATTGCTCAAGTGGTGTGTACCCAAACAGACTGATTACTACTAAGCTGGGTTCCTGAGATGAGTAGTCCTGTTTCTCTACTTGGAAGTTCACTTACCTTGAATATTGTGTAACAGGCACTTTGAAATTTGTACTCTGGCCAGAATCTGCTAGATTATTTGCACAAAGTGAACATGAGAGGGATGCAAACACAATCAAAAGAACTTTGTTTAAAAATTAAAAATGAAGCAAATATTGGCCAAATTTTTTGGATGATTGTCCAGCCCTAACTGTTCAGTTGATCAGAGCTGTGACAATCCCATTGCCTTTCTCATGAGATACACATCCCATGTATGAGAGCAGACTAAAGATTCAGGAATCATAGTGTTGCTCCTGCATAAATTAATCCAATGGGATAAATGAACAATCTTAATTGTAGTTCATTTTATGTTAACATACAGTATTCAGGAGGGAATTGTTTTTAAATGAATGAAGTGATTGCACAGAAGACTCAGTTGATAGTTGGTGTGTTGGATGTCTTAATATTTAATGAAAATTTGTCAAAATAATTTATGTTAATGTGTAAACATATATCCACATAAAGTACTTTTTATGTTATGGCTCTAGAATATTTTTATGAATACCAATAATTTTTTGTTTGATTACTTGTAACAAAGATATGAATACATTTCTCGGAGTTTCCTTTGAAGCTATGCTGTTGGCACTGAAGCTGCTGCTGTATGATGCAGAGATAGTGCTTTCACTCTGTGTAGGACTAACATTCACGGAAAGCTTTTATATCTGTTTTCATGTATCTTTCTAAGGAGAACTTTACTTCATGTCTACTGGGATTCCAAGTGCCACTGCTCCCAATGGAGTAGTTTACAAGATAGTAGACACATCTCGGTAAGAAAAGCTTTTATTACAAAAATTGAATTTGATTCTTTGGACTTGGGTTCAAATGTAATTGATGACTGTGGGTTAAGTAAATTGCTCTTATTTCCCTTAGCTTCTCGTCAGACAGTAACCGTTTTAATCAGGGTTGGCCTTAAAATGGAGAGCTGTTGCCAAATGGTGGGAACAGATGTGGTCTTCCATTGTCTTTGTGCTGCCATAAAAATTTTAATAGTGGTACAAAGTGACAGGTAATAGTTGTTCATAAATTTGGTTGCATGTATTATGCTGCTTCATTGCACTGGATATCTATTTATTTTATGGTAGGAGAGCATGGGCATCCCAGAACTTCCCACACTCTCCTACCACCCCAGGCAGGCACTCCCAGAGCTTCAGGGGCCTAATCCTATATGTTCCACAAATTCCTGTGGAGGATTGAGTGCCTCAAATCCTGGGAACATATGCCTGGCTTTCCCTGCTTCTAGAGACATGCCCTTCCCCAGGAACCACAGAGGTTGCTGGGAGCACATCCCTGGAGGTGGGGGAACATATCTTTCACTCTACAATGTCAACAGGTGGGACAGCAGGCAATGTGTTTTGCTCAGTGAAGTGGATCAGTTATGCTGAGACATATCCCAGCACAGATGATCTGCTTCATTTAGTGACATCTATTTCTAGCGTAAGCATCACCATACTGATGTTCTTGGTTCCCATAAGGCTTGCTGTCTGCACCCGCTGGTGGTCATGGACTTGCTTTTCAGCAGGTTACTTTTTTTTTGCTGATTGTGAAGATAACCTGTTGTCTTCTAAAAAACTAAGCTGCTATTTTATAGTGGGTTACTCTTTCAGACTTGTGCCCAAATGAATGTAGTCTTTAAGAATGACTGATACGTGTTCTCAGCCCCACACTTCCCTGCTGCTCAGGATTTGTAGAATGGCTTACAAGAGTGTAGAATATCTAGCAGTCAGTAAGTGAGAGAGGTGTTCTTCACATCCAGTTACTGCACTCTTATTCCCAGACAAAATATATACACACTACTCTCTCCTGTAGGGATTTGTACTGTATTTGTGCATGTGTAAAATTTATCCAGCTGTTGCACAGTTTTGCAAATCCTCAGAAGAGGCCATCAACGTAACAAGACAAACATAAGAGAGGAAAAATGGTTGCTTCCCACGTTTAGAATCTCAACAGGGAGGGACACTGCCATGGCAAACAAGTTTGTGCCAAACTGATGCATCATCTTAAGGGAATGTTTCTATAAAAGGCACACTGAATGTAGAAATCTGACATGAAGCGAATGCACTTCTGGTGCTGCTTAAAAGAGCAACTCATTGTATCAACTTCCAGATTTTTTTTTCATTTAAATACTTTTGTCTAGCCCCTTTTTATTGCTATGTTGATTATGGTCCAAAGTGAAGTGTTGTGATTTTGTTTTAAATATATAAAAAATTTAATGTCATCGTGTTTCTATGGAAATCGCTTAGGAACTTGCATGTGAAACATGGCTCTCAGTTCAGATAATAAATATTGTGTAGCTTTATAATTATCTTTTCAGTTTGAGTCACCTCTTTCCATATTGCTTAAGCTTGCTAATGATTCTTACCTTGATGTATTAGGCAATGGTAGGTTAAAATGGAGTCAAAATATTTCATATGCTGGTGAATATTTGAACTCTCTGATACCTGGAGAAAAATAGGATTTTTCTGTAGTGTTAAGGAG
Organism: Crocodylus porosus; assembly: GCF_001723895.1. Classification (NCBI taxonomy): domain Eukaryota; kingdom Metazoa; phylum Chordata; order Crocodylia; family Crocodylidae; genus Crocodylus; species Crocodylus porosus. The sequence goes on from NW_017728947.1 coordinate 95,894,157, forward strand.
GCTATTTGGGTGATTTAAATAGAATGTTTTTCCTTGTAGATGCTAAATTCATTAAGGATGCAGTGGACAGGAAAAATACTCCTGCTACTAGTGGAAAGCAATTCATCTTGTATTATGTCTCTTTTTCACAGGAGAGCGCCACCAAGAAAATGCCAGGTTGAGCCTTTGCCAGTGAAAGTAAAAAGCAGGCTTCTAAAGTTTGTGCCAAAAGAGAGTAAGTAACTTCTTGTTTTGTAGTATTGATGCATGTTAGTAAACAATAAATATATTTCTCTGTCTTTGTGCAGATGCAGGCTGCCCAGAGCTTCACCCTTCAATGTATTCTTAACATTGATTTATACATAAAGCATTTGAATATAAAAAATTAGTTCAGATAAATCATTTGAGTATGAATTATTTAACCACTCCCTTCCATAATAAACATTTTATGTCAACTTTATCTTCTTATATGACCTTTTCCCATTCATGCCTGTTTTTCCTGTCTCATGAAGAGTAGCATGGGTTTTTGATTGGGAACATCTAGGGTGCATCTACACAAGATGCTTTACTGCACAGTAAACTAACCTACTGCATAGTAAGGCATCACTGTGTAACCATGCACAGCAACTACTGTGCATTAAAACAAGCTAATGCATGGTTTCCTACTACCTGTAAATACAGGTAGTAGATTTACTGTATATTAGTTAGTGTGCAGTAGTGCACAGTTAGATAGATTTCATAGACATTAGGGCTGGAAGGGACCTTAGAGATCATCAAGTCCAGCCCCCCACCCAAAGGGCAGGAAGTCAGTTGGGGTCATAGGATCCCAGCAAGATAAGTATCCAATTTACTCTTGAAGGTGTTCAGTGTAGCTGTTTGAACCACCTCTGATGGCAGGCTGTTCCAAACCTTGGGGGCTTGGACAGTAAAGAAATTCTTCCTTATGTCCAGCCTGAAACGGTCTTGCAGTAGTTTATAACCGTTCAACTTCGTCATCCCTTGGGGCGCTCTGGTGAACAAACGTTCCCCCAGAAATTGGTGGTCACCCTTGATAAACTTGCAGGTGGTCATCAGGTCACCCCTGAGCCTGCCCTTTTCCAGGCTAAAGAGCCCCATGGCTCTCAGCCTGTCATCGTAAGGTCTGTTTTCCTGACCTCTGATCATGTGCATGGCTCTTCTCTGGACTCTCTCAAGCTTCTTCACATCCTTTTTGAATTGTGGAGCCCAAAACTGGACGCAGTACTCCAGCTGCTCCCAGGCAGCAGGGGGTAGAAGAACTGTCCCCTCTGCCAGGCAGCTGCCTACTTTCCAGGCCACACTCCAATTGGCAGCTGCCAGGGAAGGGGACAATGTTCCAATCTTAGAGCTGGGCCCCAGCAGCGGGCAGCTGCCAGGGAAAGGGACAGTGTCCCAGCCCTGGCTCTAATCTCAGAGAGATAGCAGGAGGCAGATGCTTGGGGCAGGGCTGCAGGGTGGGAAGCAGCTGCCCTAGAAGTGGAACAGCTTTCTCCCCCCAGCCCAGGCCTGACCTTGGTGACCCCTGCCAGCCTGGCTGCCATATGGGAGCAGCATAGGTCAGGAGTAGCCCTGCCCCATGAACTGCTCCCATGAGGAGCAAATTTTCTCCTGACAGGCGCATGTGTAGACATGCTCCCAAGGAAAGCTTATTGTGCAAAATTTTACTGAGCAGTAAGCTTTCTGCACATTAAGTGCATGTGTAGATGCATCCCTAATATCCAAGTCAAATAGCACAAGCAGTAACAGGCAGATGAGGGGGGACAAAATTTTTCAGTGCTTCACCTCAAATGCCACAAGCCTAAAAAATAAGATGGGTGAACTAGAATGCCTTGTATTAAATGGTGACTTTGATATAATAGGTATCTCAGAGGCCTGATGGAAGGGTGATCATAGAATCATAGAAGTAGGGTCGGAAGGGACCTTGTAGATCTTCAAGTCCAACCCTCCGCCCGGGCAGGACAAAAACTGGGCTCAAATGACTCCAGCCAGGTACGCATCAAGCCTCTTCTTAAAGACCCCCAGAGTAGAAGCCAGCACCACTTCCCTTGGAAGTTGGCTTCAGATCCTAGCTGCCCTAATTGTGAAGTAGTTCTTATGGATGTCTAATCTAAACCTCCTCTCCAACAATTTGTGGTCATTATTCCTTGTCATGCCAGGGGGTGCTAGGGGAAACAAGGTCTCTCCCAAACCCTTCCAGTCCCCGCTAGTGAGTTTATAGATGGTGACCAGGTCCCCCCTCAGCCTTCTCTTGTGAAGGCTGAACAGGTTCAGGTCCTGCAGTCTCTCATTGTAGGGTCTGCCCTGTTGTCCCTGAATCATGCGGGTGGCCCTCCTCTGGACTGTCTCAATGTTGTCCACATCCCTCCTGTTATGATAATAAACAGGATACTGTTATACCAGCTTACAAATAATACAGAAGTGACAGAGTACTACTATTTGGGGATTTGAACCCGGGGTAGCCGAGTCAGCAGATAGACACTGAGTCCTCAGTGTTCGGCCAGTTCCGTGATAGCACTGAGGACCCAGCTTCCATTTGCTGGCCCCAGGTTTGAATCCCTGTTTTACTATGAAGGAGATACAGGTAGAGGAGTGGCACTGTATGCTAAATATAGTGTAAACAGTAGCAACACAAAAATATTATCTGAAAGGAAAACTACCATAGAATTCCTGCGGATAGAAATGCCATTCTTGAATAAAAAGAATATAGTACTTGGATTGTAGTCCCAATTATGATATGATTAGGGAAATTAGAGAAGCTGCTAAAATGGAACAAGCAATAATAATAGGAGACTTCAACTATCCTCACATAGACTGGGTAAACACATCATCAGAGTGAGATGTGAAGATAACATTTTGGATATAGTAACTTTTCTGGGAACCCACAAAAGGAAAAGCCATTCTTGACTTAATCCTAAGTAACACATAGCACCTGGCTCAAGAGGTATCTTTTGGTAAGCCACCCTTTAATAGCAACCGTACCCTAATCCCATTCAGCATTCCAGCAGCATTCTAGAGTCAGCCAAAAACAACTACCATACTGATATACTGCTTTAGGAATGGAAATTGCACAAAAATGAGGAAGTTCTAAAGAAGTTAAAGGAGTGATCAAAAAGTAAAAGGCCTGCAACCAGCTTGGAAGTTGTCATATTAGAAGCTTGGGAAAAGCATATGCCACAAATCAAAAAGGATACCAAGCAGGGGGGCAGTGCGGAGCCCAGAGCCAAAGGAAGGGGGCCAGGGAGGAGCTCCAGAGTTAGGGGGCAGTGAGGAGCCCCAGAGTTGGCATGGGCGAGAAGGCCCGGAGCGGGCAGTGCAGGACAGGCTAGAGGGCACCGGTAGGGGTGCGGACTCTGAGATGAGCTAGAAGGCGCCGGCCAGGGTACAGATGGAGGGATAAGCCAGAGGGCGTCTGCGCAGCAGGGAGTAGGACAGACCTGAACAACACTGGATACATCTGCGAGGCTTGGGCTGTGGTATAAGGGGAGGACAGGAGCCGCAGATAGTGCCAAAGGCACTGAGACCAAAAATAGGCAGCCTCCCGTTTGATTAAGATCTTTCGATCAATCAAAATAACAACAAGGCATGGCAGGCGAGAAGGCGGGCGGTTGGCCCTGGATTGGTGTGGCAGGGCCCAGGGAGGCAAATAGACAGCCCCAGGGAGGCACCACTGCCACACTCACGAAATCTAGCAGGTCACACGTAAAAGTAAAATGGAGCAGGCCAAAAAAGAATTTGAGGAGTGTCTAGCAAAAGATGCTAAACTTATTCATAAAACTTTTTTAAAGACATCAGGAGCAGGGAGACAGTGAGAGAATCAGTGGGACCGTTAGATGACCAAGGTATAAAAAGTACACTCAGGGGTGATACGGCCATGGCTGAGAAGCTAAATTAATTCTTTGTATTGGTTTTGACCTCAGAAGGTTCTAGGGAAATTCCCATGCCAAATCAGTCCTCCTTAGTAGATAGGTCTGAAGAGTTGGACTATGTTCAAGTGACAACAGAAGATGTTTTAGAACAAATCAATAAATTAAATACCGATAGTGACCAGGACTAGATGGCATTCACCCAGGAATTCTAAAGACACTCAAAGGCAAAGTTGCAGAACTGTTGGCAATAGTATGTAATCTGTTGTTACAAAAGGCCTATCTGCTAGAGGATTGGTGGGTTGCTAACATAATAATATCCATCTTCAAAAAGGACTCCAGATGTGATCCTGGGAACTAAGTGAGTCTCACTTCCATCCTTGGAAAGCTGGTAGAATGTATATAAAAAATAAAATCAGCAGTCACGTGGACATATAATCTGCTGGGGAAAAGTCAGCATGCAAAGGAAACTCTTGCCTCACCAATCTGATGAAGTTCTTTTGGGGTGTTAAACACACAGACAAAGGGGTTGACATAGTATATTTGGACTTTCAAAAAGCTTTTGACAATGCTTTCATCAAAGGCTGTTAAACAAATGAAGTTGCCATGGGACTGGGGTGAGGGTTCTTTTGTGGACTGAGAGCTGGTTAAAAGATAGGAGGTGAAGGGTAGAGCCAAATAGTCACTTTTTAGGTCAGAAGTGGGGTCCTTCAGGGATCTGTGCCGGGTCCAATTTTGTTCAAAATGTTCATCAATCATCTGGAAACTGGGGTGCATAGTGAAATCATCAGTTTGCAGATATTACCAAATTATTCTGGGTAATCAAATCTGCAGAAAGATCTTACATACCAAGCTAAGTGAATGGGCAAAAAAATGACAGATGAATTTTATTGTCAATAATTGCAAGCCAATGCACATGGGGAAAAGATAACTCCCACTGTAAGTATTTGATGCTGGGTTCTGATCTAGCTGTTACTAGTTGTCAGGAAAGAGATGTTGGAGTTACTGTAGATAGTTCTCTGTAAATGTCAGCTTAATGTATAACAGCAACCAAAAAAGCCAATAAAATGTTGGGCATAATTAAGAAGGAAACTGAAAACAAAATGGAGAACCTTATCATGCCATTATACAAATACATGGTGCTCCCACATCTTGATTACTTTCCAGTTCTGGTCTCTGTTGTCTCAAAAAGGATGTAGTAGAATTAGAAAAGGTACAGAGAAGGGCAATCAAAATGATCAGGGGGATGGAGCAGTTGCCATGCCAGAAGAGACTAGGAAGGTTAGGAGTCTTCGTTTTGGAAAGGAGAAGGATGAGGAGGGATATAATAGAGGTTTATAAAATGATGAAGGGTGTGGACAGAGTGGAAAGGGCACTGTTATTCACTAAGTCCCAAAATACTAGAACCAGAGGGCATCCAGTGAAATTTGTAGGAGACAGGTTTAAAACTCACATGATAATTCATTGCCATGGGAGGTGGTAGATGCAGATAGCATATTCAGATTCAAAAGGGGACCAGGCAGATTACGGATGATAGATGGATGTATAGCCATTGAACACTACTGTTGAAGATGTGTCCTCTGGTGTCCCCAACCAGTAAGGGTAATGAATAGGGGATTGATCACGCTAAGTATCCGCTCCTGCCATTGTGAGGGACAGGATACTGGGCTAAATGGACCATTGATCTGAAGCAATGTGCCATTTGTATGTTCTTATGGGTTACCTGTCACCATTTCTGCAGTGGGATCTGTTTTTCAATGGTACTTTCCCCTGAGAAACCAATGAATTATGGGGAGTCTCTGAGTAGAGAAGTGCACTGTAAGAGACTCAGTATTGTGTCATTAGAAGGATGCAAAGAGGATTGAAAAGATGTGAGGGAATGGTAAAACATTTGGAGCCATTTCAAAAGGGGAACTACAGATTGGGAGTGCACAGCAGCTGTTACATTCTACCAGTTACAAGTAGACAACTTGGGAGTGATACAAATTTAGCAAAACAACTCCAGCCTTAGCACCTCTTCATCCAGGGTTGAAGTTGGAGCAGTTTTGCTACATTTATATGGTCGACCTCCCCCATGCCTGTTTCCACTGGTGCACATAAAACTGTTGGAATATAACAGCTGCTGCAGTGTTTAGATTAAGAGTCCCCCTTCACTTTTTAAAATAGCTCCAGATTTATGTTTGTCCAAACCCTGAGCTCCCACTACTTGGAAGTGGGAAAAGGATGATGAAAATACTCTCAGAAGAATCTTTTTAATCATTTAATCACCTACATTTCTGGAAAGATTCATAGATTACTTAAGGCTTTTTTTGATTGTCTGCTCCTAGATGCAGTATTGTACTGTTAAACATTGCAATGTCAACAATGTAGGTGAATTAAAGGTATAGAATCTAGTCACTTGCATTAAAAAATGCGTTATTAAGTTTTGACAATTAAAATAAAACCAGGAAATGCTATATCCATTGTATTCTGTAGTATTTATTTAACCACCTGGGCAATATTTCCTGTACTTGTTTGTGAGTAGGTTAATACTATATTACCAGAGGGAGCTTTCACATTTTTTATAGTTAATTGTAACTGTACAACCTTAAAAATCCATTAACAGTTCCTACTGCTTTGATTTCAGTGACAAACACTTAGGCCTTTATAGAGTGGTGCTTAACTTTCTGGCCCTTTGGGCTGGATGAGCGGCACAGGGCCGATCCAGGGGCTAGATCCAGCACATGCTTGCTGTGCAGAGTTGGTTCACAAGCGTTATCTAGTGCTCTGCGCCAGCTTGGGAACAATGAATGTTGTCGCTGCTCTCATGCCACCACATTTCCAGATCTGTGGAGAGTCCCACGAGCTAGATGCAACAACCCCATGTACTGAATTTGGCCTGAGGGCCAGAGGTTGAGCTTGCCTGCCTTGAAGGGTTAAGCCTAGCTAGTGCAACAAGCATTTAAACCAAAACAAAAAGTAGCACTGATTGCATTCAGTATACTCTCTCTAGAAATGTGAAAATCTCAGACTTAGAAAAATATTCTTATATGCATATTCAGTATACAGTTGGTAAACGTTCTTAACTTTGTTCATGCCAAACAGTTTAATCTTGGTTAATTATAAGTTATTTTCCATGTAAATTTCAAAATTCAGGATTTTTCAGTTTGCGCTTCCACATTAAGAAAATACAGTGGTAAAGAAGTTTTGTTCTGTCTTCCTTTCTCAAGTTAGGAAAACATTTTTGTCACTTTCTTTTCTTCTGCTTACTATAAAATGAATGATGAGTGAAGTTGGAGGAGTAAGTGCTAGGATACAAGTCAAGGAGTGATGATATCTTTTCAAGTGCATGTGGCATCGTCAGAACTTAGTTGACTATTATTCTGAATGATGCATCTATCCCTTTTGACTAGCCTAAGTTTATTTTTAAGTTAAAAGTAGAGTTTATATGAATAAGCAAGTCTAGTAACTTTCTGGAAGCTGAGGCAATAAAGTATTTTCAGCCCTTTGTAGTTCAAGGCTGCTTTAAAAAAAAACTTGTTTTGTGTCGTCCTGGCAACCCAAGTCTTTTTGCACATTCCAGTTACCAGAGAGAATTGATTTTGAATGTTCATGAGTCCAGCCCCACTGAATAAAGCATCTGACACAGTGGGGAGGCCAGAGCTCTCACAATCTGGTAATGATCCAATCATTAGTAATGAAGAGGACGGCAGAAGTAGAAGCATGTCTTTACAAATGCTTTTTTTGTGAGAGCCAGGAGCAGAGGCAGGGGACTTTATTCCTAACCATAAAACTTCAGAGTTTAACTGTGATTCTAAATGCACACACCTTGGCTGACACCTTATATCCTGTTATTAAATCATGCATGGAAATTTGTTAATGTATCGTCTTTTTTGTCTGACTTATTGGCATAGAGTGGTGCAGTCATCTGTGGTAGCCAAACATTCCTAAAAACAGTGGAAATTTTTAACTGATTAAATATTGGCTTAAAAAGTTATTCATTACTTACCCCATTCAAGTAAGGGAGCCACATAGAGGAATTGCATAAGCTGTAAACTCTGTTTTTATGTAGTTATTTTTAGCTGCCATAGCTCTACAGATTCATTATTACCTCCATTTTTCCTTAACAGAACTTATTATAAAAATACCAACCCAACCCCCCAAACTAAGACCCACCACCAAAGCTCCAGGGAGGGGTCGGCCAACACCTGAAGCCCCGAGTGCCACTACTCCAGACTGGATCGAACAACTCTTGGACCTTCTCAGAAATCAAAATAGATTGCAGACTACCACCAGAACGCCAACAACCAAGCCCCCAAAGTCAACAGCCAAGTCCCCAAAGCCCAGGAAAGGAGGAAAGAGTGGGGAGAGAAGAGGGCGGAGAAAGAAAAAACCCAGTGTTCCTCCACAACCCCAGAATGGTGCAGTGCGACTGATGAACAGGCAAGCAAGAGGAAGAGACCGGGGAAGGGTGGAGATTTACATCAATGGAGAGTGGGGCACAGTCTGTGATGACTTGTGGAACTCTCATGCAGCAGCAGTGGTGTGTCATCAGTTAGGGTTCCCCTATGTTGTCAGGGCCACCAAGAAAGCAGAGTTTGGGGAAGGGGATTCACTTAATATTCTTCTTGATGATGTTCAGTGTTCGGGACAGGAGCAGAACCTGCTGGAGTGCGTACATGCAGACATTGGCAAACACAACTGCAGCCATAAAGAAGATGCAGGTGTGATATGCAGTCACGAAGATGTTACAGACACTGAAAATTAATAACAGCACAGCAGGAAATGCAGAAATGGACTGTGAGCTCATCTTTCTTCTTCTCCTCCCCCCTTGCCCTTTTTAAACAGTGGATGCATTTACAAGGTTGTATTTACCCATGAGGATGCTACATCTGGTCTATGTAACTCATAGTTTTTTGTTCCTTTACATTCCATAATGTGTGTATTGGAGGGAAGAGAAGGTACAATGAATTATCATTTCAGTATATATATGGCAAGGGATTGGATTACAGGTAGAAGAAAAAATATCCTCAGGTAAGAGATTATGGAATAAAAAGACGTGCTCCTTTGTCATCTCAGATTGAATGAAGCACTGCATATCTTTAGGCATGTCTAGCAGTATTCTACCAAAAAGCATTCTCAAATGGCTCATTCCCCTTTTGCTTATGTCAGTATTAACATTGCCTGCCTAACTGTTCTGTCACCTGTAGTTTCACAGATGTTAGGGACTGGAAGAGACTTACAGATCATCAGGTCCAGCCCCCTGCACTTGGGCAGGAAAGACTGCTGGGATCAGATGACCCCAGCAAAATGGGCATCAAGACGCTTTTTGAAAAATCGCCAGGGTGGATGGACTATACCACTTCTGGGGGGAGCCTGTTCCAAACCCTCGGCACTCGACTTGTAAAGAAGTTTTTCCTTATATCTAGCCTGAAGTGATCCTCAGTCAGCTTGTGCCCATTATTTCTTGTCCTTCCCTGCGGGGCATTGGTGAATAAATGCTTCCCCAGGCCCTGATGTATTTATAGGCTGCCACCAAGCCCCCTCTGAGTCTTCTCTTTTCCAACCCAAACAGTCCCAAGTCTTTCAGCCTCTCCTCATACGACCTAGTCTCTAGGCCTCTAATCATGTGCATGGCCCTCCTTTGGACTCTCTTAAGCTTCTCCACATCCTTTCTGAAGTGCAGCCCCCAGAACTGGACTCAGTACTCCAGCTGCGGTCTCACCAAGGTCGAGCAGAGATGAAAGATGACATGCGAAGCATTGGTAGATGCATGCCAATGTTTGATGAGCTGTGCCAGCTACAGTATCACATTGGTAGCTTACGTGCATTTTGTTGTCTATCATGACACCCGGGTCTCATTCAGATGTGGTGCTAGCAAGTGTAGCACTGCTGAGCCTGTAAGTGTGTTGTGGATTATTTCTCCCCAGATGGAGCACTTGCAGTTTCTCCATATTAAACAACATCTAGTTGAGGTTTGCCCACCTTGTGAACCTGTCCAAGTCACCCTGTATTGCCAGCCTGTCTTCAAATGTGACCAGTTCAGTTGTAGAAACAACTGAACTATGATCTCTGAGCGCATACAAGTCAGATATAACAAAGAGGAGTCCAGAGTAACTTTCTGTATTACCTCTCCACCCAGTGGTTTAAAAAAGCATGAAGTCAGGAGACCTGACTCTCCTCTCACACTGGTTTTACTGTGGTGCAAGTACATTGATTAAACTGGATTATTACTCCTGAATGTGCCTGCATTAATGAAAAACGAGCCCTCTCCATATTCTGGATAATACCTGCAAGAATTATTTGTTAGATTCTACAAATTAATTGAAATTTATCTTTGGAGCATCAGATTTTCACCTAGCTTATACCAGTGCATGTGCATTGATTTCACGGGAGATACTTCCATTTACATGACAGCAAGTGAACAAGATTCTTTTGGCTCCAATCCTCTTTGCTATAGAACCATGTGGATCTGATTCTCCATTTGTTAGGCCTTGCTTAACCATGGCATCTCTGCAATACAGGTGTAAAGTGCTACCAGAAAAGAAATATGTATAGCATTTTGCACCCATTTTGTGCAAATGACTATACAGGCTAAAAAATAGTGGGGTCTATAGCCTGTAGTATTATTCTCAAAAGAACACCATAAATTTACCAGGGCAGGGGTAGAGCAGGCAATGGGCAGAAAGAAGGCCTCTGTTCATTTTCGCTTTTTATAGGTATGTCTTAAACTAACCCTAACCGTTTGATTGGAGACACATTTTTCTCATTTGTGTCCTTTCTGCATTTAACAGCATTTTATGGACAATCATTTTTACTTGTAGTCAGGGTTGTTTTCCTCTGTTTATTGTTCTTTCATATACCAGCGAGAGAGATAAAAGGAAAACATGCTTGTAAAAATCAGAAAAGCAACTATGGTCAAAAGAACGGCTGAGACTCTGCAATTACTTGGCTCTATTTTTTTTAATGTCCCAGTTTTCAAGTTGATGGTGTCTTTTTAACACAGATGATAAATAAATGTGTTTGAAATGATCATGCCTGAATTTTCTTGAAAATCCTTTTGATACTCCTTGATGCTAAAGAATGGTGTCTCCTTTGTAAGCAAAGATGATGACAGGAAGAACAATTAATACATTTTTTTATTCCATATGAATCAAATTAAAAAGCGGAGGGATAAACAAGGATTGTGCCTTTTTGTAGAATATTATTCCTATTGCAACAGAAATCTAAAAATGTCACCAGGGATTAGATTTTCAATGGCATTTTTCACCACAAGTTAATGAACCTGTTGAAAGCTTCTGATACTCATTTTAGATTTCATAGACATTAGGGCTGGAAGGGACCTCGGGAGATCATCGAGTCCAGCCCCCTGCCCAAAGGGCAGGAAGTCAGCTGGG
>NW_017728947.1:95906017-95922493 GCF_001723895.1 Crocodylus porosus
ATTAATGAAGATGTTGAACAGTATGGGTCCAAGGACAGAGCCTTGAGGGACCCCACTGGTCACAGGGCACCACGATGAGTGACTGTCATCAATTACAACCCTCTGGGTCCGACCATTAAAATGAGTCAGTCTTAAGTTCTACTTAAGTCAGTCTTTCGTATATTCATCTATGAATTCATTGGCACCCAGACGATAGGACTTGTGTGGAAAGAAAAAGTTTGTAAACTTTTTTCCTTCAAAAATGCCCTTCCCTCCTTTCTTTCTTTTCTTTTTTTTTTAAATTGTATTTTAACCAGCTTTAGCGGTGTGATATTCAGAACTTTGGTAAATTATGCTCATCAACAGTTGGCATGATATAGCTTGTGTAAATCAATCTATCAAAACTAGTCATGCATGATCTGAGATCTCAGCTAAAAATGAAGCAAAGAACCTTAGCATGATTCCCCATGCTGAGAGAGATACTTGAATTTTCCATTGCAGATTAAATACTCTATAAACCGGGCCACAGCTACTGCCTTCCAGAGGCGGATCCGGACAGGGTGCACTGGTGCAGTTGTACCCTTCCTTTGATTCTTGCTCCTTCTCAAGTTTAAAGCCAACTGCCTGGCAGTGGCAGTAGGATTTCTATTCAGGTAATAAGGGAGTCAAATGAATTAATGACTCATTAAAACCTAACTGATTCCTTCTAAACTCTAAATTCCACAGGTGTTAATGACCCTCTCCTTCTTAAAGGTCTTGATGTTCTACTAATCAAGCTATCCTTTGTTCTGCAATTCTGCTGCCTGTTAGCTGTTCCTGGTAATGTAGCTCCTGTTTCACTGTCCTGCATACTGTTTTTAACTCCTTCCAATAAAGTTACATTACTTTTTGCTTTAATCTTAAACTGAATAATATAGTCTTATACCCCTAGCACACAAGTAAAGCTTCTAGTTCCTTTTTACCTGGAGAAATATGTAGTTTGTGTTTTATGGGAAGATGCATCACACCATCTACAACCCCACTTTTCAAAATCCTCAGTCTGCCCACGTGCCTCTTTATTGATTTTGTGGCCTGTGAGGATAGTGCAGTGGTGCAGCTGATTACCGTCCTCCTCACCAATATCAAATACAGAGGTCTGCTATCTCAGTATTTGCTATGGGGGTTATGAGGGGGCTTCTACAGTTGATCTACTGGAGATTGTATATCAGGGGGAAAAAGTAACAGGGAGAGAACAGCCGTTGTGTGTCTTATACGCATAGTAGTTATACCACAGCCGAGATAAATACTTCTGATCATAATGGTACCTTGGGGCCTTATGGTCTGTAATAAATCCTGGTATCTATTACTTTCTATTTCTGTTTCTACAGTATTGAGTCAAGGATGCTCAAAGTGTTGAAGTGAATGTTCATTTAAGTACCTGATGCATCATTAACTATTTAATAAGATTCTTGGTAGTGTTTTTCATTGATTTAATACTTCACTTGTATAATGTGCTCACATATACATTTAGTTTTAGATACAGTTTTACATTCTGTTTCTGTATCAGAATATACCACTGTGCAGACCTCTCATCTGGAAGATGTTAATTAAGAACAAGGACTTTAAATCACCTTCAGTGATGTTAACTGAAGATGTACTATTCATGTGTTAGCATGACAACATCTGAGCCCTAGCCAAATTATAACATGAGAAATTACTTTCTCTCTCTCCTAACTCCTCTATAAGGTTCAGATTGTCTGTAATACTGGTTTTCTTTCCTTCCCTTACACCATTGTAACATTGCTCTGCACTTTCTTCTACCCCAGAAGTGGCTTCATAGCAATACTGAATGAAGTAATTTCTTTGTGTACCTGTATGTAAAGTATAGGGCATCATTCTTATTCCCTATGCAATAGTATCAAGATGCATCTGAAAACTAAGTTCTTATATAATCTTTACTGATACTAAGAATTCCTGGAACTGTCAGTAGATCAAAAAAAAGAAAGAGAATAGTGCAAATTGTTACACACATGAAATTTCAGATTTAAATTTTTTTAAGAAATGAGCAGTAGAGAACCAATGGTATGTTTTTACTGCATCTGGATTTTAACCCAAACAAACCACACCCCCATTTTCACAGAAAAATCCCTTTACCCTGATGAAAACATTTTCTAAGCTCAGGCTACTGTCCTTTGCTGGAGATAAGGTTAAAGCAGTTCTCTACCTTTTTAGACTCAGGCACCCCTTGCTGGACTGAAGGCATTCTTCCATAACTGTTGTGAATTGAATAGCAGTTTATTTAAAAAACAGACTTGTTTATTACTGCGCTTACTTTCTTGCAGAGGGCAAGAGTGGATTAAGATTAATTGGGGCCCTGGGCCTGCCCTCTCCCCCACAGTCCAGGCCCCCCGACTTGTGTCCCGCCCCTCAGCTGCAGGCTCTGTCTCTGGCCAGCGCAGCGGAAGCAGCGGCTGGAGCGGGATGCACTGCCCCCAAGGCCCGGGGCAGGAGCTATGACCCCCCTGCACGCAGGTCCACACTGGAAGCAGCACTGGGGTTCAGAGCCACTGCCTGCCAGGTGCATGCAGTGCAAATTGAGCTCCAGGGGCGGCCCCTAGCCCTGCTGCAGCTCAATTTGGCTGCAGTGGTGCCAGCAGCTATGGCCTGCTACATTGCACACACCCAGCCCAGCCCAGCCCAGCCCAGGACCTGATCTCATCTTCTTTTCAGAGGCAGGGGCCCCTGGGCCCAACCCCAACTCACCTGAAGCCTGAGACTGCTTTTACCTGCTAATCTCTCATTTCCTTTAGCACTCTTTAAAAGATCTCATGGCACCCTAGCATGCCCTGGCACCCTAGTTGAGAGTCACTGGCTTATAGCTTTGCTTTAAGTGTCTGGAACCTGCCCACTTTGCTGTGTGAACACAGGCAAAGTCACTTGAGTCCTTATAGTGCTCCAGTGTTCTTCCAGTAGTTCCCCACAAAGGACTAACCAGTTCCTCTACCAGAGTTGAGGATCTGTGGGTGCTTTAACATTAAACACCTGTAGATGTGCCACCTAACATGCACAGGCAAGTGCACAAATAGAGAAGACAATAATGAGTGGGGCTTTGCTGGAGGGATGACAAAACTGGTCTCCCAGATCAACTATGCAATGAAGATCTACCATTAAGAGTAGCCAACAAAATCCTGCCTATTTTCTGTGTATTGGATTTCTTGGTACAAACAGGAGCAAACACATTTACTACAGAATTACAGAAAATAAATGGGTTAAAATAATCCCCTGAGTCTGTGACTCAAGATTATTAAATTCAGTATTAAAGCTGCCAGTAACACACTGTTTTTAGCACCTCTGTTTTTAGAAACGATAAAAGACACAAGAATCAGGAATCTCAGCCTGAACTTCCCAATCCCTGGCTTTTGATTGAGTTACACCCAATATTAAAAGTAACTTTTAATTTTGAGTGTGCCTGGCTTTGTGTTTTAAGTTGAAGGGATCATTTAGTAGAAAGCTCTGAAATATAGTTTTGTTTTCTCTAGTCCTGGGATGCTCCCTTAGGAAAGGTGGGCCCAAAACTATTCACTTGAGAAAATTTTTGTAACCCAGAAGGCCCCAACATGTCCTTCAACCCAAACAGATTCACAGCATAGGCAACTAAAAAAGTTTTTCCACTTATGGGGCAGAAAACATCCTGCCACGCCAAATGCTTGGATTGATCCAGTGAAGATGAGAGTAAGTAACCTGGGGGCAGGCAAAAAATGGCCTGTGAGCCAGATCTGGCCTGCCAGGCCATTCTATCCAGCCCACAGGTCCCCTTCAAAAAACATTAGACCCATGGCTGCGCCTCTGAAAGCTGGTGGGAGGCATGGGCTCTCAGAGGTCGTGCACCATTGGACCAGGCAGGCTCTGTGCCTCCAACTCCATGGGGCTTCCAGTACTCCATCTGGGAGCTCCGTGTGGAGCTATCAAGAGCAGTGGCACATGACTAAACAGCTGGTGAGTGGAGAGCAGGGCTTCTGCCTGCAGGGGGGAAGTTGGGTCTGGGGTTTGTGGGTGGGTGTGGGGCCCTCCCCAGCAGTGCCCCCCCCCATGGTGCACAGCCCTGCCATCAGCAGTAGCAGCAGGCAGTAGGCTGTCAGGGCACTCATGGCTGCAGCAGGCAGAGCTCCCCAGCAGCGCGCAGCTCAAGCCAAGTCCTGGGGGCTGCATGTGGTGGTATAGAGCTGGCCTGGCCTGCTGGCACAAGCCTTCAGGCCAAACCAGGCTGGCTCTGTGCCAGCACATGGGGCTCACAGCACTGCAGGCGGGAGTCACACGCCATTGGGCTGGGCCAGGCCAGCTCTGTGCCTTCATGTGGGGCTCCCTGCACCCCAGCAGGGTCAGGAAGCTGCACATGGAACCACGGAGCCTGACTGGCTCGACGGTGCAGGGACTGGGAGCTGCAGGAACTGCATGCGCCATTTGGCCAGGTGGGCTCCATGTCTTCATGTGCAGCTCCCAGCCCCATTGGAGTACAGGAAGCCCCACATGGAGACATGGAGCTGGCCCTGCCCAATGGCATGTAGCTCCTACTTGCAGCGCTGCAAGCCGTGTGTGCTGGCATGGAGCCAGCCTGGTCTGATGTGAAGACATGCACCAGCAGGCCAGGCTGAACTGGCTCCATACTGCCATGTGCAGCCCCTGGGACTCAGCTGGAGCTGCACACTACTGAGGGGCTCTGTTTGCCATGGCCATGAGCACCCTGAGAGCCCACCACCTGCTGCTGGTGGCAGCAGCAGGGACTGTGCATGGATGGGGCAAAGTGTGTGGCAGGAGGGCCCACAGCCACCCACAAAGCCCACACACACCCTCACAAGCGCCACACCCTCCCATACTCTCACCCTTCCACAAACCCCACATTCCCACACCTGCCCACAACTCCCCCATGCACACTCATACCCCGCCTCCCACAAGCCCTGCAGCTTTACAAGCCCCCCTAACCATGCCCCTCACCCCGCCACCCCAATACAAAAGTAAGACTTTATTTTATAGATAGGGCAGGGTGGCACCTTAGAGGCATAAGCTTTTGTAGGCAACAGCCCACTTTGCCAGGTGACAAATGAAGTTGTTGTCTATGAAAGCTTGGACCTCTCTCAACCAGGTCAGAATCATTACAAAATATTAAGGACATTATGTTAACAGCTTTACCATGAGCTTACTTGAACTTACCATAAGATATATTCCAGACTTCTGAAGAATTCAGTGGGAGCTTTAGAATTTTTTCTACAGTAGTAAAGGCCCTTGTATTTCATATGTACACATGACACACATATAATTAAAAATGCAGAGATACAAGGCAAAATGTAGCACTGCAAAATGGTAAAACTCTTTGAAGTTGTCTTCTTACATCAGAGTTAAGTGTGGCCTGCAAGGTTTACACAGGTTATTTATGGAGTAATCATATGAGAGTTTTACATTCCAGTAATCCTTTTGGATACATGGTGTATAACCGAGTATTTAATGGAATAAGGACAAAGTTTATGGGTTGTCAGCTGTGTTTTTTGAGGGAGCATAGGGCCATTAGTCCATATACTATGCATATTAAGATGCATATGGCAATTTTATGATCAGTTTTCTGAAAATGCATAGGTTTGTATTTAATGGTGATTGTTTTTCATGTTTTCAAGATGAAATCACCCTTACAAAGAGGACCGGATCAAGGAGGAATGCTCACTAAAGTTACATTTTAAAGAGAAAGAGGTTTTACACAGAGATGAAAGGCACCGTAAGTGATAATTAATGCAAGCAGAATGATGCTTTTTCAAAGCACTACACAGATGCTTTCACTAATTCTCATAGCTGCACTTTGTGGAAAAGTAAGTAGTCCCCTCATTGTAAGATAAGGAAACTTCGTTGGAAGAGAAGTTAAATGACTAACCCATGGCAGCAGAAGTAGTCAGCCAGGGCTGGAACTCAAAGGGTCTGGTTGTACTACAAACCTACCATGCCCAGAGATAAGGTGCTCAAATCCATTCTGGTATAGACATGCCTCAGGAGATCTGATTCTTGGCCCTTTGTCAAAGCCAAGGAACATTTTTACATGTGAATTTAGAAGTATCTTCACCATTTGCTTCAATGGAAACAAGATTTTTACCCCATATATTCAGATTTACCTATAAAGTGCATAATGCACTGTTGACCCTGTAGAAACTACCTACTTTTCAAAAATACCTTTTTAAAATAATTTTTTTCTAATAATATATCAACTTAAATGTTTCCAAAACAACTTTGCCCTATTTGTGAATATTTCTGTGCATTTAATATTTTATTTCTGGAGTTTTTCATGTGTATAATTTACCTTTGGACTCAGATAATGTATCCCATATTTATGCCTTGAACAAATTTCATCGCAGAGTTCCCTTTAATACCACTGGAAAAGGGATTAATATGGAAGTTGCAGTTGGTCCGTAACAATAACATGGGAAATAGTGTGTGTGAGTGTATGAGTGTGCGACTGTGTGACTCTATCCTTCAGCCAGTTGTAGTTATACTGACATCAATCTAGCATGTAATCATTAATACCTCCCTCAGGGAGCACTAGCTGCCAGCAGCTATTAAACATACTGTGACCTGGTCTTTTCTCAAGAAGCTGTTGCTCAATATTAATGATCTCCACAATTACTTGTCCTGTCTCTAAACATGGTCTGGAAAAGGTTATTGACAGAGATGGAGGCTGGCCAATTTACTTTATCCAGTCTTATGGTTCTTTATGGGTTTTAACTCTGGATATGGCATGGAGGCAGTGCATGTTGTGCTGACTGATTGACTGTCTCAAGGTGAGGAACAGAGAATATATCATTAATAGTGTTCTTAGATCAAAACCCATCTGATCTCAGACTGTAGATCACAATGTGCTGTTGACTCCCATGATTTACTTTGCTTTAAAATGGTTCTGTTTCACCTCTATATATAAGCGACTGCTTTCTCTTTTAGGATTTTCCCTTGTGCTGGATATGAATGTGGCTGCCAGTCAAAGTTGTAGGTAGCCAACAGCACTCATGACCAAACCCTCTCTTCACATAATCATGCTCAAGCAAAACCTTAGGACAAGAGATGGCCTTATTACTGATTGTGCAAATAATGTGGGGAGGTCATTGACTCCAAGATGAATATGGGCCGGCAGCATGGGGATGCAGTCAGGAAAGCCAACCGCACCTTGTCATGCATCCACAGATGCATCTCAAGCAGGTCCAAGGAGGTGATCGTCCCCCTCTATGCGGCACTGGTCAGGCCACAACTGGAGTACTGCATCCAGTTCTGGGTGCCGCACTTCAGGAGGGATGTGGACAACATGGAGAGGGTCCAGGAGGGCCACCCGCATGATTAGGGGGCAGCAGGGCAGGCCCTACGAGGAGAGGCTACGGGACCTGAACCTGTTCAGCCTCCACAAGAGAAGGCTGAGGGGGGATCTAGTGACCTGTTACAAACTAGTCAATAAAAATCAGCAGGCACTGGGGAAGTCCCTGTTCCCCCGAGCACTACCAGGAGTGACCAGGAATAACGGTCACAAGCTGGTAGAGGGAAGATTTAAGCTAGGTATCAGGAGGCGCTACTTCATGGTCAGGGCGGCTAGGATCTGGAACCAACTTCCAAGAGAGGTGGTGCTGGCTTCTACCCTGGGGGTCTTTAAGAGGAGGTTAGGTGAACGCCTTGCTGGGGTCGTTTGACCCCAGTAATCTTTTCTGCCATGGCAGGGGGTCAGAGTTGATGATTGTGAGGGAGTGGGGCCTAGGAGCGGCCGTGCACTCCCTAGCGCCCCCTACCGTCACTTCTGGTGATTCAGCACCCTCTGATTCTCACCCGCCACGACTTTGATGATAATTAAATTTATATGGGAGGCTGCCTTTATCCCTGGGTGAACGGTACGCGTGTTCCTACCCCTATTCCATATGGGGTCCCTCTGAACACCCCTGCCTTAAGGACTATGTGTGCCTCCAACCTCCCCTTTAGCATGCCCCAAGCCTTGCAGATGTTCCTTGGACGTTGTTTGTGTCCCTTGCCCTTCGGCGCCCTCTCCAGCGTCCCTTGGGCTCGTCCTGCCCTGGTGCCCTTTCTGGCACCCCGGGCCTCCCGCCCACCTGGCGCCCCTGGGGCTTGTTACTCCCCGGTGCCTCTTTTTAATCCACCTGGGCCTACCACCCCACTGGCACCCCTCTACCGGTACCTCTGGGTCAGTCATGCGCCTGTCGCCCTCTTACCGGTGCCCCTGGGCTAGTTAAGCAACCTGTACCCCTGATACCAACACCCCTGGGCCGCTGCTGCGACCTGCACCCTACTACCAGAGCCTCTGGGCTTGCCATGCCCAGGCCTCACCCCACAGGGCCTGTCTCTCTTGTTTATCCCACTCCTCGCCCTCTGTGGAGCCTTTGCCACACTTCCCGTGCTTGTTGCCCCTGCTGGGGCCTTTTGCCATGCCTGTTGCCCCTTCTGGGGCCTGTGCCGCGCCTCTCGCACTCACTGCCCCACCCTGGGGGCCTGTGCCGCGCCTCTCGCACTCACTGCACCACCCTGGGGGCACCTTTCTGGCACTCCTCGTGCTGTGCCCACAGTGGCACTACACACTGTGCCCCTGCTGGGCACCAGGAACCCCCAAGCTACTGGGGAGCCCCCGTGAGGCCTCCTCACACCCCTACAGCCTCACCCAGTCCTCCGGTTTAACTGTAACACAAGCCGAGCCCAAATGGCTGTAACGAAACCAACAAAGAGCCTTCTCACTCGTAATGCAAACTCCCAGCCCCCAGCAGGGCTTCCACCGTACCTCTCTTCAGGGCTCTCTCCTCCCTAGCATCATCGCAGCCAGTCAGCAAGGTAAGGCTGCAACCACCCACTCAGGCCACTCAGCTCAGCCACAGAGCTCCTGCTCCTGCTCCTGGGCCCAGGCCTGAGCTGTTATAAAGGGCCCGGCCCTGCCCCCTTCTGGTCATCTGACTGGCTGGTTGCCATAGCAACCCGCAGCTGCACTGGCCTGTTGATTGACAGCTCTGTTACTTACTTATCTAAGGCACAGGACACCTCAGTGCTCCTGTGACAATGATCTACTCAGGTCCCTTCCGACCCTAGAAACTATGAAACTATGTAAGGTCATGTCACTCTATGTGGTATGCCGTGGAGAGGTCGTGTCATTCTATGTGGGCTGCCATTAAGGGCGCTTGTACACATGATGGGAATTTAATCCTTAGGGTTGCATTCTTTGCCCCCTAAATTGACATTGTGGGTTTTTAATTGAAACCCACCAATTTAGGGGTTTTATTTTTCTGTCACTGTTATGGCAAGAGGCCCCCAATCTTTTTTTTTTTCTGGCAGATCCTGCCCACCTCTCCTGCGACCAGGGGGATGAGCTGCCAGCGGGCTGAGTGGCTCCTGAGCTGTGGGGAGCTTTGTTTTTTCTGTCCATGGTAGCAGCACCCTCTGGGGCCACCTGGGCAGGCTGTCAACCAGACGGGTGCTGCCCCAGCTCAGAGGTAGCACCTGGCCCCATCCAACTCTTCCCTGACCCCAAGCTGGGGCAACACCCAGCCTGCTAGCAGCCCACCTGGGTGGCCCCAGGGGGTACTACCACCATGGAAAGAAGGATGGGCCCCCCACAGCTCAGAGGCTGCTCAGCCCACCAGCAGCTCACCCTTCGGCCAAGGAAGAGACAGGCAGCTCTGCCAAAAAAAAAGGATTGAGCCCCTCACCACTTCTGCCTTCAGTAGGCAGCTGCTGAAGGCAGAAGTGGCAAGAAGTCAGATCCTTTTTTCTTGCCAAGGCTGCCCACCTCTCCCACGGTTGGTGGGTGGGGAAGCTGACAGCTGCGTCGTTGCAATTTGCAACATTGCAAACCCATTTAAAACCCCAAAAACTCTTGGATGTGTACAGTGTGGTGCCATTAAGCCACTGATATTTTTATCATGTGTACATGGTAATGGTGTCACATGTACAAGCATGCTAAGTCTTTATCTTTAAAGAATGCTGAATCCTCCTTATGCAAAGTGCATGTTAGCCAAGTTTAGTAAAATACCCAGTGTCTTAAGCAACTTAATTCTGTGTCAACAACTGACAAGACAATTGCATAGGACATTTTTATTGCTTCTGATGGACTCTGCATCCCTGAAAAGGCATTTTTCATAACACTAAATGAAAGGTCAGCCTTTTGCACTCTCTTATTTATCTCTTAATTTTGCATCTCTTCCCCTCTGACAATATGTTTGAAATAATGGGCCAAGTCCCTTCTTTTAATGGTTTTAATTCAGATTGATATTGATGTGACTGAGAACATAAGCATTGCTCCATTACTTTCTTCCTTTATATCTTCCCTGGGCAAAATAGCTTAGTTATTTGAAAATACAAGTTACGTTTATTGGTGATTTTTATTCCATCAGTATCTGGGCTTTTGTGTGTATATATATATTTTTAATGCAGTCATTTATTGTTATAGTGTGAATAACATTATTAAGTAGTACAAATTATAATACTACAGCCGGCATTCTAGAAATAAATATGTTTTAAAAACTATTTAAATCTTTACATATCTTTGAGCATTGGGCATAAAAGATGTATTCACATAAGAATGAATAATGGATATTTTTCTGCATATATTGTAAGTGATTTACACAAGAATAATAATAAGGAAGTAAACATTTAAATTCCACCATTGGGGTCTAGTGAGATGTGGTGTATGTGCTGCTTATAGTTGTGGCGGAAAATGTCATTTGCTTTTACCACCAAATTAGGTAATGGCACCTCAACAGGTGCCATTATTGTTGTTGTTGTTATTGTTATTATGGGCCCTGTCATGGGCCAGGGTAGTCATCTACAATCTTTGGATATTATTGTAGATTCTAGCCAAGGAGTTATGTTTGAACTCTTGTTGAATACATAACTGTAGAAAACAAATGAGAAGGAAGCCTTCATTCAGTCCTATTGTCGCTGTTGAGTTGATAGATAGGGATACAATAAAGAAAGGATTCACAGAACAGTGTTCTTGGAATATTTTATTTCATATAACCTGCACCTTTCTCCCCAAAACCAGCTGGAGAAAATTCGGGTGCACATTATGTGGAGATAGTTCAGCCTCTTGATGCTTGACAGGACTGAATTTGTCCCTTAGGCCTACAAGGCCTAGTTGCCCTGACATAAATGGGCTAGAGTATATTCACGGAGTTAGCATATGTGCACAGGCTGTGTGATTGTGGAACCTGCTTTTCTACAGAGAAAGGTCAGGTGTAACTTGTTTTTCTGCAAAAAGTTTGATAAAAAGACTTGTTATAGATAAAAGGGTTTGTTATGGCGGCTTCCACCCATATCTGGAGCAGAAGCCTCTTGCTGCCAAGAGAAGGAAAAAACGATCAAGTAGAGTTATAACTCAGGTTGTTGCTGAAAAACAGAAAACTGGCTTAATTGGTAGCTACCTGACTAAAGGACTATAAATATTACCACGTGAACAAAGGAAAACTCATCCCTTCCCCATTCCTTTTCACCTTCCCCTCACCATAACGATGCCTGAGAACTGAAGACTTCTGATCTCCCTTCAAGGAATCAGCCTGCTCTGAGACACTTGGCCAGCTCTTGAGATGTGTATTATTAGGACTGGTAATATGCAATTACTTGCTTGCTAAGATTATATCTGTATGCACGCTTGCAGTGAATACTTTATAATACCCAGTAAAACTGATTTATTAAAGAATTAACTAGGTTCTTGTTTGGAGAAGATAACGGGGTTCTTGTTTGGAGAAAACTAAAGCATACCTTATTGCAATTCAACTCTGCTGTTTGCTCTCCATTTGGGAGGAGAACCAGCTCCCACCAAGTTCTTAAGGCAACAATTCTATGCCAAAAAAAGGGCTCCCCATGTGTCCAGAAATGTCTTTACGGGGGAGGAGTGTCAGCTCTGGGAGCCACAAGAATAAATTCTTCCCTTGCTCCCTCCCTTCACCCTCCTGTGCACACATTTCTAGATGCATAGAGTACCCCCCCTCCCCAATCTCATTCTGGATCTAGAAGGTGCATGCAGTTGGTCCACAGCCAGAGCACCAGGCTTGTCTTGGCTCACAGCCCTGGACCCAGGACATGGCTCCAAAACCAGTGCTCAGGGTTGGGCCCAGCATGCAGCTGGAGTCAGAAGGCTGGATCAGGCCTGGCAGGCTATGTAGCTCTGAAGCCAGCATGCCAGTTCTGGCCCCAGCCCACCATATAGCCCCAGTACCAATGTGCTGGATTGGGCCCTACTAAGCCATGTGGTTGCAGCCTGGTGCAGACTCCAGCCCTGGCACATGGCTCCTGGCCCCCAGCACCAGAGAATTCAGACCAGATTCAGATTTTTTTTCATACATTTCATAGACATTAGGGGCTGGAAGGGACCTCGTGAGATCATCAAGTCCAGACCCCCTGCCATAGGCAGGAAATATGCAGAGCTCAAATGATCCCAGCAAGAGAAACATCCAAACACCTTTTGAATGAGTCCAGAGTAGGTGCTTGCACCACCTCCGGGGCGAGTCTGTTCCAGACGCTGGACACGCAGACTGTAAAGTTTTTCCTTATGTTCATGGACTTCTAGGAGTTTGTGGTCTTTGGACCTTGTTATTCCTTGGGGAGCTCAGGTGAACCACTGTTCTCCCAGATCCTGATGCGCTCCCTTATGCACTTGTAGGCTGCCATCAGGTCCCCTCTGAGCCTTCTCTTCTCCAGGCTGGAGTCCCATGTCTGTTAGCCTGTCATAAGATTTGCTGTCTTGGCCTTTGATCATATAGGTGGCTCTCCTCTGGACTCTCTTGGGCATGTCCATGTCCCTCCTGACCTGTGGGGCCCAAAACTGGATGCAGTACTCCAGTTGCAACCTTACCAAGGCCGAGTAAAGTGGGAGGCAGGGGTGATCCATAGGGGCGCACACAGGTGTACGCGCATCCCAAGCGTGGCAATGCACCCCTTGTAAAAACACAAGTCTCTTTTGGTTATGGTGCTAGTGAGCTTAGTAATGCCATCCCTAGAAGTATGATGCTGGTTGTTCCGCCCAAGGTGGAGCACCCTACACTTCTCTACATTAAATGCTATCAGGTTTTGGTCTGCCCACCTTGCAAGCATGTCCAGGTCGGCCTGTACCCCCAGCCTGTCTTCTAGTTTGGCTGTGTTCCCCCATTGTTAGTATCATCCGCAAACTTTACTAATCTGCATCTGATACTTGAATCCAGATCATTAATGAAGATGTTGAAGAGTTTCTTCTTGGCGCCTTGTAAAAATAGGGTGTATGTTATATTTGGGGGCATGGTATATATACAAATATGGAAATAATGCTTTAAAGTGTTCTAATACAGGATGGCCAACCTGTGGTATGTATGGCATATATGGCACAGCAGTGCCTGTGTGTGGCATGCAGCAGATCAGGGTGGAGACAGGCAGCATGAGGGCAGAAGAGGCAGAAAGCAGAGCAGTAAATTGGGCAGAAAGCAGAGCAGAAGATTGGTCAGGGGAGAGGATCAGAGTAATATCTGCAGAGGGGGTGAGGCTAATTTGGCTAATATCTGCCCAAAAAAGGTTGACTTCCACTGTTCTAATACAATGTAAAACTATTGCTCATAAAAAGGCTGTCAGAGGAAGGAGCTATCTCAACTATTCCTGAAGGCAACATAGATTAGACACACACACTATTTTATACTCTATTTTAGTGCCAGTGTGATGTGCTATTGATATTAATAGTGAAATGTCTGTTTCCAGTGGATATGACACTCCCTTCAAGTACTTGGATAAGCCCGGAGCCCAGGGACTTTTCATACAGGACTCTCTACAGGTTTTGGGCTGCAAATGTTTCAGGTCAGGGTATAGCTCCATAGTGCCAATCGTGGGAACTGTGCAGGCCATCTTGTTAATGTTTAATGGAATGCAGCAATATTCATTATGCATGTTGGAGATGGATGTCCTCAAAAAGGGTGGGGAAATGGTCCTTTCTTTTAGGCAAATGTAGAAGTATCCCAAGCACACACACCTCTGCATCTTTCAAGCTAGCGAATTATGCATGGCAGAGACTGCAAACTGCTGTTTTGATTGTACCCTCTCCCTCCTCTTCACATTTAGATCACATATCACTAGCTACATCCTGAGACTGGGAGCCTGGAACTGCTAATCCTGTACCTAATACGGACTCTGCCTGAAGGAAGGTACTTATTCCCTGCCTCATTTTTCCCCAACTGTTAACTCTCACATATCTGCCACACAGGGTGAAGAATTTATATTCACAGAATTCTTGGAAACAAAAAACATTACATGGCTGAGTCCCTGTCAAACAAAATAATACAGTGGTTTTGACTGATCCTGTATTTGATAAGCACCATTTCTCCGTATGTAACTCCCTTATCCAAAATAGTTCCCATATCGTGATGCTCATGTCCCTTTTCGAATTGTTTCTATGCTTTTCTGAATCTAGTAAATCCATCAAAATTCCACTAGGTGGCAGTTTAATACCCCTGTGTTTACTGTTCTTGGCTTGCATCAGTCAACCTGGAACTGACAGGGACCAAGGTTGACTAAATATATGTATCCACAGTATGATGCACATATGTATGTACAGTATGGGCTTCCAGATCAGATACTATAACAGGAAATATAACCTTTATATAATGTGTTCGCTTAAATGTAGTGAGACTTCACAATATAAATAGCTGATTTGATCAGAGCTTTAAAGGTACTCTTTTGGGTTTAGGTTTGCAGAATATTTGTGGAAAGGGAATTACATACAGATAATTAAACTTGTAGAATGTTCTTCTGAGAGTTAATCTAATCTGGATGCAGATGGAGAGGAAACAGAAATCTACCATGTGGTGTCTTTGTCCAATCGCAACACCTCCAATGATTAAATGTCAAATACACTCAAAGAACTGCTGGCAAACAAGCTATGAATTATCGCCAATGAATAAATCAGAGATAATCATGGCTGGTTCCTGAATTATTCTGAAAGAGAAAGAGAAGTAAAGTTTATATAATCAGTGTGGAAAGCTAACCAGCATCATACTTATAGGCTTGGCAGTGCTACGCTCATTAGCACCGTAACGGAAAGAGACTTGGGGGTCTTGAGCTCAGGTGTCGCCACTGTCTGCCTTAAGGGTTAATTATGTGGCTCCAACCAACCCTTACACCCATGCCTTGCAGATGGCACTGTTCTCTATTGAGCTGTCTCTCTGCCCACACCCAGACACTTTGCACATCTCAGCTACTCCCAGGTGTGGCCCTGGGTCCCTGATCCTGCTACCGCCTCTCCTGAGACACTGGGCCACTGGCCCTGACTCCACTCCCAGCAGTGACTTCTGGACCTTT
Organism: Crocodylus porosus; assembly: GCF_001723895.1. Lineage (NCBI taxonomy): Eukaryota > Metazoa > Chordata > Crocodylia > Crocodylidae > Crocodylus > Crocodylus porosus. Next base: position 95,921,297 of record NW_017728947.1, read on the forward strand.
GGCCCCTCCTGGGCCCTGGCTCCACTCCTCAGCCAGTTGAGATCTCCAGGCTCCCTGACTCTGGCAATCTCCAGCTGTGGTCTCTCCTTGACCTTTGGCCCCTCCTGGGGCTACAAGTTCCACTGCCCTCCTTGCTCCTAGGACAGTTGAGACCTCCCAACTCCCTGGCCCTACTTGCCCCTCCTGGGCTACAAGTTGCTGACTCTTCTTCTTGCCCCTTGCAGGCTGTGAGTGTCTGACCCTCCTTACTCTCACAACCATCTGCCTGCTTACCCCAGCTTTGGTTTTGCCAGGAGCCTGGCTGCAGTCCTGCTGTTCAGGAGTTCTCCACATCTTGGCTGCCAGGATCAGATTCCTGCCCCAGCTCAGGCTCTGGGCTTATATCCTGGAAGCCCAGCTCCCCTGTTGGGTCATGCGACTCCTGATGGCCTCCTGCAATATCTACAGACTGCTCCATCTGAAGTCTTCCTGCTCTTGACGTAGCAGAAGCACCAAGCTGTTGCATGGCAGGAAGCATGATGTGACACTATTGCACAGTAGTCACAAGCTACTATGCATTCAGCATCACAAAAAAGCCGTTCCTCAGTACAACTGTGCAGTAACTCCAGTAACTGCACAGTCATTTAGCACTTGTTCATACAAGTACTAAATAACTGTGCAATAACAACTGTGCAGTCAGTGTCTTGTGTAGACACGGCCAGTGATGCATTATGAACTATTCACCCAAATCGTCTTTAGAGCCATTTTATCAAAATTATAGTTTCATAGTTAGTAGGGTCGGAAGGACCTGAGCAGATCATCAACTCCAACCCCCTGCCATGGCAGGAGAAAGTACTGGGGTCAAACGACCCCGGCTAGGTATTCATCTAGCCTCCTCTTAAAGACCCCCCAGGGTAGGAGCCAGCACCACTTCTCTTTGGAAGCTGGTTCCAGATCCTAGCCGCCCTGACAGTGAAGTCGCGCCTCCTGATGTCTAGTCTGAATGTACCCTCTGTCAGCTTGTGACCGTTATTTCTCGTCACTCCTGGTAGTGCTCGGGGGAACGGGGACTCCCCCAATGCCTGCTCGTCCCATCTGACTAGTTTGTAAACGGCCACTAGATCCCCCCTCAGCCTGCTCTTGTGGAGGCTGAACAGGTTCAGGTCCCGTAGCCTCTCCTCATAGGGCCTGCCCTGCTGCCCCCTGATCATGCGAGTG
>NW_017728947.1:95923083-95932174 GCF_001723895.1 Crocodylus porosus
TGACCTGGTCATAGAAGGCCACCAGGTTGGTCTGACAGGACCTGCCTCTAATGAAGCCATGTTGGTTGCCCCTAAGCATAATTTCCCCTGCTGGCCCCTCGTGGACATGTGCCAGATAATTCTCTCAAAAAGCTTACCCAGGATCAAGGTAAGACTAACTGGCCTATAGTTTCCTGCGTCCTCCTTCCTCCCCTTTTTTGAAAATGGGAACCATGTTGGCCCTCTTCCAGTCCTCTGGCACCTTGCCAGAGTGCTCATACAGCTGTGCCAGGGGTCCCGCAATGACCTCAGCTAATTCCCTCAGCACTCTGGGGTGGAGATCATCAGGACCAACTGATTTAAATACATCCAGTCCCTCCAGAAGCTCCAGAAGTATACTTGATTTTATTCATGTTGTCAGGGAACAGTGTCTACCCTCTCTCCATCCCTTTAGTTTTTATTAAAAAATAATAAATAGAATTAAGCCATGAAATCCACTTCATACTTCAGCTGGGAAGTTCAGGTCCTTCTACTCAAAAAGCATATGCTCCTGCTTTTTGAACAGAAGGAGGATCGCTATTAGCTGCAAGAAATATAGGGCCAGATCCAAACTGTTCTTACAGATGTCACCACTTGCCATATGAGCACAAATTGGATCTAGTCTATAGGGTCTGTGAGGAATCATAGATTGTTAGGGGCTGGAAGGGATCTTGCAGATCATTGGGTCCTGCCCCCCCGCTCTAGGCAGGAAGACAACTGGGGTCAAGTGACCCCAGTGAGGTGCCTGTCCAGTCTCCTCTTGAAAACCTCCAGGGTAGGTGACTGCAGCACATATGGAGGGAGTTTATTCTAGTCTGAACACCCTGATTGTGAAGGAGTTTTACCTGGTATTAAGTCTGAAGCAGTCTTCCAGGAGTAAACTTCATCTGGTTCTGGTCTGACCAACTCTCGAGCCTGTCCAGTTCCACCTGTATCTGCAACCTACCTTCTGACATGACCGCAATGCCCCATAACTTGGTGTTGGCTGAAACGGCCAGCAAGCTTTACACACCCCCATCCAAATCATTAATAAAGATGTTGAAAAGCACCAGTCCAAGCATGGACCCCTGAGGGACACCATTGGCCACTTTGTGCCAGGGCGACACAGATCCGTTCATGAGAACTCTGTGGGTCCTACTCTGTAGCCAGTTTCTCACCCACTGAGCCGTCGAGGAGCTGAGCCCACAATCTTTCAGTTTTCCCACAAGGCTATCGTGGAGTACTAGATCAAAAGCCTTTTGGAAGTCTAGGTGTATAATGTCTACCTTGTCTTCCGTGTCCAGGTGGCAAGAGACCTGGTCGTAGAAGGAGATGAGATTGGTAAGACAGGACCTACCCACGACAAAGCCATGCTGGCTGTCATTCAGAATCTCACCTTCCGCAAGCACATCACACGTAGATTCTTTAATGAGCTTTTCCAGAATTTTCCCTGGGATAGAGGTTAGGCTGATTGGCCTATAGTTGCCTGCATCCTCCCTCTTCCCCTTCTTGAAGATGGGCACAGTGTTGACCCTCTTCCAAGCCTCAGGGATCTCCCTGGTGTGCCACGAATTCTGAAACAGCTTTGCCAGGGGGTCCACAATGACCTCAGCCAGCCCTTTCAGCACCCTTGGATGAAGTCCATTTGGTCCTGCTGACTTATAAATGTCTCGCTTTTCTAGTTGGTATTGCACCCGCTCAGCATCCACAGTGAGGAGGCTGTCATTCCTGGCATCCTCTTACAAGCCTTATAGGAGGCTTATAAGGAGGACTTCTTACTGTCCTTGACTCCTGTGGCTAACCTAAACTCAGTTGCCGCCTTGGCTTTCCTGATCATTTCCCTACAGGTGTTGGCTACTATTGTATAATCCTCCTTGAGGACCATCCCTAGCTTCCACTGTGCGTACATCTCTGTTTTCTTCTTTAAGAGGACCATAAGGCACTCAACATGGAGCAGAGCTAAGGTTGCAGGGGAAGCCTTCATTCTGGTGTTCTCTAACTTCTCAGTGATTCTACTTACAAATGTCATAATGTTCTTCTAACCTAGTTTTTCTGACAGGACATACACCACAGCTTGTGCTCATGGCCATTTCCAAGCTGTGGCTACAAGATTTATCAGAACTCTAATTTCTAGGTCCACAGAACTGCCTGCTGCTTTCCCCCAATTAAGTTTTATGTGATACACAGTCAATTGCTTATCTGCTCATTCCTTGCAGTCATAAACTGTGACATGGTAAAGGCAGCCAGGGAGCATTTGAACCCTGAAACGATGTCTTGGGCTCAGTGTCAAAAGAACAAGGACGCAAATGACTCATAGAGACAGAGTCCACCATGCATGAGAAGTTGCTTTCCTCTAAATCTGAATAAGAAGCTTTAGCAGAATGAGGAGAGCGAAGGCTTCCCTCCCCCTCTCACTCTCTCATTATAGAATGTAGCATCTAGATCTTTACCCAGACTCCTGTCTGGTTTCCTGCTATGGATTTAAAGAAAGAGGGCAAGCATCCAGGTAATAATCACCCAGTAAAGACACAAAGCCAGTCTGAAAGGTGTTTTATTCTGGATTTTTAATGGTATAATAGATTTCATTTTACATTATAGGTTCATTCTAGTATTCATAAAACAACACTATTTACTGTCATCTATATTCCACTTGACACAAACATAGATATTTATATTATTGCCGCTTCTGACAAAGAATAGCCTTGGCTAAAAGTATTTCAGTTGATTTTCAGAACAACAGTTTTTAAGTGTTTCTTCTGCAGATTGCTACTTTAGTGCAATATGTTTTCTGAATGACCGTCTGTGTGTATCAGTGGATCAACGGCAAATTTTCCTGTCAAATTAACTTGTGAAGGAAACAGCAGGTGGTTTGTAAAAACAAGTGTTTATCAATCCTAAGATTGTTCCCATGCTTAATCCAAAGTAATTCTAATGGAAATGGTTATCATAAAACACTGTTGGAGCTTAACAAATATATGTAATAGTAATTTCTAGACAAGAAGTCATTATGCCACATAGACAATCCTCCGAGATATGAATCGGCTACAGGGAACCCAACTCCTCCAACTCCTTCGGCAAATTACCCTGAGAACCTGCAGACAGTTGGTAAGTCCACAGGACATGGAGAGTTCTGGCAACTGAAAGGATCAAATCCTCTCCTTCTTACTGTATACCTGTACCTCACTTCAGTATACAATCAACAAGAGGTGGGATAAGGGAGGAACCAGCTGCAGGCCTCACCATCACTGAAGCTGCCTGGGTTCCTAAAGGTTTTCAGAGGTTGTACCTGTTGTTTTACTGTGTATTTTGGTTTTCTTTGGCTAAGTTTGCATCTTTTTCTAATGCCAAACATTACATTTACTTCCTCTAAGTAGTCAGCAGGTCTGACTGCACTATTTTCCCTGCAAATATTTGTGACTAATCAAGTTCTGTGTTGGCATAACCATTTACTGCTCTTCACCGAATGCCAAAAAAACAGAAAGCTGCCATAGCTTCGCTTAAAGATTTTATTGAACCATAAAAAGAAACCAAACCAAAAACCACCAAGCAATTTATGCAAGCTACTGAACTGGTAATCCATGACTCCAAAGTAGAACCAGAATTGCATTCAAATTGGTACTTAATTCAACGAAGTCTGCCATCACTCCCCATAATCCTTAAACCTCATGCGAGACAAAACACATCATGTACCTTAGAAGACGCTTCCCCTCAGAAGTTTTTAAAAATACATCAAATAGGCGATTCCAAGCTTTGAAACAGCATATGTTGCACATAATCTGACAGTCCACAAAACAACATATGCCTTACCAAGTAAATACACATTAAAATCACCATGTGTAGCATAGAAGTGAGAGCATATGGCATCTCTAATTTCCCTTACTTCCCTTGACCCTGTTCCTTTATTGTTTATGATGTTACTTTGTAGTTGTGGGAATTGGCTTCGTCTTAGTTCATGCAAAAATACTCACCACTGGCTTTTACAGCCATTGTGCAGAGCACAGCAGGTCACAGCAAAATGCTATGTCAGCAATATTGTCATCCAAGAGATTTTGCGGGTACTGTTATCTGGTCTTCAGGTATCCAAATATACTTTCCACCAAGTTCTGTGATCACTGACATGGTTCTGTTCAGCCCTGTGTTGTCTGTGTCCAGCTTCAGAAGCCATGGCAGGATAGATACGTGGGTTCCCATAAAATGGTCGTGCCTACCTGTCCACTGTTGACTACTGTGTCATGGAAGAATAAGGATTTAACTTGTACAAATGTGACAGAACTTTGTACACCTTTGCAGTGCTTTCCACAGCAGTTCATGAACCTTCCCCTGTGGCCCACCGAGCTTTGCAGCACCTGGGAGTAGGACCACTTGCAGTTAGCATATTCAGTAGCTTCTTTAGGGGGCATGCTATGGAAACATAACCCTTGTTGGGAAATGCAATTATCTGAAAGCCACTTTGATTTAAGGTACATTCCTGACACTGACAACAGCAACCAAGGAGTAAGCAGCTTTCATAACAGCAGTGCAACCCCCCGCCATCTCCAGCCTGACAGTTGGCTTCCAATGCTAAACTGGTTAGCCTCAGATCTGTAGTAGTTCTTGAACAGCCAGTTTCCAAACCACAATAGCAACCTATTTCTCTATAGCTAATGACTGCCTTAGTCACAGAATCATAGAAAATTAGGGTTGGAAGGGACTTCAGGAGGTTATCTAGTCCAACCCCCTGCTCAAAGCAGGACCATCTCCAGCCAAAGCTTTGTCTAGCCAGGTCTTAAACACCTCCAAAGATGGAGAGTCCACAACCTCTCTCAGTCACAGGCTTTGGTCCCAGAGGGTTATGGCACGTTCCCCACTGAGGTCCATAAAGGTTTCCTTCTTCCTGTGGAAGTTCCAAGCCACTGCTGGTCATCCATTGTTCTCAGAATTATATGGTATGATCTTGCCACACTGATTCATAGATAGTAAGGCCAGAAGGGACCTCAGAAGATCATTGAGTCCAGCCCCCTGCACCAAGCAGGCAAGACAACTGGGGTCAGGCGACCCCAGCAAGGTGACAGTCCAGTCTCCTCTTCAAGATTTCCAGGGTAGTTGATTGCACCACCTCTGCAGGAAGCTTATTCCACAGTCTGGACACCCTAGTAGTGAAATAGTTTTTCCTAATGTTGAGCCTGAAATGGTCTTCCAGGAGTTTGTGACCATTACTCCTAATTTTCCCCAAGGGTGCCATGGTAAACGGTTGTTCACTGAGCCCTTGAGGTACACCTCTGATGTAGTGGTAAACTGCTACCAAGTCCCCTCTCAGCCTTCTTTTTTTCAGGCTGAGGAGTACCAGATACTTCAGCCTTTCCTTGTATGGCTTGCCATGCAAGTCTTTAATCACACTGGTGGCCCTTCTCTGGACTCTCAAGCTTTACCACATCCCTGTTAAAGTGCGATGCCCAGAACTGGATGCAGTACTCCAGCTGCGGTCTCACAATACCAACTGCAGTGGGAGAATCACTTCTTTGGTTTTGCTGGAGATGTGTTGATTGATGCATGGCAGGCTATAGTTAGCCATGCTGGCTACAGCGTTGCACTGCCGGCTCATGTTCATACTGTGGTCCATTATTACCCCCAGGTCCCTTTCATTTGTAGTGCTTGTTAGACCCCAACTCCACAGGTGCCCAATGACTAGGGAGACAACTATCCAATTGCCCATGGATCCTGTTACTCATTAGCCAGAGCAAGCGGGGAGCAAACACTAGCATACATAGCTCACAACAGCTTTATTCAGAATGGAGACAACTTTGCACTAGCTCCCAAAAAACAAACAAATCAGGGAGCAGCCCCGAACAATAGTTTTTTCCACATTTATACACCTTGGTTCATACATATTAACCTTCACCCCACCTATGTCCCTTCTTCAGTTCCACCCATTTCTCCTTGCATCTCAAGCTCTGCCTCTATTTACTGTTTGCTTCCTTAGCATGGTATTGCCTATGCATTTCATTCATTTACATGTCTCTGCTAAAAGCGCATGCATACAGCTTTGACCTTCGCTTCTTTTGGTCACTTGCGGTTTCTCGCTGGTTCTTTCTAGTTTTCTTGCTGACTTCAGCACCATCTCCAAGGCCATATTTCTGCTTTGTCTCCTGACCAGAGCTGGTGGGCTGCATTCTAGTTTTACCCAACACATCATGCACTTTGCACCCTATCCTTAGTTAAGAATCTGCTTACTTAAGCATTAGCCAAGTTAGTTGCTTTTAATATATCATCCAGCCTTGTGACCAGCAGCTTTTGCTGAGACACTGGAAAAAACTTTTATTCAGCTGCACACCCAGCACTCCCCAAAATCTAGATCATTACCCCAACACCCAAAATTTGCTGATAAAACCCCCAAAATCCATGATTAAAATAACTCCCCCATCCCCCCTGGCCCTACTTGTGTCCTTCACTCCACCCTCCACACCTCCCCCAGGCCTGCTGGTGCCCCTCACTCCCACCCCAGAGCCCTGCTGGTGCCCCTCCTCCTGCCAGAGGAACCCAGGGGCTGTGAACTCAAGACCCTGGCCCCATAGCCCCTTTGCCTGGTAGGAGGCGGCAGCTGTTGTAGCAGATCAGAGCCTGCCAACCCCCCACCCCCTGCAGCTGCTTGCTGCCTGCCTGCTGTGGGCTCAGACAGTGGGAGCAGCTCCCTGCTGCTGTGTGCACTCCCAAGCGGTAGGGGGAATTACTGCCCCCCAGATCTCCCCCAGGGAGGGTGCATGCTGCCTGTCTGCTGCAGGTTCAGGCTTTTGCCCTGCTGTCCTCCCCCAGGGCTTCCACAGGCCAGTGGGTGTGACCCAGTGCTGCAGGGCAGAGCAGGAGCCATGCAGGAACGCTGCTTGCCATTGCAAGCTCTGTTCTGCACTGATGCTGCGTCCCCTGTGCGCAGCAGCAGTGGGGGTGGTAGCACAGGATTGTGTCCCTCACTGCTGCTGTGTGCACAGGGGATGCATCGCCAGGGCAGCACAGAGCACACAGGGGCAAGCAACTTCCATGTGCGTCCCTGCTCTGCCCTGCAGCACCAGGTTGCACTCGCTGGGCTGTGGAGGCCACAGGGGAGGGCAGCAGAGTGGGAGCCCAAGCCTCAGGAGACAACCCACACCTGTCCCTACCCCATGCACAAATCTGGGGGGCACAGGTCTCTCCTGCCCCCCCCGGGAGGGCGTGCAGTGGTGGGGAGCTAGCCCCTGCCTCCCACCCCTCAAACAAGGCATCTGTGGCCCCATTCCACTGCTCGCCAGGGCCCTAAGGCTGTGCATTATGGTCCCAGGCCCCAAGCCCCACACACGGCCTGACTGGGCAGCAGCCCCAGCCCTCCCATCTCCCTCCCTATGGGGGCCTCAATCCCCCCTGGCACTTACCTGTAGGAGCTGCTCTCCAGACTCCCTGGCAGCCGTGTGCAGGTACTTGCACATGGTGTCCTGTGCCTGACTGCCTTCCTCCAGCTCCCTTCCACCCCTTGGGGGCTGGAATGCTGCCAGTCTGCAGAGGGCTCGGTGCAGCACTGGAAAATCCACGGGTTTCTCTGCTAAAATGAGCAATCCGCTTTTTACTCTGGTAAGGGGGGAAATCCCCATTTTACGGTTTTTCCATGGGAAATGAAAAATCTGGATCCCTGGTGATGAGATATAGCCCCAACTGTCTGCTGAGTGGAACTTGCTCTAGGCTGACAGGTCCCTTCCTACTAAGTTCTAATTTACATTGCTCCAATATTTGCCTTGTTTTTCCTGTGGTAAAACACCAACAATAGACTTTCTTGCTGTGATCTAGGTGCAGTGTGTTGCCTCCCTGCATGGCCCAGATGGTGTGCAAGTGGCTACTGCAGACTCCTGGGGTCTGTAACAGTCTTGGGCTGGAGGCAGCAGGGTTGGAGGAAATGCCTCACACTACTGCTGTCTCTTTAAGTCTTGTATTACTTTTCCTGGCTCCCCACTAAGTCTGTAGGCAGGGAGCCAGAAACTCACAAGGAGCCGGAAACTCACAGCAATCCATCTTGAAACATACTGAGCAGAGGAGAGGGAGGCCAAAGCTGCCCAGAGACCAAGGCCAGGGGCCGGGCTGTGTGTTCTTAGAGGCGATGGATGTGCTGGGGGCCATGTGGGGGCTTCTGCTCCTGTTGCTCTCAGTTTCCCTCCTGGCTTTCAGCTTTTACTGCTGCTACCTGAAATTCATCCACATGAAATATGATCACATCCCAGGACCCCCAAGAGAGAGGTAAGGAGGAAGCCAGCTTCCCCAGGACCCCTGCACAAATGGGGGTGCTGGAGGTCTGGTGTTTTTGTTTCAAGAACCTGAATAGGGGCTTATCTGTGTGTCAGTCTTGGTGTCTGTCCCCCTGGGGCTGGTCAGAGTTGTACACTAGGGCTGTGCAAAGCTTCGGTCCGATTTGATTCGGCGGAGATTCAACCCGATTCAATGGCCGAATTGCCAAATCGAATCAGAGGACCCTTTAATCTCTCCAAACTGAATTGGAGCCCTCCGAATCAATTCAGAAAGATTCAGTGATTCAGACTTAGACACAGCTTTAAAAGTTTTTTCTACATACCTTGAGGTGCCAGGCAGCTCGTTAACACTAAATTGCTGGGGCGCATAGAGTGTCTCACAGGAGCGGGGGAGGGCTCCCCAATATGCTCGGCAGCAGACCCAAAAGTGGACCAGAAGCACTTCCAGTCCACTTCTGGGTCTACTGAGGAGCGCGCAGGGGGGCCCTCCCGTGGACTGCAAGTACTTCCAGGTCTGCTGGGGAGCATACAGGGTGCCCCCCTGCACTCCCATGGGATGCTCCATCCACCCCAGCTTCACAGCATTCACAAGCTGTGCCTGGTACCTCAAGGTATGTAGAAAAAATATTTAAAGCTGTGCCTATGGCTGAATCTCTGATTCTCTGAATCGGCATCAAACCTTCAGACTCAGATTCAGCCTGACTCACGAAGTCTATGGGGCAACAAGAGGCAAAGCGCTGCTCGACCTGGTACTGGCTATGGGGGACGACCTAATCGGCGACCTAGTGATCGATGGGAAGCTGGGTGACAGTGACCACGAGCTGATCACCTTCACCATCTGCCGTAAAGCTGGC
>NW_017728947.1:95932274-95968024 GCF_001723895.1 Crocodylus porosus
TGCCCTTTGGGCAGGGGGCTGGACTCGATGATCTCCCGAGGTCCCTTCCAGCCCTAATGTCTATGAAATCTATGAAATCTATGAAATCAAATTGAATTAGGGATAGTGATCCGAATCAATAAATCAAATCACTGGCCCTGATTTGAGGCGAAACTACATTGAATAGGACCCGCGTTGCACACCCCTATTGTACATTGTGCCCCAGGCTGGCTGGCAGGACTTACGAGCTGGCTTCTGAATATCACAATATCTTTATATAAAAGGGTTATGCCAGTTCTGAGTGGAGAGACAACTCACTTCCCAGGGTCAAGTGTGATAACCTGAGAACCTGTGGAAGTGATACTCATGGTCCAGATAAAACCTTGGCTCTGCTGAAGTCATTAGGAGTTTCACCCTTGGCTTCTATGGTGTCAGAATTTGTTCTTTCATATAGGGGAAAACCTGGTGTAAAGGTACTTCATGTCTGCCATTGCCACAATTTGGATTGTACTAAATGTAGGATTTGAGCTATATGAAGCAGGGTGAATTAGGAGCTTCCAAAGGGCAAACAGTTAATGAAATCAGTAATTTTTGAGTTATGTGACTTTATCACTGTTTTGCAGGCAGAGAAACTGTGACACAGAGATGAAAGCAAGGACTTGTCCCGGGTCAGAGCCCATGTTAGGACTGGCACTGAACTGCTGGGCTTTTGACTCCTACACTTGTGCTCCCACCAGCAGATCATATATTTTCCTCTTCATGCAGAATGTGTTGATATAATCCGGGCTCATGTGAGAAGCAGCGTTTGTTTACTAACATCTCTTATTGGACTAATTACATCATTGGGAAAGATATTAGACAAGTTGAAGGCCATTCTGTATACATCTACATGTGCGCTTTACTGTGGAGTTGACTAATTAGCTGCGTAGTAAAATGTCACTGTCTATACCTGTGCCAATATTAGAGCTTAATAAATTATTTAATTAATTCCTGTTGGGGACAGTGCTATCTTACAGCAGGGTAAATAAGGGTGTCAGGGCTGCTTGCTGCATGGCTCTGGACTTTAGCAGTCTCGTGTCCCAGCTAATCCCTCTATTGCCCAACACTGGCACCTGGAAACCAGGGCTTGTGGCCTGAGCCTGCTGCCAGCCCGGGACTGCTCTGCCCCAGCTCAACCTGCTGCTGTCCTAGGCTCATGTGCAGACAACTGCACCCAGGAGCAGTTGACACCAGCGCAAACAGCTCCAGAGTTTATTGTGTCATGTTAATTGAACATATAGATGCACCCTTTGGGTGTGTCCAGATGAGCGCAGACATTTGTTTCCCCAGGCACACCTTGTGCCGTTGCTACTTGTCCCTGGGAAACACTGGGGACGAGACAGTTGTTACATAATACAGACAGTTATTTCACATCAAGGGCTCCGTGGTAAGTCCCTGACTTCTTTTAATTTACTGTAATTAGTTCCTTTGTCCATAATCTTACAGAGTTACCATATACTACCTTACTAAAAAATCTGGTATAAATGATTTTCCCGATATTTATGGTATGGTTCAGACAGCCTCTGTCACTGACATATTTGAGCACCTCATAATTATTAATGTGTTTATCCTCACAGCATCCATGGAAAGAAAGTAGGTGTCCCCATTTTACAGTTGGAGAAATAAGGCCCAGAGAAAGTATAAGTGACGAGCCCATGGTCACGCAAGAAATTCTGCACAAATGTTTCTTCTACTCCTCCTACCACCAGCAGGTCTAGCAGTGCTGACAAATTTTGAAGGAAAATACTTGCATTGAAGACAAGAGACATTGAATTAGCCATATGCAAAGGGAACTAAGGGTTGAACCTTGCTACTTATACTAACAGGTTTTTAGTGGTTTAGCTAGAGGAGGACTGGTTTGCTAATAGTTGATAACATGTCTCATATCTTCTTTGGTCCAGTTATGAGAAGGGCGCTTCATTCAAACACACAAAAGAATTAAGAAAACGTGTATTATAGATGGTTAGGTAATATTGTTGAGTACTTCATATTTTTAAGTACCTAAAAGTATCTCAGATAAAGAAAGGAAATTTCAGCATTACTTCTTCATTCAGAAGAGAACAACAGCAAGGTTATCTGTCTTAGGTGGAAAACAGATCTCCTTAAGCACAGCTTGCTGGCTTTTAGCAAAATTGCAACAGGAAACTTTCAGATATGTGCAAAGGTGGTGGGAATATCCAGCTTGTCTCTGAAGGAAAGAAAGTGACCCGTGTCTTTTAAATAAAGACGATTCATTTATTCCATTCTGTAATCTCCATGTTAGCTAGTGCCTTCCCTTATAGGATTTCTTCCTTATTTCACCATTTGGGTGACTATAAATACGTAGATTTCACTGGAAAGGGGCTGATTATGGTCATCCCTACCCCTTAATGCCAGTGTCCTACTGTCATTAATAATTTACCACCACGTACAAAATATCTCTCTCATATAGTTACAGCATAGATTCGAGTACTGAAAGGCACAGAAACCTTGTAAGATAACCGCTGTTCATTGGACATTAGGGCAGTTACTGTCCACACACCCAAATGTCTCAAATTCTTACACAGACAACAGGTTCTCTCAACTTACTGGCTAGCAAAGGCTGTCTTTTAAATCTGTATACATTGACCTTCACAAGTGCACAGAGCTCTGTGGAATGATTGGCGGGGTCCTGCCTTGTAACGAGTGTGGAGGATTGGGGTGGGGCTTTTGGGCAGGGCTGTGGGTTGTTGGAAGCAGAATACAAATGATGCATATAGCCCATCAACTGAAACCAGAACAATGAAGCTAAGTAAATTCAGCCACAGTATACAAGCGTTATGGACTATCCACTCAGAAATATACATGGTATGCATACCATCTTACTGGTTTCATTATCCTTTGTCAAACATTTCAAAGCTCATTTCAAACGCCCATAAACATCTGCATTGTTACAAAAATGAGAGCAACGTATATGGTACATGAGACAGATAGATAGATAGATAGATCACAGGGAAGCAGGTGCACCAGAAGTCTCAGTGGTATACGTGTCAGCTCATGCAGCAGGGAAGGCCAGTTCCCCTGAGGCTACAGGAGCTGAAACTGCACATTCTTCTAGGTAATTTCTGACCTTAAAAATCACTATTTTATTCAGTTTGTTGTGTTTCCTTCCAAGCCATAATGCTGCATCCTTATGACTTGACTAAGCTCTAGCTTTGTTCTCTCTAGCTTTGTACTTGGACACCTGCCAATTTTATGGAACTTGCAAAGGAAAAATGGGCTGTTGCATGGACTCTTCATGCAATGGTGAGTTGTAACACCTCAGGATTGAACGAGGCCATGTATAACCCAGTTTTACACATGAGAAAGAAACTTGCTTTTATCATTAAGTGAATATCACCAATTGGGAAGTTGAGGCAGAGAGAGATAAAAAGCTAAATCTGAATGCGAGCACATAACTACAGGGTTGGGCACTTACACACATTGGGGGATTCTGTTGTGCCTTGCAGCAAGACAGAATGCCCCTACAGGCATACCTGCTGAGAACGGCCCTCTTGATTCCTTAATCCAACTGTTTGGACATTTTCCCAGGAAGAAGAAGCTCTAGATTTTAGGCCTCTCAGTCAGAGTGGGTCGGAAGGGACCTGAGCAGATCATCAAGTCCGAACCCCTGCTCTGGGCAGGAAAGAGTACAGGGGTCCAGCGACCTTGGCAAGGTGATTAGTTAGCCTCCCTTTGAAGACCCCCAGGGTAGGAGCAAGCACTACTTCCCTTGGAAGTTGGTTCCAGATCCTAGCCGCCCTGACAGTGAAGTAGCGCCTCCTGATATCTAGTCTGAACCTACTCCCAGTCAACTTATGACTGTTATTTCTAGTCACACACAGGGACTCCCCCAATACCTGCTGATCCCCCCTGACTAGTTTGTAACAGGCGACTAGATCCCCCCTCAGCCTTCTCTTCTGGAGGCTGAACAGGTTCAGGTCCTGTAGCCTCTCCTCCCAGGGCCTGCCCTGCTGCCCCCAATCATGCGAGTGGCCTCCTCTGGACCCTCTCCATGTTGTCCACATCCCTCTTGAAGTGCAGCGCCCAGAACTGGATGCAGTAGTCCAGCTGCGGCCTGACCAGTGCCGCATAGAGGGGGAGGATCGCCTCCCTGGACCTGCCTGAGATGCATCTGTGGATGCATGACAAGGTGCAGTTAGCCTTCCTGTCCGTGTCCCCATATTGACAGCCCATATTCATTGTGGCATCAATAATGACTCCAAGATCCTTTTCTGCCTCTGCACCGACAAGAAGGGAGTTCCTCAGCCTGTATGCTGCTGGTTCTTCCTCCCCAGGTGCAGCACCTTGCACTTGTCAGTGTTGAAACCCATCCTATTCTCATCTGCCCACCCCAGTAACCTGTCCAGATCTAGTTGTAGCCTTTCCCTCCCTTCTAGCGTGCCCACCTCTCCCCACATTTTAGTCTCATCCATGAATTTGAACAAGGTGCTTTTCACCTCCGTGTCCAAGTCACTGATGAAGATGTTGAACAGTGCAGGCCCAAGGACCAAGCCCTGGGGGACCCCACTGCCCACATCCCTCCAGGTTGAAAATGACCTGTCCACCACCACTTTCTGGGTGCAAACCTCCAGCCAATTCACAACCCATCTGACTGTGTAGGAGTCGATGCCACAGTCGCCCAATTTTTTAATGAGGATGGAGTGAGAGACTGTTTCGAAGGCCTTCCTAAAGTCCAGAAAGACTATGTCCACCGTAACACCTGCATCTAAGGATTTTGTGACTTGATCTTAGAAGGCCACCAGGTTGGTCTGACAGGACCTGTCCCTAATGAACCCATGCTGGTTTCCCCTAAGCATGATCTCCCCTGCTGGCCCTTCACAGATGTGTTCCTGGATCTGTAGCTTCCTAGCAAAGTGCTCTACCCTCCAGGCCACAAGCTAGGCATTGCCTGGAGTGCTCTCCAACCCTCCCAAAACACTTTACTGTAGTTCTTTGCGCTCCATTATACACATGGTTTATATTTCTCACACCTGCATTGAATCAGTATTTGTTATATTACTTTGTGCCATTGTTCTTTCTGTTTGCTTGCAGGGCAGAGACATATGGACCCATTGTACGTTTAAATGTTTTCCATGGAGTCTCGGTAATAGTTTTCAGTCCTGAAGGAGTTAAGGTACTTCATGGTGAAATGCAATAGCTGACTAGAATCAACCGGTCCTGCTGTAACATGAGAGGGCTGTATCTGCCTTGCAGAGTCTGAGTGAGGACACCAGGGCTCTATTTCTTGCTGTATCATTTGCCTGGCACTACCTGTCTTGTAAACTGGTTCTGAGAGGTGATGGATGCCTTTGCCACCTCTTGTGAGGTATACTTAAGAGCTGGGGATGACATAGCCTTAGTTTTCCAGTTTCTCCCTTGGAGTCATTTTAATAAAAATATGATGAGGTTTACACAGTGCTTACTTCTTCAGATCTATGGAGGAAAGTAGGTTAGCTATAGGCATACAAAGCATTCTTGAATTTGGTAAGCCTACAGATTAGACATCTAAGCCGCCAACATAATTCCACCCAGTAGACAGTTGTGTGCCTTCAGATGTTTGATACAACAGGAGTGTTGAATCCTTGAAAAGTTCTTTACATTCTGTTTGGGAAATGGATCATAGGTCATATTTATTTACCTGGCTGATTTTAGGAATACTTGATGTCACCAGAGTACCCAAAGGATCCAACTGTATATGGTCAACTCAGTCATTTGCTTGGGGTGAGGTAGGTAATTTTTTTTTTAATTTCATGTCTCAGATCGAATTAATATCAATTCTGAATTATATCAACTGAGCAGAATTCAATCATTTAAGTCTGTGTAGTGCTACCACCGGCAAGTACGTTCTGGGGATTCAGATACTCCAAAATCCATGGCAGGCTTCCGATGTAAAGGTCCCAAGCCTAGAGGTCTTTGAGTTTGCCAAAGGCACAAAATAGGGTGAGGTCTCCCATTTCTATAAAATAGGTGTTTAGCCAAGATCCCCGCCATGGGAGGCTATCGTAGACTCTCATAGGACCTGTCCACAGTGCATTGGACAAGTCTCCACCCTCTACTACGCAACACCATGCAAAGGTGATCTTGTCCTGGGGAATAGACCAGTACAGCCCAGATAAAGTTACTACACTTGATCTTAGACCACAAGAGGCTGAATAACCAGTCAACAGCATCATGTAATAAACATAAATTAGAGCTTAATACAAGTGGAAAAGGGGCCAAATTTGTTTGGATTTTTTTTTTAACTTGAGCTAATCTCCAGTCACATGTGGACATTGACCAACCATTGCATTACCTTGATGCTCATGTAGCCAAGTGTCTTGGAACAATGGTGGAGTAAATACTGCATTCTTGTAACTCGATCTGTCACATCTCTCCCTTGTGGGATGTTCTTTTATCCTCAGAGCAATTAGGCTTCTCTGGGGTCAGAACCCAAAGTAGATGAAAATTTGCACAACGGTGTGAGCAAAAATATTCTGAATTAAAGAGGAGAATTTACTGTGTCAGCCATTCTGCAATAACTGTTTAATGTGTTTACTTCTGTCTCATGGTAAGGGGGAGCCATACAGTGGTATTATACCTTGGTTCGGTTTGTGAGTAAGCCGCCCGGAGTTAGCTTTCACTTAGCATGAGATAGGGGCAAATATATAAAACAGTTACTGCTTGTCAACTGCTCTACAATAAACCCTCTTACCTCAGTATAATTTATTCCTCTCTTTATCACAAGACTGCTATTAAAAACTCCACTTGTCTTTTAAAACATCAGATCATTCTGAATAGCACTGGAGTATTTCCATGTTGAGAGGGAATTAACCCCCATTCTAAGTGTTATCTAATAAAATATTAAAAAACAACCCTTATTTCATGAGCTAGAACCAGCACCCTATTGTGGCACTATATACACATAGAACAAAAGGTTTACAGCTCTGTTTTAAAATACTCCCCTTCATCAGTGGGAAGAAGCAAATAATGAATTCAAACCAATGTAGTGCTCCATGAGACGAGGAAGAATTGTTACATATTTGGTTTAAAAGAACTGAAAACTATATATTGACACCCTTGGTAGAAATGATTCCTTTTCTTTAATTCTTGCATTTATGTTAGATTTTTAGGGAATGGCTTGGTATCTGATTATGACTATGATCACTGGCACAAGCAGCGAAGGATTGTGGATCCTGCTTTCAGCAGAACGTAAGGCAAATATTTGTCTAAAAATGCTCTCATTTTCAGGAAGTTATTATTAAAATGCGACGGGCACTTTTTTCCAAATCAGTTTAAATTTATGTATAGCTACAGACATGTAATGAATACTTGTCATTTTATCCAAAGTTTTATCTTCTTCTCACAGCAGCCACAACCTGTCCATATGATACAGACCATAAAATGGGGACAAATTTGGTTCTCCCGTTTTCATCCACACAAGAACTATGACAACATGAGCAGCAAAAGTTCCCATGGAGGTGTCTATCTAAGCACCTAGACAGATTCAAACTGAAATTACAGGTCCCTAAATGGAGGCTAGGTGGAATTAAACATCCATGTCACAAAAAATCTATCTGCGCTGACCCCACCCCAGGCAAAACTGCTTGGGTACATAGATTTGTTAGGCACCTCCATTGTGGTCTGTTAGATTCCTAAGCCCGTAGACCTCAGCTAGTATCTACTACACATACTCAGAAGTAACCAAGATGGCTACCTGTGTACCTAAGTCCCTCCTAAAGTCTGTTTCAACCTAATCCAGTTCTGGGAGGCCCCTGAAGATAATCTAAATTCCCATCTGCTTAGTGCTGAGACCAAGCTTGCACTTCATTACACAGCAAAGGTGATGCTTACGTAGAGCACTCAGGAAGAGGGACACCGGGGTTGTAGGCCATTCTCACCTCCTTAGCTACAGGCCAGAATGAACATGGGGTGGGCTCCAACCCCTCAGTTGAAGTTGGTCCACTGGACAAGAGTGCAAGATTCATGAGGTCAGAAAAAAGAAGCATGATAGGAACCCAATGAAGAGGGCATTCCAGCGGGAGGAGAGAGTCCTGGGGTCTTGTCCCTGTTGCCAGGATTATTTCTGGTTTTTAACAATGACTATGTAATGTAAAAGGTAAAAACATAACAGCATAGCCCAGGACCTGATAGTTCCCTCCTGGAGCAGTGCCATTACTACTAAGCTACATAGTCACTCTCCATCTTGCACTTTTGCCTGCACAGTGACCCAGGTTCAAGAGAAGGACTGGAGTTTTCTCCTGACTACCTTATCTTGGTGGTCAGGACATTCCTTGGTGGTCAGGGAGGTGGGTGATAGGGATCTGAATTCCCTCCAGGTAAGAAGGACTATGAACCCTGGTGTTCTACTTCCTGAGTTAGAGCTCAACTGCTGGGAAAAGGATGAGTAGTAACCACCTCCCCCCCAATACAAAGGTTGTTTTTCATAATGTCACTGTTAGTTAGGTGTTGCACTGCCATCAGGGGTTTCCTGGATAATCTGGAATACCAGATGATGCAAGTCACCCCTAGCAGTCAGATGCCTAACTCCAGTCTAATGTTTCCTGCTGAATTCTGGATATGCCTCCCTGCTGAGTGCTTACATGATCTGGATCTCCCCTACCTGACTCTTAGGTTTCCCTTTCACTGGACAGGAAGCCAAGCCTGGTAATTCAGATCACCCTCCTGGGATAAGGAGCCAAAATTTTAGGTAATGCGGAGACTAAGTAGAGGCATTCACAAAGTTAATTTGCTCTTGGCAGCAGCAGTCTCATGTCATGTATGAGCACCCCTCAGATATCTTAAGAGCAATACTGTGCCTCATACAGTAAACCCACTGATTGCTAGGTTTTGTTCTGGTCACGTACAGGTTTGTGCAGAACTCAGGCACAGCTAAAACTAGGAAAGCATAATGCATTTCAGATCATTAGCCTCAGTGACTCTGGATCAATTCACTTACTATGAAAGGATTAGTTCATGGTCATTCTTCTCTCTGACAAAACTGGGTAGCACTGGAGCCAGCATTAGCAGAATATACCTTTTCTCTTGCTTTAACAAAAGATTGCAGTGGGCTATTTTCTTTAATCTGGCAAAAGCATGCAGACTGTTTGAGGCTAGAGGATTATGTGAAGTAGTCTTTGTTTTCTTTTAAATTTTCCTATATAAAAATAAGTGAAGATGTTTATTCTTTAAAAAATGATTGCCCACTGCAGCCCCTTCCCTAATCTTTATTAACGGTTTAGCTACCTGATGGGTCTGATGGACACATTTAATGAAAAAGCAGAGGAGTTGATGAAGAAGCTGGAGGAAAAAGCAGATGGAAAAACGGAGCTTAGCATTCTCAACATGATGAGCCGTGTGACTCTGGATGTTCTTGCCAAGGTACTGACTGACTGACACATTTCCTGCAGCTGACCTCAAGTGGGCCTTGCCATGATTGTCAGTATAATTCAAGATCACACTCCACCAGCCTTACTCAGACTTGGATGAAAACTACTCACTACTCACTGAGTCTGCTTGATTCTCTTTTTACAAAACGGTGGTCCAAAGCGAGTCTTCCAGTGTTATATTTTCAAAAGAGCCAGAGTCCCATTTTCAAAAGCATCTAGTATCTCATGGGCTTTTGAAAACAAGACTCATGGGCTCTAACATTGAGTTGGCTCTTAAGGATGGTTTCTTCTCATATCCCCAATATCCCAAAAGGACACATCACTATTAATCCATGTGTGGATGTATTGTTTCAGTGTCACACTCTGGTAGTGGTTCTTGGGCTTTTTAAGCATAAGGTGCCCCTTGTTAGACTCAGGAAAACCCTTATTACACTGGGAGAATGCCCACTTTTAATTTTCACTTGTTTTTTGACTACAGAAAAATAATAGAGAAATATTTCTGTTGCAGAGAACTTAGAAAGACTACAGCAAGTCAGAACGTTGTTAACACTGGATTTCTATTTGGAATCTCTGGGTTTATCTTGTGAGTCAAGTCTGAGTGCCTAATAGTGCTAACATTTCTTGGCACCCCACAAGAAAGGATTTTGAAAGGATCTCAAGACACCCTGGTTGAGAATCACTTCTCTATGTCAACCTGACATGTTTATTTATTCATTTGATTTCTCTGCTGCCCTCTCCAATAAAGGCTCAGGGTTGCTTACCACAAAAACACATCATAGAAACAGATAAATAAATGATTAACCAGTTCTCAAGATAATTCCTCAAAACAGCTCCACCTGCTAAAAGCCTAGCTAAATAAAAAGGTCTGACCCAGATGTTCTGGGTCAGGTTCTAGGCAAGTGATGCAGTCGGATGCTCGAGGCACCTGTCATACACAGGTCAGTTTACAGTTGCTGTTGCACCATGTGATCCCATTTACTATTTCATGACTGAGACAGCAGCTGTGCCATTAGCAACAGGCCTCAAGGAGGAGGGAGCTCCAGAGCTGAGGGGTGACTACTGAGAATGACCTCCCACGTGTATCTTCTAAGTGAACAGATGGTACTTGCAGGAGGTTGTTTTGGAACAAAGGAGAGCCTCTTCCCTTGGACATATAGGTCTGAGGTCTTTTAAGGGCTTGTAAGACTCTTTTAAGGTCAGGACCAGCACCTTGAATTACACCCAGAAAGCTATTAGAAACTGGTGCAGACTCTAGCACTTCTCTTACCTAGGCTCTCCTCTCCTTTATGTTAGCCAGCTTGGGATGGGTAGAGGATAGTAGTAAATGATTATCCCCATTAAACCAGGTGGAGGGAGAGGAAGTGGGAGACCCAGAGGAGAGGGTGTCTGAAACCTGGGACTGCCCCTAATTCTCTTCCTCTCACTAGAGCTATGCTTGTAAACTCTAATAATAAGCTTCTAGTATGATACAGGATTGTAGTAGGGTGCGTTCATCTGCTGCTTAATCTCAGATCCAGCAAACAAAAGGTTTTAATCAGAAATTGCCTTTTTACTCTCAATATCCTCAGGTAGCCTTTGGCATGGAACTGAATGCACTGCATGATGACCAGACACCTTTCCCACATGCAGTGAGCATGATCATGAAAGGAACAAGTGAGATGTGCCTCCCTTTACTGAAGGTCTGTCCCAATTCCACTCCTGCAAGCTACCTCTTCCTACTGAAATTAAAATTGCTTTCTTTGCATAGTAGTCAGTGAGTTGAAAGAAGCAGAGTTCTTTAGACCTAGTTGTGTTAGCAGAAGCATCAGTAGAGTTGGTTCTTGTGCCTCTTTCCTTGCAAAGAAATTTCACTAGCCCTTTATGAACCTTGTGAAAGGAACAAAATAATGTTGTTCTTCTCTGGCATCTTCTCTCTCTCTCTCTCTCTCTGTGGTCTTCCCATGGAGTATCATGTCAGTGATGACACATGAGAATTCAACACCAGGCCTTCCTTTAAGCATGAGTGTTTGCTCTTCTGAGCTACAATCTGATGCTTGATTTACAGCTTTACACAAGTCACAAAACCCTGTTTGTCTCATGCATTTATTATACTCACACATTCTTAGTATCTTTCTAAAAAGACCATTAATCTTTATGAGAGATGATCAGAAAATAAATTCTCTTTCTGGGAGATGTTTTCAGTGTTTGGCAACAGTTCAAAGTTCAAAATCAATGCTGGAAGGTTTCATTTTAGAAGTGGTGCCTCCATGCCTGTAGGAGTTGCAGTTCAGAAGCCTCGTGTTCCTGTTCTTCTCCATCAGCTTGGCTATATTTCCCATGATGCATCACAGTTTCTTTGCCTGGAATGGGAAAGTGCTGGAGTCCTTAGCCATGGTACATAAGGCAACTGAACTACAGCTGCCATGAAGGTACTAGGGCAGCCTACTCAAATCGTTTTCAGCCAAAGTGTTTTAGCTTTGCAGGATGCACATTTTTGTTTACAAAAGCAGAGAATGTGTTTCCACAGCAGGAATGCATTTTCATTTAAAAAAAAATCAATTAGTCAAAAATCCAGTTTTCCACTGAAAAACAGTTATGACAAGGTTTTCAATCAGCTCTAGTTTCTACCCCTCTTTAGTCTCTGGTGCAAAAGCAATAAAATGACTATGTACCATTTTATATGCAGTACATGCCAGGAAAACAAAAACTGATAAAGGAGATTCAGGAAAGCGTGAGGCTGCTGCGCCGTGTGGGAAAGGAATGCATTGAGCAGAGGAGAGAGGACATCCAGAATGGAGAAGAAGCCAGAGTAGATATTCTTACTCAGATACTGAAAGCAGCTGGTAGGAAACTCTGTGCTCTTTGATTTCATTAATTTATACATTGTTTTGTAGAGTTCAAACCTGAAGTCCAGCTGACTTGAAATGTGGGGTGGTTCATTCCTGGCTGTAATATCTCTGTGTATTCAGAATGCTTCTTCCAAGCTGAAGATCCAAACGGGGTGGTTTTATAGATTTCATAGACATCGGGGCTGGAAGGGACCTCAGAAGATCATCAAGTCCAGCCCCCCCACCCAAAAGGCAGGAAGTCAGCTGGGATCCCAGCAAGATAAGCATCCAATTTGCTCTTGAAGGTGTTCATTGTAGGTGCTTGAACCACCTTCGCTGGCAGACTGTTCCAGACCTTGGGGGCTTACAATTGGGAGTTTATTTTGGAGGTTCACTTTGATCTCGTTTATTTATATTGGGTCAGAAGCTGGCTCTAAATCACCACTATAGTGCCCCCCACAAACCCCACTGTCCATGCCTGACTCCCTGGAGTGTTCTTGAGGAGGTGCAGTGAGCTTTTGTAACTTCTTTGTTTCTGATCTTGGCAGCTCTGGAAGACACCAGAGATGATGAAAATATTCTGGATAACTTTGTCACTTTCTTCATTGCTGGTTTGTAGCTATTTTACTACCTATTTATTTAATTAGTTATTTGATTTATAAATCAGCTTCCTGACATAGACTCAAGGCAGCTTACAGGGGAAAACAAAACAATTTATGAAACAAATGAAAAAGAGAGAAAAATAAAACAGGAGAAACAAAACAATTCATGAAAGCCAATAGAGTATTAAAATAAACTGTACAGCAAAGAGTCCCTAAGCATGACCTAAGCTCAACCTTTCCTGCTGAACACCTGCCTAAATGGGAAGGTCTTGCAGTGCTTCCTGAAAATGTTCAAGCTGGGGCTCTGGCAGGCCTCAAGGAGGAGGGAGTTCCAGAGCTAAGGGGCAACTACCAAGAATGACCTCCCATGTATTTTCACCAAGCGAGCTTGTTGTATTAATGGTATTTGGAGGAAGTTGTTCTTGGCTGACCTTAGGGATCACAGTGGAGCATAAACTAAGCTTGCTGGGGGACAGGGATACACAAATTCAGACATGTTCAGGGACTGACATACAAGTAAGCCCTGTAGAAGGGACAGTGGGAGAGTCACTTCTGCGGGAGGACTCAGGTGCCTATATACAGCCTATATACTGTCAGGAACATGGGGAACAAGCATAAGGAGCTAGCCCTCCTACTCTCCGGTGGGCATTATGATCTAGTAGGGATTATGGAGACCTGGTGGGACTCCTCACACAACTGGAGCATAGATATAGACAGCTACACCTTGCATAGAAGGAACTGGGTGGGGAAGAAAGGTGAAGGCGTTGTTCTCTATGTGAAAGAGCAGTATACCTCCTTGGAGGTTGACATCAGCTTCAAAAATGGACAGCTTGAAACCACTGGGTCAAGTTGCAGGGGGGGAGTGGCAAGAGTGACCTAACTGTAGGTGTATACTACAAACCACCAAACCAGTGGAGGAACTTGATCTGGAGTTCACCTGAGAATTGACTGAGGCTGCCCATGCACCTCACATGGTTGTTGTGGGCAATTTTAATTATCCAGACATCTTCTGGGAGGAACACTTGCCCAAGCTGGATTGGTCATGATCCTTCCTGACCTGTGTCAAGGAGCTATTCCTGATTCCTGAGGTACATAGACCGACCAGAGGTGGCTCTCTGCTAGACTTGGTCCTAGCCAAAGGAGACAATCTTGTGACCGACTTAAGGGAAGTTCTGGGCAACAGCAACCATTAAACCATCATGTTCACTGTCTGACGTAAGGCAGCAAATTGGATAGCAGGATTGAAGTCTTGGAGTTCAAAAATGCAAATTTCAACAAGGTTAGGTCACTAGTAGGGCAAGTACTGTGAGACCAGGGACCGAAGGCAAAATATGTGCGTGAAGAGTGGTTCTTCCTTAAGGACACGATCCTTGAAGCACAAAGGAAGTCCATTCCCATGAAGAGAAAAAGTAACAAAAGGGTTGCGAAGCCCTCCCAGTTAAACAGAGACATCACAGTCCTCTTAAGAAAGAAGAAAGAGGCTTATAAACAATGGAAGCTTGGGGTGGGACTATTCCATGACGGCCTGCATTTGCAGGGAACAGATAAGACAGGCTAAAGTGGTGACCGAACTTAGATTAGCAACGGGAATCAAGGACAACAAGAAGTCCTTCTTTAGGTACATAGGGAACAGAAAGAAAACAATGGGAGTGTGGGCCATTGCTCAACAACTCAGGAGAACCATTTCCCAGTATCCAGGAGAAAGCTGAACTCCTGAATGACTACTTCGCCTTGGTCTTTCGCCGGACCAAGGGGAAAACCACTCCAGGTAGAGTAGAGGATGAGCTCAGTAGGAATAGTCACCTTCCTTCTATTGTCATAGAATTGGTGTCTGACCAATTAAAAAAATTAGACATATACAGGTCAGCAGGACTGGATGATCCTCATGCAAGAGTGCTGAAGGAGCTCGCCAAAGTCATTGTGGAACCCCTGGAGAAACTCTTCCACAACTCGTGGCACTCTGGAGAAGTCCCTGAGGCCTGGAAGAGGGCCAATGTTGTGCCCATCTACAAGAAGGGCAGGAGGGAAGACTCGGGTAACTATAGACCAATCAGCCTAACTTTCATCCTAGGGCAAAATCCTAGAAAAATTCATCAAGGAGTCTATCTGCGATAAGCTTGTGGAAGGTAAGATTCTAAATGACAGCTTTGTCATGGGCAGGTCTTGCCATACCAACCTCATCTCCTATGACCAGGTAACTCACCACCTGGACATGAGAGAGCAGGTTCATATTGTATACTTTGACTTCCAAAAGGCCTTTGATCTAGTATCCCATGATGTCCTTGTGAGAAAATTGGAGGATTGTAGGCTTAACTCCAAGACAGTCAGGTGGGTGAGAAACAGGCTGCGGGATAGGACCCAGAGAGTCACAGTGAACGGATCTGTGTTATCCTGGTGAGACGTGGGCAGTGGTGTCCCACAGGGGTCTGTGTTTGGTCCAGTAGTTTTCAACATCTTTATTAACAATTTGGATGTTGGGGTGAAGAGATCACTGGCCAAGTTTGTAGAGAACACCAAATTATGGGGAACACGGTTATTCTTGAAGATAGGCTACAGATACAGGCAGACCTAGGCAGGCTAGCAAGTTGGGCAGATCAAAACCTGATGAAGTTCAACATTGAGAAATGTGAAGTGCTCCATCTTGGGACAAGCAACCCCCAACACACCTACAGGCTTGGCAGCACCGAACTGACTAGCACCATGAATGAAAGGCACCTGGAATAATAACAGACCACAGTGTGAATATGAGCTGGCAGTGTGATACTGTAGCCAGTAAGGCAAATAATGCTCTGCCATGCATCAGTCGATGCATCTCCAGCAAAACCAAGGAAGTGATTCTTCCACTCTACTCAGCATTGGTGAGACCACAGCTGGAGTACTGCATCCAGTTCTGGGCAGCACACTTTAACAACAACATGGACAAGCTTGAGAGAGTCCAAAGAAGAGCTATCCATATGATCAGACACTTGCATGGCAAGCCATACAAGGAAAGGCTGAGGGATCTGGGACTTTTCAGCCTGAGGAAAAGAAGGTTGAGAGGGGACTTGGTAGCAACTTACCACTACACTAGGGGAGTACATCAAGGTCTTTGTGAGGAACTGTTCACCAGGGTACCTGAGGGAAAAACTTCCTGGAAGACTGATTCAGGCTCAACATTAGGAAAAACTTCACAGTCAGGGTTTCCAGACTGGAATAAGCTCCCTCCAGAGGTCATGCAACTGCCAACCCTGGAAATCTTCAAGAGGAGACTAGACAGTCACCTTGCTGGGGTCACCTGACCCCCAGTTATCTTTCCTGCTTGATGCAGGGGGCTGGCCCCGATGATCTTCTGATGTCCCTTCCAGCCTTACAATCTATGAATCTATGAATAAAGGAGATAGTGGTCCCCAAGGTAGTTAGAGCTTGGACCACTTAGGCCAAAACCAACACCTTGAATTGCTCCCAGAAATTTATTGGAAGCCAGTGCAGACTCTGGAGCACTGGAGTCAGATTCTCCTCATGACAAAATCTCATCAAAAAGTGTGTCCCATGTTCTGCACCATCTGTACCTGCCACAGTGTCTTCAAGGGCAGTCCCATGTAGAGTGTATTGCAGTAGTTGTACCTCAGAGTTATGAAAGCATGGACAATGTTGGCCATATCTCAATCTGAAAGAAAGGGTCACAACCTTGTCACCAGAAGGAATTGGTGGAAGATACTCCTAGCCACCAACACCACCAGGAGCACCCCAAGACTGTGAACCAGAGTGACAAGGGGAGGCTGAACCCCATACATGCTAGGTGTCCCAACCCCACCTCCTCACCTGGTCATGTGAACTGTCCACCACCATCACCTCTGTCTTGTCTGGATTTAACTTCAATTGGTTCATCCATATCCAATCCCCAGCTGTAGCCAAACAGTGAAAAACGCCTGACACTGCAGGGCCCAGGTCAGGTGAGAAAGAAAGATAGAGCTGGGTCATGGGAGACTATAGGGCTCTGCAGGTTTCGCTCAAGGGATTGGTGGTGCAGGTAGTTTTCTTCTCCGTCCTCCCAGTTGCGGGTCATGGGTACAGGAGGGATAGATGCATAGAAGTAAACAGAAGACTCTGGAGGGGTTCAGCTTCTTCAACCATGTTATGCACCTCTAGGACTGTGGCCTGTTGGGAAGGGACAGCATCCACCTCATGCCAAAGGGGAAGCTTTTCTCAGTTAGAATGGTGGACCTCCTGGATAGGGCTTTAAACTGAGATCCCTGGGGGATGGGCCATCAACCAGTAGCACAAACCCAAAAAATCAAGCTCAAAACCAGCATCCCAGGGTACAATAGGAAGCTTTCTCTGGCACAAGCCAATGGACAGGTTATTCCCCTGCTCAGCCAAAAGCCTACAGCCTCCAATGGCAGGTTTAGGTGCCTGTACACTAACACTAGAAGCATGGGAAACAAGTAGGAGGAACTGGCTCTCCTACTAACCAACAACCAATATGATCTTATCACAGAGACCACATGGGACTCTACCTATGACTAGACCACGGGCATAGGGGGATACACCCTGTATAGGAGGGATCGTGTTGGGAAGAAGGGCAGTGGAGTTGCTCTCTATGTAAAGGAACATTACATCTCCCTAGAAGCCAAGATTGGAAGGCAAAGGGCCAAAGAAGCGTGACTGAGACACTCTGGGTCAAGATACGGGGAGAGCATAGGGAAGGGGATTTGATTGTAGGAGTTTATTACAGACCTCCAAACCAAGAGGAACAGCTCAACCAGGAATTCTCTGGAGAACTGGCAGAGGCTGCATGCTCTCGGAGTATGGTCATCATGGGTGACTTCAACTACTCAGACATCTTGTGAGATGAGCACTCAGCTAGATCTGATCACTCACAAAGCTTCCTCACTTGCGTTTAGGAGCTCTGTCTAACACAAGAAGTCTATGGGCCGACCAGGGGCAAGGTGCTCCTAGACTTGGTTCTGGCCAAAGAGGACAATCTGGTGAGCAACCTGAGGATTGAAGGGAAACTTATAGATTCAGAGATGTTAGGGTCGGAAGGGACCTCAATAGATCATCGAGTCCGACCCGCTGCATAGGCAGGAAAGAGCTTTCGGTATTGGCCCCCAAAATATCTATCAGTGAACCACTAGTAGAAATCCTTGGTTTTAGGAAAGCTGACTTCCACAAGCTTAGGGGATTGGTTGACAAGGCCCTACAGGACCATGGTCCAGTGAGGAAAGGGGTACAAGAAAGTCCATTCCCTTTCATAAGAAAAACAGCAAAAGTGCCGGGAGACCCCCTTGCCTCAACAGGGAAGTCATGGACCTCTTGAAATTAAAACAAGAAGCCTACAAAGGGTGGAAGTTGGGAATAACTACCAAAGAGAAGTACTCAGCAACAGCCCACACCTCTAGGGAGCAGATCAGGACAGCAAAAGCACAAATTGAATATGGATTGGCAACTGGTCTCTCTCCAGCGGTAGCTTTTCATTGATTCAGCATGAACTATTTCAGAACTGACATGTTTTTAGAGAGGCCTCAACATGTTCTCTATCTTCCTACTCACAATTACAGTGTTTCACTCACTTTATTTTATATACAGTGTATTGCTTTATGCTATTTTTTAATGGTTGTCTTCATTTTTAGGTCATGAAACAACGGCCAGTCAGTTGTCATTTACAATAATGGAGCTGACTCGGCAACCTGAAATAATGGAGAGGTATATATGTTCTATACTTAGCTTGCAAAGCTAGCTATGCTGTTCCAGATGAGCATCATAAGCCAAATAATAAATATGAGAACTATTAAAGAGCTAGCAGCAATTAATAATCCATCCTGCTCTGTGTTCCAAAATAAATATTTAATAACAAGTATGCTGCATAATAACATATGGGACAATTAAGATTTTTCAGTTCTATTTAAGTAATGTATTTCAAAGCTCCATACCAGAGGGGTCAAAAGATCCAGCCCACAGAGCTCTAGCATCTGGCTCCCAGTACTTCCTGTGGGTCTCAGAGTTGACTCAGAGGCAGCATGTGGGACATGCTGGGTGGCCTTGTGTGCCACCTGCTCCAGCTAATGCATGGTATGTCCCAGAGTGGGCACTGTGTGCAGCACAGCTCTGCATGACCAGAGCAGAATCATGCCTCACACGGCCCCCCTCCAGCTGCTCCAGGACACACTGTGGATCTGCCATACAGGCTGGCCTGTACATCCAATCCAGCCCATGGACCAGCCCTGTGCCACTCATCCAGCCCATAGGACCAGATGAGCTTGACACCCCTGCTTTGTACAAAGCTGATCTCTGCAAAGAGGATGTCAGCTCTGATTATACTACACCTTATACTTATTCCTAATGTCCTGATCCTGACGCATTTACTCAGGCAGTCTCCCTTTGGAAGCAATAGGAATTTTGAAGGCTCATTATCAGGGAAATTTTAAAAAAACACTTCATGCTGCTTGGCAGGAAATGGGTATCTCTAACTAAAGATCCTTTTTAATGTCTTCTCTAGACTTCGGGCTGAAGTGGATGAGTTTATTGGAACCAAGAGAAATATCAGCTATGCAGACCTTGGGAATCTCCAGTATTTCACACAGGTACTGCAGAATGAGGTCAAACAACAGTCACAGCCTTTTGATGGCACTTTTGCCATGTCATACACAGCCAGCAGATGGTCCAAACTGGTGTAATTCTATACAAGGAAAATTAACAATTCTTTATTCCTGCCTGCTTAGTTTAAATATAATCAGACTATAGGACTAGGTGTCTCCCTTCCTACTTGTTTCAGGTAGTTTGACAACAAGCTCCCAAGAGTTTGACAACCAAACCTATATTTGGTCAGTCATTGCTAAGGCATTTCTAGCTGATACTTTGCTACATCAGTAAAGTAACCAGTGACTGCTACTTGGATTGGAGACTTCCAAGGAAAATCCAGGAATTGGTAATTCAAAAGTGCCAGTTCTCTTCTTCTTTTCTCTCTCTCTCTCCAAGCATGGTACATGATCACCTGATCATGCATCTAGGAGGTTATTTTTTTGGAATGAGGGGTAAAACTGAGGGATGACAAGCTGTCATTATGTATATCCCATATCTCTTTTTGCAAGGGTAGGGAGACCAGTGAACTTGTATGTACTAAATTCTAGTATTGGGAAATACCATGTCCCTGCTTAATTGCTGTACCAGGATATAGTGTTTTTTTCTTCGCAGCTTCCTGAAAGGTGGCAGTGTTGCTTTTATAACAACTTCCATGTCCCATCCCAGATATGGCTACATTTTGACAGTAGATGACTATCAAAAATATGTGTCCATCAAGAAAAGACTTCTCTACCCTCTTGAGAATGCAAATAGGTTTCTTCAGAAGCTCTCCAAACTAGTTTAAGCATCACTGGGCACATCTACATGTTCACTTAATGCAACATGATAAACTTCAGAGCTCTCTGAGCTGGAGTCAACTGCTCCTGGGTGCAGCATCTATACATGTGACACTTCTTTTGTGATAGGCTTGCACCTGAAATTCCTTCCTATACATGAGGTACTAAGAAGAGAAGTGGGTGTCCTCTGCCACTGTCTTCTTTCTCCTAAATACCTGATGTTCCTTTCTGCTGACTCTTTGTCTCTTTAATGGTTTTAATGCTAGTTTCAATCTGAGACTGGAGTAGACAAAGGAGATTTGGCCAAAAGTCTGCTCCATCAAAATCTTTGTATGAATCACTGGCTCTTCTTCCAGAATTCAGAAGCCTCCAATTAGTCTAAGTGGAAGGCTGTGGAGGAAGAATGAATGTTATTTTTCTTCTCCTGGTACTGTATTAATTAACTCTTTCTTATTTTACTTTGACACAGGTTCTCAAAGAATCTCTCCGATTATATCCTCCTGTTCCTGGGACCGTGCGCTGGACGGGAAAGGAAAATATCATTGAAGGCATCAGAATTCCAGCAAATGTGACTCTATTTGTGAGTCTGATAGCTGCCTCCCAAACCCAGCAGGTTGTGGGTCTAATCAGGTTTTGAGTTAGATAGACACAGTGAGACCAAAATTCTCCACAGAAGTAATTCAGTTGCTTTTAGTGAAGTTGTATCAGCAGGGAATTTGGTCTTGAAGAAAAAGGGGTGTGAATGGGGCACTGGACCCTGTTTGTAGAACTGTGCCAAATCCAGTGATGGCAAGAGTGGTCTAAGTATGTGTGGGAAGAAACAAGTAGTTTTCTTCTTGTACCCATGAGCCTGCAAAAAGTCTTTTCCAGTGTGTTTCATATGAATAATGCAAGCATGCATCCTGTTGGCAGTTCAGCACGTATACCATGGGAAGGATGGAAAAGTTCTTCAAGGACCCAATGACTTTCAATCCTGACCGGTTCAGCAACAATGCACCCAAGTGAGTGTTTTTTACCATTCTGTCACCAGTACTTAATAAGTAATCATAGAATCATAGAAAATAAGGGCTGGAAGGGACCTCAGCAGGTCACTGAGTCTAACCCCCTGCTCAAAGCATAAAGAAAATAATTTAGATGGGAAAACGTATATAATTATTGTATACTTTCCCTGTTTTGAGAGTAACACAAGACTTTGCAAAATAATAGTAATATGTGGCTTTTATGCAGCACCTTTCACCATTAGAAGTCCAAGCACCTTACAAAGGAAAGCAATAATAATAATGATGATGGTGATGATGATGATATAGTTGCTTATGTTATAGTTATGCTAGGGTGGCACCTATTGGTACAAATCAAAATGTGTTCCATTGTGAAAGATGCTGTACAAACAACAATAAATGACACGCACTGGTAAAGTATCATTACCTCAGCAGTATAGCACAAAGACTCAAGATGCCATTCTGCTATTGGTTATTATGACCCAGATGTATAAGGAAGTAATTTATAAACATTTCAAATTGTAGTTGTAATAAAATCTTTGATTTAAAAAAACCAGCTTCTCTCTCTACAGTGAAACCACCAGAGTAAATGCTGTGACTTTTTTTCCTTCATAGGCCATATTTTTCCTATTTTCCATTTTCTTTGGGACCCCGTTCCTGTGTTGGACAGATATTCTCACAGGTAAGCAGACTCCTGAAAGTGCGGTTTCATTAGGAAATGCAGCGAAATAGTGAAGCTACTGATCCTCATCCTTTCAGGTGGGTTCTCTAGGCCTGTCCTGTCACTCATTTGTCAGATGGGGAGAAGCCAGCCTGTGGTTGCTTATTCTGCAGCTGTTGTGCAAGTCCTCTGCTTGTCCAGGCTACCAATCCAGCATGTTTCAGGAGCACTAAATCTACTTGGATTTTAAATCCTTACACAGCCCTTAACTACAGTTCAAACCCCTTTTGATAGGAATTGCTGTCAGACAGGGTCATGGGCCTGCTTTTGGGACAAACCCGTGAAATATGTGGTCCAGACAGAAGCATCAAACTACCAGAGACTTCAAGGGGGCAAAGCAGAAAGGGAAGGTGCAGACATGGTTGCTCAGGTTAGGAGAAATGATTTCTTGGCAGAGCATGGGAAGCAGCATTTGGGGGCAATGCAGCAAATCCTGCACTCTAAGGTAGCACACAGTGGGTGTCTAAATGTTGATACTCAGTGCGTCTCAATTAAAGTATTCTGATCTATACCCTGGTCTTCAAAGCAAACCTAAAACTTAAACAACTGCCACATCTTTGCATCTGCATGTCTTCTCCATTTTTGGAAGGTGCAGGTGACTGAGATGTGTATTGTTCCTACCCACTCTGAGAGGCAGCTTTTCTTGTAGTTCAGCTGCAATGATATTGTAACATGTTTAGTTCTAAGTTTCTGGGTTCCACAGAACTGTGTCATACCCTGAATTTAAATACTTGCAACCAACCCTGCCTCTGCTGAATGCTAGTTTGCTATTCTTAACAGATGGAAGCTAAAGTGGTGATGGCGAAACTGCTACAGAGGTTTGAATTCCAGCTGGCACCAGGACAGAGCTTTGAAATTGTGGATACAGGAACCCTCAAACCACGAGATGGTGTTATGTGCATACTGAAACCACGAATACTTTAAATGTAGTGGGATGGGAGGAAAGGAATGAAATGGCGTCAATGCTGGAGTTTCCCTCAGATTGTTTAAATTCTCTCACTAATCCAAGGTTAGATTTCCCAGTCCATTTTAGCGGCTACTAGATTGCAAGTTAGATAATTCTTCCCATAAAAAGTATGAAAACATTTTGGAAAACGTTCAAATGTCCATTTAAACATCTTTGGTCTGAAAACTGAGAAGAAACTTTGCAAAACAGACTTTTAGTTAGGGACTGCCTTTTCTAACTTGGTGTGGAAAAACCAGAAGAATACCTCCTTTCATTAAAGCAGTAATTCTCAAGCAAGGCCGTGGGCACTCTGGGGTGCCAATGGATCTTTTAAAGGGTGCCATGAGGTGTGAGTTGATAAATTAGACGTTAGGAGATAAGCAGATAAACTAAACAGATAAGTGCAGGCTCAGGCTTGATGACCTCCCTTTCCCACTGCCAGGCTTCTCAGCAAGGAAGCAAGTACTGTAATGTATAAATTAGTTTTTGAAATTGGGTGCCATTCAATTCGCTTCACATCAAATGAGTGCCTCCAGTCTAAAAAGGTTGAGAACCACTGCACTATAGGTTAAAATTTGGCAAAGGCCAGTCCTGGTCTAATTTTTTTACAGATCTCTCTGGACCCATGACTCAGGCTTAAATTCACATAAGCACTTGTGTAGAGGCACTTGGATCAAATAGGTTTGAGTTTTGGATGTGAAAATTAGGTTCTGTTCTTCTGACCAGATAATTTTCCCTATCTCCATCCTCATCCTTGCCTGTGATAGTAACCTACTGGGGAAAAACAGTGCCCCAGTAAAAGGAAATGCTTCCCTTTCAAGACTGCCTCAGGTGTATTCTCTTACCCAGAGAAGGTCCTTAGGGTAAATCCAATATTTTTTATTATACCAACTCAAATAGTTGGAAAAATTCTTCTTAGCAAGCTTTTGGGCACAAACACCCTTCGTGAGGCTGAGGAAGCGTCTGCAGATGGTCTGTGCTCTTCTTCTCTTGCCCACTACTTCCACCAGGTGGTAGTCTTTCATTTTTAATGCACAAGCAAGCCAGGATTTTCCAGATCTGTTAGTTGCTGAAG
Organism: Crocodylus porosus; assembly: GCF_001723895.1. NCBI lineage: Eukaryota > Metazoa > Chordata > Crocodylia > Crocodylidae > Crocodylus > Crocodylus porosus. Next base: position 95,956,144 of record NW_017728947.1, read on the forward strand.
AGCAAATGTGTCCTAAGTAGGGTGGCCATCATAGAGGACCACTGCTTTCAGTGGTTTTCTGCTACTCTTTCCTCTATTAATATGAAACCCAACACTTTTATGTCCTCTATTTTTCTCTTGAAAAATTTCAAGGGAAAAATAAAGGACATAAAGTTGTCGGGTTTCGTATCAAGAGAACAGAAGGCAACCGGCCTGTGCTCTGTGATGGCCACGCTAGTCCTAAGCTATCCCAGGAAGTAAACAGGGGACAATGACACCCCTGGAGATGGACTGACACTGTGTATGAACTCATCTGGTCTCCTGCCTCTGGTATGGCAAGTGGTCTTTCCCCCTCTGGGAAAACAACTGTGATGGCTCAAGCATGTGTTGAAAAGCAGCTCCCTGAGGTCTTGTATGACAAGTGAGAATGCACACACACTGACTGAGTCAGGTAGTATTAAGTAACTTGAAGCCCAAAGCCATACAAGATGCAGCTGGGAGTGACTGTTTACACCATCTCCTTGTTCTGGAACAGATTCCCTTGCTTTTCCAGGATTCAGCTCCAGTAGCCCCCTTTGCTAGTCCAAGGTAGGATCAGCAGAACAAAGCTTCTTACCACACTTGGCCATCTCCTGCTCTCTCTTCCCCCAGCCATGGAGGGAGGAGTCCTAGTCTTAACAGATAAGAAGAGGAGAAAGAGATATGAAGGGTTTTACTCCCCATATGTGACTGAGAAGGGGCGTAATCTCAGCATGTACAAGTGTCTGTGGTCTGGAAGGACAGGGATTTCTCAAGTGAAATAGAGCAGCAAGCATCAGACTGAGCAGTGCTAAACTCTATAGCATCCATTTGCAAGCAAAAGCCTGCCTACAAACATAATGGTCTCCTTTCACCCTTCTCCTCCCAGCTACATGAGCTTGAAGACAGACAAAAACTCTCAGGAGATCTGGTAAGAAACAGCCAAGGCAGCAGCTACATCAGAGACCTTGGGACATGGTGGACACCATCCATTCCCAGCTGCTGCTTACATGTTTTAATTCAGACACGCTTCCCCTTTTGCAGACTGAGTATTTGCTGCAAATTTTGTCCACCTTTCACAGGCTCTTTTTTTTCCCTCCACTTCTCCTCAGTACCCTGTCTTTGCACACAGACTTTGTGCAATGCCTCTGCCTTGTTAGACCTATTTTTAGTTCTGCCTTGCTAGGAAATGTCATTGCTGGAACACTGTAGACTGCAGACGTGGTCAGGAACTGCAACACCACAATGACAAGTGCAGATGGCGGGCCTAGCATAAGCCTAGATGATGGAGAACATGTACTTAAGCCTCCTTAGATTGAAATGCTCAGCATATAATCAGTGAGCAGTAGTGTGGAAAAGTAGAATAAAAATCTGTTAGTCAAGGCCACTATATTGGACCAGGCCAGATGTGGATAATTGTTTTTTGGAAAGCACTAATAGTAATTACAGGTAGCAGCTGTAGTACTTTGATGTTATATCTTTTGATGATAAGAAGTGAATTATGTGTAGCTTACTAGAGTGTTCTTGTTAACTAAATATGGTAAAGCAGAAGTATAAAATCACTTGCCAACTGTGGCTGTGTTCAAGGGATCTGCGCCCAGCTACAGAAGTGTGACTTGCACAGGAAACCCCACTGTCAAAGAAAAATCTTTGATTTCAGCTGCTGATGGCAAAAAGGTCAAAAGGTTAACATAACATATTTTGTCATCATAGTTCCGTATTCAGCCCTCCCCCAGCTTAAATGTAAAATACATGCGCAGTCATTCTTGCATGAAACCTGAGCAGAAGTAAAGAACACACAAAGCCTGCTGACAGTCATAATTGGCAGTCCTGTAATTATTCAAGCCTGGTGTGTTGTGATTGGCCATCTGAAAACCTTTAATTTTGGAAAGATTTCCGCCTTCTGCGGAGACCTCCACGCACACCCAGGAGACATAGTCAGTGGCCTGGCCAGTCGCTGACCCCTCCCCACCTACGGCGAAAAAAAAAAAAATTCAGGTGTTGTATCCAAATTTTTGTCGACTCGTCCGTTCTCCAAGAGCTCACGAATGTCTTTAAACGAAAGTTACCTGTACGCTTTGCTGAAAACCTGCACCAAGCAGTTTATGATCTGTGCAAAGACGAAGCATCTGTAAGCTGAACTGAACTTCTCCTTTCTTGCTGTGTAACCATGACTTCCTTTCTACGCCGCAACTCTTCTGTTAGATGTTAGGTGTAAGTAACAATAAATCTTTAACCAAAACGCATTTAAACTCCCTGACTCCTCTTGCTTTTCCACCTGTACGACCACTGTATCATACTCGCGTCCAGCCGGTCGTGCCGACCCAGGCTCGCAGGTCAAGGGTGCACCGGTCCTCGGACGCGACACCCACAAGCCTGTTTCTGAGTAGCAGGAGTGATTAATGTAACCAAAATGTATTAGATGTAATTTTGTTATAATACATATACTAACATTAAGTTCCTTAGACAAGTTGTGGGATAAAGCAGCCTTGTTAGCAAAGACCATAAACCAAGTTGGAAAGAGAACAGGATTGTGGCAAGCAACATTACATGAGGGAAAGAGACAAGAAATCCTCCCATTTGAGACCTAAATACCAACTAATTGACACCTTCCAATTAATACTATAAGAGAACTGGTTCAGTTCGGTTCAGTTCCAAAAGTGTCTGTAAAACAAGTGTGAATAAAACCAATCAGAGGACATTTCTTAGAATATCTAAACAAGCCATCTAGAAATATAAGGTACAGACTGGAAGGAAAATTGGAGAGTTCTGCAAAATCAAGCAGACTTGCTACCTCCCGGCTGGTACAGGTAAGAATCTGTAATATGCTATTATGGGTAGTATGACGGGGCATGATCTTGTGCTCCCATGTCACCTCCTTCATGGCCACCTTAGTCTTGCCCAGCCTTTGCTCCTGCCTCTTAGGGACTTCCCTGATGTCTCATCTGCCAGGCCTTGATATTGTTAATGAAGAGGGGAGACTACCCTCAGTCAGCCAGGGCCTGAGCTAGTGGACTTGGGCTGAGGGTGCTCCTCCTAGTCCTTTTTTGCTAGCGGGCTCTCACACTTGGCTTGAGTCTCAGACCCCAGCACCCAAAGCCTCTCTCTCTCTCTTTCTCTTTCTGCCCTTGACTAACACTGGGCCCCTCAAACCCCAGTCCTTGTCCAGATCTCAACCGTTTGGCTTCAGCCCCTTTTCCCTGTAGCTGAAGCCCCTCAGCGCAGGTCCACTGACTCAGGCCCTGGCTCTTGGGCCTCAGCCTTCAGCAGAGGGTGCCTACCCGGGCCCCCTTTCGTGGTCTCCTCTGCCCCTACAGCCACTCCCAGTCCTCCAGTTCCCAACAAATATACATGAACATAAACACCAGCACAGCAGAAATAAGCAAACTGCTTTCACAAAGGTCTTCCCCGCTGTCAGTCAGTACCCTACCACAGGCTACAGCTCCCAGCGCTAGGCTCGCTCTCTCCCTTGTGGGTAGCTGGGTATCCCTGGGCACTGCTTCCTGGGGAATTCCTCTCCCTGAAGCAATCAGGGTTTGACTGCCCTTTCTGGCTCAGGCCCTGGGCTTTTATGTCTCTAAGCCCTACAGTTCTGTCACGTCTTTCCCCAGCCACACACGGGGGTTTCACCCCCATACTTAAAGAGTCAGCCTGCACTCCTGCCACTGTGGCCCCACACAGCCAGCTCAGCCTGCTGCCTTAAGGTGACAGGAGCCCCTGGCTCCTTGTTACAGTCCCCTCTCCTCCACCACCATTGTGCCCTAGTAAGAGGGTTTGAGTTCCCTGCCATAGCTAGACAGGCATTGAAATAACTGTACTTGTGCTTTTGGGGTGTGATGGGGGGGACACATGTCCCCTCAGATTAGTGTACCCACAGAGGGCATGGCACTGCAGCCTCACTGAACTGGCATGGGCAGGAGCTGTCTCCGTAGCCCAGAGAGTAGGTAGAGCAGGGTGGTGAGACTCGTTGCTGCTACTGGCACTGCCAGGACTCCCATGCCAGCTGTGCTGCCAATAGTATGAGTAATGGATGGGTTAGAGCCACAGCCTGAGGGGAGTAGTGGTGGCAGCAGCTGGGCCATGGCAGCAAAGTAGAGCCATAGCCCAGCACTCAAGTGGCTGGTGACATCAGAGGTGAGGGTAGTGGAGCCCTGCCCCATCCATTACTTTGTGCTGCTGGTGGCTGGTGCTGGTGATGGCAGAAATGAGCTTTACTGCCCCACTCCACCCTCCTGCACCAGATTCTGGGAGTTTGGCCAGGCTGCAGCTCCATGCCCACTGTAGGCACACAAATCTGAGAGGGCACATGCCCCCCCCTCAAGCCTCACCAAAACATCACCTGTGCCCCTGCCCCTCTGCTCCCCACAGACGTACCTGCAGGGAGCTTCAGATGTTGGTCTCCACTCTGCCTGGCTGTCATGTGTCTGTGTGCATGTGCACAAGCATGTGGTGCCCCCTGCCTGACTGCCTTCCTCCCGTCCCCACCCAGCCCCAAGCAGCCCCTTGCAGGCTGGAACTCTGCCAGCCTGCAAAGGGAAACCCATAGTTTCCCATGTTTTTCTCCTTTAACGGAAAAAAATCACATTTTTTCCACGGCAAATGAAAAACCCAGATCCCTGTTTATTAGTATGCAACAGTGTTAACATATGGTCAAGCACTAGCAGCATCTGTTTTTTTCCAAAAATGTATGCAAAATATAATCCATTTTTTAAGTTTGTCTGTGACCCTTTCATATGTTCTTTCAACCCGCTTTTGGGTTGCAACCCACAGGTTGAAAAATGCTTGAATAGCTGACCCAGGGAGGTCCCTTCCATACCTACTTTTCTATGATCCTATGGCCAAGGAGCCACAAAAGCCCGAGGCCCAGGCTATTGCATGGAAATTATTAGACAAGATCTGTCGTAATAATCCAGGCTGGTGATCCCTTCTCCATGCTGTGGAGGAGGGGTCCACTAAGCTTTTTTTAATGAGAGCTGAATTTTTCCATTCACTCATCTCTGTATCCCACCCCTATTAAGGGTCCCCTTTTTTTTCTTCTGTGTTGCTGCTTAACTAATTCCTTCCCATCAAAACTCCACCCAAAGAATTAAAGAACAATCAAACCAATGTTGTCCTGAAATGCAGAGATCCTCCTTCTGCTCCTGTGTTATATCCCTCTGCCCCACTTTATAGTCTTTTACAGTCTTTGTAAAGTTATGGGGCTGAGGTTGCATTTCCCACTATGGCTGAACAATGACTTGCACAACTGGCCCAGGATCTTGGCTTGAGTCCTTAAGAACTACTGTAAATCAAACAAACAGCAAACATCATTATTATTATTTATCTGTGTTTTCCCTGGGGTGCTTTGATATCATTATGTTAATGAGATACTGGAATTAAGCAATACAGCACTCCGTTGGCTTCTATTCCCTTAGAAACACAGGTAGAAATGCTTAATAGCTCTCCAAAGGCAATGAATATTCATGAATATGACACATCCTTATTAAGTATTTGCTTGATTTAGAAATAAGTACTGTAATTTAAAAAGAACTATTGAGGTTAAAAGCAACAAAGGAAATGCAGATATTCTGCGCTAGTGTTTAAGACTTTGCCTTACATAAGCAAAGAAATGCATGCTATGGCCTCCCAGTTTAGGGTGGCCATCATAGAGGACAGTTCCGTTCTCCTCTGTCCTCTATTAATGTGAAACCTGATGCCTTTATGTCCTCTATTTTTCTCTTGAAGAGACAAGTTTTCTCTTTAAGAGAAAAATAGAGGACATACAGGCATTGGGTTTCATATCAACAGAGGACAGAGTAGCAGAAAAACAGAATGTCCTCTATGATGGCCATCCTACCTCCTATCCTCCTAATTCATGTAATGTTTCTGATGGAATACATGCAGCTGTTTAACCAGATTGTCAATGAGCATTTAGTTTTCCTTCTGAATGCTCATGCTTTCTCACCCTTGCATCTACCTTGTCAAACAACTCTACTGTATTGGTGCTCTACCCTATCTAAAAAGGTCCTGTATTCTATCCCCTATGTAGTTCCAGTGGGAAGCAATGTAAAAGTTAAATTTTCTGTCTTCCTTTGGGACAAATGCCACTTTCATAAATGATTTTTCCCTGACCATTTGATTATTTTTATTTGGTATTTCCATTACACTAGTCCCTGGAGTCCCCAGCCAAGATCCAGTGATAGGTCCTGTAGATAGTGCCCCGCAGTCTTTGCAGTTTGAGGCTGTAAGCTGTGACTTCATGTCTAAGCTTAACCTATGTAGCATTGACAAGCTGCAAAGTGTAGCTAAGCAGCAAAAGTCTGTGCCTATGTCTCAGTGTAGCATAAATCTCTGCATATGTAACAACCAGCTTGACCAGCAAATGCCATTAACATGTTTAATAAAACATAATTAAACAATGCATTATACTGTGGCTTTATTTTAAAATATTAATAGTGTGTAAGCCAGAGGTAGGCAACTTTTTTTGGCCAGAGTGCCAAAAAACACCACAATGCTTACCTCGGAAGGTGCCAGAGTGCCAGCATGGCAGAAAAAATGAGGGCAAGGGGTACATGGCAAGATGCCCTTTGCCCCCCACCCAAAGCCCCTGCCCCACAGCCCGGGGTCTGTGCCTGCCAGCAGCTACGCTGGCTCTGGGTAGCTGCTGGAGCCCAGGCTGCTCCCAGCAGGGCTTGCAGCATCCCAGCTGCCTGCTGGGAGCAGCGCAGGCTCCTGGCTGGCAGCAGCTTCCCAGAGCTGGGGCCGGCTCCAGCCGGGAGGCTCCAAACAGCTATGCCGGGCTCCAGCCTGAGCTCTGCAACAGCGCATGCAGGCGCGCCTTGGAGCGGGCAGTTGGGGAGAGGACTGAGGCAGTGCAGCCCCAGTCTCTCCCCAACTCCCGGCACGGAGATGATGAGCCTGGGCTCTGGGCATCTGCAGCAAGCAGTGGGCAAAGTGCAAACAGCTGTGCCAGGCTCATCACCTCCATGCTGGGAGCGGGGGAGAGATCGGGGCTGCGCTGCCTCAGGCCCTACACCGCGGAGTAGGAGATTTGGCAAGATGGGAGCCCAGGAAGGGCGGCTGTGCCTTAAGGAAGCGATCCTTTGGGCACAGAGGGAGATGATCCCGATGCGGGGAAACGGGGCAAAGGGGCCAAGAGGCTTCCTTGGCTGACCAGAGAAATCCAGAGCAGCCTAAGGACAAAAAGCAGGGCATATAAGCAATGGAAACAGGAAGAGATTGCTAAAGATGAGTATGCCTCCTCAGCTCGCAGTTGTAGGAAGGCAGTTAGAAAGGCCAAAGCTACCATGGAGCTGAGGATGGCAACCCAAGTAAAAGACAATAAGAAATTGTTTTTTAGATATATAGGGAGTAAAAGGAAGGCCCCGGGTGGAATAGGACCACTACTGAACAGGTGAAAGCAATTGGTGACAGACAGGGGGGACAAGGCTGAACTCTGCAATGAGTTCTTTGCCTCAGTCTTCCTAAATGAGGGGCAAGACAAGTCTCACATGGTACAGAGGCAACAGCTGGGCACCAGACTACCAAGCATTGACCCTGAGATGTTGCAGAGTCACTTGTTTAAGTTGGCAGGCCCAGATGAGCTCCATCCAAGGGTACTGAAGGCACTGGCCAATATCATTGCACAGCCACTGGCAAAAATATTTGAGCAGTTGTGGCACACAGGAGGACTGGAAAAGGGTCAGTGTGGTCCCTATTTTCAAGAACGGGAGGAAGGAGGATCCAGGCAACTAAAGGCCAGTTAGTCTCACCTCCATTCTTGGCAAAGTCTTTGAAAAGATTATTAAAGCTCATATATGTGAGAGCCCAGCAGGAAAAATTATGCTGATGGGAAACCAGCACAGGTTCATAGCAGATAGATCATGCCTGACTAATCTAGTTTCCTTTTATGACCAGGTTACAAAACACCTAAGCGCAGGAGTAGGGGTTGATATCATATACTTAGACTTCAGGAAGGCCTTTGATACAGTATCCCACCCATACTGGTGAACAAGTTCAGCGGCTGTGACTTGGATGATTACACAGTCTGGTAGGTGGCAAATTGGCTAGAGGGTCGTACCCAGAGAGTGGTAGTGGATGGGTTGGTATCAACCTGGAAGGGAGTGGGTAGTGGGGTCCCGCAGGGCTTGGTCCTTGGACCAATACTCTTCAATGTCCTCATCAGCAACTTGGATGAGGGAGTGATGAGTGTACTCTATCAAGTTTGTGGATGATACAAAACTGTGTGTAGAAGTGGATGTACTGGAGGGCAGGGAACAACTGCAGGCAGACCTGGACAGGTCAGACAAATGGGCATGTTGCACTAGGTTGAAAATGCCCAGTTGTGGCTAGGTCGGTGGGCTGGACACCAATGAGGACGCAGTTTATGATTAATATGCAATATTTATTTGGCTTTAACCTATAAACTATTGACAACTCAAGCAAATGATTTCCTATATAATACTAATCTATGACAACATACAATAATCAAACAATCAAAGCGAGGAGCAATGTCCGTTAGGTCACGAGGTTCAGGTCAAGGCCCCTTGCTTTCAAAACCATGAGTGGTTTTGGTGCAGCTGGCCAGGACCCTAGTCTCAGACCTGGTCAACGGCTCATATCTCTTAAAAGGTCATTTAACAATTAAAACATAATCAATCAAAATAACTACAAACAGGTAAACGGGAAATTACATCCGTTGAGTCACAGGGTTCAGGTCAAGGCCCCTTGCTTTCAAGATCGCGGATGACCTTGGTGCGGCTAGCCAAGACCCTAGACCCAAACTTGGTTAACAGCTCATGTCTTTTACAGGAAAGACAGACAAATACAAACATAAATGACTACAGTCTTACGTGCATGCTTACCACTACAGCAAACAAAAGGAGCGGCTTCATGGCTGGGAACGTTAGTCTCTTCGCGGAGGCCTCAAGAACGACCCGAGGCAGCACTCGGGGCGGGGGGGGCGACCCTGCGGGTGATCGGCCCGTGGGCCCTTTGACGCTTGAAGTTATGGTTCGAACTTCCCCCGTCAGGGCCTCGTGGCTCTACCCTTTTATACCCCTACTCCTTTTCACTTATTTTTACTGGCCAATTGTGTTACCTTCCTGCCAGCATTCTGTTTACTCGTCAGCAGCCCCTTCCTCACGCAGTCCCCTCATTGTCTTCTGCTTAGCCAGTTATGTTGCAATTTCCTTCCTGCTTCGATGGCAGTTCGATGCAGTTGACTTCCCTGCCTCGTGAGCATAACAGGGGTCACCCGTCCAGAGGCCTGTGTAATGGCCTAGCATTCTGCCATTTCACTGTGGCCTGGCCATTCATCTGGGGAGATGCCCGTGACAGGGCAGAAAACAATAGAATGCAATTTAACAAAGAGAAATGCAAAATGCTGCACCTAGGGAGGAAAAATGTCCAGCACACCTACAGCCTAGGAAATGACCTGCTCGGTTGCATGGAAGCGGAAAGGGATCTTGGAGTCCTAGTAGACTCCAAGATGAACATGAGTCGTCAGTGTGACAAAGTCATCAGCAAAGCTAACTGCACTTTATCATGCATCAGCAGATGCATAACAAACAGAACCAAGGAGGTGATACTTCCCCTCTATCCGGCGCTGGTCAGACCGCAGTTGGAGTACTGTGTCCAGTTTTGAGCGCCATACTTCAAGAGGGATGCAGATAACCTGGAGAGGGTCCAGAGAAGGGCCACTCGTATGGTTAAGGGCTTGCAGGCCAAGCCCTACAAGGAGAGATTACCTGGACCTCTTCAGCCTCCACAAGAGAAGGTTGAGAGGCGACCTTGTGGCTGCCTATAAATTCATCATGGGGGTGCAGAAAGGAATTGGTGAGGCTCTATCACCAAGGCGCCCCTGGGGGGGTCACAAGAAATAATGGCCATAAGAGAGCAGATTTACACTGGATATTAGGAGGAGCTTCTTCACAGTTAGAGTGGCCAAGATCTGGAATGGGGTCCCAAGGGAGGTGGTGCTCTCCCCTACCCTAGGGGTCTTCAAGAGGAGGTTGGATGGGCATCTGGCTGGGGTCATCTGAACCCAGCACTTTCCTGTCTATGCAGGAGGTCGGACTCGATGATCTATTGAGGTCCCTTCCGACCTTAACATCTATGAATCTATGGTTATGTCACCTCTGGCACATCTGTACTGCCAGGGAGTGCCAGCCTGAAAACATGCCCTGCCAACTCCTTCCTGATCCACATGCATCAAGTGCTAAAAAATGTGATTTAGCCACAAATTGGCAAGGCAAGCACCAAACAACTTTCAGCCTCTCGATCTTGCGTGTGCCTAGTGTGTGTTGCACATTATTCTTCATGGTGGCTACATTACATTGCTAGTCAGGTACCAGCAGAGCAGAGTCATTTCTAACACTGAAGCCAGAAGGAGCTGCCTTGTGTGCATGCACAAGTCACTCTTAAACCCACAGACAAGCATTCACACAGGGACTGCCACAGATTTACCTAAAATGGTGCAAGTTTTGTCTGGATAAGGCCTCAGGCCCTTTTGTCTGAGCCACTCACCTCTGACTTGTTAAAGAGGAAGGGTTAAAACTGTTCAATATAAGCAGGGAGCTTTTCATGACAGAAGCAAAACATGACCCCTCTGGTAAATAGGCTAACACGGGAATGGCTGCTCTTCGGATGCCAGTAAGATTAAAGCTGCAGTGCATGAGAGTGACTGATATCAGTCCAGCTCTTTCAGTTGGGGCTATTTACAGCAGTTTCATGGATCCCATTGAAGTTATTACAAAATACAGCCAAAATCTGTGAAGCTGCCTAAGGGGTTTGGAAAACTGAATTCTATTAAAGCAACTGAGAACAGTTTCCAGATCCTCTAGTCTGAATATGAGCAAATACTATCAGTCTCTCATATTAGGAAGGCTAAGCCCTGTAACATTGAAATTGCTGCATATGAACTGTAGGAGGAAATTATAACTGTTCCGAGAGAAAACCAGCCAATTCAGACCGGAGTAGCTTGATATCATCTGAGAACACATATTCCACCCCTGTTCATGAGATGAACACTGCTATAGTTAAAGCAAAGGCCTGGGACTGCCAGGAGTATGTTTACTGCAACTCCCACCAACTGCAGCTGTGTGTAGATTGCAGCACAGAGGAGAGAGCGAGCGAGCAGTTACCCGGTTTCAAGCTGTTTCTCTGCAGGGTAAGTGAACCTATGGATAATTCTCTGCTGTCACAGCAGGACTATTAGTGATACACGAGCTAGATCATTTAAAGCAAGCCAGAGTATCTCTGTATTACAGTGCTAGTTCAGTGCATATGATCTTGGGCAAATATTTTAGGTCCTGGTACTGCGCGGATATATTTAACTTTGTGGCCATCAACACACAGGTATAACGTGAATCACTTCTTCCTTTTGTAACAAGGGATAATATTATTCCCTTCCCCTTAGTCCCTCATCTCTATCAAGACCCAGTCTTGCAGCGATCCCGCAAATTATTCAAGGGTGTAGGTCGTAGCCGTGTTGGTCTAAGGACAGAGGCAGACAAGGTTCAGAAAATACAGCGTTAGTCAACCGGGGTGAGGAGTATAAGGACCACGAGAAGTGCGCCAGTGAAGCCGGGAAACACGGTGGCACGGGGCGTGACCGAAGCTCTCGAAGGTGATGTAAACCAACAGGAGTGGGTTCAAAAGATTCCCGAAGTAACGAAGATGCCAAACATTAACCCGAGAGTAGGACACACTGTAGAGCCAGCACGTGCGTGTGACAGTACGCACACCTACCGCTGAGCACAGACCGGAGCCCAGCCTTTTCCAGCCCTGGGCACGCTGCCATTAACACGACATCACCCGTGAAGGCATCCCCCATCCTCCTGCCATGGCAAAATCCCGCGGCGCCGGTCCGGGGAGGGCTGGCCCGGCAGGTGCCGCGCGAGGG
>NW_017728947.1:95968182-95988296 GCF_001723895.1 Crocodylus porosus
CGGCGCTGCGGGCGGGGACGTGAGCCGCTGCGTGCGGCGCCACCGGGCTCCCGCCGCCTGCAGCCGCCTGGCCGCCTACAAGCTGCTCAAGGAGCTGGTGCTGCTGCGCCGCCTGCGCCACCCCGGCGTCGTCCAGGCAGGTACCGGGGCCCCGCGCGGGTGGTTGTGCCCGCAGGACGACTCCCTGAATCCTTGCGCGAGCACGCCCGCACAGGTTCCCGGCGCGGCGATCCACGGAGACGCCCCTGAACTTGTGACGAGCAGAGCGGCGGGTTGGCCACATCCAGGCCGTCCCTCCCGCACAGCTCCTAGCCCGGCCGCCGGCGCATGCCGAGGCGGAGGGAGCAGGGGCTGCTTCCCTTGGCGCCTCTGCCGCACGCAGCCCCCGCCGCCTTTACGGGGAGGCGGTCTGAGCTCTCCAGAAGCGCTGGTGGCTCGAGAGGGGATGCCCTTTGCAGAGGAGCAGACAAGGACCTTTGGGTAAATGTGGTAGCTTTTATTCCTTGTCTGCCTAGGTCCTTAGGCCAGCACGGCTACAACCAGCACCCCTTTGCAGATGTGGGAGTCCGTTCAATGCACATCCTATAAACTAATCCAAGTGTCTTTCTGGACCTCGAATGGACATGTTTGATGGTCCAGAAATTATGGGAGAGGCCAGGATTTCCTAGGGCAGTGTCTTCTCTTGGACCAACTACATAAAGTTAGATAAGCTGGCGAATGCAAGTCTCACCCAGCAGGTCACTTTCTGGCTCAGGAAGATTGGCATCTGGTGGGAGCAGCAGTACTACGGCCAGGTATCAGTGTAACTGGATCAGCCCTCTCTGTCAGTCCAGGGCTTCAGATGCAGAGTTGATTGTATTTTGGCATCTGATTTGACTACTGACATAGTGTGGACACACTTCAAACAGCACAGAGGAAAATGCCTTTTCCTGTCATTGAATCTATTCCCCAAAGACGAGGCTGACCTAGCCATCAATATTTATTTAATTTTTTCTTTTACTACTCAGAAATCATGTCTCCTGTGCACTCATACTTGCCTCTGCTTTTCTCTCTGTTCAGTTGTATGGCCAATGCTATGATAATAGTGCCCATCCAGACATAAGGATCACAGCAATGCTGGAGCTGGGATCCCCTCTGGAGATGATTCAGCTTCTGCAGACCACCTGGGAGGAGAGATTTAAAGTAAGAAAACAAAAGCAGTTTTATCGGTAGCATTTAGGCCTCAAACTGAGTAAATGGAAGAGCCCTGATGAGAGCTGACAAACAGGATTATCCTGTTGACACTGCTGTTTGTTTCTGCAAATTCTCTTTGAATAATCTTGTTTTCAGTCCTGTTAAATTGCATTAACCATCAGAGCTGCAGCTTCACTGTTGTTAGCTGTTTCCTTATTCTTTTTTTCTCCTTTTGTCTGCATTATCTGTTTATACTGTTAAGCTTATCAGAGCAGGATCTCTCTCTCAGTATGTGTTTGTGCAGTGCCTAGCGCAATGGGGCTCTGATCTTGGTTGGGGCCAGTAGTGTATCACACTATAATACAAACAATAATGCATTGTTGTCTCAATGCTGTAGGTGGCAGGGTCACATCAGTGTCCCTGTGCCCAATGTCTTCCTAAGCTCTAAAAGTAGAGGCTCTTTACTCCTGGTGTAATTTACATATAGGAGCTGTTACTTTTATTATTAATTGTATTACAGTCGTGCCAAGATAGAGGCCTCAGTTGCGGGATTCTTGTAATGGTTACTATGTATTTGCTTCACTGGAAGGAGATAGCTTCCAAGGTAAAACATAACTGCATTCAAGTCAATGAGAAGATCTTCAGCAACAAAAAACCCAGAGGCACGGTGTCCACAAACATGGCTGTGACAGTCAGAGCCCGCTAGATACATGTATCTACAGCTCAGCTTCACTACCAGATTTACAATTTCCTGCCAGTGTTCCCTCAAGGATACTTTGTACACATTGCAGGTGACCCTAATAACAGAAGTGACTGAGGCCCTTCAGAAATGTATGGCACCAGATTAGTCTATGCTGGAGTTACATATTAGAAGATCTTACGAAGCTTCTTAATGAACAAGACTGTAAAGTGTGTGTCTTGATAGGAACTGCTGTTTCGGAGCAGATCATTGAACCGTTTGCTCTTGTGATTGTGCTGGTCTATAGTGATGGGGTTTTCCCTTTTTTGCTGTAATCTCATTCTGAGTGAACAAGTCCCTGTATCTGAACAGACCACCACTGAGTTAATGGGACCCCTGGTGAACATTGTTAGGCATATGAGTCTGGTCAGGCAGAACACAGGGTAGGGTGGCTACTTAGAGAATAACTGATTCAGGATGCATGCAGCAGCTAGGGTTATCTTTTTTGCTCTCTTCTTGGGGCATATCTGCTTGTTTTGGTACCAGGTGCTTTATGGCTGCGGTGTGCAAGGGGGCTGGAGTGGATGTTTTGGTGGGCACTTTTGGACCAATGTTGCCTACCTAGTTACCTGACATCATGGGCTGGAAGGTCGCTTCCAGTCCTGTGTTCCTGGGTTTGAGGCCCAATTTGCCTTACTTACCCTGATGGAAAACACCTCTCTGATTGTGGGTAGCCATCAATACATGCCCTGAAACCTGCAGACTGTCTTTGTTTCCCTTTCTAGTTTTTATTTTATTTAGAGTAACAGCAAATATCATGTACATAATATTGCTAGGCTGCCTCTAGTACTAAAATCCTGTGGCAATGTTGACAATCGAACTGGTAACGTTCTTGTAATATGCATAGAAGTATGAGATTTTTGTCATTAATTTTGTTGAATGTCTTTTCCTGGTTGTCCTTCCAATTTAATAGCTTTTTTTTTTTCTTTTCTATTTTCCATACATATTCATCTCCTCTTTCTCAGGTTTGCCTTAGTCTCGTGAAATTGCTGTTTTACTTGGCACATTCCCCTCTGGGTTCAATAGTCCTCTTGGATTTCCAGCCAAGACAGTTTGTTATGGTGGATGGAAACCTAAAAGTGACAGACTTGGATGATGCCAGCACTGAGGAACTGTCATGCAAAGATGATAATGACTGCATGCTAGACTTCCCTACAAAAAGCTTCATTCTCAAGTGTTCTGCAGCTGGGAAATGTGAAGGGATAAATGAAAAGAAGAATCTTTTCAATGCATATCGGTATGTCCAAATAGAAAAAAATCCAGCATGTTTGAACAAAACTACTCAATCTTATATTGTGAGCAGTAGCTTATATTTCTTCCGTGCACTTCCTCCCAAATTTGCATGCACGCAGATTTGTTTGGATCTTTTGGTAGAAGGTATTGTTTTCTTCATTAAGTAGGATTTGAAAGTAGCTTAGTCATTGGCTAGTAAGAGCACAGAGGCCTTTCCTGTACTGTTTCCTTCTTTGATCTCCTATAAACCTGCACAAAAATCTTTCCCTAATGAATCTCCTGCTTCCTGAAGGTGCTGCTGAAAGCATCCCAGAGACTAAAATCTTCTAACTGTACTGCAAAGGAAGTGGCAGCACAAGCTTCCTTGAATTTACAGTCTGTCCAAGAAAGGCTAGGTTACTTTTGTGTCCCATGATTGGCTGCTCTGCAGAGATGGGGGCAACAGAGCAGAGTGGTGATAGTAAAACAGACAGGCATCTAAACGCTGAGATTGCAAAGTCAATTCACACAGGGTCGGACATCAGAACGTAATGACTTTCACCTACCACTGCTCCGGCTGCATTAAACTGGATGCTAATCTGCAGGTGAAGACCATGGTAGCCCATCATTAATATTACTCTGATCGACAGACTCTATTTAAAGAAGGGAATTCTCTAATGGAAAAATTACAGTCTTGCAATGATTATCCCCTGAGAGCCAGAGTTTTCTTCAGGGAATGGATGGTTCAAAGAATGCAAAAATGGGTTTACCCTGCTATTCAAATTAATGGGTTGCCTAACTTTTTTAAGGCAAGAAAAAGACCAGGTTGTGTTGGGTGAAGAGCATATGGAGCGTTTTTTTTTCAAGTTGGATAGCTGCTGCTCAAGCCACAAAAGGCTGGGAATGAGTGTGAATAGGGGTCTCACAAAGCAAATTAATGAACATTTAATTGCTCGAGTCTCCTAAAATTAATATGTTTAAAGCACTCAGCAGTGCTATATTGTATAGTGACCAGTCTTTCAGAAAACATGACATAGAAGAAGTTAATTAAGGTGCTCAGACTGTAGTGGGCTTATTATATAGAAAAGTGTATAATCCTCCCAAAATAGACAATCCACGTAAAATAGCAATGAACACAGGACTACTTGTTATAATGAATTGAGGTCACTAAGTTCTAATAAGCTTCTGGGCTTTTTTTGTAGGTATTTCTTCACATATCTTTTGCCGCATACTGCGCCTCCTGGTTTGCAGCCCTTTCTAAGTGATATTCTGAATGCAACAGGTACAAGTTAATATTTACAAACCAATCTTTCTTTGACGAGGCTCTCTAACTTGTATTTCCTTCAGTTACTCACCATTGTCATCTCCTTTTCATGTAGGTGATTTACGATATGGAATAAATGAAACCCTCAGAGCTTTTGAAAAGATTTTACATTTGTACAAAACTGGGATATATTTGCAGAAAAGGCCTCCTGTATTACAAGGTACAGAATTCCAAAGACTTTAAGTGTTATAACTATTGCAGGTGCAGTCAGGCTGGGCGGATTTTGTGATTCTTAACAATGGTCAGATTCTGATCTCAGTTCAAATCTGTATAGTCCTAATGAAGTGAGTAAAAATAATTTAGCATTCATGATACCTTTCATCTCTATCTCTGGAGCAGTCTTTGTTGTTTTTTTGGGGTCCTGAATTATCTCTGTGTGCAGTTGCATATTTTTGCAAAGTACATGCATTACAAGCTGTCTGGTTTACATATGAATCTGTACTGCTATAAGCACTCTACTCATATCCTATTCAGACTGCATCAAGTTCATGTTTCAATTGAATGTACATTTCTGACAAATTGTAACAAGTCCTCCAGCAATCTACTTGTCTAGACCTGTGGGGTAAGAGCGACCCCTTCATGAAGTCCCCTCTCCTTGTCACCTTGTTGTCCAACACCTCATTTTCTTCATGTTATTCTAAAAAACCACTTCCCACTTTAAGTTACCTGTAGACTGTGGGTTAAAATCTGAGAACCACTTCCCATTCTTTTCACAAGATTTCCTTTTGACTGTGGTGGTGCCCTGCCAATACTTGGAAACCTCTCACAGCTCCTATAGACATGTGGGGAGCCTGCTCCAAAGCACTGGATTTCCAGTGTTTTGGAGCAGACTCTATTAATTGGAAATTGTGTCACGTGTATCAGTGTCCCTGCACATCCCAGCACTGAAAAAAATGGTGGCAGGGTGCTTTGAAATAAAACATATTTGATAAGTTTTATTTCGAAGAGCCTCACCATCATTTTTTCAGTGTGGGAACGCTGATACACATGATGCATGGGTGCTTTTAATTAGTACAGCTTTCTAATTAAAGCGCTCGACACCACATCCCAAAGCACATGTAAAAATGCCCTCGGATACCTGGCTAGAGGGTCTTGCTTTTTCACTAAGCGGCAAACTGGGCTCATCTATGCGTTCTTTAATACACTTGTGTTAATATGCATTCAATTTAGTACCTCTATTGTGAGGTACTAGAAAAAGGCACATCAGACTATTATAACGCAGATTTAGTGAAAGTGCATGTTTTTTTGGCGCATGAGCTGGAAAGCTTGCAGAAAAAGATAATTTTGTGATTTCTTAGTTAGTCTAATAAAAGGTATTATCTATGAACCAAGAGTTCTAGAGTTTTGCATTTCTTTTTGTCTCAGACCAACATGGCTACCAAATACATCCCTGGGTTTTCTTGTGGCACTTTAATATGCATTAAAATAGGCTGATGTGCATTAAAGTGCATGTACAAGTGCTCCCACTGATTACCGGATTCGAGATCAGGAAGAAATTTCATCTCCCTGGTCAGGTTAGCAAGGAACTGAGGGTTGGGGCTTGCCTTCCTGTGTGAAGTAAGGCATAATCCTCTTCCTAGCATCCTCTGGGCACGTATTAAGCAAGCACGTCTCTGCTGTTGCGGTGGCAGGATATTGGCTGTGTCTTTTTCTCCCCTGCTTTTCACCTGCGGTCTATTGTATGGCAGTTTTGGTTCTGTTTTCACAGCATGCTTTGTGGTGTGTGTAGGGCAGGGGTGGATGATTTTAGGACTTTTTGGGATAAATGTTTGACTGTGGGCACAGGGAACAGGACTCAATAGCCTGATGGCCCCCTTCATGCTTCTGTGCTCCTTTTACTTTTGGGGAGTTAAGTGGCTAATCTTTTTCCTCAAGGAACAACAAGAGACTGCTTACTTATCTACCTGGGAGACACTAGGGCTAGAATAGGACAAAAGTGAAGATTTCTGATTATTTGCTTGGCTCCTCCAAGGACTCAGTTTGAACAAGTGGCTTTTATTTTGTTCGCTCTCATTTAAATTAAGGGGTTTGCTGAAGTGCAAAGGATAAAACTAATGATGCAACTTAACAAAATATTGCAGTATATATTCTTCTCCATTCATATTAAAAGCTTCCTTAATGCCATGTACCTCTTTTCCAGAATATATCTCCCTAAAGGGATTCCGAACCAGGGAAACACAGGACTATAAATGCTGGCCTTCCTATAGCCACCTAGGATGTTTGCTCTCTGTTCATAATGCAGAGGAAGCTGCAGGAATCTGTAATTCCCAGCCACAGTGCCAAAGTTTTATCGTCACTCAGCAGAGAACATGGACAGGTGAGCTTGACAAGTTCACTTTAAGAATCCCAGCCAAGATCTCTGAGTATGAATAGTTAGAGCCATCATAAGTTTGGCAGCATGTGGGAGAAATGCCACAGAAGAAAGATTCTCTTTGGACCCTGTTTATTAAAAAGTGTAAGCCATTCATTCAAGAGTTGCTGTGATTCCCACTGCATAAAAGGTCTTCTCTTAGTAGACCTCCTAAAGGTCACCATGCTGAGTTATTGTCTGGCTAGATTTTGTAAGCTAATAAAGGTCTGCCCTGATTGAGAGTTTGCTATAAATCACCTACAGTGTCATAGGAAAAATGTAGGTGACTCTGTAGGTAGCTGTCTTCTCTGAGTCAGGGAATCAATACAATGATGAGGCATCACGAGGCACCTTAAGGATATTAGGGACCTACTTAACTTGTGGCAAAATTAAGTCATTTTCACGGCTTGCTCATGGCACAAAGGGCCAATTTTTGTGGGCATTTCCTGGCAACCCTGCCCCTCACCACAGATTGGTTGAGAGGCCACGCCATTGCCGCAGATTGGTGGAGAGGCCCCCAGCATGCCAAACTGTGTGTGTGTGGAGGGTGTGGGGAGGTTGATGAAATTGCAGCCTATGGAATATTTCCCAGGAATCACAGTTACTGCCGGTTTTCACAGCTTCCATGAAACCACAAATTAAATAGGTCCCTAACTACCATCTTTGGAAGTACCTTTTCGAAGTACTACCAAACATGGACAATATAGACAGGGTGCTGGCCTGGCACCTGCAGGGTCTTAGTTTTACTGGCAGCACTGCTGGCAAGTCATGTCATCAGTCTAACTCAGTTTTTTCATCTGTAGAATGGGGATAACGATACTGATGTTCTTGGTAGATTGCTTGGAATTCTACAAGTGCAAAGTGCAAAAGCGAATGATTTTGCTATTGAGATAGGAGACCGCTCCTCACAGTTATTAAAGGTGCCATAGGAGTTGTGTAGGTGATGGTGTTTAGCATCACCATCCACATATCAGTTATGATGTTCTCTCTCCATACACTGCTTCTGTGTTTTCAACCAAATGCAAACATTTTGTTCATTTCTTCTCTCAAAATCTTGAATAGTACTGGTGAAAACTGTTAACTAGCTCCTGTGTTGTGCTCCAGAGATGGCTGCATTGGTGGGAGTTAGGGGGTGAGCCAATTTGTATGGTATGCATAGTTTAGAAAAAACCTTGGGTCCTCTGAGATGAAAGAAGCTGCATAAAAGAAGGTGACTGCTATTGTTATAATTACAAGGATCGTAGTTTACAATAGTTTTGATCCCTTTTATCAAAATAAATCCCCAGACCAATGGATTTCACAAATGTTCCTATAATTATCCCTGATTACAGGCTTCCATTGAAGCTGGCTAGCATGTTTTTAGAATTATACTATAAATTACCTCATTTAGCTGACATTTCAATAGTGGTCTGAACTATTACCCATAATGTGAAGAACTGAATGAAATAGATGAACATTTTGTCTGATGGTGTTTAGAGTCCTAGGCTTTGTCAGCTGACATGACAAGTGGGTGCCCTTTTAAGTTCTTAGTTTTGAAAAAAATGAAATTTTAATCCCCCCCTACAAGCTTGGATGAAAATTGCACATGAATAGGTTTGTAGAAGAGGACATTCAAGTACTGACAAAACAGTAGAGCTTAGCTTGTGTTTGGAGCCAGGTTCACAAAGCAGTGGATTGGGTGAGTTTTATATAATGCATCCCTTCTGGGTTTTACAACAATGCTTAACGTGCCCCCGGAAGGCATCCACGTACTATGGTGATGGGCACTGTATAAAAACTTGCATAAAATAAAACATCCATCTCTACTGTGCTCTGATTCTGCAGTACGCTGCCTGGGATTTACAAGCTGTCATTCAGTCTGTTTTGCTTCTTCTAGTAAAGTTTTCCTTCTTGTAGTAAATCTTTATTTCTCAGTCACCAAGAAAGACAAAATGGGGCCTGATTTTGAGGTGCTGACAAGGAGTCCCACATCTATTCAGATTAATGAGAGCATCCAGAACTCAGGAGTGCTTTTTAGGTGTAAAT
This sequence comes from Crocodylus porosus, assembly GCF_001723895.1. Lineage (NCBI taxonomy): Eukaryota > Metazoa > Chordata > Crocodylia > Crocodylidae > Crocodylus > Crocodylus porosus. The sequence continues at coordinate 95,977,006 of NW_017728947.1, forward strand.
TTGTAGCATGGACTATGATGTGTGCATGGACTGTGACTTCTGTGCATTCCTGTTGAAGCCAGTGACCATCCTGGGTACACACAAAGGGTGCCTTACATTCATATCTCTTTGCAGTCTAAAGACCACAGGGCCTGATGAACAGCTATTCAACTTGCATTTTGATTTTTTTTCCAGGGCGCTCACTTGCCTCATTTCGAAGTCATTTGCCAGACTTAATACCAGACGCTAATGCTGCCATCTACATTAAACGATCTGCTTCCTCAAGGGAAAAACTTTAAAGAGGGCGAGATCACACAAAGTGATCTGGGAAGGAATCACTGGGGAGAATTCCATCTACTGAAAGGAATGACATATTTTATTTTGCTTTAGGAGGTGAGCTCTGTGCCAGCTTAGATTGTATCACATAGGGCTGCTTCCTTGATCAAAGCCAAGACTCCCTACAGCACAGCGCTCCCCACCACACAGCCCTGCTCCCAGACTCAGCCCTTCCTTGTAAACATTCCCAATTTTAGTTGAAATATTGCTAGAATCTCCCATACTTCAGCTTGTTGCTCAAGGAACCAACCTGTCAGCCAAGAAATAGAAATGGCCCCAAGGGACTCACGCACTGGACCTAGTTAGTTCATCAGTCTTTGAAAACCCATGAATAATGCACCTTCAGAGAGCACAGAGCTCCCAGTTTTGACGAGGGCTCCTTCCACAGCTGCCAAAAGGGATTTAGTAACACTGTAAATGGGAAGCTCTGTTCTTCAGTGTTTGGATTCAGATTCAAAATGTAAGGGGGGAAGGGCTGTTCAGAGCAAGGGTGTTGTTCAGCTCACTGTAGGGGTGAGGGAGATGGATGTTTAGCTCAGAACCCTTTACAGAGCAGGTGTTGCCCAGTTTAGATCTTGATCCAAAATCTGGGCCTGACAGTGTGCATTTTGAAATGGTTTCTCATGTATCAACCTTGGAGGTTGTTGGGTTTTACTTTCAGTGGAAGAAATTTTGCTGAGCAAAATGTTCAATATATTTATGTATGAAGTTCTGGCCAGTAAAGAATGATTATATTTATTCTGAATCAGAGGCTTTTGTGTTATGTTGCTGGGATAAGATATTGACTGGGGATCTCTAGTTCCTTTCCTCTGACCAGGATCAAGGATTTTTCTGCATTTCCAACTACAACAAATTGTGTTGTCATAAATACTGGAGCCAGGTAGGAAGGTCTGGAAGCATGACATCCCAAGCTCCTTTCCAGATCATTTTGTGGCACAGCTCAGGAAAAGTCAAGATCACAACAAGAATTCATCTGCAGAGGGAAATCCTGCAGCAGGGAGTTCCAGACAGCTTGGTAGAGCGGTGTGTGCCAGGGGTAGGCCTGCATGGTATGAGGAAGGATCGTGTTTGGAAGCGAGTCAGTAGCTCCCTGCAGTCTAATGCTGAGGGTGCACTTTTGCGTACTCGGTTGTGCCTTGCTGCAGCCAAGGGGCAGTTATTTGGTGTGGGGCCTCCTCCCACAAATTAATTGCTGAGCACTCACCTCCTGCTGTACTCTTGTTAGTCAGGATATAGTCCGTTTCTCTTAATGCAGGTGCTCCTCTGTTGGCTCATTAGTGCTCTATTAACTTAACCAATGCCCTTACAGTGCAGCTTTCTCATGTAAGGCACCCCAGCTGCCTCTCCTCCAGAAAGAGGTACCAGTTAATGAAAATCCCTCTTTAGCACAATAGGGCTGTCCTTGTCATGATGACCACTGGCTGTAGGCTTTGTGAAGGTAATGCTTCTTAAATGGACAGTTAAAGACTTTCCTCCCAATAGACTGGGTCTGCAGAAGTTGAAGGGGAGGGGCTTTCTATTGTCTTAGGTTGACCCTACTCAGCAAGGCCTTCCGGGCATGTGTCACATGCTGCTTGACATTAGCAAGAGTTAATGAGATTTTATTCCATATCTCTCAGCCCCTTGAGATACAAATCAGAGCAAGTTCTCCCAAAGCACCAGGCAAGGGCTACCTCTGGGTCAGAGAGGGACGGGGCAGAAACTGAAATCTGCAAGACTGAAGGGGTTTCAGTTTGTGTCAAAAACTCCCTGCCCTGAAAACTCCTGATGATCAGTCAGAGCCAGGGTTGCACAGGCGATGTAATCATGTAATTCATGAGCCTCCCCTCTACACATCGTCCATTTTTCAGCCCGTTTTCCTTGTATTATTTATTTCCCTGCTGACTGAGTCAATCCCAGCCCTCCAGCAGATGGTGCAGGGCAAGGTGGTGTTTGTAAATATGTAACTTTCCTGATCAGGCTTGCAATCTAGCCTTAAAGATCCCGTGGGTGAGGACTGCATGGGGCTTGCAAGGAGCTGAGCACATGCTAAGCAAGCTCAGGCTTCAAATCATTACTATTACTTGCAGTTGCTAAGCCAGAAACTACCTATGCAGAACTGAAGTCCACCCTCTCCAAATTACTGGGTAAATGTTCGTATAACCTTAACCTCTGCAAGTGTATGAGCAAACAGCCACTGATTAAGCAAGATGTTTAAGCTCATAGAAATAGAAAAACGCAGCTGGTGGCAAACTCTACAGTCACTGAGAGCAACTTCCTGCAGCCCACAGCTGCAGTATATGTTTGTCCAGTCTCTCTGGAAAGCTCCAGTGAAGCTAATTCCACAACTGTACCTGCAGACAGGTGAGCAGTCCCACTGTATTTGTAAGATCCATGCTGAATTTGGACCCTTTTTGACTGCACCTATCATGAATCTTCATGCATGCTCCCAAAAAAGTAGCACCCCTGCACGTGTTAGAATTTGCACCCAGAAAGCTTAATGCCTCTCATTCATTTGGCAAATGTGAATCATAACCCTGAAGAGACTGCCCATGGCCGAGGACTGGAAGTGTACACATGCAAAGTCTGGGTGCAGGTATGCGTGCATGGGCCCACTTCTGTTCCGGCACAACTGGAGAGTTTTAAAATGTGGTGCTTTGAATAGCTCCCTGTGGTGTACACAACAGACTGGCTCTGCAGGCAGAATGATTTCAAATTATGCAGTGTTCTGGAAGTGATAGCAGTTTAGAGTGAAAAATGAATACAGACTCAGAGGCAGACAAGGTTCTTCGGGTAAATGTGATTATTCCAATCTGAAAACTGATATAGCTCTCTTCTTCTAGCCTTATGCTGGACTAGTATTTGAATCTACCAGATTTCTTGCCTAACAGTGAAGAGAAAGTACATACAGTGATTGCAGATTCATACCCTTGTGTGTGAAACTTTGTTCTGCCAAAACCCACAAACTCAAGCACTTCCCTTGTGCTCTTTGAGATAGTAACACTAATTGGCCACATGGTGAGAAGGTACAACTCTAAGGAAACAACACAGTGGGTACATCTACACATGTGCTTTACTGTAGAGTAGACTAATTAGTTCTGCAGTAAAGCGTCACAGTCTACATGTGTGCCGGCATTAGGGTGCAGTAAATTAACTGCCATAAAATAGTGCTGACCACAGGTGTACATTGAGCCTTGTCAGTCAGCCAGTGGGGAGCCTGTTCTGTCCTGGCTCAAATTGCTGCTGTCCCAGGCACATGTGTAGACACTACGCTCAGGAACAGTTTACTTTGGCTCAAACTGTTCCACGGCTTATTGTGTCACATTAATCACATGTGTAGGTGCACCCATTATACTCCATTATAATCCAGATTCAGCATTTTACAAGCATCTTGCTTGTTACAATTTCTGGCGATCTTTCAGTTAGATGATGACTTGGACATAATATCCTCGTTAACAGTAGGAGATTCTGTTCAATTCTCGTCTGTCAAATGGGTGTTTTATGGTGTACTCTGCGTAGTTCAATCATTCTGTATTTACTGTCTTTTCGCTAGATTATAAAAATAACAAGCAGCTTTATGCATTCCATTCTAATGACACATTCAATTTATACCTAAAATCTTTATTTCAGTAACCACAGTAGACACGCATCTGAACAACTGTTGCCCCAAAACTCACAGCTGCTTGAGCCAGTTTATCTTTGCTATCAGTGATCAGTATTTCAAACACCATTGTAGGAGATATAACATGAAAGAGTGTTTAGAAGGAAACAGCAGGGGGACCAATTGCAATGGAAACCATGTGTGCTGGAGGAACAATATTTACCTTAATGTATCCAGCATGGCTTCCAAAAGGGCAATGTTATTTAGAGAAAATGTAAATGAAAATGTCCCAGTACATAAAAGTTAGGAATATCATTTCAAAAGACTTTAATATTCCTAATTCATTCCAGGTTCCAATAACAGAGATAAAGCTATATTTGTAAAAGAAAATATTGCTCACTTCAAAGATACAGACTGCAATTTAATAAATAGCAGCAGATGATGAATGACTCATATTAAATATGTGTGCGCAAATGGTGAATTTATAAATGATCTAGCACTTGAGGGGAGAGAACAGAACTTGAGAAAGAAAAAAATAACATGCCATAAATCAGTAAAGCTGCATGCCGTGATACAGACAATACTGTGCACCTGTCTAACCTCTTCCAGCTGTGGATGGCTATGTTTTACAAACATGAATTAAGTTCTCAATTACTTTATCATCCAAGCAGATGAGTTATCTGAGTCAGCTCAGAATCGTTATAACAAAGGAAGCATTCCAGGTGGCCCTAGATTCAAGTGATACAGCTGGTCACACTCTCTATCTGGTAAGATTGGTTAACGGAGGCTTGGATGTTATTTCACAGAGCAAGTAGTTTTGACTCTGGTTAGAAATTGGGATATCAACTGGGACAAAAGACTTCCTTTGTGGTCCAGTGTCAGAGGCTAATGAAACTGAGTGCTTTTAGAGGAGGCTGTGCATAATATGCCATTGGTTACACACTGCTCTGTTGAGGGTTTAATATACCTTTGAGTATAATCTTTTGCCCTAAGCTGTCAATGAAATGATCCTTAGCCATCTTCTGCCTTGGATCTGTCTTCACAGATCACCCTGGTCTAAAGACGATCTCCAATACCGTCAGTGAGAAGGCACTCGAGGAAGTTTCATACAGAAGTTGCTTGATTGCATCAGAATGATTTTAAAAATTCTAAGAAAATCCTAAAGCTGTGATTGTGTGGGAAGCAAGGAAAAGCTTCAGTACTTCCTCCAAAGTATCAACATAATCTAGGGCAGTGGTTTCACTTTGGATGGTGACACATAGGACTGTGTGAATAGGCAGCTATTCAATTCAGCTTCACATCTGGCCACTTCGGATGCCAGGGATCTGATCCGGAGCTCTAGGTCAGTTTCCCACTTTGATTCGGCCGAAGCCGCTCCAAAGCTTTGGAGATCCAGCCATAGGGTATAATGGGGAATTAATGCAATATCTATAACTTTGTTGTTTTTTGTCTGATTTGGATGCAACTCACAGGGCCTCTGCTGTGAGTATGAAACCTGCCAAGTTTCAAGAAGATAGGTATAGAGGTTTGGGGGGAACTGCACCCTAAATCTGTGAAAGCAAAACTCATGTCACGTGTAAGTGTTATGCCACAGGAGGATGAAAACTGCAGAGTTGGTAGCCCCTGGTGAGGCCACAAAGCCTGCCAAGTTTCAAGAAGATCAGTGCAGGAGTTTGGGGGAAACTGCACCTCAAGGTGCTGACAGGCAAAACTTGTGACATAGATGACTGGGTGTCTTAAGTCACAGTGGGCTGAAAATTGCAGGGGTGGTGGGTGGCCCCTGCTGAGGCCACGAAGCCTGCCAGCTGTCAAGGAGATAAGTGCAGGGGCTTCTGGGTTCTGGGGCCCTGCACCTCTAGCTGCTGACAGGCAAAACTCATGGCCACTGGGGCTTTGGCCTGGGTACAGCACTGAGACTAGTTTTGCCACATGGCTTGATAATCTTCTCCCACGAAGGGGTTATAACTGAGGTGTCTATGCTGCTATTTTCAATCAGATCCCAAGAAGATATTATCCCAGCTGCTGTTTCTCAGGAGAGTGGAAATGTTGTTCTGAAATACTTTTCTACAGAGTGGCAGTAATATCTGAGGGTATGTCCTCCTGATCTGCAATGGTTCCATCGCTGCATGGTGATTTAATGGCAAAGTAGCCTACAACCTGGATTCTTCTGTGTTTTCTTAAGTCAATGCAAGTAACAATGATATGTGCATTTGCCCAATACCCCACAGTATTAACCCCACAATAGCATAATTTAGCTTCATGTTCATGTATGTTTATAGGTGCCTTAAGCAGGTTTCCTCACCTTCCACTAAGGTTAGCAATGCATTGCAAATAACTTCACTGCAGAGTTAACTCGAGCTCTTACATGGTTGTTGGACCTTGTGTCCATGCACAAAACTCTTTCTCACCTGAATCTGATCATGTCATTAAACCCAGGCGGGTTGGCCCTAGCTAGAGGTACAGGCTGCATGAGGTCAGGTGCTTCTTTCATTCCAGACTGGGAACCTGCACACTTGGAATGAGCATGCAAGCTGATTCCCTCAAGTGCTAACAGACCTCCAGTGGGTTTCCCATCATCCCTTTTTTCCCATGTGCCCAAGCAGAGCTGCTTAGCAAGGACACAATAACATACTTATGGATTTTTAGTGTGGCCGCTCACAACCATTCCAGATTAACCTAGATTTTTTTCTAAATTTAATTCAGTAACCTACCCCAAGAATCTTCCATATTTCATACATGTCCATGATAATCAGAAATAAAACACATCACCTCATTTCTAGCCCTATGCCTTGACCACAAGACAATTTTGCCTTTTATTGTTAACCTTCATTTGCCTCAAACGTTAAGGCCTTGTCTAGGTTATGACTTGTAAGTTGTTAGCTGACACATGAAGAGCCTGGTATAGATAGTTTATGTTAAAGCCATATGTGCTGAAGATGCCTTGCTGTGTCTACACCAGGCCCTTAACATGTGTCAGCTAATACCTTCCACAGCCTGGACTAGACAAGTCTCAGAAAAGGATAGATCCCTACATATAGAAGTCAGCATTTATGTCCAAACCCCATACAAATCAGTGCAGAGATTGTCTTGGATTTCAGTATAGTTTAGGTAAAATTCATTGTCCTACTTACTGTGCTACAAATACATGATCTGTCCTCAGACTGAATTTAAAGGCCTGAGCCACTCCCAAAACAAATCAGTGGAATTCCTAAACTATAATACACTGCAGGTTATCTCTGTTCGTAAAATGTATCAAATGGTTCATTTCTCTTTGATGGGAAAAACCATGCTGTGACATCCTTCACTGCTCCTGATGACAGAGCTGAGACTTGTGGCTCAGACTAAAAGCTTGATAAGGAAACCTTGGGATACAAAATAAAAGTTCTAGGATATCAGCTGGAAACAACTGAGAAGACTGTCTGATGATAGCTAGCTGTTGTGCCTCATTTGGGTCTGTTCCATGTTTGTGAGAGGAGTGTGAACTCCCACTCTTAATTAACCTTGCCCTCATTTGTTTCTTCTCATTGTATAAATGGACAGGAGGTGATTTGCTGTCCCTCTGGAGTGAAATTAATGCCTTGGATTGGGATCATATTTACATAAAGAAACCAGCTGCTCTGGATTTTCTGAGACAATTCTAAATTTGGGGATTGTGTCCTCATGTCCCCAAGGACACATTCATCCTGAATTTCAGAATTGCTGCACTTGCTAAGAGGACACACTGACACTACCTGGCACTGCTAGAACGCAGCCATTCAGACCGCTAATGTCATTAAGTCCACTCAATGAAAATGCATGGGAGGTCATCTTCAGCAGTCACTCCCCAACTCAGGGGTATTGGTTGTAGCCATGCTAGTCTGAGACAGGGGCAGGCAGGCAATTATTTCGGGGGGGGAGGGTCACTTACCGAGTTTTGGCAAACTGTTGAGGGCTGCAGAAGTAGCCCTGCCCCTTGACAGGTGCTCTGCCCCCCTGTTCACCATCTTGTGACCAGAAGTCCCGCCCCCTATCCCCTGACCCCTATCCCCTGCCAGAAGTACGCCTCTCAGCAGGGGGTTTTGCCATTTTGGAACATCTACAACATTCATTAATTTGATTTCAAAAAATATTTTTGTCCTGATTTGCATGTGTTTGTGTAGTGTACATAGAGGTGTTTGTATAGTAGCTTAAAATGAAGACATACTCTTGTATGTTGTGGGGGGAGGAGGTTTGGGGGTGGGTATAGATTTGTGGAGGGCTGTGGGTATGTCAGGTGTGTGTGGGGGAGATTTATGGGCATGTGGATAGATGGGGGGGTTGTATGGGGTTGGGGGTGTATGTGGGGTGAGGGAGCATGTGGGGATGTGTGTCTATGTGTGTGGGTTGGTATGGGCTTTGTGGGGGGCTGTGTGTGGGGAAGGGTGGCTGGGTTGTGTGATAGGGATGGTGTGGGGTGTGCATGTATGGTAGTGCAAGGGGGTTTGTGGGTACATATGTATGGTGGGGTGTGCATGTGGGACTTGTCCTATGAACACACATACACACACACCCTCCTGCACTGCCCACAGCCCCCACTGCTTCCCCATTTCTCTCCTTTCCCTCCCCCACCCACCGCTCCAGCACTCCTCAGTTCCCAGCGGTATGGCCAAGACTGCAGGACAGAGCAGGAGCCAGCTGAGAATTGTGGGGGCCAGGCTGGGCCGGCTCCTGCTGAGTCCCGCAGTCCCAGTGATGTAGCTGGGAACTATGTGTTACTGGAGTGGCCAGTGGGTGCAGGGAGGTGGGGAGAAGTGGCGGTGGCAGGCAGGAAAGTGGGGAAATGACAGTGGCAGCAGTGGCATGTGCAGGGGCAAGTGGCAGTGAGCAGGCAGGCAGGTGTGAGCAGGGCTGGCAGAGACAGTGCTGGCAGGGGCCCAGAGCAGGGCAGCAGGAGCGGGAAGCCCAGGCTGGCATGGGCTCTGTGGAGCCAGGCCAGCTCCACCCTCTCCCTGCAAGCGCAGCCCAGCCCAGCCCCATAGAGCCCCTTCCAGACCAAGCCCTGCATTCCCACCACCCTGCTCTGGGTCATATTGAATATAATAGTTTGAATGCTTGTAATAAATACCCATTAGCCAGTTTAGAAAAAAAGGCTGGGTTCATCTTTTTATCTAGGGTCATTGATTGTTTTTGCCTATGTGGTGAATGTCTTGATTCTGAATTTTATCTCTCGAGGCCTTGCAGCAAATGTGCTGAATGTCTTGGTTTTTGAATTTTATCTCTAGAGGCCTTTAACAAAGTTAACCTAAAAGCGACCCTTGGGCAAATGTTCTGAGAGATCGAAACCTGGGGGCTTTTAAAAAGGGGTTAGCAAAAGAGGTCACAGCGGTGTTGTGGAAAATCTCCAAAAAGCAAGAATACAAACTGACCACCCAGCAGAAATCTGTTAAAAGATCCAAGCCCAAATTTGGGAATAGTGACAGGTTTGGGTAGGAGGGGCCCAAGACGGCAACTCACCCAATAAAAACTGTAACCTACAATCCCAATTTGGAGGTAACCTCACTTGCAGAACATCGAAGGAAGAATCGCAAGTGCAGGCTGGATCAGACTGATCCCCTGAACCACTCTCTCTGTGAGCAAGAACTCCCGTTCACACTGAAGCCTAGGACCGCCCAAGTGGGACTGAAGGAAGGGGACTTGTTTCTATCACTGCTGAGACCAACTCTAAAACCACAGCTAAAGAATGAAAGTATATTTGGGGATTTGGTTTCTAGGAATTGTAGGATTGTAAGTATAAATAATCTTTACTTGTAATTGTAGTTGTTTTTGTAATACTAATTCTTATAGCATTGTTTGGGAAGGATTTCTTAAAGCTAAGCAGTGTTATATGTGTAGCAAGGAATTTTATAATAAAATTGTGCTGTATGAATTAAGTGTGCAATCATTGTGAAATCGTGCAATCAACCAAATACTCCCCCAGCCAGGCACATCAAATGAATCAGTAAATTGTGTGGGATCTTTCTCTATTCCATAACCCACTAGAGACACTCTGGGTCCCCACCAGCCTGGGCCCTGGGGCACTGGTGCCGGCCTCATGCTCCCGCCCAGCTGTCATTGTGCTTATGCCCATCCACCGCTCACTGCCACTCAACCTTCTACTGCTGCCACCGCCATTCCTCCACTTTCCTGCCCACCGCTGCCACTTCTCCCCACCCCACCCCCACCTGCCTGCCAGCCACTCCAGCACCACATGGTTTCTGGCTGCATCATCAGGACTGCAGGACGCAGCAGGAGCTGGCCTGGCCCAGGCCCTAGGACTGGGGCAATTGCCAGCAGCCTTCCCTTCCCACCATGTTCTTAGCTGCGCTGCACTTTCGGGTGGAGGGAGGCAGGGAACAGCCCTAGGGTCCCAGGCCAGAAGCCTCTGCTAGGCACAGGCTTCCCAGTGGGGGTTAGGGGTGGAGTGGTGCCAGGTGGGCCTTGTTGCTGGGTCATGCCACCGGCTCCCCCTGGGTCCTGCTGCTGCTGCTGTACCTTGTCGTCTTTGACAGGTAGCCAGGGACAGATAAAAAATAATTTTCTGAATCTTTTAGGGGTCCCACAGGCTGGATAGAATGGCCTGGACTGGATTCAGCCCGCAAGCCATATTTTGCCTGCCCCTGGTCTAAGGACATAGGCCGACAAGGTTCTTTGGGTAAATCTGATATATTTTATTAGACCAACTTCCCAAAGCAGAAACTCCCTCCTTCCTGAGGCCAGCCAGAGCATGAGCTTCAGTTTTTTGGAAGTGCTGCAATATCTTCCTATTTGGACAAGCATTTAGCAAATCAAGTTAGATTGAGATATTGGTCAGGGGTCTCTGGTTTATGTTGATATTGTAGTTCTCATTTAAGTTGTTTTGTCATTCTCCTGTTTCCATTTTTCTTCTTGGAAGCCACCCTGACCCTTGTTGGGAAGGGAGGTGTATCAATTGAATGAATAAATAAATAAATAAATAATACATTAATATTGCCTTTCAGCTCCATCTGCTGACTATCTAGTGGTTACCCTCTAAGCAGCAAGTGGCATGGTCATAGTCACACAACACTGCACCCAAGGCAATTAGCTCTGCACTGTACCACAATAGGGTGGCTATAATACAAACTTCTATAATATTATAACAAAGTTTATAATACAAACTATTTTCAGTTCTGGAAGGCTGTAGAGCTTCTGGGACTGTGTCCTGTATTTTTTTACCTGAATGTTGGTCACTTTATATTTATGAGGCCAAATATTGGGGTTTGTCTATCCAGACAAAATGATGTGGGGGGACGTGGGCACACTGGAAGGATGCAACAGGCTACAATCAGACCTAGACAGGTTACAAGAGTGGGCAGACGAGAATAGGATGGGTTTCAACACAGACAAGTGCAAGGTGATGCACCTCAGGAGGAACAACCGG
>NW_017728947.1:95988821-96014289 GCF_001723895.1 Crocodylus porosus
CACATCTTTCCTGCCATGGCAGGGGGTCGGACTAGATGATCTGCTCAGGTCCCTTCCGACCCTAGAAACTATGAAACTATGAAACTATGGGCATAATTATCATTTTACTGTGATTATTGCAACCACTTCTGAAGTAAGCAGTATAGACAGACAAACAAATGATCCACATTAAAGAGAGGGGTCACGCACAAACCAGTTACCCTGGAACAGCTGCTGTGCAGTAAGTCCCCATCTCACCACTACCTGATTCAGGCTGTCCAGCTGGCAGCCCTGCTAAGATGGGCTTAATGTTCAGCCTCCTACCTAGCTGCCTCTCCCCCTATGGCTGCTGCTGCAGCTGCGGTCTCTAGGCTTGTCCTCCCTCCCTCAGCTTTCCTCTCCTGCTCCTGCCTCAGTGCAGGGTGGCACAACTCACAGTAGGGTTGGGGAACACGCCATGGCACAGTGCAGTGAGGTTGCTGAGTGGGGGTTGCTTGTATGTGTAGATGCTCATCTGGGCATTGCCCACCCAGATGTGGGGTGCAATGGCCACCCATGTGCAGTGCAGTACAGCAGGTGAGGGGCTGCATGCTAAGGGGCCATGGCTCATGCTGGTGCAGCCCAGCAGACATGCAGCCCCTGCTGGTGTGGCCCAGCAGGCATGTGGCCCCCTGGCCGATTTGAAGTTGGACAGCCTGGATATAACATATTCATCTGTCCATGCTTTCTTTTCAGCACAGAATGGCAAAGCTAAGGGGACTTCAGGAAGTACTCTGGAAATGCAACCCTAATATGTGGAGCAAGGAACTAGGACTTCTGCTTCTATTCACTGGGCTAATCTGAAAGAAAGAAAGACTGTCAAAACTTTCATTCCCTAATTTGTGCTTCAGCAGACTAATACTTGCCAAATGTAGAGGCTCTCCTATAAAAGGTGCTTCCCATATGGAAGTGGTAACTATTCTTTTTTGGTTTTTTAGGGAGAAATAACTAAATTTAGGAACTGAATTTCATTTGGTTTTGTTTCCTCTTGGCTGAGCATTCTCCAGCATATCATAGAGGTGTTTGATTTTTGCCATTACTTTCTGCCAATTGCAAAAATAGGGTTTAAAGAAATAACCTCTGGTCTTCAGTGCATCCCGTGTTTTACAGGGGTGTAGGCTGTAACCTGTAGTCACATTGGTCTAAGGACATAGGCAGACGAGGTTCTTTGGCTAAATCTGATATATTTTATTAGACCAACTCAAATAAATAAAATTAATAAATAAATAAATTATTAGACCATGTTTTACTATGTTTGTACTTCTGTAACAGTAACAGAACATATTACCATGTCACCATACAGCCAGGACACATCCTTCCCAATGAGAAAGATGTCCTGCAAAGCCTTGCTGCCAAGTATCCTGCTTGATGCCCTCACACAGCCTGTCAGAGAAGCTGCCAGCTCTAGGCAAGGGAGACAGATAAGACATTTTCCTTGCCACATTGCTGTGAAGTGAGCCTTGCTGTCTCTCAGCAATTCCCCCTTCACAGCATTACCCCCCTTCCACTTCACTACCAGGAGATAAGGGAGGACAATGGCAGCCCCATGGCTCCATTCTGTAGCTGGAATGCATAATTAATGGGAAATGCATGGGGGCTCTGCTGGATAGAGTCTGCATGTGACAGAGAGGTTGAAGACATAACACAGAGGGAGATTGACCACCCATTGTTTTCTCTGGCATTATGAACCAGAGAGAGCAAGCTCCAGCAGCCCGCAGATTCTGATTTGGAACAAGGGCTGGTCTCTTATTTTGACGTTTAGCTGGGTATACACTGAGTCACATATCAGTCCAGACACTTCAGTAGACTTGGTGCTCAAATGCTGGCTCTGACACAGATTTTCTAATGAGTGTAACCCGGGACAAAGTCCACAGTTCCTTTATTTTTATATCACATTATGTATTGTTTGAAATACAGGCACGTAGAAGATTTTTTCCATTGTTTAGTAAACCAGCTAGGATCTATCTAGCACAGAGATGCAGGGAAGTCCAGCAGTTCCTGTCTCTGGAATCAATTCATTTTTTAATCTCAGAACAAGTTTACACGCTTTCTCCTTGCCAGATCTCACACAGCTAAGGATTCATACCCTATATGGGCCACCTCAGCATTTCTCCTACATTTGTATACGGTTCTGAAACAATACAACAAGGGGAAACCAAAACCAAACCCAATCAGAAGAAAACAATAGCAGCAGCAAAACAACAACCCTTCTCCACTTACTTAAGATCAGAGAGGAAGTTAGGACCAGCCTGGAGGACTAGAATTATGGATTCAGAAGAAACTAGTTATTAAAATGTTATGAAAGTTTTCTTCTCCTTTAAATGCATAAATATGCAGATGAAAGGAGACATGTGATCTGGCTGCTGGCCATCCTGCTGCAGGCGCAGCCTAATTATCGGCTGCCAGATCGGCTGCTTTTTAAAGTGGTGAGAGTGATTAAAGATGCAAGGGTAATTGCAGAAAGTTAGATCAGCTCTCACAAGGACTATCTATTTTATAACCACATGGCTGCTTGGCCTCAATAATGAATGTGGCCATGCAAGCTGGGGGAGAAAACTTCTGCTGATCATACGGTTTCTTTTCAACCACAAGCTCCACGTGCTTTTGAATTTATCACTGTCATTGGGCAGGATCTGCCAGGGCAAACTGCCTCCTTACCCAGAGCCAAGCATGGTGTGCGGAAATCTAGCAAACAAAGCAGGGCTGGCTGGGTGCATGTTAGTGAAGAGCAAACAGCTCAGGCAAACAGAGGCTTCAGCTAGGGAAGCAGCTGGACATTCATGCTGTCCAAATCAGAGAGATTTTAACTTGAACTGAACCCACTGTGTAAATGAGTCCTTTTTATTCTACGGGCTTTTCTTCCAGAGCAGATTGTTCTGAAAATCAATCAGAGTTTTCTTGCAGCCTTTAAGGAGGGTATGACAATCATATGGTTGAGAACTAGGATTTTTTCTTTCACTGCTTCAATTTTTCCAGCTTAGCCCAGGTACTTCTGCCCGAGTTAGGCCAAGTAACCTGGTACCATTCATCCTCTTTTGGTCCATGACACCAGGATCCATAGTCACAGAGCCTGGTCACCCAAAATGAGAGTGGGGAGGGGTGTGGGGTAAGGAGTGGCAAGCTTGGAAGAAAAGGGGTATGTGTGAAGTTCATTTTGGATAAGAATCATGGTTTAGGGAACAAGCAGGGGGCTGACAATCAGCTAACTGGAGTTATTTTATTCTGCTTTGCCAGTGACCTACTGCATAACCTAAAACAATTCGCTTCACTTGCTTGTCAGGGCAGGGAACATCTCTCCTTCTGTATACATACTGAACCAAGCATGTTGGGGCCCTGATCTCACTCAGAGTTTCATGGCAGCGGCAGAAGAAAAATAACAGCAGTAGTAATGCATTGTGCATACATACGAGTTCACACATTTGTGTGTGCACACAGAGCTGAGGCCATTGTGCAGATCAAGCCTGGCCTTGGGAACCATTTGCACATTCAGGTTCTGATCTGCCCATGTAAAAATAGTAAGTACCTGTGCATACGAGTTGGCTGTGGAAAACATGAGCCTTCCTTCCATTTTTCTGAGTCCCTCATTTCAGAGGTTATAGGAAGCAGAACAGCTCTCTCTCCTCACATCTGTGACTCAGTACCTCTAGACATTATATTTTTGCCTGAAAGAATGGAGCCATATCTATTTCAAGCCATTCTCCTCAGGCTTCTTACTGGTGTCACCAATTTATAGCATTCCCTCAGCATGACACAAAGACAGAAAAGCAAACATTATTATTACAGTGCTGCCAAATCACTCAGACCTTCGAGTCTACAAAACATTCTTAAATCAGGTCATATTTGTCGGGGGGTGGGGTGGACTGCTCAAAGAAATGCAATTACTCTCTTCCAAAATTAAGCTTTAGGAAGCTTCCACTATAATTTTGGGTTCTGTGCCAATGCCTAATGTGTAAACGGTGAGATTGTAGTGTAGCATCATTTCTTTTCCTGAAGTATCTAAGAACCCTTAAAGAGCTCTTATGTGATTACACATTTGATAAGGTTAGGATTTGCATTTTTTCCATTATAGCAGCATAATGCTGCCCCAATTAGATTATATCTTCTAAGAATGAAGTAGTGTTTGGACACTAATTTGTAATCAAAGCTGATTTCACATCATAATCTGTCTTACCATTTTAACAAAAATCATTTAGTGCTACAGAAGAGTTTATTCCAAAGGATGAACACAGTAAAATGACTGCAATACCAATATTAATTCTTCTATCAAGGACCTTTCCCACCGATCTAATGTATACAATCATGCCACAGAAGTCTGTTTTTAGGGTATTAATAATGCATAAGCATGCTGTTCCTTCTAGTCCCAGCCAGATGCTGGAGTATGACACTGCCCTTGCTAATCTAGTCTCTAGTAGAGGAAAGGGAGGATTAATCACAAGCAACGAATGGCAGGAAATGTTTCTTTTTGGTGGTACTCTGTCTTCATTTAAATATGAGAACAGTCTTCCAGCTTGAGCTCATGGTACAAATAAAGCCTGGCTGGTCTCTCCTTCGCTTTCAGTTTGGTGGCAAGGAGCATTTTCAGAGTTGGTGTCTGCATAGGGAAATGAGGACACAGATCCACTAAGCCAGGCTCAAACAGGGGCTTGGACATAGTGCTGCTGAGCATTCCCACTCCTAAAATGTAGCTGCTGAGCTCTAGCAGAGGAATTCATCAATGCCTGAGCTCCCTGCACCAGAAAGGAGGATAGTTAGGTGCCTATGACTGAGAGTCACAACACTTGGCAGTCGTATCAGCCAGAAGGAAATGCTGGAGAGAAGGGTGTGTCCAACCCCTTTCCTGGCTTTACCTGCCTACCTGCAACCCTGACTTTGGTGACTGTGAAATTGGGATTTAGGCTTAGGCCCCTAAGACACTGCTACCTGTACAGGTGACTGGCTGGATCTTTGCTTTTAAGACACAGCTGGTAAGGGTGAGGCTGGCCCCTATTTACAGGCAGAAGGCAGGGTAGCTTTGTACCTTTATGGAATAACTAAATCAGATGCATGGCATAAGCTTTCAGAAGCAGCCAGCTTATTTCAACAGCCTCACTTAAAATGGTAAACCACAGTTAAAATCCCTCCTCAGCCAAAGGGTGCTCAAACTGCCAGCTCCCACTTCTCAGGATAGTGTCCCAGGCATTAGTTCAGAGGCTCGGGTGGGCTGAGGGCAGTCGTCATCCCTCCGATTGAAACCGGGGCTCTGGGCTGGTTTCTAATTCCTGCTTCTACAACTGCTTATGAGTCTACCTTGTTTGGCAAATAACTCTTTAATGGAAAAGGCATAAGCAGGCCTGGGAGCAGGGACCAGAACCCAAGATCCTCTTACCAGCTGACTGCTGTAACCACTAGGCTTCAGAATCAGCTTTTATCAACCCCAGGAGTCTTGTAGGAAAGGTTTTTTGTTGTGGCCCAGCCTCAAGAGGGAAGGTGGAGAGGGCCCCCCTCTTCCTCCTTGAATGCTCATAGCCTGGTGGGTAGGATACTATGCACTGAAACAATTTATGCCTTACCTGATACGGAGATAACTGCTCTTTGTTACGATGCGAGCAAAAGGAACTGAACTGGGATGGGCCTTGTGCTATAGTTCCTTGAATTATGCACTTCCCTAGCATACATGTAAATGGGGTACATTGTAAATGAAAGATTGTTGCTGTTTCAGCAATTATCTCACAACGGGACTGAGTTGCAGTGTCACATCCAGTGTTTCTATGGGGCCCACTGCAATGCCATATTCAAGTCACTGCCACCTCACCGGTGCCAGACTCCCCAGTCTGTATCCATTACTATCATTTCTGGGAGCATATTCCATGATTCTCCGTCTTGCAGTAACATGAGCCCCTCTGCGATTCCTTCACTGTGAACTGTGGTAAATTTGTCTGTCCCGGGCAAACAGAGGGAACTCTGGGAAGGCTTAGACGATTAGGACATTCAAGGCTGCAGCCTGACTGAACAGTGGCTAGGTTGTTAGCTGAAGTGAAAGCAAGCCTCAAGATCCTACCCATACTCCGAGCTGGGCCAAGACACTGAAAGCACAACAAACCTGGGGCGAGAAGACTTTACAGACTGACGGGAAGGCAACAAGCACTCTGTGCTACTTCCCTCACCAGAGATCCTTGCACTGCATGCTCCAATATCCTGTATCACAGCCCAAGAGGTTGCCATTTAAAAAGCTTGGCCAATTTAAATTTCAAAATCTCCTTTTCTTGAACTGGATTCCTATAAGTTGGGGTTTGCCCCAATATAGACAATGGCTGGGATTCTAGCTGCCCTGCCTTGACCCTTGGAAAAGGAAAGCAACGGAGATGCATGCTTAACAAATGAAAGTTTCCTGTCCTCCATTTCATTTCCTGTACAAGAGCATACATCCAGTCTTAGGTTTCACCCAAACTGGAGTAGAACAATAATTAACATGGGAACCTCCTTCAGTGACATGACCTCGGATCTCCTGGTCACTGATCAGAGGTTTCATGTGGACATTGTCTATCAATCACCTGTAGCGGTCCCCGTCTGCAGCAGGTGAGGCAGGGATGGACCAATGAGCAAGCCTGACTGCCTGTCAGGTAACTGTGAGGCATGCTTGTTGCCAGGTCATTCCTTCAGAAAACTGGTATCATATTTAAGTGAGGTTGCTCCATGTTTTCCCAAAGTCCTGGTATGTTTAAAGTAATCTGTGGAGGATCTAATTTCCTTTTGAGAACCTTACAATTTGGATCTGTTTGTCTTGTAGTAAATTTTAATGAAGCAAGTAGATGGTTGGTGTAACTCTTCTTGTTTGAGTTGTCTTACACCAGGGTGATTTGGCCTTTGTCATAGTCACTACAAGAGAATTTTCAGCACAGCATAGGGATGATGCAGGCAGTTCCCTGGAGTTAGGGAAACGAGTTTCACCACACACTCAGCAGCTTTCCAGGGCTCTAGTCTATTAAATATTGAACTATACCCTCTGCTGGTATGTTTATAGTCTATTAAACAATGAGCTATACCCTCACTGGCTATAGGAGCGATCTCAGTGGAGATGTACTGATTTAAGATATGTAGTTGTCTGGTTAGCATGCGAGTCATACATTGCAAAAGTTGAAAAATTTAGAATGTAAATTAAAAGAATGGACCTCAGTAACATTGTGAATACTGTAAAAAGGAAGCACCTGGGTTAGGAGGAAATTGTGTTGTATTTGGGCATTTTGTTTCCAAGCACATAAGTTATTAATATTTATAGTCCATCTTGCAGTAACAACCCTGCATTCCCGTGATGTCATTATGGTGTAACTCTAACATCTTTCCATGGAAGAGTGAGAAGAATTGTTGCTGTTGAGATGACTAACAAAACTGTCTATACAAATTTCTAAGGCCCGAATTTACATCAAGGTTGGCTGAGTGCTCCCAGCAGGTGACACAGTATTGGTCTGAGTTCCTGGCAGGCTGACTGTCCCAAGAGCTAAATCCCGGCTCTTTTCCTCAGACCTTATCAACTAAACTGCCTAACACCACCTTTTGCTGTCTGCCAATGCCTAACAGTTCCTGCCCAAGCTAAGCTCACATGTCTGGCTGGTCCCAGAGACAGGCAAGTTGTCAGTCATGTCTGGCCCCCAAACAGTGACTGTGTTTCAGGCATCAGAGTAGGCAGATATCTGAGGTCTGTGCAGCCTCCAACATAATAGGGGACGACAACCCTTAGAAACAGTACAATAATATGCACCATGGTACCAAAGCAACAATTGCAGGCAAGGGCTTTGTGTCATGCTGTCCACTGTGGAGTACAGCAAAAGACAGCCACATCTTGTTTCTCCATCTGTTCTACTCCGCCTGCCAGGCCCTTCAACCAGAGGACACCAGATGGGAAAACAGCTAATCTAAGACACCAGAGAACTGGAGGAGCAGTAGGTCATCTTTCCCCACAAGGAGCCAGTCCCAGCTAGGGGGAAGTACGTAGAGACAGGGGGTCACAAAGCCTCACAGTCTCTTCCATTGATCCATACGATTTGGACAAGCACCCACATTCTGAACCATTTGTCTTTGCTTAGTTACCATGGCTAGGGACAGACATTACACACAAACCGGTTTAAACCTATAACAGAACAGATGTTCAGTGCATATAAACCAGCTTGAAAATGGCTGAAACCAGTTTGAGATAAACCTGGCTGAATGTAGTATCAGACTTAAATGATTTGGGTCAAACCTGTTTATGCAATGTCTGTCCTAGACCTTTGCTGGTGTAAGATAAACCAGACTCACCGAGCACCCTGGCATGTTCTCCGGGCTGGGTGGGGCTCTCAGGACTTCACAGCAGGTCTGGTCTCCCCCTCTGCTCCCTGGCTGCAGCTCCAGCAGAAACTGTGCGCTGCTTTCCCACCCTTCACCTCACCACTCCCTGATCTGTGCGCTTAGTTTGGAGGCATCACATGGGACCACAGGTCACATCCTGCACCACATCTGTCCTCCTCTGGCCTACTCTACAAGTGTGTACTGCTTATTTTAAACAGCTGCTTTTCAGGGGGCTGTGCTCTCTCTCTGACTTCTCTCCACTAGCAGGGATCTCCATGAAGGCTGCCTCTTTGGCGCTACATTCTGTTTTGAATGCACCAGATTGCAAAATCCAGGGTCAGGAATGAGCTGTGCAATTCCAATCAGAAGGAAACTGTGGGGAATTCTGGAAGTCCAGAGCACTGCAGTGCATGATGGTAACCACAGGGAATGGACAGGCAGTACTTTTAAGTCCACTCCCACACCACTCCCAGCAGCCCATTTCAGCTAACCATAACAAAGCTTCATTGCACAGCCCGGGAAACTACAGCCGGTTGAGCAAGTCTTTTTCCCATGATGACCCACATTCATGGAGGAGCTGGGTACAAAACCATGAGTACTGTGCTCTAGTCATTAGATCTGCTGCCTTCTAGCTGCAGGTAGAATTTTTCTAGATGCTGCTGAATGATTTATTTTCCTACTGTAATGAGTTATGATGGGACTGAATCGCACCCCACCCTGTTCTGAGACAGACAAGGGGCATGCTATGGAAAACCTATGATTATTTAAAGCCTAAAAGCTATTGGAAGAGTCATTCAATTAAATTACTTCACTATCTGACCTTTCCATTTAGCAATCGATGAAACTTCTTCCTCCAGGGGAAATCCCAGAGAAGACAAGGAGTTGGGCCTATTGTTTTCCTAGAGGTGCCAAAAATAAATAAATCATGATTTACATGTTAATGAGCCATTCTTCTTTTGCAACATGTGCAGCAAGGTGTTGTAGTGAGGGACTCTGAGGTTTATCAGTCAGAGGAAATTAACTCATCACCAAGGCAAGACAGTCAGCTCCCTGGTGAGAACTGTAAATTGGGCATTCAGAGAGTGACAGAGCGTTGGATGGTTCGTCTTCCCCTTAGCATTGCTATTAACAATTACTCTGCTGGCTACTGTCACAATCACCTTGGTTCATCCTCCGCCCTGCCTTATTTATAGAATTTCTGCATTCCTTGCCTGGTATCCAATCAATGCTGTTTTCAATTAGAATAAATGCTTATTGACTGAGATCAGACATGGCAACTGATTGGCTCCATAGGAAGTCAAGCACGCTGTAAGCATGGGGCGGGCGGGTAACAAGCAGATAGTGTGTGGGAGAGAAAAAGAGCAGGAGGTTTGGAACATTTCCCTTGTATTGGACTCTTCCTGGAAGAGCTGGTCTCTGGAGATCAGGTTTTATAAAAGATGAACAATTAATGTTGGAGGGATTTAAAAATAGGCCTGATATAAAAACCACTGACAGCAGTGAGAAACTTTCCATTGACTGCAGTGGGCATTGGGCCAGACCCAGGGTTTGCCTTAATTCATTTGGGATGCGCCTGTACTTGGGAAGTTGGTGTGCTTGCTCCCCTTCACCTCCTTGAAGTAGAAAGGCCACAGAAGCTGTGCAGAAGGGGATGGAGCTTGGGGTCCCTTCTCCATAGCCACTGCTTTCCCTTCCACAGAAACCCCACCCTGCAGATGGCCCCATGGAAAAGGTAGGTTAGGTAATTTGTCCACATCCTTTCTGCAGTGCGGAGGTCAAAACTGGACACAGTATTCCAGATGTGGCCTCACCACCACAGAATAGAGGGGAATAATTACTAGGGCTGTGTGAAATTTTGCCGGCAGTTTTGTTTTGACACTGTTTTGACTCATTTTGAGCTCGAATCAGCGAAATCAAAATGAAACAGAGAGCTTCAAAACAGCCTTGAAATGAAACAAAGCAAGTCGAAACGTTTTGAAATTTTCTAAACATTTCGAGTTTTGAAGCTCAAACTGGGCTTGCCTGCAGGGAAACAGAAACTAAAGTAAGGAGAGGGAGGGAGAAGGGGAGGCCGGGGCGGAGGGGAGGACTGCTATCATTATTGACTGTGTAGCTGGCCAGTGATTGTCATCCTTTCCTGAGGTCTCTCCCAACCCCTGTGCTCTGGGGGAGGGATGGAAAAACTGCATAAAAGGCAGCATTCTTTGAGTTGGTCTGCTTTCTGCCTTGGGGTCTGCTGAGCTAGGGCACACCTTAACACACACACAGTGTCACCCACCCATGTCATGAGTTTTGCTTGTCAGCAGCTAGAGGTGCAGGGCCCCAGAACCCAGACTCCCTCTGCACCAATCTTCTTGACAGCTGGCAGGCTTTGTGGCCTCAGCAGGGGCCACCACCCCGGCAGTCATCACCCTGAAGCCCCTTAACACGCACCATGTCACCCATGTCACAAGTTTTGCTCGTCTGCAGCTTGAGGTGCAGTTTCCCTGAAACCCCTGCACTGATCTTTGTGAAACTTGGCAGGCATCATGGCCTTAGCAGGGGCTAGCATGCCTGCGGTTTTGACCCTGCCGTGGCTTAATACATACACATGACATGAGTTTTTTGCTTTCAAGAGTTTGAGGTGCAGTTTCCCTGAAACCCCTATACCTATCTCCTTGAAACTTGGCAGACTTCATGCCTTCAGAAGTAGCTACCATTCCTGCAAGTTTCATCCAAATCAAGCCAGAAATTACAAAGTTATAGGCTGTTGTGTACTTCCCCATTATAGCCTATGGGTGAAACATCGAAACAGCGTTGGAACAGCGAAACTGTTTTGACAAAACAATACGGGACAGTGGTTTTGAATCAAACCAAAATTCAAAATGCTGTTCTGTCGAAATGTTGAAATGCAAGTCAAAATGGAACAGTGCCGTTTTGCACAGCCCTAATAATTACTTCCCACAATCTGCTGGCAATACTCCTACTAATGCAGCCCAATATACCATTAGCCTTCTTAGCAACAGTGGCACACTGTTGAGTCATATTCATCTTATTGTCCACTGTAACCCCTAGACCATTTTCTGCAGATGTGCTGCTTATCCAGTAGGTCCCCAGCCTGTACTGCTGGTTGGTATTCTTCCATCATAAACGCAGGACTTTGCACTTGTCCTTATTGAACCTCATGAGGTTTCTTTTGGTTCAATCCTCCAATTTTTCTAGATCTCTGTATCCTAGCCCTACCCTCCAGCATATCTACTATTCCCCCCAGATTGGTATCATATACAAACTTGCTGAGGGTGCACTCCATCACATCTTGCAGATCACTGATGAAGATATTGAACAAAACCAGCTCCAGGACCAATCCCTGGGGCACTTCACTTGATACCAGCTGCCAACTAGACACTGAGCCATTGATTACCATCCTTTGAACCCAGCTACTCAGCTAGTTTTCTATCCAGCCATTCACTACTAACCTCTAAGCCCAACCACCCAGCCAGTTTTGTATTGGCCCTACAGTCCAGTCACCCAACCCATACTTCCTTAGCTTGCTTCCAAGAATGTTGTGGCAGACTGTATCGAAAGCCTTGCTAAAGTCCAGGTATAGCACATCCACTGCTTTTCCCACATCCACAGAGCCAGTCATCTTATCCTAAAATGCAATCAGGTTAGTCAGGGATGACTTGCCCTTTGTGACTTCATGCTGACTGTTCTCCAAAGGCTTCAACGTGGATTTCTTGAGACCTGCTCCATTATTTTTCCAGGGATTGAGGTTATGCTAACTGATCTGTAGCTCCCTGGATCCTCCTTCTTCCCCTTCTTAAAGATGGACACTGTTTTGCCCTTTCCAATTATCTAGGACTACTCTAATCACCACAAGTTTTCTAAGATAATGGGCAGTGCCACTGAAATCACATCAGCACCTTCAGGTCATTGCATCCAGCCCCACGGGCTTGTACATGTCCAGCTTTTGTAAACAGTCCCTACCCTGTTCTTTCACCACTGTTAGCAGCTTACCTCTCCCAAAATGTGCTGCCCTGTGCAGTATCATAATAGTCTGGAAGCTAACCTTACCTGTGAAGAATGATGTAAAAAGGCATTGAGTACTTCAGCCTTTTTCTCATCATCTGTCACTAAGTTGCCTCTCCCATTCAGTAAGGGACCCACACTTCGCCTGATCTTCATCTTTTCATACTTGTAGAAACCCTTCTTGTTACCTGTCATGCCCCTAGCTGCAACTCCAGTTGTGTTTTGGCCTTCCTGATTTCATCCCTGCATGCCCAAGCAATACTCTCATACATCTCCCTAGTTGTTTGTCCAAGTTTCCACTTCTTGTAAGCTTTCTTTCTGTGATTTAACCCATTGAAGGTCTCCCTGCTAAACCAAGCTGGTTTTCTGCCATACTTGCAGATCTTCCTGCACATTGGGGTGGTTCATTCCTATGCCCACAGTAGGGGTTGTTTTTTTAAATATAACCTTCTATCCTGGACTCCTCTTCCCCTCAGACTGGTCTCCCTGGGATTCTGCCCATCAGTTCCCTGAGCAAGTCGAAGTCTGCTTTTCTGAAGTCCAGGGTCCTTACTCTGCTGCTCTCCTTCCTTCTTTTCTTCAGGATCCTGAACTTAATTATGTCATGGTCGATGCTGTCCAAGTTGCCACCCACTACTACATTCCCTATCAAGTATTCCCTATTTGTGAGCAGTAGGTCAAGAACAGCACAGCCCCTAGATAGCATCTCTGACAGTTGCACCAGGAAATTGTCCCCAACACTCTCCAAAAACTTCCTGAATTGCCTGTCCACTGCTGTATTGGCCTCCTAGCAGATGTCAGGGTGATTGAAGTCCCCCATGAGAACTAGGAACTCTGCACTAGCTGTTTGAAGAAAGCGTCATCCCCCTTGTCCTCCTTGTCTGGTGGTCTATAGCAGACCCCAGCCAAGACATCACTCTTGTTGCTCTCCCCTTTGACTCAAACCCAGAGACTTTCAACAGGCCTGTCTCGTTTCATACTGGAGCTCTGAGCAATCATACAGCTCTTTTACATAAAGCGCAACTCCTCCTCCTCTTCTCCCCTGCCTGCCTTTCCTGAACAGTTTATACCCATCCATGACAGTGCTCCAGTCATGCGAGCTGTCCCAACAAGTCTCTGTTATTCCAATAATGTCATAGTTATGTGACTGTTTGAGGATTTCCAGGTCTTCCTGCTTATTTCCTGGGCTCTATGGATTCATGTTCAGACACCTGATGTAACTGGCCTATTGCCCTCCTTTCTCAGGAAGAATGAAATAGCCCCTCCCCTTCCCCCCCCCCCCCCTACTGTTTGTGCTTCTTCCAGGTCACCCACTTTCCCACTTATCTCAGGGCTTTGGTCTCCATCCCCCAGTGAACCTAGTTTGAAGCCCTCCTCACTAGGTTAACATTCCTGTCTGCAAAGATGCCCTTCCCCTTTTTTGTCAGATGGATCCAGTCTCTTCTTAGCAATCCTGCTTCTTGGAACAACATCCTGTGATTGAAGAAGCCAAAGCCGTGCTGGTGACACCATTTGCACAGCCATGAATTGGTCTGGAGGATGCATTCCCCTCTGCCTGGGCCTTTCCTCTTGACCAGAAGGATCAAAGACAACACCACCCGAGCCCCAGTCCCCTTCACCCTTGCATCCAGAGCCCTGTAGTCCCTTTTGATTTGCTCAGGGTTCCCCCTGGCAATATCATTGGTGCCCACATAGACGAGCAACAAGGGGTGGCAGTCAGAGGGGCCAGATGAGTCTTCATATTAATTCTGTGACATCTCAAATCTAGACTCTGGGCAAACAGCAGATCTCCTAAGACAACAGGTCAGGCTGGCAGATGGATGCCTGCATTCCCCCACAGAAGGGAGTCTCCAACTACTACCACCCATCACTTCCTCTTGGTGGCAATGGTCTTGATCCTCCTTGGGATGCCTGGCCTGGCCTCTTCCACTAACAGAACATGCTCGTCCTATGCTGCTAGGGCTCCATATATGTTCTTCAGGCAAACCACTGCCGGTAGAGATGATTTCTGCTTGCTGCCAGAGGTCACAAGCTTTCATCTTCCACTTTCCTGGGAGTCCATGTCCTCTTCCTTCTCTATGTCTGGCTCTGATAGTCCTTCCTCCACAGTCTTTCTCTGCTTGCACCTATGAGGTGTTTGTCCAGGCAGGACCACTCAGTGTTGAGGCTCCCATCCAGGTCCTGGTTTGGCATGGGGATGTCTGCAGCTTGCAGGCTCCTTTCAGTGACAGCCAGGTGGGGAAGTGCCTGCAATGTGAGCGGTGTCTCCTGGTGATGTCCCTCAAGGAGCAGGCAAAAGAGGTACCAGCACTGAATCAATAAAGTCCTCATGGCAGAGGGTGTTTCAGAGCTTTGCTGCCTCCTCCTGTACCTCTTTTGCCTGCTCCTTGAGGGACATCACCAGGAACACCGCTCACGTTGCAGGCACTCCCCCACCTGGCTGTCACTGGAAGGAGCCTGCAAGCTGCAGACATCCCCATGCCAAACCAGGACCTGGGTGGCAGCCTCAACACTGAGTGGTCCTGCCTGGACAAACACCTCATAGGTGCAAGCAGAGAAAGAGCTGGTAGTGGCAGAGGCTCTGGTATTGCAACGTCCTCCCACCATTTTTCTGGGTCTCTTAATCCACCGCCCCTCTTTTCCTGCCCCTCTTTCCAAGCAGATTTTCCCTAGCAAACTCTTCTGTAAGTTGGCCTGTTCACTGCTCAGTGGTCCCTAGTAACCTGCTTCCTCTCACCAAGCAAACAGCCAAGTTTTTTTCATATTGGTAAGTACACAGACACAAGAGTGGTTTGCACCCAGGCTGTCAGCTAAGAACTGAAAGGCACTTTTGAAAGATGGGGAAACTGCAAAACAGAGCAATGAACAGACACCTAAGTACAAAGGAAATGAAGAAAAATGGTGTTTATGAGCCAGGAATGCAACTCAAGAGTCTTGATTCCCCTTTTTTTCTCCCCATGAGGCAACACTTCCAAAATATCCGTAGGTCAGCCAGATGACCTCACACTGGACAGTGCATCCTTTCAGGGAGGCAGATACTGTAGCATGGAGAAGAGTATAAATGCCTGGATAGAAAGATGTCTTCCCTCATGGCAAATCAACTCTATGGCACATGCTATGCTAAGGTGAAAGGTTCCTTTGGCAGTAAGGTGATACTTGAAATTATTTGAACTAGACAGCCAAGTTGTAACACTACAATAAAGTCTACTGCCTTCCATCATATAATTGACAAGCATCATTAATAATGTCAGATCTGGGGACTCTCTGCTTGATTTTGCTGCATGTCTTGTTATCTCTTAGGCAGACAAGTTCTTTGGGTAAATCTGATATCTTTTTTTAAACTAACTCAATAGTTGGAAAAAATCTTCTTGCAAGAATTTCAAATTGCAAAGAATTTTTCAAACTATTTGAGTTGGTCTAATAAAAGATATCAGATTTACTCAAAGAACCTTGTCTGCCTATGTCCTTAGACCAACACAGCTACACCCTACACCCCTGGTTATCTCTGAGGCACCTTTAACTTGCTAAGAGACTTGTGCTAGCTATTGGATGCACCAGTGATTTGGATGCACCACAAGTTTCTTCTAGTCTGAATAAGGCAGGAGCATTTAATTCAAATGGTCACTGCACCTGACTAAACCATTTACGATTCATACTAATGAAAATATATTAATCCCGCAGTTAGCCCAACGGGCAAGCACAGACCTAGGTTGTAAGTTATTAAGATACTGCAAAACAGTAGGTATGTGGTGGATGAAGCATGGATTAGTAAAGCCTTTGTTCTTTGAATCCCTTTAATGCCATCCATTATAGAGCTTGTGAGCTTGCACTGGTTTAGTTTCCAAATGTCATCTGTCTGCTATCACAGCCTTTCTTGTTACACTCCCCACTTCCCCTGCCCAGCCAGCTCCAATACTTGTTACTGAGACAAGAAGTTCTGTCTGCTGCCACCTGGTGGAACGAACAGGAACCGTCTGAACAGAAAGCAGGGTAAGTTGACTGGTTGACTTGGTGAAATGTCCCAGCCTGTCCTGTTCGCCGTCTCACTCTAGTCTTGTCCTCTGTGTTCTGGGCAGCTCAGGCAAAGGCCTGTCTCTGTAATTGGACAGAAAGAGCCTTCTAGGTGTTTCTGTAAAACAAAATATTTAATAACAACAGCTCTTACAGTCGGTAGTCCTAATTCTGTGATCATAGTTTCATCGTTTCATAGTAGTTAGGGGTCAGAAGGGACGTAAATAAATCATCTAATCTAACCTCCCGCCACTGGCCGGAGCACATGCTGGGATCACACGACGTCAGACAGGTGTTCATCCAACTCCTTTTTGAATTTACCCAAGGTAGGAGAGAGGACCACTTCCCTAGGAAGTTGGTTCCAGATCCTAGCCACCCTGGCAGTGAAATATTGCCTCCTAATCTCTAACCTGAACCTATTCTCCAGCAGCTTCTGGCCATTGTTCCTCGTCACCCCAGGTGCTCTGTGGGGGAATAGGACCCTTCCTATTTGCTGCTGATCTCCCCTTACAAGTTTGCAGGCAGCCACCAAATCCCCCCTCAGCCTCCGTTTGCTGAGGCTGAACAGGTTCAGGTCCCTCAGCCTCTCCCCATAGGACCTGCCCTGTTGCCCTCCAGCCAAGCAGGTGGCCCTCCTCTGAACCCTCTCCAGGCAGGCCACGTCCTTCTTAAAGTGCAGCACCCAGAACTGGATGCAGTACTCCAACTGTGGCCTGACCAATGTCGTGTAGAGAGGGATGATCACCTCTCTGGACCAGCTTGAGATGCATCTTTGGATGCAGGACAAGGTGTGGTTGGCTTTGCTGGCTGCAGTCAGGCATTGGCAGCTCATGTTCATCTTGAAGTCCATATCAATGGATTTTTTTTTTTACCTGGTCAGGTCACCAACAGCACCTTCCTTGTCTGTGGATTTTGACATTGTTAGCTTCAACAGGAGCTGGATGTGGCCTGGTAAACTTTTGTAACCAACTGGTGACTCTGGGGTACAGCTTTCTCTTTGTACCCAAGCAACAGAGGATGATAGGTACAGTCCTGTGAGCAAGACTTATTATTTTAGCTCAAAGTATAGCAGTTCATGCCACTGGGTCTAGAAGTCCCTGGTTCATAATCCAGTATCCAATTTGGTCAGAAAGTTTGACATAGCTGGCATGCTATGTTACCAAGACCCAGTTATGGTGATCACGAAGCAGGGCCCAGCCTTTTCCATTTGGACAGTATATTCTTTTCCATGTTGAGCAAACAACAGGTTCTGCCCCTATAGTGGCCTCTCAGCATCCAGGAAAACAAAAGGAAAAAATACAAAGCTGTGTGACTGAGGAGCTACACCTAATACAAAAGAGCAGTCAGAGAATGAACCCACAGAACCATGGATTTCTCCACGGGAGGCAACAGGATCTGTGGGACACAAAACCTCAAACTGCTGTGGTTATAGGATCTTTCCCATCCTGACAAAGTACAGTATGACCTTGTTCATCTCAGAAAGTCAGTGCTTCATATGAGCAGAAAGAGGAAGGCTTTAGTGTGAATGTCTAATACTGATGAATTCACTGTAATAGCGATTCTCTAAATGATTAATGAATCCCTTTATTATTCATGTTGGTGTCATAGGTGCTGCCAGAGAAAGTCCCACTGCAACCTGACATTGGTTAAATACTGCATAATGGATGCTTCCAATGAGGATGCAGGTGCTATGCTCGCCTCTCAGAGGGCTGCATTTTCTGTGCAGTTTTGCTCTGCCAATACCATATGTCAGTGGCATCGCCAAGTCTGTAGTACTGGCGCTCTGTGGGCTTTGTTGGTGTTTTCTCCTGCATACATCTGTGATGCTCTCATTTCAAAGTGTAATAGTATCAGAGCATTCAACAGACCAGCCTCACATGATGGATCCCTGTAATGCATGTGAGGTCAGAATAGATGACTGCCATGGTCTCTTTCTAGCCTTAAAATCCAACTTTTTATGACTACGTCCTGTCTAGAGCAGTGAGGAAAGCAACCCTTTGCTTCATAAATCATGGCAGAAACTGAGCATGAGTCACAAAATTTAACCTTTCCATAAAAATACAGGAGTTTTCAGCTCTGGCCCTATCTCTACCAGACAAGTGTGCAGTGCAGAACCCAGCAGGGACACTCATGCCTGACTTTCATGGGTCCTGCACCCTGCAGCATGAGCTTTAATTACCACATCATTATCTCAGCATGTACTGTTGGAAACGTTATCTAGGAATGCCGGGATTCGTTAGGAACATTCATTCCAATGTAGGACAATGTAATTATTATTGCCATCAGAGAAGGGAATAACTAATAAGGATCTTGAGGGACTGTTTCATCCATCCTTCACTCCATGGCTTCAAAGACAACATTAAAAGGCATAATTAAATAGCTCGGCTGTTAAAACTGCCTTGGCTCTTTTCGTTAATTTCTTTCTAATATCAGGACATAAAGTGGACAATCATGTCCCAGCAGGCTTATATTCCCACCGTTAATGAGCTAATGGAGCACACATCTGTCTGCTCTTATATTTTGCTCTTGCTTTGCTTTTCTACCTGCTGTTCAGGCTTTCCCACTGACACAAACTACACAGCACAGTCCAGGTGACTATCTTTTTATCTCAGCTCCAGTGAAGGGTGGCATCTTGCAGACAAAATAGTGTTCGTGATGACCGTGCTGAGAATGAGCTGACTTTGGCATGAGATTTGAATGAGCACGACCAATTTTATCCCCAGTGTTGCATTTTCACCAGTTTGCTAAGGCAAAGTGTATGTTTGAGTCTTTTCTGGGCCCTGAGGAGAGAACAGAGATGAATCTGACAAAAATTGGCACAGATCGTCTATCAGGTTGTGTCAGTTGTTGCAGTATTACTTTTCCCATTGTTACAATGGTAGCATTTTAATGATTGTGAATTAAACCAAGTGCTGTGGTCTCAGTGCTACAGCTGAAATGTCTAATGCATCCAGCCAGATGGTTGCTTTTCACTCCAATCTGCAAGGTCTTGTTACGCATTAATGCAGGTTCCTTTGTTTAAAAGGTTTTGTTGCTGTATTCATGATGGAAATGAATCTTTTCTGTGAGGATGAGCATGTAGAGAGAGTTACCATGCGAATCCTTCAGCTTGTGGCTATTCAGTGTCACAAAACAAAATGATTGTGTTGCTCACGCACATTAGTATTATTACCAGTCTCTTCTATCTTAGGGGTGTGTACCACCGTTCATCCCTGTAGCATCTATGAGGCAAATTTGTAATGATATTTAAGACAAAGCTGCAGGTAGGCCTCCACTCTCATTAAACTCAATGCCAGTGTCCCCTGACTGCTGCAAACAACCAACCTCCTCATTAGGTTTTGCCCAGATATCTTCGAATGTTTCCTGTTCAAGTTCCCATTTCTCTTATGCTGTAGAAGAGTGAGCCTGCTGTCTGCACCAACCACCCATTAGTGCTAAACTACAGCCTCCTGTCTCAGCAGGACAGCAGCACTGGTTTAAGCTCTTTTCAACAGGTGGAGTAATAGCCTTGCTGATTCACTTAGGGAAAAGAATCAAGGATGTATGCCTGTGTAAGGGAAATGTAGTTAAACAGAAGATGAACAACAATGATGTGATAAAGAAAGCCTTGAATTCAGAAGCTTGTATAACTTGATCCCAACCATGCAGCTGATCCAGTAAAAAGATATCAGGCACAAAAATCCTGGCCTCTCATTAAACGTCAGAAGCATTTTCATTCAATAGCCGATGCTTCATGTAATTATAGAAATAAATGAAGGCCATTAGAAGAGTGCAGCTAATTGAAGGTTATTTAGGACTGTGCTGCCATCAAACAAACCTCCTTAACTCAATGAGGAGTGAGCCTGTGCGTCTCGAGACAGAATTTAGAATGAGTAGAAAACCTGGGGGGAGGGGGAAGGACGGTGGTAAAATGGGCATTTCCCTGAACACACTGGAACAAAAGAAAGGTTTGGGGGTGAGGGACGAAGCACAGGTCTGGAAAGTCACAAATGTCGAGGTCTACTCCTGTCTCTTATAGTGACAGGAGTCACTGCATTACTTTGAGAAAGTTATTAAACCTCTATACAGAATAGAGGTTTACCCAACTCTAAAGTGTACTGAATAAATATTCTTTCATCTCATACTGGTTTATATAAACCATGTTGAAAATTCAAAGTGGTAGGGTGGATCAGGGCACAATGATGAGAGTTTAGTGTTTCTAGAATGACATTTTTTTCAATATTCTGCTGACTTATTTTCCAACAGGAAAGCTTCTATTTTAGGAGTGGAGCAAACTTGCTCTTCCCTCATTTCTGCAACCTGCAAGTAGTTGATAAATATAGGTAATATGGGCAACATGATTAGACTCAAAGAGAATGTGTAAATTAACCCAAAGTTGCCTTTATGGGCTCTTCTGATTGGCTCAGCCTTCAGAAACCATACGGCAGATGTTCTGGGATTGTTTACACCTGTGTACACTAGGAGTCACACCATTAGAGTCAATGGTGTAACACCAACTAAAGCAGGTGTAAGGGAATAAGACCCAGTGAGTCTGGTTAGCTTTCTGTTACTAGAAAGATTCAGAATGGCTGTCAGGAGATATTGTGAGGTACTTGCAGGCATACAAAGAAAGACCTCTGTGAATGTAATAATGAATATGGGGCAAATCTAATGAGCTTCTTAAATGATTAACTACATGCCCTCTTTCCCACATTGGAGACTAATTAGCCAAGTCAGACATTTTCATTCTGTAGTCGGAACTAGGCCAAGCATTTGCTACTGTACGTTTGCCTTTGTGATGTAACCAAGAAGCACAAGAACTGTTTGCATCTTTGTCATCAATTAGGTATTTGCAGCTGGGGTCTGGATGGAGCACAGTTTGCGTTTCAATTCAGACAAGTCTTTCAACTTGGAGGAGCCCAGTGTATAAAGGGCAAACTCACAAGGATTATTTGTCCTTAAATAGAAGTTAAATTGGGTTGTGGCTGACCTAATAGCTCGGCGATAGGGAAGACAGAGATGGGGAGAGAAACACAGTGTGATGATACTGCCCTTTATTAAAGTAGCACCTAAAGGCTGTAGTCAAGACAGAGGACATTATAATGTGTAGTGTGCACACATGTAGGAAGAGACAGTCCCAGTCTTGAAGAGCTGACAATCCAATTAGGCAGGGCAGATGACAGAAGGATTATAAGCCCAATTTTATATTGGGGGAAGTGAGCCACAGACAATTAAGCAGCTTATTGAAGGTCACGGAGGATAATTGCAGACAAGTCAAGAATTGAGCGTCACCGTTTCCTGCAGCCCAACATGAGCACAAAACCAAGGGTTGTCTCGGTGGCAGACGGGCCATATCCAGGGCCTACTTTATGTAACCTTGGCTGACACTTCAACACCAGGAGGGCGAGAGCATTATTGTAACTGATGGCTCAGGAAAAAATATGAGAAACAAGGTTTGTTTGTTGAATCTTTTACTGGAGCAAGTGTATAGTAGAGGGAGATGTTAGACTAACTTTGGGGCACAAAATTCCCTTCTTCAGGTCCCAGGCCTTTTTCAGAACTTAAACTATAAACATGGGATACAGTTTTATATTGCAGAAGGCTTAAGATATCTTGTCTAGCTATACAGGCTTTGACATAGCTGTCACCAAGCTTTCAGCAAGCCAGGTAAGCATATAGAGCTATTTTGCCCAAATTAGGATTTGCTTAGTTCTCTAGAAGCTACTAGCCCATAGTCTTAGCTCATTTTGTAGATGTAGATTCATACAGAAGTGTTTGCAACTTTTCCATTTTAGTTATCATGGAGACAGAAAGTCCTAAATCTGTGGTTTATGATTCTCCCACTGCTGTACTGTCAGTCAAATTCTATTTTTATTTTAAGCAGCAACTCAAAGTAGTTTAGAGATGGATGCAGGTGGATATCTTCCAGCAAATCTGATAAGCTGATAAGACTGGTAACTAGAAGCAGCACGTTAATAAAGTATCCCAAGAATAGGAGGTAAATAAATGTATAACCTGATATTTAGGGTTACAGAGAAAGCCCTCTAACTCAACTTTTGGTTCAAATGTACATATATGGACTATGCCAAATGCTAATAGTTCAATCTCTGTAGGTCAGCTAGTTGTGTGAGTGGGCATGGGGGGAGGGTTAGCCCATTAGTAGTTCCATCATGCTCCGATAGAGGGCAGTGATATATGTATAAAGGACTTAAATGTGGTTAAAAGTAACCCAGTATCTACAGATGGAAACTAGGTGTTTTTAAAATATTAATAAAAATAACCTACTCTCTGCTGTGGTTTCACTAGGTGTTTTCTTGCTAAAAGGCTGTTCCAGAATGACAGAATCTGCCAGCATTGCATAGACACATTTTTTCCTAGTCACTGCAGCCACATGTTCTCAGTACCAGAAGCAGCCTCAACAAAGACACCTGTACTTTTACCAAGTAACTGTTAGATATTAAAGTATAAAGTGCAGTATAAATACTGCTGAGACAAACACTCTGTGTACACTTGCCCTGAGTGTTTGTGTCTTCCTTATTTAGTACAAGCTGTTGTTTTAGAGGAAAGTGCCCTCTACATGTTACTGAACCCAAGTGTCCTGGCAGCACCTTTGTAACTGGTAGTCTAACAGCAGCTCAGTCCCTGGGAATCTCCTGGAAGGTGTTATTAGGCTCTCTTGTTGTGTTAATATGAGGTGGAAGTCAACACAAATATTAATTGTGAACCTCCTTAGTGGAATTGCTCTGAGCCAAGCAGGCATGCAATAAAGCGGAGATACTTTGTGTTTTATTCCAATTAACTCAACAAGAAAGGCAATTCAAATTAAGTGTTTTGAGTTGCCTTCTCCAGTGCTAATCAGCAGCTCATTATCTTTAATCAACCAGGCATATTTTTGCCTTTTAGAGTTCAGTGATACAGAGCCTGTGTATGGAGGACCAGCTTGGCCCTGGGCTCTTCCTGGAATAGAGAGCACTAGGGCAAGGCCCAGGAGAAAGACAGCCCAGTGGCTGGGTGGAATCAACAGAGCCCTGTGGAGAACACTGAGTCCTTCCACAGGGGAGCAGGCTGGATACTGACCTTGGTCGGAAAAGCAAAATCAAGCTGGTTTCTCCCCACTCCCACTATCCCCATCGACACCTCATACTTCTGCAGCCCACAATGTGCTGGATTGCAATGTGTGTCCATCTGTGGTTAGGAATTTATTCCAAAAGGTTCTGTGGAAGGTCTCACTGTCTCTGACATACCGGTAACGTAGGTGCTGAGGTTTCTTTTGCTCAAGGCTGTGAGGTCTAAGTGATGCACTTAGGCCCAAATCCTCAAAGGCATTAGTGTCCAGTTCCCATTACTGACTGGCAGCCAAAGCTCCAACTTTGCATTTGAGTTTAAGTGAGAGCCATTAGCAGCTGATTAGCTAATATTACCGCTTGATTTGCTTAAGTATTTAAGGCAAGGGTTTAAAAATGTTCCTGTTTTAAGAAAATAACTGACGTTGTCAATCAGAAATTAGGCTACTAAATACTTTTTAAAAATGGGACGTTTAGGTCTTGCATCATTGACCAGTAAAAGGATTAAGTGCCTTTAAAGACCATAGTACTTAACACTTAATGTAATCAGTCCAGATAAACTGCACACTTGTGCTGTGATAATGGATTCCTGGTGCCAGCAAATGCTTTTGCTGCACTCTTTGGAAGAAGTTTCTGACTGGAAACGGACATACGCTGCAACATAGCACATTGAAGGCTGCAGAAATGAAAAGAAAAAAAAAGGTTTGATTTGCTTTTCTGACTGGTGTTGGTGGCCATAACTGCTGTTCTGTTAAAGAGTTCAGCCCCCCTTTGAAATCATCTATTCTGCATAGCCATTAGGCTGCTTTGTTTCTCTCCATCCTTGCCTTGCTGGACTGTGTACATCCAAAAAGTACTGTGCCAGGCTGCTCTCTTATGCCTGGGCTCTGTGTGACTGTGGACCAAATAGGAGAGGAGTAAACTACATAAAGATCCCCAGAACAGGGATTGGAGCCCAGGACTCCCTGCTTGCCAGAGACAGCACTGGTCACTGAACTCATTTTTGTCCACGGTCTTTCTGACCAAATCTTGACTTCTCTCCTGCCTCGTGGAACAGTTCCTTGAGGTGGAAGGGGTGGGCAATGCTCCTTCTCCACCATAGCAAATAACCTGGTGGGATAGTCTGCTGGGAGGGAACAGGTCAGTTCACCATCCAGCACAGGGTGTCAAAGGCCTGCAGCAAGACAGCAACCCTGGACTTCAGGAGGATGCATTTCAATGAGGTAAGGAGACTAGTCAGGGAGGCACTGAGGTCCCAGAGGGGATGAGAGTTGGGAGTCCAAGACAAGTAGTCATTTCTTAAGAAGCAATCCTCCAAGCCCAGAGGGTGACAAACACAATGCAGATCAAAGCAGGCAAGAGTACTCAAAAGCCCCCATGGCTCACCAAAAGCATCCAGGAACATCTCAAAGCTAAAAAGAAGGCATACACCCAATGAAAGGGAAGGGTCATCACCAAGGATGATTATACCTCCATTGCTTGAGACTGTAGGGGGGGCTGTTAGGAAGGCTAAGGCAGAGATGGAACTGGGACTAGTGACCTGGATCAAAGATGACAGGAAGTCCTTTTTTAAATACATAAGGGGTAAAAAGAAATTACCGGGTAACATGGGGCCTCTGCAGGACAATATTTGGAGATCTGGTAGTCTCACCAGATGACAAAGCTAACCTCTTTAACAATTTCTTGAGCAGATCATCAAGTCCAACCCCCTGCCATGGGCAGGAAAGAATGCTGGGGTCAGATGACCAAGACAAGGTGTCTATCTAGCCTCCTTTGGAAGACCCCCAGGGTAGGACTGAGCACCACTTCCCTTGAAAGTTGGTTCTAGCTCGTATCCACCCTGACTAGGAAGTAGTGCCTCATGATATCTAGCCTGAACCTACTCTCAATCAACTTATAGCCGTTTTTTCCTTGTTACTCCTGGTAGTGCTTGGGGGAACAGAGACTCTCGCATTGCCTGCTGGTCCCCCTTGGTCAGTTTATAGATGGCCACCAGATCCCCTCTCAACCTTCTCTTGTGGAGGCTGAACAGGTTCAGGTCCTGTAGCCTCTCCTCGTAGGGCCTGCCCTGCTGCCCCCAATCATGT
>NW_017728947.1:96014389-96057530 GCF_001723895.1 Crocodylus porosus
AATGAACTCATGTTGGTTGCCCCTAAGCATAATCTCCCCTGCTGGCCCCTGGTGGACATGTGCTAGAATAATTCTCTCAAAAACTTTACCCAGGATCGAGGTAAGACTAACTGGCCTATAGTTCCCTGGATCATCCTTCCTCCCTTTTTTGAAGATGGGAACCACATTGGCCCTCTTTCAGTCCTCTGGCACCACACCAGAGCACCACGAGTGCTCATAAAGCCATGCCAGGGGTCCCGCAATGACCTCAGCCAATTTCCTCAGCACTCTGGGGTGGAGATTGTCCGGACCAGCTGATTTAAATACATCCAGTCCTTCCAGAAGTTCCCTGACTAGATCCTCACTGACCCTTGGCCTAGGTGCACCTCCCTGGGGCCTGAGGGAGGCCTAGTGGGGGGCTGATCTGGTCCCTGCTTAGGAAAATGGAGGCAAAGAAGTCATTAAATAGGTTAGCTTTGTCATCTGGTGTGATAACCAAATGTCCTAGTGTGTCTTGCAGGGGCGCCACCTTAGCCGGTACCTTCTTTTTGCCCCCTGTGCATTTAAAAAAGGACTTCTTGTTGTCCTTGATCCAGGAAGCTAGTCCCAGTTCCATCTCCGCCTTGGCCTTCCTGACTGCCCCCCTGCATCCCTGAGCAACCGCAGTATAATCCTCCCTGGTGATGGCCTCTCCCTTCCATTGGGTGTGCGCCTCCCTTCTAGCTAGGAGACGTTCCCATCCGGATGCTTTTGGTGAGCCATGGGGACTTTTGCGCCCTCCTGCCCCCTTTGATCTGTGCTGGGATTACCTTCCTTTGGAGGATCATCTCCTTAAGGAGCAACCACTCTTCTTAGACACCCGGCTCCCCTCCCCTCCAGGACCTCAGTGCTTCCCCGACTATTCTCCTTAGCTCATTGAAGTCCAGTGTCCCCAACGGGCCTTCGTGAATCACTACTAGGAGTCTGGCTCTCCGTGTCCGTGACCACCCTCTTTCCCGGGCATGGGTGTTACTGTGGTCGTTTGTCTTCCTGCGTCGCCAACCCCGCTTCTCTCCTGCCACGACTTGCTGTTACCCTAGTGGGGCGGGGTTAGTTCACAGGTCCCTCGGTGGCCCGGGGCCTCGTCGGTTACACACGGGGCTCCTGCCACCCCTACACCCCGGCCTCACGCCACCTGTGGCCTCCACTTCCCTGTGCCTGCTCAGTGATGGTCCTGCAGACTTCTATAGCGGCCTTCGTCTTTGAGTTTTCCCCAAAACCCTTGGGTCACTCCTGCCCTGACATAGGGCCTTTCACACTCACCTGTATTGGTGCCTTAGCCCTACTGCAATAGATACTTCACCACCGATCCGTCACCCTACACACCATGAGCTACGTGCTTCCTCAAAGGGGTGCTTCTATACTGACTACGTCGCTGACCCACCACCAGCACCCTATGATCGTGCCCGGGAGTAACGCCTCCTGGATATTTAGTGCTGCACCCCCTTATCCTTTGATAGACGTCCCCTATTCTCGACGGCGATCCCACCCCGATCTCTCTCTCCCGCCAGGTGATCCTTCGGCCTCTCACCCCTCTTCAGCGCTTCCCGCACCCACCGCCTCAGCACTTACTTCGTGGTGCTCTGAAACCTCCTGGGTGGTCTTAATCTTCCGTTGCTCACCCGATCTGGCACCTCGGGATCTATCTGCTGGTGATCCAGTCGTCACTCCTTCTCTCCGGGCCACCATCCTCTCTGGCACGCTGGCTCTTCGTTGTCCATCCCACTGGGCTAGCGTCAGGGATGGCTTGGACAGCTGTTCGTTCCCCTCACCATCCGCCGCCTCCAGAGTGGTGGCTGCCATTTTTAAATCTGCTGGCCAGCGTCTGACGTCACCATCAGCTGCCAGCCGCAGCTGTTCATAGACACGGCTAATGAGCCGCGTGGGCTCTCCCTCCATCGCGGCGTCCCTCTTGTCCCACTCTCCAGGTAAGTCTTCCTGGCTTCCTCGGGCCCCGGGACATCCGCCCTCCTGAAATCTAGGGCTGCTGCCTTGCTGTAGGCCTTTGCCACCATGCACTGGATGGCGAATTCCAGCAGGCGATGATCACTGTCGCCTAGGTGGTCAAGCACCCGCAGCCCCCTCACCAGGTCATCGCCTGTGGCCAGCACCAGGTCCAAAAAGGCATCTCCCCTGGTGGGGCTGTGCACCTCCTGGGTTAGATGGAGATCCTGCATTTGGGCTAGGAACCTACATGAGTGGTCAGACCTGGCTGATTGCTCTTCCCAGCAGATGTCTGGAAAGTTCAGGTCACCCATGATGACCACGTCCTTTGACCTAATTACCTCCGTGAGCTGACTTAAGAATTCCTGGTCTAGCTCCTCCCCTTGGTTGGGTGGTCTGTAGTAGACCCCCACCGTTAAGTCTCTTTCCCCTTTACTGCCTTGTATTCTAACCCAGAGCACTTCTATGTGCCCCTCCTCTGACTCTGTGCTACCTGGTGAGGATGTGTATTCCTTCTTAATGTAGAGCACCACACCCCCCACCTTTCTTCCCTGTCCTGTCTCTCCTGTACAGCCTATAGCCCTTGATATTCACCGCCCAGTAATGCGTTGGGTCACACCACGTTTAAGTGAGCCCCACTATGTCCAGGTTGGTGTCAGCTAGTAGGAGGGTAAGTTCCTCCTGCTTGTTTCCCATACTGCGAGCATTTGTGTAGAGGCATTTGAGGCCTCCTGTGGATGTGTACGCTGCCCCCCTAATCACAGCAGTGCCCTGGGCCCTGTTGCTTACCTGTGTATATGTTCCCCATTGTCGGCCCATGTTCATCTTGGGGTCTATAATGACTCCAAGATCCTTTTCTGCCTCTGCACTGACAAGAAGGGAGTTCCCCAGCCTGTAGGTATGCTCCTAGTTCTTCCTCACCAGGTGCAATACCCTGCACTTGTCAGTATTGAAACCTATCCTGTTCTCATCCACCCACCCCTGTAACCTGCCCAGATCTAATTGCAACCTGTCCTGCTTCTCTAGCGTGCCCACTTCCCCCCACATCTTAGTGTCATCAGTGAATTTGAATAAGGTGCTTTTCACCCCCTCATCCAAGTCTCTGATGAAAATATTGAACAGTGCAGGCCCAAGGATCGAGCCCTGGGGGACCCCACTGCCCACATCCCTCCAGGTCAAAAATGACCCATCCACCACCACTCTCTGGGTGCGGCCCTCCAGCCAATTAGTGACCCATTTGACTGTGTAGGCATCAACACCACAGTCGCCTAATTTTTTAATGAGAATGGGGTGAGAGACAGTGTCGAAGGTCTTCCTAAATTCCTGAAAGACTATGTCATCTGTGACACCTGCATCTAAGGATTTTGTGACCTGGTCGTAGAAGGCCACCAGGTTGGTCTGACAAGATCTGCCTGTAATGAACCCATGTTGGTTCCCCTAAGCATAATCTCCCCTTGCAGATATGTACCTGGATAATTTTCTCAAAGGGCTTCCCCAGGACCAAGGTAAGACTAATGGGCCTATAGTTTCCTGGGCCCTTCTTCCTCCCTTTTTTGAAAAGGGATTTGAAAAGATCAAGATTGGTTAATCTGAACTAGGAAATAGTTAACCCAGTCTCGTGAACACCTGTACACATTTTCAGTACAGGCCTGGGGCTGTGCTATTCCCATCCCCCCAACCCTAACTGGGATATATTAATCCGCCGACTCCCCCTTTGCCTGGGCAATGCCCCCTTACCACAGATCTACCAAACTCTTCTATGGGCCTGCTAGCCTCCCCTCCTGATCCTGCCTGCCTCTTCCTCCCACCCTAAGTTACCTACACTGGTTTTCCCACATGGTTCCTGGGAGTAGTGAATGGCTTCATGTGCTACCCTGGGTCCTAAGGTAAACTGCATAAACTTAGATGGAGTGCAGTGAATGCCTGTCTGCTCCCAAAAGTACCAACATGGAGAGAAATTCACACAGAATGAAATTCCTGCTTAGAAAATCTGACTGTCACAGAAACCACAAGCGATCCAGAAATGGAGATGAAAAATAAGCCAGGTTTTGGCTTTGGCCTCATAAAGATTCACCTGGCTTTGGTTTTCAAGCTGAATCTGGTGTGGATTCAGTTTTATCCAGAGTACAAAGGATACTGAAAGAGATGCAGCTTCCCACTCTAACTCATGGCACCTCACAGAAAATGCCATGAGTTAAAGCAACCTCTACCCCAACCCAACAGATGTTCATTGTTGAGTCAGGGTTGGTGGTGGGAGGGATTGAGCTCCACTTTGGAGCTGATCCAGCAAAAGAGCTGCCTGACTACAGCCTCTCTTCCCTAGGCCCAGCCCCTTCACCTTCATCCGATCCATCATTAGAAGAGTTAATTTATTGCATGATTGACCACTTTTAAAGCACTTGGCAGCCATGCACGTGTCACAGCATGGTTATAGAACGCTTTCAGGGGAGCTGATAGCATGACAAATGTCACTTCTGTCAGCTCCCTAAATTTCAGGAGGTAGAGGTGTTGGGTGAAGTGTTTTAACATGGCACAGAAGAAACCCAGAGTAGCTGATGTTCACCAGAATAAACTTAAGAGTTGGAAAACAGACTGCATCAAGCCGTGCTATGGGGCATAAAAGACATGTGGGGGAGAT
Organism: Crocodylus porosus; assembly: GCF_001723895.1. NCBI lineage: Eukaryota > Metazoa > Chordata > Crocodylia > Crocodylidae > Crocodylus > Crocodylus porosus. The sequence goes on from NW_017728947.1 coordinate 96,018,990, forward strand.
TGCTGCAATCAGTAGCAAAGCTCTCATTGACTCCAGTAGTACAGAGTCAGCCTCTGAGTGACTGTACTTCACTGACATGAATACGAGCAGTCTACATGCACAAATCCCCTTGAGGCTTGACAGTCCTTTGTGCCAAGATTGCATCCATCCCCTGAGTGAGGGTTGCTGAGTAACTGCAGAATGCTATGGTCTCTGCTGTAGTAAAAAAATCAGGCAGACCTGCCTCATCATTTACTCTCCAGAAAAGCCCTTTGCTGAACTCCAGGGAAACTAATTCCTTCCCAATGGTAGCTTGAAATCTGCAATTTAACTTTGTGGATTTCAGTATCTGTAACTCTCTGCTGTCCACACAGGACACTCATGCACTGTCAGTTCTGCCTAAAATTAATTTCTGTGCATTTTTGTGTAGTGATTACAGGTTGATATTGATATCTTATACCAGTTAAATCATGAATGAATCATATGAGGATAATTGGTGGAGGGGAAGGTATGCTGTCCATACAGTAAACAATTTGATTGGAACACAGTTTCTTCATTGCTTCTCATATTTTAAAAACTCCAGGTAACTTTCATTAAGGGTGAGAAGTAAATGACCCTCATCAGTGAAAAATGCAGAATCAAGATCCAAGAACAGTAACAACCCAGAAACAGCAGAATATCAGGTGTCTGCCATAGACCAGTCATGTTCAGATGTGCCTGCAGTTCAAGATTTTTTGTCTATAATATTAGATATTATATAATACTATAGGCCCAAGGGAGTGCAGCTGGGTCACCAGAATTGTACTCACAGGGCGTGTCAACACATGGAAGCATGTATGCTTGCAGCAGCTCAAATAGAAGCTGTGCAAATTTGAGCTGGGGCTTTTTGCCTCAGCACACATACTTGGACATGCACTTTGTTGTGGAGCAAATTGTGCCACTTGGGGCAAAATAACCTTGCCTGGCTCCTCCCGGATCTGCACCCAGGGGGAGCTAGAGCCTAGGGCCAGCACCTGTGCCATCCCCAGCAGTATAAAGAGCTGCCCTGTCCTGGCCCCATGAATACAAAAAGCTGCCCTGGCAAGCAGCTCAGGGCTACTCACTCTCAGGAGCTTCTGGGGTCCAACTGGTACCTGGGGATACTACCCCTTGTGCCAGCTGGACTGCTGCAGCAGCATCACAAATCCATTTTTTAAAATACCCCAAAATCCATGTTCTTCCACATTTAAAACAAAAAACCACTCTACACACATACACACATATATCTAGAGAGAGAGAGAGAGAGAGAGATAAGTTGGGTAATGCTTTATTGTTATATTTACAATGTTAAAGCAATTTGGAAGCCTACCAGTGTCTCTATCATCATGAAAAAATAAATTCTAAATACCTGTATGTGTTGATGTGTACTTTTTGTTTTCTTTACACATGATGGGTGTGTGATGGGGGGATGTGGTGTTTGCAGGAAGGGGGTGAGAAGGGGTGTGGGGGGAGGTGGGTGTGTGTGGAAGGGTGTGTGTTGGTTTGTGGGTAGGTGTGGGACAATTGCTGGGGGGACTATGGGTGTGGGGGACCTTCTGAGGGAGCTGCTCAGAAGTAGCCCCCCCAGCACATGGAATGTGCCCCCCTACACCCAGGGTCCCAGTCTGCCCCTGGAGGGCCACAGCCCCTATCCCCCACAGGGCCCCAACTCCACTGCCCAGGGTCCCAGGCACCCTGGAGGCCCCCACCCAGGGCTCATAACTGACCTTTCAGAGCAGCAGTGGGGGGGACTGTGTGCCAAGTCCAGCTGGGTCCTGCTGGCCTTGGGGCTCCTCGTGCCACCCAGCTGGGCCAGTCTTGTGGTGGCAGGACCCAGCGCAGCACATGGGGATGGTGTGCCGGGCCCAGCTGGGTCCTGCCGCCCTTGGGGCTGCCCTGCCGCCTGGCTGGGCCCTTTCTATAATGGCAGGACCCGGCTCAGTGCGCAGGAACCACGCAGACCTGAGCCGGGTCCTGCCAGCCCTGGGGCTGCTCATGCCGCATGGGTGTGCTAGGCAGCACTAGCAGCCTGGGGACCACGTGGAGCCAAGCCAGGTCCTCCTGGCCCTGGGCTTCTCATGCTGCCCTATAGTGGCACGACATGGCCCAGCACGCAGGGACCGCGCAGAGTTGAGCCGGGTTTGCCAGCCCTGGGGCTGCTTGTGCTGCCTGGCAGAACCGCACTGGGCTGAGCCAGGCAGCACGAGTAGCCCAGGGCCGGCAAGACCCGGCTCAGCTTCGCATGGTCCCTGCACACTGGGTCAGATCCTGCTGCTATAGGAAGGGCCTGGCCGGGCAGCAAGACCCAGTGTGGCATGTGGAGTCCGTGTGCCGTGCTGGGTCCTGTCACCATGGGCTAGGTCCGGCCGGGGTGGGCGGCAGACAGGCCCCAGGGCCGGCTCCCACCTCTGCCACACTGTGCCTGCAGGGGGGGTGAGGACCTGGCCCAGCCCCATGTGGCTCTCTAGTGCAGCTTTGCACCACAGTGGGTCACACAGCTCCCGGAGGCGCGGCTTCTGTGCACGCCTCCCAGTGCTAATGGAAAGCCGGACTAGCGAGCCACACCAATCTGGGCCAGGTCCTCACCCCCCTGCAGCCCCAGAGACATTCCCCTGCCACTCCCCAAACCCTCCCACATCCCCCTGCCACCCCTCACCCACCCACACCCATGAACCACTCCCCCCCTGCACTTACCTTGGACAGCACTGGGGGCCAGGGGCAGCAGGAGCACCAAAGAGAAGCTCTGGCCAAAACCAGAGCGTCCCTTTTGGAGGACCAACTCCCTGCTGGCTCTGGGCACAGTCTCAAACTGTGCCTTGCTCTGCTCTATTGTGCAGCAGTTTTTTTAGACCCCTGGATATCTAGGGGTGTAATTTTCTTCCGCGCTGCAAACTTGCAGCATGGGGAACCTTTTTTCGTTCCTGCACCTGCCTCTTGCCCCACCTCAAAGGGGTGTGAGACAGGGCTAGAGGCACATGAGTGCTCATCTGGACTCGCCCACAGTGTTTAATTTAGATTTCATTCCATTTGAATTAGCATCGGTTGTTTCACAAAGCAAGCAGAATTTACCAGCAGTTTTCCTTTAATCTCATGCTGTGGATCCCAGTGCATCATCACTCATCTCTGAAAAATTACACACTTTAGTCCTATTGTATCTATGCAAAATATTCATGAATAGAGAGAGAAATGCAGATAAGCTGTACATCTACTCTTCACTCTGCTAAGGAACTGGGTGATGTGGAGAAGTTTTGCCAAGGGAAACAGTAGTAGAGAGCTCTGTTGATGTAGATAGAAATAAAAAGTCTGCCCTGAGGGCAGCTTGTCAAATGAAACCTCTTGTGTCATTAATTACAATTTTGAGGTGCAGGAGGAATGTGTGTGTGATAGAAGAGGTTTGCTTTTTAATGTATTCTCTGAGTGTATCTTTAAAGAAACAACATTAAGCCAGGTTTTCATTTTGTAAATAATGGGGCTATCTTCCTTTCTTCATCATTATCTGTAACGTTCATTGACTTCTACCCTTCTATTCTGAAAATATTATTTATAGCACTCGTTGCATCACATATTAGTTGTCATCTTGAGATCTGACCAAAAGGATTCTGAACTAATATTCTCTCCATGCCCATATCAATTTGAAAAGCAATTTTAGATTAAATCTGTTTGTTAGAGAAATATGCTGTTCTTAGACTTATGAGATAAGAAAAAATGAATAATAAGGAATATGTGCCAATAAACCTTTTTTTAGTAGACTGTATTTCACATAAGCTTTATTTAAAATATTTTATAGAAATAAAATATTCAGGTGCTTACAGGATCATAGAAAATAGGGCTGGAAGAGATCTCTGGTCACTTAATCCAGTTTACTCCACAAGGAAGGATCATCCTGTACTGAACAGGCTGAAGCAAACATTTGTCAAGCATGTACTTACAATCATGGAGAACAGGTTAACCAGTTTCAATGAACAGGTTAACTCTCTAAGTAACCTGTTCCAGTGCTTGACCACCTCCCTAGTTAGAAAGTTGTTGATAAAACTCCAACCAAAATCCTTTGTTTTAATTTAAACCAACTTATTCTCATCCTGTTTCCAGTACATACAGAGAACAATAGATTGCTATCCCTTTTATAACAACACTTGTGAAGCCTGTCATCAAATCCTCTCTCAACCTTGTCTTCGCAGTCTTGGTTCTACCCTCACATGTTATGGTTCCTAGACCTCTCATCATTTTTGTTGCTCTCTAGACTCCTTCTAATTTGTCCCCATCCTTAAGTGACAGGCCCAAACCTAGATACGGTACGCCAAATGGAGACTTACCAGGGAAGATTAAAATGGAAGCATCACTTCCTGGCACTTTCATATGATACTTCTGATCATATATCCTAGAGTGCTGTTAGGGTTTTTTTGTTGGCTGAGTATGGCACAAGGGCAGTGTGGACATACACTAAACGTCTTGGTCAAGATCACACGGGGAGTCTTTGGCAGAGCTATTAAATAATCTTATGGTTAGTGCCTTGAACACAAGAGAGACGGTCATTCTTTTACGGAGTCGAGGTAAATAACAGATAGCAGAGGTAGATGGAAATCAAATGGAGCCACACGAGAAAGGAGATACTTGAAATTTGATGGGATTTTAAATAGCTTGGAAAGTGATTAGAAGGGCAAGCAGGACCAGAGTAAAATTCTCTTTCACTAGTAGTTCAAGATGGCAGCAAGTACGTGCCAGGGCTAGAACAGTGCTAGAACAGTGAGGGCTTTGGAAACCTTGGGCGATAGGGGAGGCTTGGGTGCAGGGGTGAATGGAGAGAGGAAAAGGGTTCGTGAGAGAGGAGGAGAAAAGTCCAATGTGACTTTCAAAAACAAAGACAACAATTTTTAGCTAGTTCTCGAAATGGATGAGGAGCCGTAAGTGGGGATGTGTGGTATGAAAAGCCAGCAGGCAGCAGCGCTCTCCACATTCTGGAGAGCTGAGACTGGAACCCACCTGTCGGCACTGAGCACAGGAGGTGACAGTGCTGTTGCTGGAGCTGTCACAGCAGGATGGCAAGGCCTAGTTCAGCTCAGAATTTGTCAGAGGCAAAGCAGTATCGGAAAGTAACTCCACCGCCTCTTCCTCGGGGGCATGGCCTTTCTATTTGAATGGCATTCCAGTGAGAGGTGAGAAATTCATTATCTTGTGGAGTTTATTAGTTAATAAAAGGGAAAAATAGGAAGATTTTTGTTGGCAAGAGAGTAGTGAGCCAAATTCAGCCTTTGGACTCAGCAACTTTGGGTGGGAGCAGTGAATGCCTTTCCAAGAGCAGTGAGTCTCACTGCCACTCATGCAGTAAAGCTACCTGCAGTGTATGGCACGGTATGCCAGTAAGACTGGCCAAAATCCAGCCTTTGCTGTTAGTGGAAAAAAATAATCTTTTCAGAAATGCGCAGCCCCTTCTAATATAAATATATTAAAGGGAAAGCTCTTCTGTTGCTTTCTTTCCCATAAAAAACACAACTTCACTTCAAGCAAAAGTTCACTCTGACTGGAAGTGCATCTGACATACTGCCCTATACTGCAGAAACAACTTGACACTTGGCTGTAAATAGATGTGGGTTCTGCTGCAAGACAGCTTTCTCATAGGTTTCTGCCGCTGTCTAAATTAAAATTTTCCTTAAAGTTTTAATTTTCAGCTTGGTAGGGTTTCGCTTTTCCTGTCTATTCCTGGCAAGTTAACACATTGCCAGCAATAATTTGTAATTGTAATTTTTCCCATATAATTTTAATTTTTTCCCATATAATTTTCTGATAATACAACTATAACATTTCCAAAATATGGGGACCCATGATTAGTTCACATTAACTGCTGCCGGCATTTCAGCCAGCCTAATTCAGCTCTGCCCAATACAGTAGTAATTTCATGCAAACCCCCTGCTGAGTATTTTGCAGTCAAGAGTTCACTCACCTGCTTCCACTGATTCCTGTTCTGCCCATAGGTTAATAGAGAGACAGACCGGAGATGGATCTAGTACACAAAGCTCCAGGCCTGGAAGATTTTGTGCCAAAAGAGAATAAAGGATAATTTAGAACTAAAATCGGTGGCCAAGTAGGGCTGTTGTTAAGACACAGCAGCAGCCCTTGGAATTGCTGTGCCAGGGAGACTCAATTTGTGCAGACCCTTGGACCCATAAACAAAAGCAGGGGAGCTCAATCCCCAGTCCATGGGCCAGATCTGGCCTGTGCTGCTCTGTCATGTGGCCTGTAGGGCTTCCCACTGGTCCAGAAATATGGCAGTGGTGGAAGAGTGGAACAGCTCCCCTGCTGCCAAATTTCCAAGCCCCTGGGAAGCCCCAGACCCTGCACACTGAATCAGGCAACCAAACCCAGCATGTAGGGCTGGGCAAGGGTGGTGTTGGGCCAGGAAGCCAGAAGCCCCAAAAAGGTTTGAGGCTTGAAGGGCTGAGCAAAGGCCACCCCGCAACAATGATGGAAATCTGTGAGTACTAGGCCTGACTAGGGAGGTGGCTGGAAGTCATGATTATTGCCGCTGTGGCACAACTGGGGCTGCCTTAAAGGGGAAACCGTCCCTGTAGAATTTGGGGCAGAGCAGCCCTGAGTGCTGTACACTGAGGAGAGGTACCCTAGAAGAGGCTACCTGAGCCACTGGAGGAAGCCTCCACAGTTAAAAGACCTAACATCAAATCCACCTGGGGATGAATAAAATAGCCTGGTGCCAGGTACAGGGTAGAAAAGAGCTTGTTCCAGCAGCTGGGCTTTCCCAACTCTGGAGCTGTGCTTGGAAGTATACACAAGTTCAGACCCAAGCTAAGTTAGACTGCCTCCAAGGTACAGTTAACTTAGATCAGGTCATCCATTTCTAGACTATCTAACTAGCCTTAACTTCTGTACAGTTCACATGTAGATCCATCTAACTAGTGTAAGGTCTGCACCTGGGTGAACTAAGTTAGATTGGGTGACCATTTTTAATGCACTCTAACCTCCCCATAACTTCCCAGTGTGTTAATACACATGCTCCGGGAATGGGATACGGGGAGGGGAGTCCTTTAATTAACAGCCACTCTAATTAAAGGACCTGGAGTGTCTTGTGTATCAGCATCCCCATGCTTAAAAATGGTGGCAGCGGTGCTTTATCTAAAGCTCATCAAACAAGCTTTACTTAAAGCACCCCCACCATCATTTTTCAGTGCGGGGATGCTGATACATGAGATGCTGGAGGCTGCTGGAGCACAGTAATTACCACACTTCAGCAGACTAAATTAATTTTCTGTTCCAACGTGTTGTAATTACAGCACACTGGAGCAGCCTTGTTACATCTGTACAGGCATCTCCAGATTTCCTTACTCAGTCACATACTTGATCTGAGCCTTCAAGAGGCCGAGAAGCGATACACTTGATCTGAGCCAAAGGGTGGAGGGTGGGGGCTCAGAAGCAAAAATAAAGCCATAGCAGATATAGATTCACTATCTAGTATGGCAGTAGTGGAACCTTAGAAACAAACTGGTTTGGAGAGGCATAAGCTTTTGTAGCTGACAGACTACTTTGTCAGTTGCTAAAAGCTGACCTAAATGCCTCTTTGAGCCAGTGCCACTCTGCCCTGTCTTGTGTCTGACTTCAGACTAAAAGAGCTAACCACCTTTCTACAATCACATTTGTGGCCAATATGTATAGAAGTGTCTTTTTATTGCTTCAAAATAAAGTTAAATACAAGTGATCTTTTATGGCACTTGCTTTCCTCCTCCCTCTTCATTCTCTTCTCTGTCCTTGTCTCTTCGTTATTTCTCTCTTTTTTTCTCCAGCCCCAGATAATTCTTTCACTTTCATTTCCTTGATGGTGATTGTGATGAGGGGGGTGAAGAGTGGGGACCGGGCACTCACAGAGTTTGATACCCTTCCCCCGCCCAGTTCTAGGGCAGGCTGCCCTCACTCGTCTGCCATGCCTTAATGTAAATGGCTGAAAATGCATGAGGCTGCCCTAGTTGCAGCCTTGGTGTACTGGGCCAAATACTTGGTTCCAAACTGTCCTTATACTGTGTCCCATGCCTCATAGATAACACCTACATCTACTACTACTCCCCCAGCCCCTCACTGGGCCGCACTTGACCTCTGGCCCACAGAGGCCTCAGGTCCCTCCAGGTGGAACTTGGCCCTTTGGTCTCTCAGTGGACCACTCACCCAGCCTCTCACTGGACTGTATATCACCCCATCTCTGGGCCACACATTCACTCTACCCTATCTCTGGGCCACACACCCACACTCTGGGCCTTTTGCCCCTTGTTCCCAACCAGAACACCATTGTGACAGGGGGAGTCCCTGGGCATCCCCAGAGACTGATGCCACCCCCGAACCCCCATTCTATGGCAGTCTGTCCTCACTTTCTGCCATGCCTTGATGTAAATGGATGAAAATGCAGGTGGCTGCCCTAATTGCAGCCCTGGTGTACTGGACCAAATACGCAGCTCCGAGTCAACCCTTCAGCATATCCCATGCCTTGCAGATAGCATCCAAATGTACCACTACTTCCATGGCTGCACTCAGCCTCTGGCCTGTACAGACCTCAGGTCCCTCTAGGTGGATCTTGGCCCCTTACTGGACCACTCCCCTGGCCCTTCACTGAACTTCTCTGGGTCACACACTCACTCCACCCCATCTCTGGGCCACAGCGATAAACAAGTGTTGCATAACATATTTAAGAACTTTTGCTCATGTGATAAATTGACATACAGGCCTATATAATGAATTTCTCTATTTGTCAACAGACTAAATTTGGTTGATAGGTCTAATAGACCTATGAGAACTTTGAGATCTGTAGATGGAAAGTGCTGTAGAGTAAGGCATACACAAGCAGTGAGGCTGCTGCAACATAGCATGTTGAAGCAGACTCAAGTAGTCAAGTCTGCTGGAGTGTGGTAATTACCAGAGTCTTGTGTATCAGTGTCCCCGCACTTCTAAATGGCAGTTGGGATGCTTTAACTAACTAGTTAAAGCAGCTGCACTGCCATTTTGAAGTGCAGGAACACTGGTACACAAGATCGTCTGGACACTTTAATTGGAGGGACTCTTGAAGCCGCTCTAATTAAAGCGCCCCCTCCACCACAACTCCTGAAGCATGTGTATAAATGTCCTTATATTACATTACAGCAGAGGCAGCCAGTGTTTAAGCTTCATAACTCCTCTCTCAACCTACGTCAGTGTCTGAACTCTGACCTACAGAGGCCATGTAAGGAGTTATAGGCTTTTTCATTCCCTATTTCTATTGCAACTTGGCCTTTTAAGGGGAAATTGCCAACTAGGTCACAGGCTTCAATTCACTGTGGTGGTGTTTCCCAAGAAGAGCACACTTTCACAAATAAATCGGAATCAAAGTTCCTCCTGAGCCATCCTTGTTGCCAGACATCATTGATGGATGTTTAAAAAGAAGCAAAAGATTCTGCATGTGAACAGGGTCATACTGAATCTAAGAGAAAATTTCGTCAACACCAAAGGGAATCGTTTTTCCTGCTGTTCATTCAACTCTGATTCCATTAGCAGTTCCTTATTCAGTCTGTCACCTTTCATGGTAGACCTTGACTTTGCACCTTGAAGATCTGAACACTCAAAATGATTGCTATCTGTCCACACCACCATTTGGTGCACATTACTATCAGTGGTTCCAAAGACACTGAAGTTGGAAACTGCAAAATGCCTTTAACAATGATTTACCATGATTCAGTTCAAACCAAGATTGCTATGGATGGGCAGGCGTCTGATCATTTACATGCCTTCTGCTCACCTTTAAAGCCCATTGTAGTCAGCATGTGCCAATGGATACAATACAGTTTGCTTCAACCAGAGAAAAATGATAACCACTCGGATATCTCCATGTAGTCACTGCTCGCATGATATGCTTTCTTTTTTTAATTGGTGGCCAATTTATTTTGTGCCCTGCTGAATGACCCTGTCTTTCTTGATTTAAGTGTGCATATGTGGAAAAGATCAGAGGTGGAAGTCAAAAGAGGGTGCAGCCTTATTCATTACAAGATGGCAGTATTTGGGGCCTGTTAATGCTCCATGTTTTTAATGTCCACTGTGGGTCCACTTTTAATAAATCTAATTCTTTCAAAGCGGTGTGGGACGGTCGTCTCTTCAGAGCCTGCTCTTTGTGGCTTTCTGATTAGTATTGAACTGCACAAAAGGAGGGTGGGTTTCCCTCCCCCCCTTATAAGAAGTTTCAATATTCCTGGTATGATCCCATAATTCTTGATGTCTGCCACCTCAACCTCCTTTATTACTGAACTGAAATCTTTGGTCATGGACTGTGGCAATTAGTCCCCACAGCACTTACAATGTCTAACCAGAGTGATGGCTTTTCCCTTCTGAAAGGATGACATTACCCCTTCTTAATTCCTCCCGGGACATTCCAGCCCTCGAGCCTTTTGTCAGTTAACCTTGGAGATCCAAGCTGTCTGGGGAAGTTATTGATTCTTTTCAGCTCCTCCTCCCTGCCCAGTAAAGCTGATTTATAGGAATTTTGGTCGGAATTGCTGAAAACCTGGCAGAGTTCATTCATTTGTAAATCTGTCAAGGCTTGCCTCATTGCAGAGACTGTCTGTCTCCTTGAATGTTATTTTTGCAGCTGCCAAACCTTATAGATTTTCTAGACTCTTGCTGGCTCCTCAGACCTACCACTTGATACCATAATATTTACATTCAAGGCTTGAAGATCCTTTTTCCATGAGGGTTGTGCAAAGTAATATCAGCTACAGAAGAACACAGAGGACTTAATCCTGTCCCTGTGAAGTGAATTGTAAACCTGTCCTTGAAGCCAGTGGCAGCTGGATGAGGCCTAAATTTTTAGTAATTCCTTTTTTCTCTACTTCAGTTCCCCTTGAGACTACTGGAACATTTTGTTTACACCTGGAACATTTTGACAGGTAACTCCAGTTAACACTAATTGTGATTATGCATGGAACTCCACATAAGCTAATACAAAAAGAGACTACGCTGATTTGTCTGTCCTGGGCAAAACTTGCAAACTGTGCTGGTGAGCACCATTTATCACTGAGTGCAAGAGGGCAGGCTCATGACTCTATTGTGTTTGCCTTCTGTGAATGTCAGTGCAAACAAATTTCACTTCGAAAAATGCTTGCGGCAAGTGTGTCTTAGAGCGTGCACGCTCTACTTGAATCCCAATGGGATGTCAGTTGCTTCTGCCAACAATAATTGGTACAGCTAGAAGCCAATCCTAACTTTCAAATGGTAGTTTGCATTAATATTTTCTTCACTTAATTTCAATGGCCTTTTTTAACTCCTCCCCAGAGGAGCAGCTGCTTATAAATAGATGGGACTAAAATGCTACTGAGACTTTCAGACTACCCACTCTTTCCTTCTTGAAGATAAATCCTATTCCAAGTCTTTGATCTTCTTATTTTATTTACAGTATATTGCCATCTTTGCATAAAGCATTTTCTTTGTGAGGCAACAATACCACTGGTGAGATACACATTTCTTGGAGGCAGCTGAAATTTTCCTCCTCATTTTCTCTTTGAATGTGCAAAGTTATATTCTCTGCTGCCGGATTGGTGTCACCTGACATAGTTAATCTTCTAATCTTCTCTCTAGGGTGACATCAGAGGAGATGATGGAGACATTTTCTCTCCTGAATACTAAGCTCAGATTCCCTTGCAACCAATAAGCATCTGGCTTAAAAACAATTCCCCACCATGCAAAAATATAAAGTAAAACCTGTTCTAATAGCAGAGTCTCATAGCTCTAAAACTAGTGTAAATTCCACTGTATATATTACATATTTGCAGCAGTTAGTATTATTCTATCTCTATTGTTTCCTGTCTGAATATCTTCTGTGGCTGTTATCTTCCTTCCTCTTTCTTCTTCTACTAACCCTTCTTCCTTATTTTAGAGCTTCTGCATTGGATACTGTCAACCTTACAAATTACCTTGCATGGAGAATATGACTTTCCTTTTCCTATCAAGCTGAAAACACAACGAGTTCATGTCAAAAGATTGTTCTAAAATAAAATCCCAGTTATTGGAACTTATTGGTCATAAATTGGGTCTCAACCTGCTTGCTTTTCTCAGGCAAAATTCCCATGATAAAGAAGAGTTATTTTATGGTCATCTCTTCGCTGCACTAGTAGTAAAGAACTGAAGCTTAATTTTCACTGTGTAGACAAAAGGTAAGATTAAGTCTATGGGCGTTCGTAGATGATACTTTTTAATGGGTTTAAAGCAGGTTAAATGCTTTTTGCACTGATTTAATGGTATTGCTGTTTGCACATTTGATGGCGTATTGCATATTAATTCCAACTGCTGTAGCACATTTGGCAGTGTAATGCACCTTAAATGACTTGGGGATGCAGCAAATGACTTTGGGGCATGGCTAAGTAAAACACCTCCAAGGAGTTTAGTTTCCTACTCCTACTCAGGGGTTGTGCAGGCAGACCGTGCAGGCATCCCGGCAGCAGCCTGTGCAGGCAGGCTCAACAGAAGGAAGAAAAAAAAAGCAGCAAGCCTGATCTTTCCCCGCCCCGGTGCCTGCCCGCCTGTTTGAGCTGCACAGAGGCCCGGTACTTCCCTCTGTGGCTGCAGTACCCCCGGGACTGCCCAAGCCCGGTGCCTGCGGGCAGCTGCCACCTCGGGGGGCTGCCACTGCTGCGAAGGGAAGCACTAGCCCTTCCCCACAGCTCAGGAACCACTTTGCCCATTAGCAGCTCATTCTCCCCTTTCTGTCACTGGAGAGGCAGGTAAGGATCGGGCTCTGAGAAGGGTGTACACAACATGGGGGTTTACTTCTCCCTAAACTGAAGCAGTGTTTTTAAAAAGCTGCCACCTCAATTTAGGGAAAATTAAACCCCTGTGTCCTGTACAAATGCCCTATGGCTCTGACGCAATACAAGCAGCTGGATAACAAACTGACCTCCAACCCTTTATATTCTTCTGCTTGTATAAAGCAGTAGCATAACTAGGGCAGGGTGAGCAGGGCACCAGAATGGCCCTGGGAAGCCTGTGTGGTGACAACAGAAGTCAGGCAGACAGAAGTTACAGAAGTCACTTTATTTTGAAATGTCTTCATCTTACTACTCATGCAATCTGGGATCAGTTTTTCACCCAATTAGCTATTTTGAAGTTGTCTGCACTTGTGTTTGGTCATAGCTATAAACTGTTTGTGTGCCCAGATCGGGCAAAAATTGTCACTTCTGTCTGCAGCCAGAGCATTGGGAGCTTGCATTCAACCCCCTGTGCAGATGTCAGTAAGAGGCATGCTATGGCTGGGGTAGGAGAAGGCATCTTAGTAATATAGGGCCTCCATTTGGAGGGTTGTTATGAAACTGAAGATGCACTTATGTATATTTTATGTCAGTACAACTTGAAAGACGGCAGTAGTGTTTCTCCTGATTTACACTTGTGTAAATGAGAGGGGAATCAGGCCTCTCATTTCACCACTGATCTTAGCTAGTATGTTTGTTCAAGGAAAAATGTCTTTATTAACCAATCTATAATTTTGCCTGCCAAGGAAACAAAGAGTAGATAGTGGAAGAAAAGCATGTCTGTCTGAGAATGGATAACTTGTTCTTTGCTTTGGAGAGCTGGTGCTGTCTCCTTCACAAGCGCCTGATGCATACAGCAAACTTGCCTGGAGATACTTTTAACTTGCAGGACTGATTTTTCTTTTTAATGTGCTAAATGTATGGTACTGATATATTGAGGTGAATGTGCCAATAGCTAATGTGCCAACAGCTAATTTCAGCCAACAGCTTCTTTCCTTTCCATTTCTCAGCTTCTCCCCTCCCCCATTTCTTATTTGGTCCTGTGAATCCTGCTGTACCGAATAGCCAGGAATCTCTTCACACAGCTGAAAAAAAATCCAACTGAATTTGCATAAATTAGAAGGGGAAAATGCATTTCTGTTATTTTCTATTTAAACTGCATGGAAATCACACTGATGCACGATATAAACCCCTGCAGAATTGGACTGGACTGAAAGATGCTTGGTTCAATCTCAGGGAAAATTGCAAATGTAATACTCAGATCTGACTTGATTAACTAAAGAAATCATTCTCACTCACTGTGATTTCCCTCTGCCAGAAAAGATAAATGGAGAGGGAATGAGAACAATTTATCTGTACTGCTAGATCAGTAATGAGATTATCTGAGCCCTTCTACTAGTGATTCTAGAGCCTTACCAGCCTGACTCAAGCAGGATGTGAGGTCCTGCCAATGAAAATCACAGCTTTCTTAACTGCAAGAGTTGTTTAGATTAATGCATATACATCCATGGCTGGAAATAGGGTGTATTCCCCATGAAGAGAAGGCCTAGAGGTCTGATTCTCCAAATGCCTAGGCTGTGTGTGACAGGGCACTGTTGGTGCCTGCCACTTTAAGCGCGGAGCCAAGCAGCCAGCAGGTGCTTGATTGTGGTGGCCATTTTAGACCTCTGGCCGCTTATATAAAGAGAGCAGTTCACTGCTGGCAGGCAGAAACATCACCTGGCTACAAGGCTGCATGCAACATCCTGGAGGTAAGGGCAGGAGCTACAGGGGACAGTTTAGAGGTTCCTGGTCCTGGGCATGACCTAAAACTACACCCTGCTGGGAGTGGGTGGCTTGGTGGGGCTCTCAATGGTGTGGGAGCCCCCAGGAAATGCCAGGTGTTACCACCCTGGTGAAAGGTGGGTAGGGGTGCCTTAACCCCAGCCCTCACCTTTGGGGGGGTCACTTATCATCAGAGGCAGTTGGAGGCCAGGCATGGCTGCAGCCACCTGAGCCCCGTGGGGTGGAAGACCCTGAGGAGAGGTACCTGGGGCCAGTCATGGCTGTAGCCACCTGAGCCCCCTGGGGAGGGAAGCCCTGTAGCCCTAGTGAGGGGGTGGAGATGGCAGGAACCCCATGTGAGGGGAGTAGACCAAGGTCTCTGAACACCTGAGGCTGTAGTTTGGTCCAGAGGCTGAGTAAGAGGGCTCAGAGAGATAGGGGCAAGTCCTGACCCCGGTAAGTCCTCCACCACTGGGAGGCCGAGTGTGGGTCAAAAGTAAGACCTATAGTCAAGTGCAATGACCTGCTGCTCTGGGAGGGAGTGAGAGTCCCTGTGAGACCCTGGAGCACCAGTTGTGGTGTGGGTTAAGAACGCCCCGGAGGAGAGGCCCCGGCGAGGGCCAGGTGTGGAACCCCGGTGACGGGGAACCTAGAGGGTGGGGAGCCCAGCTTGTGTGTGTGAGTTCATAGAGTTGCCCTGGGGAAGGCCAGAGCAAGCTTGGGCCCGGTCAGGAAATTGGCTGACCACTACCCCAGTGAGGGTTGTGGAAGAGGCCCAAAAGATGGTACGTCTGCCACGCAAGGTATGAGCTAGCTAAAGCCTACAGCCTAAGGGGCCCGCTCCAAGACGGAGCAAGGCAGTACAAGTTGTCGAGGCATGAAAGAGACCCCGTGAGAGGGGGTGGAGAGTGAGAGGCCCTAGTGAGAGGAGAGTGGTATGAATGTGTATGTGTCTGAGGCCTGGCAACAAGGCCTAAGCTTGGTCTGGCTGTAGGCCAGAAGCATTGTGTCATCTGGATGCCATCTGTGAGGTTTGGGCTGCAGTGTAGGGGAGGAACGGAGCTGCAGATAGAGCCTCCTGGCATCGGGGCAAGAATGGGCAGCCTCCCACCTTAATTAACAACATAATTCATTAACAATAAGGCATGGCAGGAGAGACAGGTGGGTGGTGTGCCCAAAGGCAGGTGGGGAAACTAGCACTGTGGCTGGTCAGGGACCCCCACTTTGCCACACTGTGCTTCTCAGAGGCTTAGTTGAGCAGTTCTATGCCCTTGGCAGCATTGATGCATAGGGGTGGCAGCTACTTTCTGCCCACACCCCCTGACAGGTTGGTACCTGCAACAACTGCCCCAGACATGCCCCTGTAGGTATGCTACTGGTGCGACTACTCCAGTGGGCAAGGTGATATGTGTCTATGTTCGCACGACTGGACCCTTGACCTGCAAGTAAAATTTTTCATAAGGGCCTACATGATTTAGGAGCTCAATACCAGATTTGCAAAGGTATTTAGGCATCTAAAAACATAGATAAATGCCTAGTAAAATATACAAATGTATTAAACTCATTTGAGGCACATCTCCTTCCCAGTTCTTGGACAGTCATCTGTACAATAAGTCCCATCTGCTTGCTTTTGCTCAGGCACACAAACCCAGCAATTAGGCAGAGTAGATGGTTTAGGGGAAGACAGAGCTATCTGCTCTGCCTAAATGCCTGTCTATGAGCACCTGAGCAGTAACAAGTGATCAGCAGCAGTCTAACAACTGGCAGAGAGACCTCATAGCCAGGCTGTGACAGGATGGGGTTCCAGGGGGAGCCATGACCCCCTGGTGGCCATGAGGCTCCTGTCCTTCTCTGGAGCCTTGGGTACCAACCCTTTTCCTCTTGCCTACCATGCCTTGATTAAATTATTTTCTGCCATAGAAGGCAGGCTGCCTGTCGCAGAGCACTTAGGCGCCCTGCTCCTTTAGAGAGGGGAAACTGCTAGGAAAGAGACCTAGCAGTGAGTGAGGAGCCCCAGCTGCTGGTTGCCAGGGCAACCAAAGTTAGCTGGTGACCCACACCTGCCAGCAGTCAGCTGACCGGAAGGGGCAGGGCCTGGGTCACATTTAAACCCCAGGGCTGGGGCCAGGCTGGCAGTTCCCTGCCAGCAGCCAAGGGAGAAGGAGCTTTGCCAGAGCAAACACAGGGGAGAAGCCTGACTGCACGAGCAGCTCCTGATTGCTGTTATGGGGTGGAGAATTCCCTGGTAGGGATGGAATGATGTTTAGCCGGACGGCTTAGATTTTATGTTATAGCCCAGGGGCTTGTGTTTTGTGTGTTTGCAGTTTAGAACTGGAGGTTTGGGTGAGGCTATCAGGGGTTGGAGGAGGCCTCATAGGGGAGCCATGGCTGCGTGGAGACTCGGGCCCCAGAGAGGGGGCCAGTGAGAAGCCCCGGAGAGAGGGGCAGCGTTGACAGTGAGAAGCCCCAGGGAGGGGGGCAGCATTGAGGAATGCCCAGTGAAGCAGGGCCACAGAGAGCCCAGGGAGGACAGGTGGCCAGAGTATAGTAAGGCCCAGACTAACCAATCTGCAAGGCTTGAGCTGTGGTGTAGGGGGGAAAGGAGCCGCAGTTAGCGCCCCCTTGCATTGGGGCCATAAAATGGGCAGGCGAAGGCAGGCGGTTGGCCCATAACAGGTGGGTGGGGTCACTAGTGGACAGACCCTGAAGAGGCACACCTGTCACACTGCCCCAGGGTCCAAGTGTGAGCCCTAGCCTACTTCGGCCACTGGGTCCCTCCCATACCCAACTGAAATCCATTCCTGTTCCTCAAACTATAAGTGACCCCCCTTGGCCCCTCCGTGCCCCAGGGTACTGGTCACCTTAAGGGCTATTTCACTGAGTTGCCAGTTACTCACTTGCATAGGCTGTGGTCTTCTTAGCCTTAGCATAAAGGTTACTTTGGCTGTAGACTGGTAGCCTGGGCCCACTGGCTCTGGCCTGGCATTTCAGTCTCAGCCCTCTGAGTGCCAGCTCCAGCCCTCTTGGCCTTAGATATTTTGTGCCTTGCACCCCTGACCCTCACAGGACTCAAAACCCCCTTGTTGCCTCCTTTCCTCCCCTATCAGTCGTCCCCAGTCCTCCAGTATAAGCTAGAACAAATAGCCAAACAATCACTTTAAATTCAGTCTACCCTCTGGGTTAATAACTTCCCTGCAGGCTACAAGTCCCTAGTCCTCTACTTGCATCTCTCACAGGCAGCCTGGCTGCTGGTCAGTCCCTCTCTGCAACCATCCTGCTCAGGAGCTCCTCTCCCTGGTGCCTACCGGGCCAGACCAACTGACTAGATTCGGGCACTAGCCTTATGTGCCTCAAAGCCCCACCTCTCCCTGGCAAGTGGCCCTCCAGCCACCCACAGAGATTTTCATCTTGGCCTAATGGCTGGCCTGCCTTTCTCAGTGGAGGCTTAGCTGAGCTAGTTGCAGCTCTGCTCCTCAGCAGCCTAGATACCTGCTCCCTGTGTAGCTTACTGCTTGCAGCTAGCTCCCAGGATAGTTGCTCCCCCACCCCATGTAGCCCCTATCCTATTGCTATGGGTATGGATACTTTCTAGCAGCTAGCTTTCTAGCAGTTAGCCTGCTTCCTACATGGCCAGTTTAGCCTGTAGCAGAATCCCTTAAAGTAATAGGAACCCCTGGCTCCCTGTTACACCTGCCCTTCGGTGCATCACAGAATTCACCAAAGTTGCCTCTTTATGTATCAAAATACCTGAGCCAGTGGGCCTTAAGTTCCTGAGTGCAGTTTTGTCATGGCCCTGACATCTGGCAGACAATCTGTATTATTCTGTATGCTTTTTCCTGGTACAGCATGGATAAGTAATCTCATCTAATTTTTTTTTATTATTTAAGAATCTTATAGCATGTTCTCTAAGACAAAATCAACACTGTTTTATGATTACAATACGTATTTTTAATGTAGGTTTCTGCTTTGCTTTTTATGTGCTTTCGGGCTTGGATTTTCATAGAAGCTGAAAGGAAATGTGGCTATGAAACATCTCTCCAAAAGTGAATCCAGAATCTGACCATCCTTGGGAAGCATTACAAGCTGCCTACTTGGAGAATACTTACCCACAGTAAATGAGACTCCCAATTCAAATACCCTCTTTATGCTCAGGTTACTCTCTGCTCAGAGTATGTGTTGGTTTGAAGCTGTTAAAGCAAGATAGGCTAAAGATTTCATGCAGTCCATGAGGGCCTCTGCCTTTGTTACTGCTTTTACATGGAAGGCACTAAAAGCCAGGTCTAATTTGTTCTCAGAGCAGCCTCAACTTAGGTGTTGCAATGCCAAAATATTAAGTGCATTGTCCCAGAAGGAAGATCCAGATCAACAAGTTTAGGTACCTCAGATTGCCATAAAGTCAATGGGAAAGTAAGCCACCTCCAGAGAGCAATCCAGAGCATTGTGTCTGTGTAGGGAGACACCTATTGCAGGCTAACAGGAAATCGCAGTTTTGTCCTCGTGAGATCCAGAGTGCCCAGTGGGGAGGTGCCTGATTTGCACTGACAGCAAGCAAAACCCTCCACCCAACACTCACTCTTGAACCCTGGTGATAGTCATGCCCACTTGTACGCTAGCCTTGTGGTTTGACCACTTTCCTCTGCCCCACTGCACCACAACATGTGGGTGCCCTAGGCCAGGGGCTTCCCCCTCCAGCAAGCTGCATCATCCTGCCCTACCCCTCAGGCAAGGGCAGAAAGAGGAAGCTGGAGGGATTCTAGAGCTCCTGATTGCTGCTGCAGCCAGATGATGGGCAGAGTGGTGGCCGGGTGAGAGCCCTGGGGGCCACAGATTAACTCCTTGTGGGCCATATGCAGCCTGGGAGCCACAAGGTGGACACCCCTGCACTAAGCGACTTCCCATGGAATCTGAGGGGCCTCATTCCCTTTGGAAATCCCAGACTACAGCCACTATCAATAAATATTTAATATTCTTATATTTGCTTAATAACTAGCAAAATAATGTGGACTGTGATTTTTTTTTTCTCTTTTTATCCCATAACTCAGATTATAGCTCCTGCATTTAGTGCCATTCCAGATAACCAGGCTTTACTCATAACTTCCTGATGCATTCACCTTTCCTGCTTAAATTTTCCAGGCTTGGTCTGTGCCCAGAGGGGACTTTTTTTTTTTTCTTGAGGAAATGTGGTTTCCTGAAGGTGTGAATAAAGTAGAAATAGAGAGTTTTCACTCTGAATAGAAAATGCAATTTTTTCCTAAAACCACTCTTTAGCCAATATGGCTGGAAGGTAGAAAGCCACATGTGGATAGGAGTTCTTCTCATGGAAGACACAAGCTTAAGAATGTATAAGCAAACATCAGTTCTAATATGACCAAGTTACTGTCCCTTATGCCTGCCCCAGAGGGGATCTAGAGGGGCATGGTGGTGTGGCTACACCCTCCTTCTAGACTAGATGCCTCCATGGGAGCCACTATGGACTTCTTTAACATTCACAAGGCACATGTGGCAAACTTCACTCCTTTTTCCCTCCATGTTCAGAGGCAGGTTCCCCTGCCCCTTCTCTCTCTCCCCCACCTGTTGCTGCTTTCTTTGCTGTCCTACAGTGGAGGAAAACTTCAAAGCCGCTTTTGCCTGGTCCAGCCAGGCTGTGGGCAGCTGGGAACAGCTATGCCACCACTGGACAGGAGCATGGGTTCCCCAACCATGCCCTTCTCCACCCTGGAGCTGGCACAGGGCCCCAAACATCACCACTGCTGCTGTTCCCAGCTGAGCCCAGGCCCCACACAGACTAGCTGGCATGGTGAGGAGCAGCCTTGAAGCTGCCTCAGGACAGTGGGGAAAGCAGCAGCAGTAGGTGGTGAAGGGGAGAAATGCCATGCCTCTGAGCATGGAAGGAAAGGGCAGGGGGGAGTCTTACTTGTTTCACTGACTGCAAAAGAATCCCCAGAGACTCCCACAGTGCAGTCTACCTGCACCACTGGGTGAGGGGGCAGGAGGCTGAAAGCAGAAGTGCAGCCACCCCTGCAGTGCAGGGGGGCTGCTCCCACATTCCCCTGGATCCACCCCTGGGCTGCCCTGCATAAGCATTTTTGCACAGGGTTTTCATGAAAGCCCAGTAGAAACTTTGTACAAGTCTGCGGATCTGCCCCTTTGACCATGTTCCAGCCGGCGTTAGAACGTGGGTCAGCTTGCTTCCTGGGAGTAGTTCCACTTACTAAAATGATCCTGGTGTATGAGTGCTTGGATACTTGAAAGTTGAAAGAATCCAGAGGGCTCAGAACTCCCCCCAAACCCTGTGCACTGGGATGTGGTGCCCCTGGGAACCACTCCTCCCACCCTGTGTGCTGAGATTGGGTCCTGGGGGTCTAATACTACCCCCTCCTGACTCCCCACACTGGGATAAGGCCACACTGGCCATAGGCTTGGCACTGCCCTCATCTGGCTCTGTGCACTGGGACTGGGCACTGGATTCAGCATGCAGGACCTGGGGCTCCCATGGATCCAGAAATCTGGCCACCAAATTTCTTGACCCAGAAATTTTGCCACAAGATAGATGACACTGTGTCATGGGCAATAGTTGTAAAGGATCCAGTGGCACTCCACACTTGTGTGTGGCTAATATGACTATAATGGAAAATGTACAGCAGCACAGGGGGCTCAGGAGAGCTGCAAAGCCACATGTAAGGAGCACAAGAGGCAACTAGCTGCTGATGTTCGACAGGTGAAGAAACGCAGAATTCTGAAAGCTGGCCCAGGTGAGGTTTCCTTCCATGTTCAGGTCTCCCCCTCATTTACATGTGCAGAAGTGGAGCTCAATCACCTCCCTTCCTTCTAGCTAACAGAAGGCACTCTCTGAGTCTGGGTTCATGTGGAGGAGGAATAGGTAGGTTAGATAGGATGCTCATAGTCCTTACTAGAGCCATACATCATGGATCTAAATTAGCAGTCTCCAGTGTGGTGCCTGTGGACGCCATGGCATCTCCTGAGGTTTATTCGGGTGCCCATGTGCATTTTGATGATCAGTAAAAATCATTATTCCAACAAAAAAAGCTATCATACTGGTGTTCCCTGCTTTTCCTTTTAAATTCTAATGTGCCCTTGGTCACACAAATGTTGGGAACCCCTGGTCTAAATGATCCTCTTTACATAATGAGCACCTATTATACTGTAATTTCATTGGCAGACTTAAGGGTTGCTGCAGCCAGGAGACGCTCCAATGGAGCTTCAGGCTAGCTGCGAGAAGGGGCCCTCAATCTAGAGCAGGCATAGGCAACGTTTTTTTGGCCGGAGTGCCGAAAAAACCACAATGTCTACCTTGGAAGGTGCCAGAGTGCTGGCACGCCAAAAAACAAAACTAGGGCAGGGGGCTGGAGTGGGGGTCATGGCAGGATGCACTGCATATTTAATACAGTTAATCATAAATGTTGCTTTTTTGTTGTTTACAGTAAATACCAGGTTTGCTTAAAATTCAATAAATATGACATCATGTACTGCCTTTGTACTTGTGATTTTTTTTTTTCTTTCTTATTAAGCATGTTATGATGAGGGGGGAGAGAGGAGCAGGGAGCAGCAGACACCGGGGGAGTGACCGTGGGCAGGCTGGCCTGGCCAGGCCCTTGGGAAGGCTGCAGTCAGAGGAGAGTGGGGGTCAGGCAAGGAGCAGGAGCTGTCCCAGCGCTCTGAAGACTCAGGTCACAGTGGAGGGGCCCAGCAGCACCAGAGGTGGGGCCCAGCTGGACCATGCAGCTCCGCAGGGACGGGGCACAGCCACCCTGCCAGCAAAGGGATGGTGCCTGGCTGGGCAGGATGCCAGGCTCAGGGGGCTCCCTGCTTGGTCTCTACGCATGCCAGGTACACTGTGAGTGGGAGCCGCAGCCACAGGCTGTTCCTCCAGGCTCTAGGAACAGGTACCGCTCAGGGCCGAGCCAGCTGGGAGCCCATAGCACAGCGGCTCTATGCAGTCCCTGCCCTGGCTCTGGCCCCTTGAGGGGAGCTACACCCCTTGAGGGCCCTGGCAGGCTGGGGCAGCCACGGTGGCTGTTCCCAGTGTCCAGGGGCTCCTGTGGCCAGGCTCTTGCACCAGGGATGGCTCTTCCCTGGTTGCACTGTGCCCAGCATGCAGGGAGGCTGATTCCCAGAGCAGGAAGCCCCCTGAGCCTGGCATCCTGCCCCTGCCAGGCAGCCACTGTGCTTGGACTTGTGGCTGCATGGGAGAGACCACAGCATCAACTTTAAAAAAAATTAAATTAAACAATTTTCTTTCATGCCTCCCAGAGTGTCAGGAAAAACATCTCCATGTGCCATTAATGGCACATGTGCCAGTGGTTGCCAACGCCTGATCTAGAGGCTGGGTGGAGGCACAGGGCCATCCCATGGATGGGCCTGGACTTTTGCAATCCCCTCAGATTCCTCATCATTTCTAGATGCATTCAGCCATTGGCCACTCCAATGAAATAACAAGGAAGGACTCGCCTCCTATGTCTATTTCTGTTTTCAGGATGGGATGTTTCAGGAGGGTAGCAAAAGAGATAGCAAAAGGCCTCCTGAGATGCTGGGTACATGCAATCTGGGAGCATCCAAATAACTCTACGCTGATCTCAAATATCTCTAACGGTAAACAAAGCCACTGACTTCAGAATGAAACTCCTGTGGTTATTATTTCTTTAATTTCCTTAAAAATAAAGTTTAGAAAATTGGAAATTCCATGCAAAAAAATTAATGAGGGAACACTAAGGAGCCCTAACACTGTTCGGCATCAAGATATGTAACCTGCGCTCTGATTCCTGAAGTCTATCCAATATGCTGCAGCATGGGCAATATTATCAGCTAATGCTAATCAATGGAGCTATTTCACCAGCTGAAGATCTAGCTTGCAGTCTTTATACAGTGGCACATACCATTTCCCAAATAATACAATACTAGTATTTCCCTTGATGTTTGATATCCATTTGAAGCATTTATATAAGTGAAACATACCAAATCATGAAAGTTTTTATGTGAAAAGTTGACAGTAAAGCATGCATTCCAAATTTATAACATTAAAAAGTATACCACAGAGAAAAATAGAGTAAATTACCTGGAACATGTAGCTCTCTGCATTTGCAGCTATTTAGCTTCTTACTTACCAGCCTCATACCGTGAATAGCACATAAGCCATGCTCCATTGGTGGCTGACAGGAAAATGCTAACAAAATTATTATGGTAAAATGAGTACAGATGAATAGCTTTGTTAGAGAGAAGGGGAAAAAAAAGCAGCTCATACAAGGAGTCTAGGCCAACATTTTCAAATCAGGGTGCCTAAAATTAAGTACCTGAAAAAAAGCAGTTTGACTTTCAGAGGTGCTGATTATGAACAATTACCACTGACATGAATGAAAACTGAGCCATTTTTTTCCAGGGTGCCTCAGGGTATGGCAGCACAGATAAGCTGCTGTGACGTAAGGTAAAATACAAACTTACAGCACATCAGCTACTCCCCAGTAACTGCCTGCGTGCACGCTCGCGCCCTGCGGCAAATGCAAGATGGCTTTCCCCACAGTGACAGTGGGGTAAGCTAACCTCAAGTTTGCCACAGGGTAAGAGTGTATACTCAAGCAGCCACCATGGAGTAGCTGTCATACTATATGTTGGCACCCTCACTTACCTTACAGCAGCTTGTTCACGTGCCAATGCCAAAGTGTGGATTTAAGAGAGCAGCCAATACAATTTTAAAAGGTGTCCGAAGTCCAAAGTGATCTGAGGGTATGCTACAGCAACACAAATAAGGCAAGGATTAAAAAAGAACATTTTAAAATATGCTATTTACAGTTGGGGCACTTAAAACATCTCTCCACAATTCAAACATTCGCCAGAGTCCAGGGATATTCCTCATTAAAGCAGGGGAATCCATTAGAACAAGAAGGGATGGAGAAAAGGCAGTCCTGTGGTTAGAGAGCTCTTTAGCTAGGGCTTGGCTCCAGTTCCTTCCTCCGCAGCTCATGACTCATGTGATTTTAGGCAATTCATTTAGTCTTCCTGCATCTCAGTCAGTGGGGAAAGGTTCCTGCTCAGCTTTCTCTGCATTGCTAATGGTGGTACACATGTAACAGAATAGATGATGCGTCTGAGCTGCACTCAGCATGCCCCGGGGGTGGAGTATCGGTTGTTTTCTGCCACTTTACCTCCTTCCTCTAAACTAGCAACTAGGGGCTAGTTTGGCCCTGATGGAAGTGAACATCACCTCAGGGTTGGATCCGCTTTGCCAGATTACAATATGCCTCACATATCAAGGATGTTTCCCTAAAGCAGGAGTTCCTCAGCAGGATGAAGGGGACAAGCAGGAACAAAGTCATCTCATCCATAGAGCTTAGAATGTCATGAAATGAGACAGGGATGTCTTTGGTAGCTGTGTTGCCCTGAGACAAAAAGAGATGCAAAAATCTAGAACTCTTGGTTCAGAGATGATACCTTTTATTAGACCAACTAAGACATTGCAAAAAAATTGTCTTTTTCTGCAAACTTTTGGGCTCACACACACTTCATCAAATGAAAAAAAATGCAAAAATGAAGTGTATTTCCTACCTATGGGGACTTTTTATCACCTTTAATTTTCCCTGAGCCTGAAGAAGGGCACGTAAGCCCGGAAGCTTGCAGAAAAAGACATTTTTTTTTTGCAATTTCTTAGCTGGTCTAATAAAAGAGATCATCTCTAAACCAAGAGTTCTAGATACTTGCATGAAATGGGGTGGGGTGGGGAGGGGGAGTTAAATACAGGACTGTTCAGGACCATTTCTTTCCATTCAGGCTCCATGTGTCTAGATCTTTAGCTTACCAAGGCCGCAGCTCCCCCATGTATCCGGAAAACAATGCTAACTTGCTGCCCCACATGCTCATTGGAGACCTAGGAATGTCCTGGCACTGCAGCCCCTACCACAGATTTCACCACGTAACAATTAGTCAGTTTGTTCAGTCCAGATTTTCAGCTAAGCTCTTAAAAGCTGTTTCATAAATATTCTATGGCCTTTCAAATAGGGTAATGTGCCTCTGTGACATTAAAGAGGAAACTCCGGTGAAGGGGAGGGATGACAACAAATTTATCCACCAATAGCATGCTCTTTTGGCACAAAAGCACATTCTTATCTTTATATCCCATAATGAGAAGGCAGAGGCAGGATTGTTGCTCCAACTCTCAGAGCGGGTAGATGTCGAGTACAGGAGAAGGATAGCTGTAAATGGTTAGTTATTTTTTGCCCCTGCCTTTGCTAACAGAAGAAACTGAGTTTGTATTTTCCCGTGGTTTTCCTAAGTACCGTTGAGGAGAACTTCTTTTCACATGATGTCAGACTGCGAGGGACTGCCTGTGGGTAAGTGCCAGATTTATATTTACCACAGTGTCCTACCGACCAGTTCACATTCTCAGATTGCAAAGTCACACGCGAACCCACTTGGTTTTGAAGGCAGTCAGAGCCATAGCAGGGGGGAAAAACCACATGTAATCAACATAGTTCCTACATGCTTTTAGTTATGACATGTTCTCGGGTAGCGGTTATTGGGCGAGAGCCTACAAAGTTTTTTTTTTTAATTTAAATAAAGGCATGAAGAATAAATCAAGAGGCTGATTTCAGCTGTTCAGGGAAGTGGTCTGAAGTGACCGATTCTGTAGAAGTGAGAGAATCAGCAATTGTTTTCTGGAGCTTCCCAACAAGAATTTCTGGGAAGGGCTCCTGATACAACTCTGCTGCCTGTGCAATGTGTAAACACACTCATAAACCTTTTCAAATGACAAGGGGGTTGCAGAAAAGGCAGATGTGTATATGAAAGATGAATTTTTAGCTGAAACAAAATGCATACTCTGTGCACTGTATTTCCAAAATAAAGTGCTTTGCACATAAATAAATGAAGTGCCTATAGCTAAGAAGCAGTTATTCACTAGCAGATATGGCTGGATATGTCAAACTTTCCCACACAAGAGACCCAGTTATGTGGTAAGAGGACATTTCCTGGCTTTTTTCCCCTCATTTCACTTCCATACATACTATAAACATTTACTAGATCGTCTGCATGAAAGGAAATCCTTGTGGAGACCAAGGAGCAAATCTGTGCCAAGGCTTATAATATACGAAGACATGGCCCATTTAAAAAACACCTCTTTTATTTTGCCGAGCTTTTTTCATATTTATAGTGGAATAACTTTGTTTGACTGGCTTGGGATGGTAGCTCATCAAAGACAGGGCCCTTGGTTTGAAACTGGTGATAGAGAAGCAACCTCTCTGTCTTCTCTCTGTTTTCATTTTATTGGGAAAAAAAATCTTAAATAAGAGCACAGTGAAAAACAATTAATTATGTAGTGCAGAGTAAGCTGTTCAGTGCAATTTCCTTGCCAGGAGAGAGTCATCATGAATACTGTCTAAAGGCAGGTCAGTAGCCTATGTATATTTTTTTTTGCTTGCTTTTTCAAAGGGTTGATCTGGTGACCAGAATAGCTTCCCTTCCTCAGCAGAGTTGGCCTTGACTTTAATGGCTTGACCTCTGTTTGCTTGTTAAGCACTCTGAGTTGGGGGTGAGATATTTCAGGATGACAGTGACAATATTTAGCTGGCATCTGATATTAATGATGAAACTGATATTGGGCATACATGGCATGATGGGTGCAAAAGTTTCTTATATCTCAATTACCTTTGCAATTGAAAGGGCTCAGGATATTTTCTTTGCAGAAAATTGTTGATGAATGTGCTTGGAGGAGGGAGGGCAGGCTGCTGAATAAGGGAAGAAATAAATAGCAGAGATTAACTGAAGTTTGGACCTGGTTGCAGATCTGTAAATTGCCAACATTTCCAGAGCAGAAGGTTCAGTTTCTTCTCCATGCCCTTTGTATTCTTCCCAACCTCCAATTGCTTAGAGAGGACCTTGGCAGTGTTTCCAGACCACTCACTGCCTCCTGTGCCAGGTATCACAACTGACTTGTGCTCTTCCCAATGTTTCTAATACCAGCAGAAATGACTGTGTGGCAGCCAAACCTGCAGGGCATGTCTGCACCACCTCTGACTGTGCTGGGGACAGCCCCAGGGAAATGCAGCACATCCATTCTGCTCATGCTACAGCCCAAGAAAAGTACCATTACCACTGTTTGGCACACATGCAGGATGTGCTGTCAGTCCCACATGCACCGATCAGCTTGTACCCAGTACCGCTCTCATGGCACCTCCCTTTCATTTGGCATGTACGGAGTGGGAGCAAATAAGCAGGCTGTAATTCATGACACTGATGTCATGCATGGCACAGAGACAGTGTAGACACACCTACAGACTCCACCAGGGCCACATGTGGTCTTCTGGAGTATGTGTACACATACGAGTATCAGTACTGCACTATATGTGGTTATGAAACTATTTTTCATGACCCAGTTGCTGACAGTTAGCTTTCATGTGAAGGGACATTGAGATCAAACAGTTCTCTTGATGGTTGCATCTTTTCTACCAACTGTTTGGAAGATTAAAACTTGACCAATAAAAGCTCCAACAATAGGGGTTTAAAATATCAACAGAAAACTCTGGAGTAATATGATTCATATCCAGTAAGGCAAAGACCACCCTAGTGATTCCACTGAGTTCTGAACGGTGTACCTGAGGCCAGCATTTGGCCTCGTATCATAAAGATTACTGTTGAATTTGGCTAGACTGGGCATTTGCAAGCATATTGTTACACTAATCTATAGGACTAATGTTGTAATGTGGCTAAACAATAGTGACCTATTTATAGCAGAGAGTTTACAGATATATGTATGAATGCATACATGTGTGTATAGATAGTAACACACTTTAAATAGCACTGTATTGTCTAGTCACATTACAATATTTTTACAATAAGAGAGAGAGACCCTCTTTGCAGTGTGTCTCATAAAAAGTCCTGAGAACTGAAGTTTTTAGTTACAGTAGATGAACACCAAAATTTCTCTGCTGCTTTCAGCCTACACAAAAATGTAGTAGGAACAGCTGCATAATTGTTCTGATCAGATAAGCAATTCAGAGGGAATTGCTGCATCTGACCTTTTGATTTAAATAGCTGGGTATGAACTGCCCAATATAACTTTTGAACAAGGAATTTCACTTAATGAGAAAACTCAGGCTTAAGAATTAGAAATGATTAGGCACCTTTTCAGGGTGAAATACTATTTTTTCACCTTTGTTACACAGAAGATTGTCTTCTACATTAGATTCAGAACAATTGCACTCTTTTAATAGTTTAGAACAGAGAGTGAAATGTTTGGATTACAACTGGATGCAGAAAGAGGTTTTTGTCTTATTGTAGCACAAGGGCTGCAAAAACTGTCAGATGATGAAACAAGGGGCACAAGGCCTTAACAATTTTGGACTCTTTTCTACCAAAACCTTGGTTGTGTTCACTAAAGTGCTGAGATCAAAATGATCCATTAATGACCAGAATATTTACATTTTTATATAATTAATTTTCCAAACTATTGTGCCACTGATAGATAAAGAAAGAAAGATTATTCAGTTCAGGAAAAGATCACTGACTTCTGTTTTTTCCTCATCAGCAATTATTGACATACCGATGCTATCCATTAGTGCTAGGTACATAGATTTACTGTCATTCCTACATGCAGATAAAAGCAAAGCACATCAATTATTTAAGTGCTTCCCCTCGTGTGTATTATTTTTCTTTTGTAGGAAGACATTGTTCAGTCTCCTTACATCTGAACAGCTTTTCATACACTATTTTGATTAGGAACTTATGAGTCATAATGGTTCTGGTTCTTACCACAGCTCCTCCAACTTCAGATAAACCCTGTAAAGTTGAACAAAGGGCCTTAATGTGGCTATTCACTTATTTCCCACGTCAGAAGCTGTGTCATCATACAGAATCATTTTGACTACCCCACTGCTAGGTATTTGTGGATAAGCCATTCTGTTGTAGGCCTGAAGTATTCGGCTGTGGTGAGGTTCAACTTCTATTGCCTGAGGGGGCACAACAGTTCAGATTCAGGGAAGCTCACTCATACTTATTTTATCTTTCATTTACTAAGATACCATTAAAAATGGAAGAAATAGAACTGGCTTAGCAACTTCTGCAGCAAGCATCAGGGGCCTGGGAAGTCTAGCGCAGTTTTCACCTCTGGTTTCCTCAAACTTCTTCTATTTCTTCTTCTTTTAGCATAACAAAGAAGACCTATTAAATGCAGAGCATTCTTGAACAGCCAGTTAAATATTTCCTCAGATCAGTTAGCAGTGTTGTTTCTCAAAGGCTAAAAACATGCATGTAGCCATGTCTTTCAGAGAGGTTGTGGGCAGCTTTTCAAAATGTGGGTGGTCCTAGAGGCAGTCTCAGGGTCTTGACATGCACCATGCAGTCAGCCTGCATGGGGTATTTATGGCAGAGGCATAACTGGTAGAGTTTGTGCCACGGGCAGCAGACTCGTACCTAATAGGGTTTACACGCCGGGGCTAGGGACAGACATTCAAAAAGCCTGACCCTGAATTGATTCAATCTTTGCAGATTAGTCTAACTTGCCTAGATTGAATCAGTTTGCAACTGAAAAGCCATTCCCTCTGGACTGAGGAAATGCAGGCACATGACTGCAGTGGCTCAGGCTAGAAGCCAGGGTGTGCTAGAGCAGCCCTCCTGTCCCTCCCAGAGTGCTGAGCTGAGAGGGGGTGTGGCCAGGACCTCTGATTAGGGCAGGGTTTAAACCCCCACCCTAGCCTGAATGTTTCCAGGCTTTTGCCTGCTCACTGCACAAGGGGCCGGAATGTTGCCAGCCCCCAGCCCCAGGCTAGCACTCTGAGGCAAAGGGGAGGTGTGCATGAATCTGTTGATGATACTGAGCTTTTCAATCTCGCTTTACCTGCTTCTTTATACTGTCTCTGAAAACCTGACAGGTGCAGGAGACAGCAGGGAGCTGATAACAGTGATTATCACCCCATCAACAAAACAAAAGCCTCTCTCATTAGTTCAAGCTCTTCTTAAACAGCTTTTTTCCAAGGAAGGAATAGAGGGACATTACCAGCTGATCCGTTCATTTGTTCCAAAAAGCCCTAAGCAGACACTATTCTGTCTGCCTGTCCCAGTGAAATCTGGCATACACACGCCTCTCAGCATTAGCTAGCATACCACATGTCTAGGGTCTGTAGGATTGGGGCCTGTGCTGTGGGAGATGGGTGGGAGAGATCCCTGCTTGAGCAGTGAGCAGTGAAAGGGTTGGGGGAGCAGAGGGAAGCCAGGCGGACCTTGCTATGCCTGCAGTCTCTGCTGGAGCTCCAGCTAGAGAGCAGTGGGGCAGGGCCAGTCCTGTTCTCTGGAGCAGAGAGCATAGCCTAGCCCAGCCCAAGGCTGAAAAGCATCTAAGATGCTGGGGGGTTCTGGTTTAACTTAAACAAGGAAGTGGTCTGGGACAGACATTGCATTGACTGGTTTGACCAAAGTCAGTTAAGTCCGATACTACATTCAACCAGGTTTATCTTAAACCAGTTTCAGCCATTTTGAAACTGGCGTGTATGCACTGAACTTATGTTCTATTACAGATTTAAACCAGTTTCTGATCGCTTAAACTGGTTTAAGTGTAACGTCTGTCCGTAGTCTGGATGCTCCAGGGCTGTGCTCCATTTGGTTAGATCAGGCACTGGTTACCCAAGTGTACATACTGCACATTCTCAGGTGAACTAGTTAAACTGGGATGGCTATTTTTTTGTTGATCTAGATGCCTCCCACTATGTATAGTTTAGCAGTTATACTGAATTAATCCCACTTAGGCTGATCTAAGTCCAACCTCTACACACGCTCCATGTATATCAGGAGGGGCAATCTGTGATATAAACTTAGTACTGTCAGTTTCCTGGGCTAAAAGGGGCTTATGAGCTGCCTTTCCTATGTCTCCCCAACTGCTCAATGCAGATGAATCTCTTAGAAGTGGATTGGAATTTCTTGGAATCTCCTAGTTCTCTTGGGCTTTCTGATCTCTGAGAGTGAAATGATAGCTTCTCAACCCTACCCAAAAAACCCAGTACTTTGTACAATGAGGTTTCCCACATCACGGCCCAGGTCAGGTGAGAACATGTCGGAGCATGCTTAGATGCGTGAAGTTCTAGGCCAAAACCCTTAGACAATAAGAGTAAAAAGAAACCAGTTTAAATATTTCTATGCTTGGGAAATTGGCTTGGAGGATTGAATTCTCAGCTATTTAATATGAACACAACTCTGTTCAAATAGGTAGAGCAGAGAAATTGGCCCTGAATGTTGGCTAGCTGAGCCTGTATAGTAGTTCTCTGAAAAGACTTGTATATTTGGCATTCCTGCTGCCTAGCTTTCCTCATTGCACAGCCAACCACATTTAAAATTAATCTGCAGAACAACAGCCACTGTATAAAAGTAGTCCTGAAGGATTAAAGTTAATAATGCCAGCTAATATCTCAATCATATTTTGAAGAAAAATATTGGGTCTACTCTTGCAGAATTGCTTAGCTCAAAAAGCAACACGACTCATTGTCAGTGTCATCCAATAGGTTCTGGTCTTGGTTCTGCTATTGGCTCACTTGAATGCTTCCAGAAAAGCCATTTAACTTTTCTGCTAATCAGCATCTGTAGAAGAGTGCTCATCTTTACCAAATGCTTATGATTACTGCACATGAAAAACACTGAGTGCTATTACCAGGGCAGCCGATTTCAGCAAGCAAGAAGACCACCAGAAAATTGTGTAAGTTAGAAAATACATCAGTGGCTTATTCCTTGAAGCTGCTGAAAGCCCTTTATATCGTTTATAAACCAGTAGGTGCTGTTGATGATGAGTATCTCACCATAAAATATGACTTGGCAATGAAAGAAGTCAAATCTAACAAATATTACGTAGGAGAGCTAGTGAAAATCTTACCAGTGGACTGTTTTTTTCTGTCAGGAAATTCTTGATTTGTTGCATTAGCATGTATCTATGTCATCACATTTTAAGAACCTTCTGTTTGGACAAACCATTTAATTGAGCAATTAAAAAAATACACCAACATAAAAATGCAACAAAAACATCAAAAGGGGCATTTTAAACCTTAAGGAAATTAAATTATTCAACAGGGTCCAAACAAATATATGTATGTTGTTTAGAAAAAAAATCTCAGTCTGTCAAAATGAAGTTTCAGAGTCTCAGACTTCTGTAGTGGGACAGGTATTCAGCTTCCTACCACCTCTGCTACTTCAACTGCAAGGGCTTTGATTCAACTGCCATCTTTTGTTTTCTTGTGTTGGTACAGCAGCTGACACCATGGGTACCAGAATAATGATTGTGCCTCCCAAATGATAGCAATACAGACAAATAATGTGTACTAAGTGTTCCTTGTGACTGTTAAGATCTAGGACCACTCTGATCAGGCCATAGATGGGGAAAAGTGTGTGAATCTAGAGCTCCAGGAATCAGTATTTCACAGGAACCATATCAGAAATAGGTTTATGGTAATAAGCAAACCCTGCTGAGATATATGAATGAAAACTTGTCAGAAACAGTCCTGCAAAGGCATCTCTGTGCATGAAGCATTTTAAAAGCAACCTATTATCCACAATATCAAAAGCAGTCAAAGGGTCATAAAGAGTTAAAATCAACTGCATGCAGAATCCACCTACTACAGATGTTATTAGAATATAAACCTTGGTTAAAATGGCTCCCTACTGAGACCAGACTGAAGATTTTCAGACATTGCATTTTCAAAGAGAAAAGACTGTGGTAGGCCAAAGACATGCCTTCTTCTCCTTCTGAGATCCTTTGTTAGGGAAAAAGGTGGTTTTGGCTAAGATAAAAACCCAAGGGCTTCCTAATGAACGCTATAATTGCCACAGTCATGTGCAAGAGAGAGAACTAAGACTAGAAGCTGCTCCTAATTATACTAGTGTAACACATCACCAAGAGCTGGATCTGGTTGTCCATTATCAAAGGCAGAATAGGGGAAAGGGAAGTTTGTCCTCACTGATACCCTGTAACCTAGGCTTTGTCCATAATAGAGGTTTGTCTCATTTTTAGTCAGCTGTGCAGCAGCACCAGTGCAAGTCTATTCTGTAAAGGGAGTTAATCACAAAGCTGCACCTTGCATTAGTACTGTTAATCTCCAAATAAACTTCACTGCTGCAAGACTGCAATTCTGCCACTGTTTCATGAGGTAGCCTTGGACAACTCACCCCAGTCATTTGTGTGGTGCTTCAGTACGCTCAGCTATAAAACGGCGATGATGCTTGTGTGACCTTGTTATCGGCTTCTGGGTTTAAAGAATGGAAAACAAACACTAAAGTATTTCTTATTGATTATTGTTGACAGCATTGGTGCTATCTAAATTCACTGACAAAGATCCTTGTTCCCACACAGCAACTTTAATACTGTATTATTTTGCATCCTTCTAGAATACCAAATTCACCAAAACTCAAACTTCTGCAAACGAGGAAGTGGAGAGTTAATGTTAATCCAAACTTAACTCTCTGCAAACCAGGAAAGTAATTCAAAGTTATCCTTGCTTCCTGAAGCTGGCAATAGTCAATGGGCATTGACCTGCAAACCCTTCAGCTGCAGTCACTGTGTTTAGTGGTGCTGCCTTTAATGCAGGTGGGAGATGCTGGAGCTACTTCAGGAGGGTATAAAATAATCTGGGTGAACCATGTCTTTCTGAAAGTGGGAAGGACAGAAAGAAAGGAGAATGTATTCTCTGAGAAAGTCCATGTGTCTTTTTAACTGAAACAACACAGGGCTGAAATAAGTAGTGGGCTTAGGGGGCTTTTTACCATTGGTTTTGTCACAGGTGGGAGACGGTTGTGGTCTGTTGGTCTAATGAGTAAGTGAAAATGTAATATTGGATGGATTGTATGTGTGCATAAGGGTGAGGAGGCTGTAAAATTTAGCAGATATGTAGTCAGGGATGACCTTGCCTTGAGCAGGGGCTGGACTAGATGACCTTGTGAGGTCTCCTCTAGCCCTGTTTTTTTTTTTATGACTCTGAGAGAGAGAGAGAGAGAATGGGCTGGATTCTTGAATCAGCTGGTATAAATTACAAGCAGGACAAGATCACCTGGTATTCACTGAGTACCAGGGCCCCACTGGTCCAGCAGGACATGGTCATCAAGTTCCTTCTGCCTACTGCAGAGGCAGGATACCTCCCAGATTACTCTTACAACAAAGTGTGGCAGGATAATTAGAACCAGAAACATCTACAGGAAGACTGAGGGTGACAGGACTGGCTGTAGCGAGTCAAAAGACTTCCTCTGCTCAAGTTCTGTCAGTCCCCCCTCACTCCCCTTCCCCTCTACCCCACCATAAAAGCTTGTGTGTGCAATGGACTAGATGAGGTAGGTGTTGAGTCCAAGACCATGTCGGACATAATAAGCTAGGGACAGAAGTGACACATAAACTGGTTTAAACCTGTAACAGAACAGAAGGTCACTGCATATAAGCCAGTTTCAAAATGGCCCAAGCTGATTTAAGATAAACCTGGTTGAATGTAGTATTAGATTTAACTGACTTAGATCAAACCAGTTTATGAAACTTCTGTCCAAGACACCTTCCTAGTTCAAGTTACATTGGAGTCCCCCAGCATTCCAGTATGCTTTGCAGCCCTGGGCTCCAGAGAGTAGGGCTGGCGCTGGCCCTGGCCCTGGCCCTCTGCTGCCTAGCTGGAGCAGTGAGGGCTGGCTCACTGGGTCACTAGACAAATCCCATCTGGGGCCAGGGAGGAGGGTTAAACTCACCTTCCCCTGAGAACAGAGCTACCCTGCCCTGCTGGCTTACTAAGTACTGGCTGCAACTATGGACTATAAATCCCAGAGGCACCTAGAAGCAGGAAGAGGAAGTGATGAGCAATCCTACAGAGTCTACTACTGTGATTATGGACTGCAAATCCCAGAGACCTTGGGGCAGCAGAAAGAGGAAGCAAGCACACAGCCCATGGTGGCTAAGTGCCAGGGAGTTGTGCTCTTGAATTCCCCCCCTGCTTCTGGCTTGAGCCACCGCAGGTATGTGGCTGCATTTCATGAATCAAAAGTGATTGTTTACTCATCTGCTTATTAGTTCAATCTTTACAGCTTAAACTAACCTGCAAAGACTGAATAAATTCAGGCTTGGGCTTTTTGACAATCTGTACTTAGCCATAGTGTGATCCTCTGGTCCATTCGGAAGGACTGTGAGAAAATTTGACAGCCGTAAGAAAATCAGAGGGGAGAGGCTGGTGAGGAGAGCAGGTGAGCATTATATATGAAGGATTTATAGAGCAATAACCCCAAATATGGAGTAATAGCTTTCCTGTACACCTCAAGCACAAATTCAGGGCAATCCAAGTGACTACATGCATTCTGAGAGAGTGATGAGTATGTCTGCAATATACATTGCAGAGTTGTGTAGAGATGGCTGAATTTTCTCTAAATAAGATGGCTCGCTGACAAATGTAATTATGAATCCACTTCTCACACAGCACAGAGAAGATACTGTATATTGCCCTGATCCATTACTTTTTGCAGGGCTATATACTGTATACACAATCTATATAATTATCACCTTCTAATCCCTCAGAGTAATGACCTCAGATTTGGCAACTGGTTGAGGAAAAACAGTTCATCCATCAAAGATAATTGAGCTGTAGCCTGGTGGGATAGAAGATGCAGTGCAAAATGGTTTCTAACGCAGTTGGGCTCATGCCCCTAAAACCCATTTTTGTGGGTTCACCACTTAATAGGCATCTACAAGTAGAGGAAAATGTGAAGGTGCAGGGACTTGAAGGTGTCTTTGAGGTTCTATATGCATGACTGTGTGCTTGGTGTCAAACACTTATTGAGTCACATGGTTGCTGCAAACAGTGTTTATAGTTCCTCTCTTTCCCTAGCAGCTACTTGATCCCTGAAGCTCAGTAGCGAGAGAGCAGTCTTGCCAGTAATCATCTCCACAAAGTTTGCATGTATAACTTTTAAAAAGAACTTCAAAACCAATTCTAGTAGATCCACAAGCAGTTTCCTGATTGCAGCTTAGTTGTTTGAGAAAAAGACAGCCTACAGCTAGACATCTCTTGAGGAGACTTCACTGAAATGATTCAGAGAGGTCCAAAAGCACAAAGCCTGATGTGAGAGCGTTAAAACTGAGACTTCTTTTAGACAGCATCATCTGGGCACCACAGATGGCTTGTAGAGAAATCATAAACAGAAATTCTGTGACCTACAGCATGTTCACTGGAGTGTTTTGCTCATTCATAGTACAGTGATTGGAAAGAGCTTAACTTGAAGTGAAGTTTATAATTTGTCTTTTGTCTCTGCTAGAAGAAAAAGCTTTAGCAGCTTGAGTCAGACCCTCCTTAGGTCCAGGGGCGTGATTCCAGCCACTCCAGTAGTTCCCATTGTACAGAAGGGGAGCTGAGGCACAGAGATCAGTCAAAAGTATCCTCTAATTTGGGTCGTCCATAGAGATGCCTATTACCTGATTTTTTTCTTTGAATATCTGTTGTGCTGTAAAATGCTAAGTGCTTCAGTTGCTGGCTTCAGTTGCTATTGTGCTATTGTGAGTATTCAACACTTCTGCAAATAGGATCTTATGGCTTCAAGTCAGGAGCCTAGAGAATGAGGAGCATATCGTTGATGACCAGCCAGTAAAAGGTGCCCAGCAGCACATGGGAACTCTTTCGCACTGGCAGGACTAGGATCCAGTTGTCCAGGATAGCATTCAGATGTTACTGCCTTAACCATGACACTATCCTCTTCCCACCCCCACCCCATCCCTTGTTCACTGTATAATTTTGTATATCAGGGGTGTTATAAACTCAAATGGTCTGGAGGGACACATTCCCTTTTTTGGGGGGTACTTGCATGCCACACCCTGGCTCATGCTGGCAGCCCCAGCGCACATCCATGTGTCTGTCTCTGCAGGGGCACAGGTGAACAGTTGTGATCCTGTTCTGAATAACTGGCAGCAAGCATCCTCCTTCACTCCCCTTCCAGCCTCTGGGAGCAGAACAGAGGAAACACTGG
This sequence comes from Crocodylus porosus, assembly GCF_001723895.1. Classification (NCBI taxonomy): domain Eukaryota; kingdom Metazoa; phylum Chordata; order Crocodylia; family Crocodylidae; genus Crocodylus; species Crocodylus porosus. The sequence goes on from NW_017728947.1 coordinate 96,056,465, forward strand.
GGCAAAGCCCCCTAGCCCCTTCGCCAACTTGGGCAATGCCCAGCTTGGAGAAGAGAGAGGGACTGCCTGGCTTGGAGAACAGGCTGGGGGCTTTCTCTCATTCACTCCTCCCTTCCCTTTCCTGACCAGTCCAGGAGGGGAGGGGAGAAATAGGGCAACCCCCCCTTTCTGTTCCCCAGATAGAGACCCCAGTTTGGAGAATGGGCAGCGAGCAGGGAGCAGCTGCTCCTCTGTTCTTTTCCCAGTCTCAGGGAACAGAGTGGAGGGAGCAGAGGGACAGCTTCCTCCTTTCCTCTCCCCCTTGCCATTTCTCACTCTTGGAGTCTGGTGTGACAAGCAGGCGGGGTGGTGCTGCCTTAGGACACCAGGAGCTAAGTGGACTGAATCCCGGGTCAAGGCCTCTGCCCACTCTACATGCCTGGAGCTCTGTGTGAAGAAAGAGCAGGTGCTTTGTCCTTCTACCCTAGGGAAAGCCTCCCCAGGCCTGGCCTCACCAGCTTTCCCTTGCTGCCAGTGCCACCAAATGGGTGGTTGGGGGTGAAGACATAAAAGCCAGCAGAGCCAGTTTGGTAAAAAGGCAGGGAGAGGTAACTGGTTCTCCTTTCCCTCCCTGACCAGTCTAGAATAGGAGCTGTGGGGCAAAGCCCCCGGCCTGCTTTTCACTCCAGGGCTCCTGCAGCAGAATTCGGGCACTACTAACTCAAGCAGCCATGGGGGTAGAAACAACATGCCTTCAGCAAGAGCTGGGGTACAGGCGGCCCCAGAGGCACCAGTCAGAGGCCCACCACCATGGCCAAAGCTGAGGCTCTGGTAGTGGTAGCACAGCTTCCTGCAGTAGCAGCCCATGTCCTGGTGACAGCTGGGGTGCAAGAAGTAGGGCTGTGCGAAGCTTCGGGTGGTGATTTGAGTTGACCGAATCTCCGAATCCATATTGAATCAGGGGACCAATTTAAAGGTCTGAATCGAGTCAAAGCTCTCTGAATCAAAAGATTCAGAGAGCTTTGATGATTCGGGCAGTTCCCAGTGGCTACAGCAGGGAGCTGCAGCTGACTCTGAGCTGGTAAGT
>NW_017728947.1:96057630-96087559 GCF_001723895.1 Crocodylus porosus
ACTTCTCTTCACAAATAAAAATGTTTTTCAACCAGCCCACTCCCCCCACCTGCCCCAGCTCCTGGTACTTTAATAAAAAGCCCCGGTGCTCACCAGGTGCTGCCAGGTGTCGGGGGGCAATCCCTGCTGCCCCACACTGCATGGGGGGCTCTGCGCGAGCCCCCCAGCCCCCCCTCACTCCCCCATGGTGCCCACATGCCCCAGCTCAGGCCCTATAAGGAGGGGAAAAAAAAGAGAAAAGCCCTGGGACTCACCTCGCCTGCAGCAGCCTCGAGGGCTTGTGCAGAGCCCTCCACATGGCACAGGGCAGTGGGGATCGCCTCCCACCAGCTCAAGGTGACTCCAGGGTTTTTGTGTATTTTTTCTTAAAGGGCCAGAACTGACCCATGTAGGGCACCCATGGGGGGCTGAGGGAGCAAGGGGGGCACTGGGGAGGCTTGTGGCAGAGCCCCCCATTCAGCGTGGGGCACTGGGGGGGGCAGCAGGAATTGTCCCCCCGCCTGGCAGCACTTGCCGAGTCAGGTGAGAGATGGGCCTGTCTTGGCTGATTCGGAGATTTGACTGCTGCCGAATCTCTGAATCAGTTTGGGACAATGATTTGAATCACCCAATCGAATCACTGTCCTCTGAATCGGCCGAATCTGAAGCAAATACTAACTGCTTCGTGCAGGCCTAGCAAGTAGCTCCAGCAGCATTGCAGTCACAAGCTCCCTGGCTGCGGCAACAGCCTGCTGAGCTGGGTCTCTTACCCAGGCTTTGGCCACTGTGGGGGGGTTTCTGCCCATGGTGTTGCTCAGGGCTGCTCTCCTTGGGGTGCTGGCTGCCACTGTGCAAAGCCCCACCATTGCCACCAGAGCTAGGGCAAAATCCACAGGGTGGGTGACCTGGGTCAGAGACTGGATTTGGCCCATGGGCAGTGTACGGTGGTCAAATTAAGGTTGCCCGGGCATTCTGGAAAAACTGTACAAGCAAACTCTCTCTAGTGTGGATTCATTTACACCAGTAAGAAAGGATGCTTTGCTTATGTCACTGTAGAGGTTTCCTGAGGGGAAAGTAAGCTCTGCCCATGAATCAGTGTCTTTTATTGGATAACTGTGTACCAGCCTTTTTGCCAAAGCAGAAGTAACACAAGAACTAGCACTCCTCACTTTATGTATATAAGCAAGAGTCTGTGGTACAGACCTGACCTTTGATCCAAAGATAATCACAGGCCTCATTAAAGCCAATGGGTGTGCTAAGTACATTTTCAGTGCTTGCGAGAAAAAGCAAGCAACCCTCTTTATGGAGTGAAAATAGCTGGGAGCTAAGGCATCTTCAAAGGCAATAGGCTATGTATCAGGTCAGCTCCACAGCTGCAGCTGTATGTTTAGGAAGCAGAAAGGCTGAAGAAATGGACAGCAGAGGTTGGGGAAGTGACCAAGGAAACTGCTGCTGCATGTGGCTTTCTTTTTTGTTCCCAGCGTTGAGGGAAGTAGAGCTTTGTGTACATTGTTGTAAGCAAACAAGATTACACCAGTGATGAACCTGCTTCATAACTAATTTGTTATCTGAATGGAAACAGTGCTGCAAGGCTCCAGCTTTTGGCCAGCTCTTTAGGCAAAGGAGGGGACTTCTGATGATTTATATTTACAATTGCAGAGTGTACAGTCCTCTGCTTGAGTAGCCCTGCTTTTACCACCTAGCAAACACAAATCTGAAATAGCAGCAGGAGCCAGAAGTTTAAAAGTCCACATCCCTTATGTCAGTGAAGTGTATGTCTCTATGCAGCCATGTAAAGTTAATTTTATGGCAGGTTTAAGGGAGTGGTATTGCAGCCAGTGATCTGAACATGACATGACAAAGCAGTGTATATTCTGAAATGCAAGTACTTCCAAGTGATTATATGAATGAAATTTAGCTCTATCATCTTCAGGAGAATTTAGTATCTCCCAGCCCCAGATGAACTGCATCAGTTAGTAATGTGGCTGAAATATTTAGTTAGCTTCTTCCAAATGCAATTGCCATTAACCTGTTAATGCTACAGATGTATGGACTGTAATAAGGCATCGCAGGCAACTTCTGCTTCCTGCTTCTACTGTCAATCCCAAATGGTGACTTGGGTGATTTGTATGAGGGTATTCAGTCCATGATATGGCAGAGTTGTTTCTCTCCAAAGCATTGGATCCATCCTGAACGTTGTTAATTTTCATAAATTTATCATAAGGTGAAAGATGACATTTTCTTCCATTAGGTAGGTGGACTTGATTGGTTTCTTTTTGTCAAGTTGTATGATCAGACTGGAATCACTGAAAGGAGGCAAGGGAGAAAGTAGGTAAATGCAAAGTTTGTCAAATGTGTGGCAGGCCAAAGCACATACAAAAAAATTTCATTCTGTAGTGCTGGTGGAGAGCCTTTTTTTGACAAAAGCTGCTGTATTGAACACCACCCTCATTTTTCCAGAAGTCTTTTTATGAAATGGCTCAGAGCATTGGGAAAGTTCCAGGGAAACAGGATGTGTACTCCAGGGCATATGTAGTGCTCAAGTCCCACCACATCTTTCAAGAGGGATCTCTCAGTAGTGCAAAGGAAAGGGGTGAGGAACAGCTATTGTATGTTCCCAGCTACTGTACAGTGTAAAAAGCCATGTAATGTTTCTGCCTGTGTGTGCATTTTCTGTGCTACACGGCCAAGAGGAGTAACTTGGAATTGAGGCCAGAATTCAAATTCCTACTTTATTCAATAGGCACAGGCTGAAGCCCTGGGCTAGGTACAGACAGACAAAAAGCAAAGGCTGAAACAATACAGCCCTTGCAGGTTAATCTAAACTGCACAGATTAAATTGAAACAGAAATAAACAGACATTTGCTTTTGATTCAGGAAATGCAGCCACATGCCTGCAGTGACTCAAGCCAGAGAGCACTAAAACATGGTTCTCTGTCTGTGTGCTCACTTCCTCTTCCTGCTGCCCCTGAGGTCTCTGGGATTTGCAGTCCAGACTTATAGCAGCTGGACTCTGCAGTGTTGCTCATCACTTCTTCTTCCTGCTTTCAGGTGCCTCCGGGATTTGTAGGCCACAGTTGCAGCCAGCAGTAAGTTTGAGCAGGGGAAAGGGTGTTTAATTCCTAACCCCTCGGTCCCAGATCCCAGCTGGGGTTTGTCCGGTGGGGGGGCAGTCCCCGCCTTGTAGATTGGACTGCATCCCCAGCTGGGCTTGTCCCCTCACCCCCCTGGTCAGCGAGCCATCACTGCTCTAGCTGGCAGCCCGGGGCTGGAAAACATGTTGGGATGCTGGGGGACTGTGATTTAACTTGAACCAGGAAGGGGTCTGAGACAGAAGTTTCATGAGCTGGTTTGACCCAAATCAGTTAAGTCTGATAACTACATTCAACCAGGTTTATCTTTAACCAGTTTCTGACATTTTGAAGCTGGTTTATGTGCACTGAGCTTCTGTTCTATTGCAGGTTTAAACCAGTTTCTGATCACTTAAAGCGCGTTATGTGTACCTTTTGTCCCTAGCCCTTACGTCATTTGCTGTTTCCTACCATTTCAGTTCCTCTGGCCCCCACTCAGTTCTGCTAACTGCATTCTTCTCTCCCTCCTACTCCATGTGTTTTCAGTTTTTAGCTTTTCCTTTATTTTCCCACTTGTCCGTCTTATAGTTTCATAGTAGCTAGGGTCAGGAGGGACCTGAACAGATCATCTAGCCTGACCCCCTGCCACAGGCAGGAATGAATGCTGGTTTCACAAGACCCCAGACAGGGATCATCTAACCTCTTTTTGAATTTACCCAAGGTAGGGGCAAGGACCACTTCCCTAGGAAGTTGGTTCCGGATTCTGACCACCCTAACTGTAAAATATTGCCTCCTGATCTTTAACCTAACCGTATTCTCCATCAGCTTATTACCATTGTTCCTCATCACCCCAGGTGGTGCTGGGGAGAAAAGGGCTCTACCTATTTGCTGATGATCTCCCCCAGTGAGTTTGTAGGCAGCCACCAGGTCCTCCCTCAGCCTCCTCTTGCCAAGGCTGAACAGGTTCAGGTCCTTCAGGCTCTCCTTGTAGGGCCTGTCCTGCTGCCCCCTCACCAAGTGGGTAGCCCTCCTCTGAACCCTCTCCAGGCTGGCCACATCCCTTTTGAAGTGCGACGCCCAGTACTGGATGCCGTACTCCAATTGTGGCCTGACCAAAGTTGCATAGAGGGGGAGTATCACCTCTCTGGACCAGCTTGAGATGCATCCAAAGATGCATGACAGCGTATGACTGGCCTTGCTGGCTGCGGTCTGGCATTAGCAGCTCATGTTCATCTGGGAGTCAGTAATGACTCCAAGATCCCTTTCCACCTCTGTGCTTTCAAAAGGGGAACTCCCCAATCTGTATGTATGTTGTGGACTCCTTCTCCCAAGGTGCAGCACCCTGCATGTGTCTACACTGAACCCCATCCTTTTCTCATCTGCCCACTTTTGTAGTCTGTCTAAATCTAGTTGCAGCCTCTCCCTTCAAGTGTGTCCACCTCGCCCCACATCTTAGTGTCATCAGCAAACTTAGACAGCGTGCTTTCCACCCCCTCGTCCATGAAGATGTTAAACAGTGCAGGCCCGGGGACTGAGCCCTGGGGTACCCTACTACTCACATCTCACCAGTTTGAGTACAACCCATCCACCACTACTCTCTGGGTGTGCCCCATCAACCAATTTTTTACCCATCCAACTGTGCAGGCATCATAGCGACCACAGTCGCTTAATTTATTGATGAGAATGGGGTGAGAGATCACATATTAAAGCAATCACTGGAGTGCAGAAGCAGATACAGGATTTTACAAGGGAGGGTGCAAGAGCAGCTACCAGTGCTGTGTGAGATGCAACCATGTCTGCTCCCAGCCTTCTCCCCAAATCTGACCCCCTGGGACAGGCAGACTACACCAAGAAAGCAGCTGTCAGGGAATTACTTAAAGTCCTCAAAGCAGGTAAGAATTCCCCCTGCACCCAACCCGCTGCTGTGTCCCTGCTGTTCCAAGGGTGAAGGAAACTCCTGTCCTGCTCCAGCTGACCTCAGTCTAGGACAACAGCAGTGTCAGTGGGCAGGGGGGTTTCCCCTCCCCACACCTGTTCCTGGGCTAACAGAAAATACCCACGGGGGACCAGACAGGGAGGGTGAACCTGCCCGTCCACTGGCCTTGGCTGAGCCCAGCCCCCATACAGTTTGGTTGGAGCAAGGTGGGAGCTCTTCTTGCCCTTAGGACAGTGGGGATGCAGCAGCAGCAGCTTTGGGCAGAGGATGGGTGATGGGGAGGGGAGGGGATGTGCCTCTGAACATGGAGGGGAACAAAGAGGAGCAATTCTTACCTTCTTCAGGAACTTGAAGTCCACAGCTACTGCTTCTCCTTCATGGTCAGGAAGGGGTGTGTGCCTGCACCACTGCACCCTTCCTGGATCTGCCCCAGCCAGTGGGTAAGTATAAACCTGAGAGAAAAATGGAGTGAGCAACCTATCCGTATCCATACGTTTCTTGAGTTCTCATCACCATACAATCTAGAAGTTATTTTAAAAAAAACAACCTTTTTTGACAATATTTCTATAAAGTGTTTCTTTTCTGTAGTTTTAACCAGGCTTATAATTGTTCTAGATGTAAACATTCCTCTCTAATGTATGCAGTCACAATGTTGTACCATTTATTCATGCATTAGAAAAGGAAGTTGAATTAGACTTTGAACCAATTAAACATTGATTAGCTTATTTTTATTGTCTAAGATACCTGGAATGCAGAAGGTGAATCAGTGGCAGAAAGGTGGTGCAAAATTAATTAGATATTCAAAATTCTTTCCATTTTAACCTGGAAATATTATAGAAATGTGTTTTTAAGCACAATTTTTAACCTGACCGAGTCCCCTTGAAATCTTTTCTGTAAGCTTATTACAAGCTTCTGTGCATTATTAGAGTGATTATAATTAGCCAATATTAGAGGATCAGCACAGTTTGAAGATATTTTCCTGTCCCATTTATCTTTTCTTTCTTGATGTCTTGTCCATCATAAATTTAACGCAAGGCAGATAAGATACCAGCCTTTCTGTTTGACAAGTGGTGAAGAGGGAGGGGGGAAAAAATTAACCATCGTGAACGGCTGACAAACCATAAGATTAAGTTCTTTACCAATGTCAGCGTTAGCGGCAGTGCCAATGGCATTAGTGGTGCTAAGTTACTTATCTCCTATATAAAAATGATTCGAATAATTTATAGCTGTAGGCTTTAGCCACACTAAATCCTTTTCCTCCCCTGCTCCTTTGTTTGCTGTCTCTTGATGTGCTACGTCTTGTATAAATTAGATTGCAAGCCATGTGGAAGGAGGGACATGTCTTCATTTGTATATAAAGTTCCATGGACAGCACTGGTACTATGAAAGAGAATGATAGTGTTGAACTGGACTGCACAAATTATTATTATTATTATTATTATTATTATTATTATTATTATTATTATATAGCTGGCCAGATCCTCAAGTCTTTCTTTTTTAGGCAAAACTGTGAAATAAAAGGATGTTTTACCTGAATAATGGTTGGGGCCCAGTTGGTTAAAAATATTTAATCAATGTTCCACTCAGCATTGTAAAGCCCAGGTCTCATTTGCAAAAATGACTTGGGGATTTGGAAGCTGAAGTCTCATTTAATGTCTTTAGAACTTAATTTCTGAAATACTTAAGCTCCTTGTGAAAATAAGACTTGGGCTCCTAAATCACTAGCATCCAAATTCAAAAAAGACATTAGGCATCCTAAGTCCAAAATTTTGATCATGAAAATCCCACTCAGTTGACTCCAAAGGTGCCACTGCATAATAGAGCTTTAAATAATAGGGAAGGGTGGTGTCAGAGCAGGCATAAATTGTTGCCATCCTGCAAAGTGGGTTTGTAGGCAGAGGCTAGAACAGCATATGTGTTTATATCCTTGTGGATTTCCTCAAGCCAAGCCTTCCACCAGAGCTTGGAATGGTAGGATGATTTCCCTCTTGGTTAAGTGCAAAAACTATGACATCTGGTTAGTGTGAGAGCAGCATATGGGAAGCTATGTAGGAATGTAATCTCTGACCTACTGTAGGTCTCAGCCTTTTCCATAATGGAATCCCTTGGCCATTCCAGAAAAAAATGCTGACACTTTTTACTGGGCTTCAGCCCTCCTTGCCTTCTTTGCAGTGGTTAATGTCAGTGGTTTTTATATTTTATGTACCATCCCACAACAGCTGGACATCCTAAATGTATTTGTTGATGAAAGCAGGAAATTGCCTGATTGAAACAAGGCTGCTGGTTTTCTTGGTCTGGAAAGAGAATGAACACACAGAAGTCCACAAGTTTCATTTATTCACTTTACAATATCATCAAATGCTTGTTATAATCATAACAAGAATGATGATGATTATTGTATTTATAAAGTAAATGAAGTGCAAAAGGATTTGGGGTGCTGAACAACAGCCATAAAAAATCTTTTTGTAGCATTTCTAATGTTTTAAATTAAAGATTAATGTTAACATTTGTAAGGAATTATTTTGGGGAACAGGAGAATGAAAATTAGTTTAACTAACATTTATTTTAAAGGCTATCCAATCTTCAGGGCATCTTACAGTAACATTTTTTTCGAGGTCACGTAATTCACTTTTGACTGCACAAACTTCATTAGAGGGAGGTATAAGTTTCCCAGTATGGCTTCCAACATGGACCTTTGTGTGTGTATGTATGTATGTGTATGTATGTATGTGTGTGTGTGTGTATATGTATGTGTGTGTGTGTGTGTGTGTGTGTGTATATATAGATATAAGTTAACATCTATATTTTATGTGTGCAAAAGTTGGCTTCAACTTGAATGGGCCCAGGGTTACACTACATTAAAGCAGGGAGACACTATGACCCTCTAGGCTGCCTCTTGACTTCTCCTCTCCTACTTCTCTGACCTATCCTGTTCCCACTTCTCCTGGCTCCAGAAGCCACCTTGGATCTGCTCTCTGCTAGCATTGCCTTCTGCATAAATTGGGTTGAACATCCTGAAGAAGACACAGGGATTTGCAAAGTGAGTAGAGAGTTTGTAGCCTGTTATGATGCACGACTAACTTGATGCAAGCAAGTACTTTCATACCATCAAATGGCTATGATAAAAAACTTGGGAGCCTTTTTAGTGTTTTCTTATCATAATAAGTGTCTTTGTCAAACAGAAAGATGAGAGGGGAAAAAAGATGCGAAAAGAAATCATGTTCAAGTTCTCAAAAATGGAGAACTTTTCTTTGAACAGTTCATCACAGAACACACGTCAAACTAAAAGGCAAGATAGAGATGTGCCGTAGACTAACTAAATCAGCAGTGCACAACATCAAACTAGTGACATAATTAGGTAATGCTATGGGATTACTACAACAACTGTAAACTATCTGATACTTAATGTTGTTTGATCAAAGTCAGCTGGAGCTGCTTAAGGGTTTGTCCAATACATTCATTTACTTGTCTGAAAAAATTCATATTGGTCCAACCTGTAGACTACTTGAAGTCGAAGTTTTCATTGACTTCAGTCATCTTTTGCTTAGGTTCATGGCACAGAGAATTGTTCACAGTGTTCACTACGTGACTCCTTTTTCTTTTCCCTAAACTTTGTCTCCAAGTGAGTGCTTGTTACACAAACCTTATACAAAGGTAATCTCCATGGCATGCAATAGTTGATCTAAAAACCAGCATTGGTACCTACATCTATCACCTTCCCTGGTATGTGTTTGGGACCCAAGAGATTAATTTAGCTGGTGGTGAGGAATGTTAAGAGCAGCACCAGGACAGGGTCACCCAACATGAAAAGGAAAAGAAACACTGGCTATAAAAAAGCAACACTGGGCATGTCTACATGTGCACATTTACTGCCCAGTAACCGAAGTTACTGTGCAGTACGGGTGTGTATCTATATGTGCATGCTTGTGCTGTGCGGTAAATATGGTGACTTAGATCAACTTGAGTGTAAATTTGACACCTGCATCATGCAGATATCAAATTTACACCCAATTAATTACTGTCCAGTAATGCACAAGTAGATGCCTTACTGTGCAGTAGCACTGTGTATGTGGACTGACTTGGGACTAACTTTAGCCCCAAGTCAGTCTACACACAGCATTAAGGCGCTTTAATGGCTGCATGTGTAGATGCCAGCCTATTCTCCCTTGCTGCACAGTAACTTATTACACAGTAAAGTTATGCCGGCATTAAATGCATGTGTAGACATACCCATTCTGGAGAAAAGAGTAGCAAATATAAGACTGTGAATTTAGCAACATTTCAAATCTTTTGAACTGTGTCCAGCTCTAGCACTTAGAATCTTGTGAGGGATCTATTCCATTACATGTGATCTGGGGTTAGTTAGCTGATACAAGATTGGAAGGATAGTTAAATATGATATATATCCCCAATTGCCAAAGAAAATATAGCTGTTATTCCCAGGTAGATATGGCATATGATTATTGCTGTGCTTGGCTGCTGGAAGCCAGCAGTTTTTTTCCCAGCTTGGAACTGTGTACGTGCAAGTCTTGAAGGTAGACATGAATAAATCAGAAGTTATCTGCTGTTGCCTTTTTAATATGATATATAGTCTGAGCATGTACAGTATGGATACCAAATGTACTATGGATGAGGAAATATTTTTGGAAACTTTCATGAATGGGAAACAAATATGCTAGTTTCTGTTACCTTGCTCCAATGAGTGCATAAAACAGTATATGAGGCTTACTAATGAAGTTGTTGTCTCCCTCAGTAATAAAGATGGCTCCTAACAAAAAAAATCATAACCGCAACTGTAAGAAAATAGAAACAATATTTTGGTGCAAATAAAAAATAAAAACAGATCTGGCTAGATGACCTTCCTAAAACACAGATCATGTATTTTAGAACTAAATATTTGTGTCAGAATTTTTCTTTATTTGCAAATTATCATACCAAACCTTAAATACCCTGGCAAAATAAATATGCAGAAAATTTTAAAGACAGCCATATTTACACTATTTTCCAGTGAGTCTCTGCATCAAAAGATAAAAGATGTCAAACATGAGATCCTATTATAGCCAATGGAAAGAGTCATTAATCACGGTATCGCAGATGCATTCCCTCTGGAGACTACATTAATGGACACAATGAGTAGCTACTGATGTTTAAAATCCTGTTACCCATGTACTCTTTAGCTTAAGTACAGTCCAGAGCTCTCATTCTCCACATGAAGATATCTTGCAGATTGTTCACATCATCCTGCATAAGAATGCAGGCTGTAGCCAAGGCAATTCTCCACACTGCCTTCATGTTTCGTAAAGATAATGGGCCCAATTCTGCTTTTAACTACAAACCTGCAATGTCATTTAAACTAGTGGCAATACTCCAGTGCAAGTGCCTGACCCAACCTCACCAAACCAACACAGTGCTTTGATATAACTTGGAGCAGATTTTGAGTCATGTGGGTTTGCACTTGATATCAGCAAAATTAAGATACAGTAACTGACCCTTTTTTCCCAGTTAAAAGGATAAATTTGTTTTGATTTTTCCCTGTCACATCAATCAAAGTGATCATATTTATACAGAAATATTTACACAATGGAGTCCACAAGCCACCATTCTCTCTCCATCTTTCTAATGATTGGTTATAAGCCTGTAGAAATCTTTTACCAAAAAAAAAAAAAAAAGATGGTTTAAAAAATTTGTTAATATTATGAGAGTTAAGGATAAAAAAATCAAACAGAAACCATTTCAAATTCAGTATGTGAAAACACTCATCAATAAACAAATGCTGTGCATTCATAAACTACTGCTTGCATGACAAGACTGTTATGGAAAGGTCCAATTTCATTTTCTTCCACTGCATGGTAATTTTCAGAGCTGTGATTTAAGTCCTGGTCATTATCTCTCTGGTCTTTGTTTGGGGGAGGAGATGTTGAATTTCATATGAGGGCTTGCTTTCTTTCCTGGAATTAGCCCTATGTTGAGAAGTCATTCAGCTTCACTGTTGCTTATATAAATCAGAGCAGTGAGAAAGCTGTTATATGTGAGGTTTGCCCATGTGTTCCTGTCTGTGTGATTGTTGTGCCCTGTCTGTTTGAGAGAGTGGGGTTTTGTTTTAAATGTTTTATAGTTCTGAAGAAATAACAGGCAGCGATTTGTTTATGCAATGTTTAGAGGAGAAGGAAGTTGTGTTTAAGACTTGCTGCTGGGGAGGGTGATAATCAGAGTATCATAATGAATTTAGCAAAACATAAATATATTAAGCAGGGCTGGAGAAACATATGTTCTGTCTGGCTAGGATGTTATGAAGTCAGGGAACAATTTTGAAGGGGGAACGTTCTGAGCACTTCCCCACCAATAAATGAATCACTAATAGGGTAATCTGACTAATTTGACTATTTTAGCAGGTGTCTCTACAGTTCTTTAGTCTTCACCAAGAGAAATCTCTGTGAAACGTGAAGGACATGTCCCTAAATATTCATAATGAAGTGAAGCTTGGCTCCTTTACACAGGCACTGGTGCTGCTTAAAATGCACCAGACATGACTTAGTTTGGCTGTGCACTGGGACCAGGAAATGCCCCCAGCTCTGAGCATTTCTGTATGGGGCTACGCAGATGGTCCCAAGGCAGGGAACGGGTGGGGTCTGCTAATCTGTGCACTGCCAAGAACCACTGCCCAAGCTTCACATGGGTGAAAGGGGCAAAATCCATCTGCTACCCCTCCTCAGCCCCATCTTATGGATCTCGGGGAGATTTTGTCCCCTGATATCTACATTCTCCCTACTGGCAAAATCCTTGAGATTGTGATTTAGCACACTAAAAGGAACCTGCAGGTATCTCTATGTTGTTTTTATCATGGTACTTAATATTTAAAAATGAATGGGTGTATACTTGATTATGATTCATGACAGAGCATCACATTAACGTATCTACAGTAAAGTGAAATATTGCCATTGAGAGCACATAACAATTTTCTATATTACATTGATGTCTAGTCACTTTGAATGGGAAATGTTTTTATGCACCGTTGAAGCACAGCTGGCGTATAACCTTAAAGTACCAAAAATACTGAGATGCCTCAAGAAGGTAACACTTGGAATTTATCTACTCTCTGTGGGGGAAATTCTGCCCAGACTCTTCCTTATTTTAGTTGAATTGACTGCATGTGCTTATACCAGGTACAAACTGGGGTAAATTTTGTGCTATGCCTACAATATTTTTAAAGAATGGAACCAGAGCCGTTTCAAGTAACCTCTGCCTTTGCGGTATTACCTAGTAGATTTTCAATTAAATTGGTGGTAAAATACATACAGGTCTAAGCCTTTCTACAAGCAGACAGGCACACAATATGTACCCATTTTGCAGTACAGGATATACATACTGCAAGGTGAGAGACTAGTGTTTAAATCTAGCAGATCAACGTAAAGCCTTGGGGTTGTTATTCTTACTGCAATTACAAGTAACAACCATCAAGAGAGGGGAGGATTGTGGAGTCCCATGTAGTGAAGAGATTTTTTTCTCTTAAATTGTACAATGAAGACTGAAGACAAGGATAAATAATGGTTACTGTAAAGCTCTCAGTGACAAAGTGATTTCCCTCTATGCTGCTATTAGCTGCCTCTAGCGTTTCCATGTGGGATACCATGATATGTCATCAATGTGATCATTTTATAACTAGTAAAATAAAAGGTGTTGTTTTAGGAGAATCCTTGTTCATATTCATGACTATTAGTTACAAATAGTCCTACTGATGCCCAAACTAATATGCAGATTGTAGAGACAAGTGCAATGTTAACTATTAGAAGCAGAAGACAAAGAAACAAAGAACCTTTCCTTAAAGTTTTTTATCCACACGGAATGTTCTGACTCACTTCACTTCATCTGGGACTGATTGCTTTGAAAAAACAACATTGCCATCTTATTACCATGTTTGCAAGATCACAGCCTTTGGTTACAAACATCACTCTCTGGCTGATTTTATTACTGTTGGAATCTTACAGACTCTTACTCAGTACTGGTTGTCAGAAAGGCCGTCTGACCACAAGACAGTTCAGACATTCAACATTTACTGGTGAGAATGCTTCACAGTTGGATAATACTATTAGTGGGATGCATCACCACTTTTATTGTTCTTAATGGAGAATAGATTCGCCAAGTCGTATCTTTACAAGGAAAGGAAAGTGAAAATGGCAAAAGACAATTGTTTCTAATTTTGATTTTTACAGAACGTGCTAGGGAGGTGATATGAAGTACTATACATGTGGAACCCAGCACTTGGATTTATTTATATCATATATTTTATATAAAAACATATTTTTTTCCCTATCTTTTCCCCATTTTTTAAATTTCTAAATATACAAAATATCCAATAAGTGATATATAGAGTATATGCTTATTTATCAAATACAGTTTTGCCCTCTTGTGAAAGTTTATATAAATAAATCTGTGAATATGATTGGTTTACTAACTGATGGAGGTACATGAGCTGTACTTTGCTTTATTCAGAAATATTCACCCTTCCAGCATGACACTAGTTTTATTATTCATTTATTTCTGTTTAGAGAGAAATAATAATAATAATAATAATAATAATAAACCCTTCTTCATGTTGGCAAATATATGCTGGATATCTAAGAAGTCCTTCAAACTGCAAATTGATTTATTACTGGAATTGTACTCTCCCTTTCCACTGACCTTGTTACCCTAAGCTGGTTCTTATGACATCACCTTAACTCTGGCTTAAAGGCAGCTTAATTAATGTAGCGTCTGTGTGTGTTCAGTCTGCTATTGTTGTAATCTTAACATAAATAAAAAGAAGATAAGGAATGCAGCTGTCTCGCATGCAAAGTTCTTTGAATGCTGGACATAAACCATCAGCAGCTTCTGAAGGATCTCTGAGGAATATGAAATCCATTCCTGAAGAATCAGTTCAGGATCACACTGGAGCACAAGAATTCTGCGCAGGTCATTAGTTCTTAACATTATTTTCCTCTGCATTCCCACTGCTATTCTGATTAGTCTGTATTTGGTAACTCTTTGAGCTTTCGTCTAAGCTCTACCAAACAATATTCTTCTTGTTTAGTGTAACAACAGCTCTTTGAAGTGTAAGCTTCTTAAGGTTACTATACTGAACTTTTCAGCAGTCTTGTTATTCTATTATAATAGTTTTCATTACTGTATCAATATGGTTGAAACCCCATATTTGGATGGGATAGAAAAAAGAAAGGCAAAAGATTTAATATTTGTATTATTGTTTTATCATTATGTTGAGCTTTCAAGATAGATGCTAATTTCTCTTAAACACTGTTAATTTGTGACAGGCATTTTAGTTTCAACTAGAAGCAGAAAACAGCTTGCTTCTTCCTGCAGTTTAACTAAAAGAGCTGGACAGGTGTCAATAAGAAAAGGGTTGTAGGTCTAAACCAATCCTATATCTGGTGGTATAATGCCATTACTTATTTACTTCCACTTAAGGTATTTATTTAGTGTATCAGAATTGTAAACAACTGTAAGTTAAGAAAGCAAAGAAAAACAACATAGTCAGTGGTACTACCAGATTACAAATGTGCTTGATTTTTCTGTTTATGTTGTTTACCAGCTAACAAAAGAAGTTTCCATCCAAAGACCTAATCATGGAAGTCCAGAAGAACTAGCATTAAGGCTGAGAATAATCTGTGTAGAAGACATATAGCTTTATTGTTTTTCCCCATAAATTCTACTTGGAGAGTTGCATCCTGACAACTCGCTCCAGAAATAGAAGCAAGTTTAAGAGAGGAGGATGTGCAGTGTGCTTAATTTCCACCCAGCTCTTTGTAGGTATTCCAGAAATACCAACAATGTACTAACAATGTCAAAGGCTGCTATTCTTACATGACATTGACTGTGTAGCGTCTGTAAACTTAATCCTGTAAGGGATTTACTGGGAGCTTTTGAATGCCCTCCTTGAACTCAATGGGAAATGGTGATTTTTCACTACCTTACAGGATTCAGTCCCCAAAAAACTGCTCGTCAGGTAATTAGCATCACAGTGACAAATCGTGTTGCCTGAATTATGTGTATATCATGGCAAGCCTTTTCAGAGTGAGAGTATGTAAATAAAACCCCAACCACTTTATAATTTTACATGGTACCTCACAGTCTCATAAAATGCTGACAGTTGAGACAATCCAGGCAAAAATAGTAAAATTTGGAGCTCAATGCAAGGATCTCTAGTTTTATTTAGAATTAATTTTACAGAAATGTCTGTGATGTTTAGGAGAATGCTGTCAGCTACATGATACTCAGAGTACAAATGTCTTTTGGTAGTATAGGACCTTATTCAGTGAAGATGGAAAGACCTCTTAGGCAATCAAGATCATACCCTGTGCAGGCACAGGGTACTGGGCATATCAGACATTATGCTGATATTAGACAAGGCAGTGGTGGTAAAATCTGGAAGATATTTGAAACTCTTCTATCTTTGAGTGGATCGGCAGGATCTACTAAATGAGGGCCACCCAGCTGAAATGTCCTAGAGGGTTTAAGTCTGCACTTCCAGAATGTTGGGTCTTTTGCTGGTACCATCACAGTGAAGAGTGAGGCAGAGTTGGGTGTCATTTCTGCTGTCGGTGTATAAGAACTAAAGCAATATGAACATTTTTGAAAAGCTAGCTTTTTTTCCTCCCTCACAAAAATCAATGAGAAGACGCTTTTTGTACAAAATAGAAACTCTTTGTCATGTCTTGCCTTCAGTCTGTATTGAACACCTTTGAATTCAATGAGAAACCTATCCCCAAATATTGGGTTACAGTGTTTTTTTTAAAGACAGAGGTCCACAATCTGCATGTGAAAACTCAGGGCCACAGTTCAATCTCTAACCAGACAGAGTGGGAATGGATTATACAAGGGGAGGAACTTTTCAAATATTTTCACTGTTTTGACCATATTTTGATATTGAGATTGTCTTCTACACCCAAGCCCTGTCCTCTGACTTTGAACAACAATCAGCTTTCAGCTAAGCTTCAGCAAGTCCCCTTTTGGATGTAATAGAGACTTTTGAAATTCAGCAGATTTTTGCAAACATTTACTTTGTCTCTGGTCTCCCATATGTTGCCGCCTTACACTGAATTCTGTTAAACCCCAAATCTCAACAAGAAAGCCCAGCTTTAACTAATTTTGCATTGAAACCGTATAAAACCATCAATTTTGCATACTTCTAACTCATAAAATGACCTGGATTTACTTGATGATTTTGCTAGCTTTTTTGGCAAACCTGCTCTGAGTTTTGAGTTTGTAACTGAATCCCAAGTCAGATGACTTTTGGTTGGTTTTGGTTGAGTTGCATACATTTTGCATAGTAGTCCTGTGATTATAATCAGTGTGTGGGAGGTGACTGGAAGGTTGCAAATACAGCCAGATATTTCAATTTGAGTGTGCAAAGAGCAAAAGAATTCAGCCCTTTGCAGAACCATTTTGCAATATGTTGTGGGGGGGGGAGGGGGCTACACAAATGACACCATAAAAACAACAGTTCTGCTTTTCAGTGCTGAGCTGGAATTGACGTTGTAATAAGTATTTGATTCATGTGCAACAACTTTACAGAGTGACATTAGGATTGGGATTCCTGGAGTATTTCTGTGGAGAAACCAGGGAGTAAGAGATTCAGCAAAAACTCAGGGGGTTGTGAGAGTGGGCAGGATCAGACGCAGCAGTCTTCCTAGTAAAGTGTAAATGGGTTTGAAATAGCTTAAAAATCTAGTGTAGGTTTGAAAGAACACTTGCCATACAAATGACTTGGAATTGTCTGTGAATACAATCATTGCTTTAAAATCACTGTTCAGGAGGGTGGCAATATGTTCCTATGACTATAAATAAAATGTTCTGTCATATAATGAGAGACAAACCTATGCTTGGGTATAATATCCATGTGAAAAATGACTGTGTGTTTACTGAATCAATCATTCAGTGGTATGATTTATTGTTGATATTTTAATTTTATTTTAAATTATTTTAATTTAATTGCAATGATGACCAACAGTTCTTACAAATACTACTGGCATTCTCATCACCCAGTGTGTGGACTTGTTTATGCAATAAGAGACTGTGCCAAAAGCATACTGAAAATGGTGATATCTGCAAACTATCATTTGGTAGCAATGCATAATTGTGTCTAGCGTGTTGGAAGGAAGCAAGGAGAACACATTTTTGCTAGATCTGGGCAGATGAAGAATCAAAGGAAAGTTGTAAATGTGGCTGTACATCAGGTAGGTTTTATTCACCATAGGAGAAAATGATTCAATATACAGTGGGAAGCAACAGCTGTGTGGCTGAAGCCATTACCTAACAGGCTACTGTGTGAAAACCATGAGTCGTGACCCCCAAGAAGGCACTGGAAAAAAGCTGCAAGGGTGGACAAGTATATAAAGGGCAGTAACATACTGCAAACAAATGCTGTAGGCAAAACATCCTTATATGGAGGAGGAGAAGACACATGCACAATTGAGAAAAATCATAGCAGCATAGAAAATTAGGGTTGGCATGGGCCTCAGGAGGTCATTTAGTCCAACCGCCTGCTCAAAGCAGGACTAGCCACAACTAGATCATCCCAGCCACAGCTTTGTCTAGCCAAGTCTTAAAAACGTCCAAGAATGGAGCTCCACCACCTCTCTGGGTAACCTGTTCCAGTGTTTTACTACCCTCCTTGTGAGAAAATTCTTCCTAATAGCTAATCTAACCTTCCCTTGCTGCAACATGAAACTATTGCTCCTTGTTCTGTTGTCTGCCACCACTGAGAACAGTTTAGCTCCATCCTCTTTGGACCCGCCTTCAGGTAGTTGAAGGCTGCTCTCCTCTTCCCTAGATTAAATAAGGCTAGTTCCCTCAGTCTTTCCTCATGAGTCATGTCCCCCAGCCCCCTCACCATTTTTGTTGCTCTCTGCTAGACCATCTCCAGTTTGTCCACATCTTTTCCATAGTGGGGGACCCAAAACTGAACACAGTACTCCAGATGGGGCCTCACCAGCACTGAATAGAGGGGAATAATCGCTTCCTGCTGGCAACACTCCTACCGATGCAACCCAGGATGCCATTAGCCTTCTTGGCAACAAGGACACACTGTTGACTCACATTCAGCTTATTGTCCACTGTAACCTGCAGGTCCTTTTCTACAGAGCTGCTGAGGTCAATCAAGCCCCAGCCTGTACTGGTGCATGGGATTGTTCCATCTTAAGTGCAGGACTTTGCACATGTGCTTGTTGAACCTCATGAGATTTCTTTTGGCCCAATCCTCCAATTTGCCTATGTCACTAATTCCTAGCCCTACCCTCCAGCGCATCTACTACTCCCCTGCAGCTTGGTGTCATCTCCAAATTTGCTAAGGGAAGACTTGTATGAATTATGTTTGGTTTATGCAAGCACTGAGCTGCCCACTTATTCTTGCACCTGCTGGTGCCCTCATATGTCTATATCTGTCTGGTAGATACTGATCTTTCTCCTCCAACAGTGTTACCCTGCAGCTGTTTTTTCATCTCCATTAATCGGGTTAACAGAGTACTTATGTTCTGGCAGACGACAATTCTCTCCGTTATACGGTACAGTTTACTTTGTCTTGCCTTAATGTATATTTCTGATCCATGATAGCTATGTGCTTGGAAGGAAGTAGATTGACCCATCCAAAACTGCTCCTATTGCCATGTAGACCATTTTCTAACAGTAGACCTCTTAAATATACAATTAGTATCGTGACTAGGCACACTGCACTACAAGTGAGAGTAAAAAAGGTCCTGTACTAGTGCTCCTTTCAGGGAGTAATGACATTGAACATACCACTCTGACTTGTGACACAACACGTATCTGGGAAGCCTATATATTTAAGCTTCACATCAGCCAGCTGACTGAGGATATTCTCCAAAAATGTCTGGTAGAAGTTTGCTTGATCTTTTGGGTCACAGGCTTTTTCTCACACATTTACGTACTTGTAAAGGTACATTAAAGAAATGGAGAAGTATTAATACTGCAAAAGGGTTTTCTTTTCTTTTCCTCTTGGTTGCAGATGTTAATTCTCTAATAGTCCTAAATTTTTCTGGTTAAGAAATTTGCTGGTGTGAATACAGAAAAATCTTATTATATGTGTAAGGGTTAGTCACCTGAGTAACCTTTTGAGTTCAGTCAGAAGTTTGCATAGTTAAAAACTGCTATAAAGAGTTCTTAAGGTTGGCATCTACCTTAGTACCTAGATAATATAAAGTAAGGTGTTTCTGAATATTCATACATTAAACCCAATTCATGTGTTCGTTAAACTGTTTGGCCATAGTAGAAATGAATTTGGCTTTCTGTGTATTTCACCCCTCAAGAGAGTGGATGCGAAGATGGATAATATGAAAGGTGCTTAATCTGATCATCTTTGTTTGTCTGTTCATCTACACCTTGGTCAGATGCGTTTAGGTGAGTCAATGTAGTCTCAGAAGAGGAAATGTTGACCCAGTAAAAGTTCCCTTTGAATTCAATAGACTAGAATTTCATCTAAAAATGTTGTTTCACTTTTGTGCCTATGTTACATGAGGGGAGAACTTCTTTAAAAAATCAAATATTGTGAGTACTTACTGTTTTGTTACTCCATTTGGAAAAAATAATATCTGAATTTGTTTTATTTGAAAGAACCCAGTTGCAGCATTAAAGAAAAAGGTATCTATGACACTTTCATTTTGCACTCTTGTTTGGAGCCCTTTCATGGTGTTAGTGCACGTAACTCTAGTGACTTCAACCTATTTACAATACTTAGACCTTTAAGTCCCAAATTCATGTATAATGGCTAAACTATAAGTCAATGAAGAACTGGTTTGTATTGTTCTATTTATACTTGAACAAAGAAGCTGGGAGGTCTTAGAATAACATGAAGTGTGTCCAGAATAGAATATAAAGGGATTTTCCATAAATGCATGAATTCCAAAGTGATCATTAACTCTAGTCTTATAACATATGGCCATAGCCAATTGTTAGCAAAATAAACAGTCACAGTCATAAGTAGATCCCTGGCAGACAACTTGCACGTTACAGTGTTTACAAGACTAACTCTAGGCCCTGCTCCATGCCACATCATCTAGCAGTAATTTTCACTCCTACAGCTCTTAATGTTAGCCTTCAACATCTTTTAGCATTATTGCAACTGGACTTGAAAAGCAATGATGATGATGAATATGCACAGCTATCTTGCCTCATAAATAATTTATGGCACACTGAAGTGTTTTTAAAAGTAGGACAACACTTGAGAAATATGAAGTTCAGGGGAGAAAACAGCTTTAGAAAGGGATTGTAGTTGAATTTTTTATTTGTGTATTTAGGTATATTAATGTGCTGCTTATTGCAGTACTTAAGGACAGAATAAGGTTTTATTTCCTTCTCAGAATGAAATGATATGATGCCTACCATGTTTTTATCAGTACATAGGTAATTTTTCAGACAATGTGCTTGCCCTTCTAGAAAAGTGGTGACTATAATGTGTATACAACAAATATTAATTGAAAGGGATGAGATCAGCTATTCTTGATTATGAGAGTGGTAAGGCTGAATTTGTTTTACATTAATTGGGAGCCTTATGCCTAGAATATTTGCTTAAGTCATAATGGAAGAGATGGATGCATGATAACATGACTGTCAACCATTTACTTAATTTACTGAAGATAAAGCTTAATAATTTTCTTTGAAACAGAAATTTAGTACTTGACCATCTTGATCAGCTGAAAACCAGCCTCCTATATGCGACTTGTTTTAGAGATTTATTTTGGTTAAATAAGGTCATGTCTAATATAACTGCCATATTATTGAAAATGTCTTTAAAAAAATCACCTTCTCCAGTGAATTCACAGGTTAAGATTGTGTGCAAAATATAATGAGAATTGTCAGAGATTGTTTTACATGTTTTATATTTTTACTAAGAAAGATCATCCAAGTCACCCAATGGTTAGTGGACATTTATCAGTGTGTGCTTTGTTGAATGTGTCTGTCAAAGAGATGTATCTGTGTTAATACTCCCATTTTTATTTCTGTGTATAACAAGTACAAATACAAGTTACATATGTGTGGGGAGAAAAACAATTCTTGTTACATATGATGGGTATATTTCATCTTTTTTTTTTTCTTGTTCAAGACTCCT
Organism: Crocodylus porosus; assembly: GCF_001723895.1. Lineage (NCBI taxonomy): Eukaryota > Metazoa > Chordata > Crocodylia > Crocodylidae > Crocodylus > Crocodylus porosus. The sequence continues at coordinate 96,078,731 of NW_017728947.1, forward strand.
GTTGGCTTTGCTTTACTACAGGATTTGGTCATACATGAAGACTATTTTAAACACATCAGTATCTAGCTAATATTATGTACATTAATTCCATACAAACATTCTGTTCATTTACTTTTTCATTTATGAAATATCCCTAAAATGTTAGATGTATGAATAATCCATATCTAGAAATATATGAACTTCACAGACACATAATTATGACATTGATTTTGAACTGATGCCTGGCAATGTCAGTGGTGACAACCAAACCCACCCCTGCCACAAAGAGGGATATTTTCTTTTTCATGTCCACCTATCAAAATTGTATTTCTACTATATTTTAGTCAGGCCCTATCTGGGCATCTGGGTCAACAGATTAACCTTGTAACATGACCTTCATAACTCCAATAATCTGTTAAAGGTAGGGTGTGAAACTCCAGACTGGAATTCCCTACATAAAAATGGTGTCATACCTGCCTCCCATTTAGGCCTTGATCCTGCTAATGTATTACTTGGGACTTTCGTAGTAGAATCACATTCCATTGATTTAAGTGGGAATTTGGGCCAACCTACAGAAGACAGGGTAGAGATGCACTTAATAGACTGACTAAACCACGCATCGTGCCTGAGCTGACTTCATCAGATGCTGTGAAAGGACATGCACAGAGCTGTCTATCAAAAAGTGTGATTTTACTGTTCCTGTTTGATAGAGTGTTCTATGCTCACAAAAGCTTTTTCATCTCTGATTTAATTAGTCTATAAGGTTAATTTCTACCCTGCCGCCTGCCTAACTTCAGACTAACACTGCTAACTACCCTCTCTGCTAATGTAGAGCCATGCTAGCACACCTGTTGTCATGATTGAGATCCCATGTACTATCAGCCTGAGCATGCTACTTGATTTGAACTCCTGGGGTATATCAGATGAAGAGAAGGAGGTTTTTAAATGCCCAGGAATCAAAACTTTGAAGAGTTACTTTTAGTTTGATTCATTCACTTGGTCTTGGTTTGATTTTCAGTTTGGTTGGTTTGATTTTAGTTTTGCTTCTTCGTCATGCAAAACATCTATTGACTAGAAGGTCCCTGGTTTTGTTAGAATGTTTTCTCTCATAATAACATGGAAATACCCAGTGGATATTGTTGTTGGTTTTTTTTAAGTTTGCTGTGCAGTAGATTTTTAATGATCTCTTAGTGGTAAACTTTTGCTTGTAGTTTCTCAGTGGACCATTTTTACCAGACTGATTAGATAATGCAGTTTTTGTGTACATGTTCACTGTCTTTGGTTCAGTGTCCTCATGTTAGGGCTTGCTAGTGTCATAGAACTGTAAAGTTCACCAACAATGGTTTGGTTTAGTATTTTTCCATTCCCATCTATTTTGTACACATTCAATTGAACTGCTCCTACCATTTGTTTCATCTGATCATTTTCTCCCCATGGCTACTTAAATTTATCTTTAAAATAAAATGTCTGAACTCAAGAAAAAGGGCTCATTCATTCTAGATTATTGCCCAATTTTAGGGGTCTCCCCCCTCTTTTTTTTTTTTTTACAAGATGTATGGATACCTTCAATAAACTAGATGGAAAATTATTTTATATTGTCCCAAACAATGAATAAAGAAATATTCTTGTTCTGAATCTCAGAGCATCTCATTATACATATAGAGCCTCTGCACCTTTGGAGGAGAAACTGGAAAATGTAATTCAGTGCATATAGATAGCATATTTAGAGTAGAAACAAATTGCCCTGGTTAGTAGATATTTCTAAGAGGATGGCATTAGATTCTGTCAGGTTGAACTGCAGGGTTTTAAAACACATAGATGATTTCAATGCTATTTTTCCTTAATAGTGTATTAATGATCTTCTATTTTCTAGGTTTAAAAAAAAAAAATCCTGTGGCCACAATAAATACATTCAGCTCCAAAACTTAATTTATGTTCTGTTGAAGTCCTAACTTAAAACCATAAAAGCAAACAAATTCAGTCAGGATTAAAATCTGTATTGCCCCTGTATCTTCAACTTTCATACTTTTTTTCGGGGGGGGGGGGCAGATTTTATATATATATAAAATATATCACAGCATGAATCAAGACTAGAGATCAGTTTATATTTCTTAGGGCCAAATCCAGACCCTTGTACAAAGCCCACATAAATGAGTCTTAAACAACTTCACTTTAAGGATTGAATTATCTCAGCCTGATAGGTCTAGAGCCCCAGAGAAAGAGCTCCATGATTGCTATTAACATACTAGCAAGACCTTGAATTCCATCAGGCCATTTATGCCTCCTCTGCCAGGGGTTTGGTTAGTTTATCCATGTTTTAGTGCAGGGGTGGCCAACCCATGACGAGCGTGCCACAAGTGGCAGATTTGGCAAGGAGCAGGGAGAACAGCTGCGGATATGGCAAGCAAGAGAGGGTAGAACAAGGGATCAGCAGCCAAAACAGTGGCAAATAGGGCAGGGAGGAGAGAGCAGAACAACAGATCACGCAGGGGGAGGAAGACTGGAGTGACACTCAGAGGTGGATGGACTTACTTTGTGGCATGCCGGCCAAGAAGGTTGTCCTTCCGTGCTGTTTTAGTGGATCCAATGGCTATTTTGCTGCTCACTTTACAGTACAGCTCAGGTAACAGCTCCTATACCAGATGGGAGATGTGACCTAATTTGTCATTCCTATCCCTAATTCTGTGGGCCAAATTGAACCCTGGTAGAACTCTGTTAACCTCTATGGACTTTCACAAGAGATGAACTTGACCCCTATGATTTTAATCACTTACCATATGGTCTGTGGCAAACCACTTACATCTGAAATGTTGGTTTCACCATCCAGCCAACAAGGGGCGTAGCAAGTCCTATTACAAACTGGTGAAGCAAGTTTTAATGCATTACTGTCCCCATGCTTTGACCTCTCTTCCACCCTCCAAAAATAAAAAAGTTTTATAAATGTATGTTTTTTTTAATTTTCAGTGATTGTTTTCAGTTAATATTTGTCCTTTGCTTCATAGTGAAGGTTGTTTTCCCTGGGATATAGAAACTCATGGCCCTGTTGAAGTAATTGGGCATTTTGGCCCAATGATTTCAGTGGGGCCAATGATTCACCCCTGGTCTTTAAAAGGAACCACATATGCACACCCCAGAGCAGATGGTGGTCCTCTTAATTTCTGTTCTGTCAGGGCCAGTTCCTCAGTGAAAATGTTCACTGAAGATATTAGGAGCTTTGCTTAAGTAAGGATTACAGGATTAAACCTTATGTTTTTACTCACGTTTATTCTGGGACTGTTTAGGTTTCATGTTCTCTGGAGCTGTTTTCTGGTTCTCTGCCATTCACTGATGCATACATACGCTATATGTGCCATTCTTGGAATAAAGTGGTCATAGAATTTATGAAGAGGCTTTTATATTTGAAGGGAAATGTTCTTATTGTACCATCAGTCAGCTAAAACTATGGATCTTTAGGGGTAAGCAGGAAAGAGTATGCAGATTCTGTTTCCAGTGAATGTTGCTATTGACATAATAATTCAGCAGCAATTTAAGAGCAAAAATGATTAAAGGCACTTTTTAAATTTTACAATCCATTTAGTTTTAACAACCTCAGGCATTATTATCAATACAGATAAATAATTTTTTAAAATTATTTTTACATTCACAGAACCTTTTTGCACAGAAGTGTAAATATCCATGCTAGAAGGCTTCAATCCCAGGAGTCTTTTTTTCAGGTAAAACTATAGAATAAGCTGTAATGTGCTGTGCAGAAAAGAAGATGCAGTGTGTAATGTAAAGAAATAATTACAGGCTGTTGGACACTCATTCAGGGGTTTGAGACAGCCTCTTTGAACAATTTACAAACCATTCTCTAAGTATAGATATTTTTTAGATGTCCATGGTATTTGCCAGTTTGTATTGATTGTTTCTTCATAATTCCAGATATTTGAAGATGTTTATCTATTTATTTATTACCAGAATTCCAATGGGCATGTTAAATATACACCCAAATCATTGTCAATTATTTATTTGAGTTGGCAAGGAAAAGTATTTTTAAAGTTTAATGAAGCCAGCAGTGTTACACATTCTCACGTTGCTGAGCAACAATACTGATGGCCAGTATTTTTAAGGTAAAAGATACAGTATAATAATGTTGCTGCCGTAGGGCTTTGTTGTACCTTCCCACAGTAAAACCCCTGGGAGGGGGATGAAAGAACTACGGAAACTGGTTTTCACTGAATTTCTGATGAAGAAGATGGGGCTCACAGGTCAGAGGGGAACTAGGAGAGAGGTTCCAAACATCAATATTGAAGGGATACATGGAAAAGGAAGCTTCAACTTTTTCCAACCTGGGAAGATTTGCATATAAGAAGAGACCAAAAAGATTAGGATAGCTTCTGTTAAAAGGAGACAAAGCCAAAATAATGACTGACAGTATACAGAGTGGGTATGTCTGGCACTTATGTTCAGGATTCAAGAACAAGGGTACAGTAAAATGAAATCAAAAGGCATTGTTTGAAATTGATAAAAGGAAAAGCACTTTTACACAACACATTAACCTATGGAACCTATTGCTACAGGCTGTTGTTGAGGCCAAAAGCTTAGTAGGAATCAATAGTTACTGTATTCACTCCAATACAAGACGATGTTTGTTCTCCACAATTAGCATGGGAGAAAAAGCCCTTTGTCTTATAATTGCATACAGTGAAACATCATTAGATACATTGTCTATCATCAAACTGTTGCCAAAAGCAGTATGTGCTCAGCAATGGAAACCATGATATTGATTAAATGCAGCTGACACTGAGCAGGACTATAAAACACTTGGTCCATATTGGGCAGACATGCTGATGGAAACCTCTTAGGCTGGCACTCAGAAAGATTGTAACAAGCTCTGAGACCTTCCCCTGGTTCAGAAAAAGGCTGATGGGAACCCTTTTCTGGTGGGGCCCTTAAAAAAAACAAAAAAATGAGCAGTTGGTCCCCCCAGGAGGGAACAAGCACCAGGCCTGGCGGTACTGCAATATGCACTCAGAGAGGCTGGAGCAAGCTTTGGCACCCTCCCTGGTGCCAAAAATCCTGATTTTTTTTTTTTTTCAGATATATATATTTATTTTTAATTTTTTTCCAAAAAAATAGCAGGATATATATTGCTATACCACTACTAACATGTCTTGTGACTACTGTGATTCAACCGACAGTCCAAAACACACCTTTACAGTTACACCATTCTCATTCCTGTTACAAAACTGATCTGTGGTCCCACATGTCTAAGCACCTGTTTGCCTGTCACCATCACTTTCACCTTTAACCTTCGTAATTGTGCAAAGGACCACCTCCTTCTCCTCCCCACTTCCAATTCCCTCGCCTGTTTGTTCAGTCCTTTCACTCGTCATTATATTCAATATTTCTGTTATCCTCATTGTTGTCATCATTGCTGCTCTCATTGGGGGCCCAGCCTCTGAACAGTCTATGCCAGTTCTGTCTTCCATATGATGTCTGCCATCTCTTGCTAGTCATCTTCTACCATCTTCCTGTAGTACTATCTGTCCTATTTTGATGCAGCCCTCAACTAAAAGGTTTGCATGTCTGTTAGTGCCCAAAATCCTGATAGGAACCTACCATAAGGACAGGACAATGAAGCCCATCTATGCAGGGTAGTACCCATTAAATTCAGTCCCCCTCACCAAGGATTCTCAAGTCATGATGAGCCACTACACTGCATACATTTCAACTTCGTCTTCACCCCTGCACCTGACCTGTGCATTTCTTTCCCAGTTCCAATTATTCCTGTTTCTTCACCAGCCTTAGCTGCCTGACAAACATCACAAAACTGGGTCCCAAACAGTTCACCCAGAATCCCTGTCACCCGCCTCTCTCAGCAGGTCACATGTGGTTGGGGTGGACCTGCCCTCCAAATTTTTGGAGGATTCCAGGACTCATGACAAGAACACCCAGTTCCAGTCATGAGTGTGGGACTAATTAGCACATGGATCCTTTGTGGGGCTTGTCTTATAATCAGGGTCATCTTCTATTGGAGTAAGTGCAATATGTTATGTGGCATTTGTTTCCTTCAAATAAAGGATACGAGTCACCATGCTTCCATGAACAAGCCAATCACTGACTGGCAGAACTGGGGAGAAAATTCTTCTGGGGACAAGTTATTTCTTAAAGGGTTTCTTGAGTATGTCTCTGAAGCATCTGATAATTGGGTTAGTATGGCAGTCCTTGTTTATATATACTGTGACTCCCTCTAGTATATACGTCCTTAAAACCTACTCAAGTCTTTGGTTACTTCCTTTGGCCATATTTTAGTTCTATGGGAAGGAATCAGGAGTAGTGAGGATCTCTTTGTGATGGTTACTGATCCTCCCTTTGGCAAGATGCTGAGGGTTTGTAAGGAAAATTTGCAGCCTCTCCATTTGGGAGGAGAATGCAGAAATGGAACTCTATGCACACCCGCCCTGCTCGAACATAGTCCCTCCTGATTTATGTAGTTTCAGGTATACAACAACACTGAAGGGCCAAATTTTCAGCCATTATGGGGAGTATAGTGAGGATCCAGTGATGACTTATGTATCCTACTGCCAACATAAGGCACTTAGAATACATCCCTAAAATGGGTTTTGTATTCACTATTCTTACCGGTAATCACATTGATGCAGAGCAGTAAAAATCAGTAATGCCTAATATCATCCCCTACTTGTACATATTTCTTTTGAAAAGTGTGTTATGTGACCATTGGGAGTTAAGTTTTTGAATGTTCCTTTTTCTGTACTCTCTGAGTCATATTCCCATAATTCCTATACCTCACAATATTTTTCCATTGCCATAGTGACTGCCTATGAAGAAGGCACAGCTGAATAACTACAGGTTTTTACTGAACCCAAATTGCCCATAGACTGGACCTCAGCTAGTATCTGTGTTACATTAAGCAGTTAGTATGAACCAAGAAGTCCATTATTTCATCCAACAGAACCAGTTTCCCCGAGAAAATGTTGTCACCTGTAAAATCTCAAAAAACTTTGATGCTTTATGCACAATTTATAAGACTTGCTCAATCAGTGACATCATAATTCTGAAAGAGGGACTTATAATATGGATTACATAGCTTAAAATGTCATTTTAATTAATACATTATCAGTTTGGCTTTGTTTTTTCATTCAACCTAATTCCTTAGAATTAGGCATAGGTCTTGACCAACTCCCTGGATCTGAGTATCTCCATATACTGGATCAGGATTTTGAATGTTATAGCTAATCTACCTCTATCAGATGTTAAAGCAGAACTTGAGGTCTAAATACCCCTGTAGTCCAAATTCTTCTTGGTAGAAGTATGAATCTAGTTTTGATCTCTCTGGCTCAGACCTAGAAATATTTAAAAGACTATTAAATCATGTGAGGTTAAAATGTATAACTTAGGCAGGTATATAACTCAAAGTCATATTACTAGAACTTGATCTTGCTTTGACTACAAAGTACCCATTCATAAAGTAGATGTTAATTTTAATAACATTAGTATAGGACTGTCGCTTGATATGGTGAAACATAATAAAATATCACTGATTTGTGGAAGATAAAGGAAAAGAAATTGCTTGTAATGCTGCTGTGTATAAAGAGGGTCACTTTCAGAGAAATGCCTGTATGTGGCTCAGAATGTTCTTGTTTGTTATCTGGTTATACAAGATGAGAACAATAGATTCTGTCTCTGCATAGAACTCTGTGTTATTGATAAAAAACTATTTCAGTTAAAAATAATATTTTAGACATGCTGATAAAGGAAAAGTCCTTGCAAGTGTTTGAATCGCAGAGTACTCTCCTTTCCTAAGATTGATAAGTTTGTGTAGTGAGCATTCAATATGCTATTTGAACTGGGTAGGCAGCCCTAAAAGCCATGTGCACACAAGGTTCTTATGAAGTTTTAACTCTATGAACTTTTCCTTATTCAAGGACTACAGGATCAGGTCTGGAAAAGAGAATAGTATGGAATAGATAAAGGAAACATCCTCACATCACCAAAATGCATGGTTTTGGAGGGACTGACCGTGAGGTTAGTCTGCTCAGGGATTTCAGCTCTTTGGTTCTGTGACTAGTGCCCATTATTTTAATTGGCAATGTTGTTTTTTTTCCTCTGTGTGTTGTTCTGAGAATCCAGAGGAGAGCCATGCACATGAATAGAGGTCAAGAGAGCAGGCCTTATGAGAAAAGGCTGAGAGCCATGGGACTCTCCAGTGGAGAAGCGCAGGCTCAGGGGAGACTTGGCAACAGCCTATGATTACATAAGGGGTGTGCATCAGAAACTGGAAGAACCTCTGTTCACCAGAGCACCCCAGGGGAAGACAAGGTCAAATGGTCACAAATTGCTGCAAGACCGTTTTATACTGGACATAAGAAAAAACTTCTTTACAATCCAAGTATCCACAATCTGGAATAATCTCCCCCAGCATTGATGCAAGCACCTACTCTGGACATGTTCATAGATTCATAGATGTAAGGTTGGAAGGGACCTAACTAGATCTTCAAGTCTGACCCCCTGCTTTGGGCAGGAGAGAATACTGGGCTCATACGACCCCAGCTAGGTAACTACTAAGACTCCTCTTAAAGACCCCCAAGGTCGGAGCCAGCACCACTTCCCTTGAAGTTGCTTCTAGATCCTAGCCGCCCTGACTGTGAAACAGTGCCTTCTAATGTCCAGCCTGAACCTACTCTCAGACAATGGCCATTATTCCTTGTACTCTGGGAGATGTTCGGGGTACTAGGGTCTCTCCCATTCCCCGCTGGTCCCCCCGGTAAGTTTATAGATGGCCACCAGGTCCCCTCTCAGCCTTCTTCTGTGAAGGCTGAACAGGTTCAGGTCCCGTAGCCTCTCCTC
>NW_017728947.1:96087699-96099851 GCF_001723895.1 Crocodylus porosus
AGGTGCAGTTAGCTTTACAGACTGCATCCCCACATTGGTGGCCCATGTTCATTTTGGAGTCAGTGATGACTCCAAGATCTCTTTCTGCCTCTGTGCTTTTGAGAAGGGAGTTTCCCAGCCTGCTGGTTCTTACTGCCCAAGTGCAGTACCCTGCACTTGTCAGTATTGAATCCCATCCTATTCACATACACCCACCCCTGTAACCTGTCCAGGTCCCACTGTATCTTGTCCCCCTCCTTTTTAGCATGCCCACCTCACCCCAAATCTTGGTGTTATCAGAGAATTTGAACAAGGTGCTTTTCACACCTGCATCCAAGTCACTAATAAAGAACTTGAACAGTGCGGTCCCGAGGACTGAGCCCTGGGGGACTCCACTGCCCACCTCCCTTCAGGTTGAATATGACCCATCCACCACCACTCTCTGGGTGTGGCCCCTCAGCCAATTTGTGACCCATCTGACTGTGTAGGCATCAGTGCTGCAGTCACCTAGCTTTTTAATGAGAATGGGGTGGGAGACAGTGTCAAAAGCCTTCCTGAAGTCCAGAAAAATTACATCCACCACGACACCTGTGTCCAATGATTTTGTGACTTGATCATAAAAGGCAGTCAGGTTGGTCTAACAGGACCTGCCCCTAATGAACCCATGCTGGTTGCCCTGAGCATCATCCCTGCTGCTGGTCCTTCACAGATGTGCTCCTGGATAATCTTCTCAAAGAGCTTCCCCAGGATCAAAGTAAGAGTAATGGGCCTATAGTTGCCCGGGTCCTCCCTCATCCCTTTTTTGAAAACGGGGACCACATTGGCTTTCTTCCAGTCATCTGGCACCTTGCCAGAGCACCACGAGTGCTTGTAAACCCGTGCCAGGGGCCCCTCAATAACCCCTGCTAATTCCCTCAGCACCCTGGGGTGGAGAGCATTTGGACCTGCTGACTTGAACACATACAGCCCCTCCAGAAGTTCCCTAACTCAGTCTTCCCTGACCCTAGGCCTGGAAGAGTCTCTCCTGAGTCCATCCGGAATAGCGGTGGGGGAAATGTTCAAGAAGTGTTTCGATGGTTATCTTGCTGAGGTCGCCTGACCCCAGCTGACTTCCTGCCCTTTGGGCAGGGAGCTGGACCCGATGATCTTGCAAGGTCCCTTCTAGCCCTAATGTCTATGAGTCTGAGTCCCTCCTTTGTGTATTTTCTGCCTTCTTATCGTATAGTTACAGAATGAAAGATGTTAGTTCAGGGGTTTGTGTGGGCAGGCTCTGTAGAGGAGAAAAAAAAAAAAGCAAGCAGCTAGGGGCCTGATCTTCCTTCCCCCCCCGAGCCTGCCTGTGTCTCCCCTGGCCAGGAAGCAAGCTGCCAGTGGGTCTTGCAGCCCCTCAGCTACAAGAGATCCCAGTGCCTCCCTCTGCAGCAGCAGCACCTTCTGGGCAGCAGCCACCTGCTGGCACCTGGCCTGGGCAGTCCCAGGGGGTAATGCCACCATGGAGGGAAGCACCGGGGCCCCCTGCAGCTCAAGGCCTGTTGGCAGCTGCAGGAAAGATGGGCAGACTCCAGGGGAAAAAAGGGGATCTGGCCCCTCACGGATTTTTTTTTTCCTTTGATGGAGCCTGCCCGCTGACAAACAGCCAACTAGAGTGTGAAGAAGTGTTCTGGCAGAAGGCAGCAAGCCGCCATGATGGTGGAGACACAGGGGACGGGGAGGGGCCAACTGTGCTGGCTCCCTGGAGGTGGCAGCAACAGACCAGACACGTAATGCTAGGGGGGAGTGGGCCTGGGCCAAAAGCGGGGGTGGGGAGCAGAGTGGGTCTGGGACCAATGTGGGGTGGGGGGATGTGGGCCTGAGTGGGGGCCACAGTGGCAGCTGGGGGAGCGAAGGAGTGGGCCTGCTCTCCCCCTTGGGCCTGGGCCCACTTCTCCTCCACCCCACTCCCCTGTGTTGGTTGTAAGCCTGCTTCTCCCATCCCTGAGTGGGCCCAGTGCAAGGGGTGGGGAGGAGCAGGCCTGCCGTAGCATCAGCAGTGATGGTGGGACTGGGTCTGGGCCTGATGCAGGGCGGGGAGTGAGCCTGAGCCAGGGGAAAGGCCAGCCCACTGCAGCAGTGGTGGGGGACAGCGGGCCCAGCTCGGCCCAGCCCAACATGGCAGCTGCAGGGAGAGGGGAGGAGCTAGCCTCCTGTCAGGTCCAGGCCCACTCCTCCCCCAGCCTCGCTCCCCAGCATTGGCCCCAAGCCCCCTTCTCCCAACCCCCTGCCACTGCTGGGTCGGCCTGGGCCCAGGCTTCAGGCTCCCCCCAGCCCTTCGCCCCCCAGGCCTGGTCCTCCCCCGCATCGCGCCCTGGCCCACTCCTCCCTTCCCCCCCACTGCTGCCTACTTCCAAACTCCCTGTATATAAGAACTTAATTTGTCGGTATTATATCATCTGTATCAGCTTTCTTTAAAAAGCAGACTTGATCCTGCTCTTCAAGTCAATGAGAATTTTGCCTTTGGTTTAAATGGGGCAAGATGAGGTCCATTTATACCAGAAAACTGCAATATTTAATTGCTCAGTGGGTTTGTAATGGGATAAGTAGCCTTCTACCATTACAATGCTGGTTTAAATAAGATGACTTTAATACTGACTGCGTTAATTTATGGCTAGAGTAAGTGAAATGCCTTTATGTACTCAAGCCAGGTAGTAGTAAGGTCCCTCCAAAAACATATAATAAACCCAAGGGGAACAAAACATGTCTATGTTGTTGGCCCTACTGGCAGTTTCCACAGTAAGTGTGAGTAGCAGCTTAAGGAACCAACATAGACATAGGGACAACACAGAAAAGTTGTACAGGAAAGCAAACAAGAGAAGGGAACAAATGGGGATTTCAAGACCTGCATGTCATATTTCCTAATATCAAATGGAAAGAAATAATTATCTGTGAATGAATGATAGACTAAAGCTCCTTTTTGATAGAGATGAGCAAAAATGGAAGGTTGTGTTATATCAAGATCTTCTGTTATTTGGATTGCACAAATAAAGTATAAATCAGACCAGAATTTTACCCATAGAGGGAGACAGCAAAAGAGAGAAGAAAGGGTTTTTCAGTAAGCTTCAAGACTTTGTGATTTGCTCAGCAGAACTGCATGTAAACAGATATTCTTGCTCTGCTTCTCATCTTTACCTAATTGTATCATTTTCTACGTCAGACATTGACAGTTGTAAATTGTGATTCATATTTATTCTTTGCCAGAAAAAAGCTTTATTTGTGTTATTTATTTATTTTGCAGCCAAGTAAAATTTAAAACAACATGATTGTTATAATGCCACATAATAGTCTTATGGTAGGTCACTTCTAAGGCATCCTACCTGATAGGCATTTGGCACTATCTACTTATTTGTAAAGCATGTTTCTTAATAATCAAGTGAGTGAAACTGATTTACACATATATTCATATTCTTTTTCCTAATGAATGATTGCTTAATCAGAAAATAGTTGCTTATATCTTGTATTGCTTTGAAATAAATGACATACTGGAGAAATAAGGAGAGAGACGTATTGGAGAAATAAGGAGAGAGAATATTGTGGCAGGTAGAAAAATCTGAATCCAAATTTCCAACATTGCCAACTTGGGGGCTGGATGGTGTGGGAAAGGGTTGTATGGCTCTCAGCCCATCTCCAAATAATATTTGAAACTGGTCTCCATGATATAATTATTCAGTTTATTTTTAATTATTATAAAATGAAATTATTTTATTTAGCATAGTATATATTTAGCATAGCATTTGACTTGCAAATAGAAAAATGAAGTAAATTCTTAGATGAAGTGAGTGATGCTCTGCCAATTTATACCAGGTAGCCTGTGGTCCTTACCCCCCAGAACTTACAGTTTAAGAGCCTTGTTTTCCCTTATGTGAAAACAACTTGCCTATAGGAGTGAGATTATGGAGAAAGACAAGAAGATTTAGTGTTAAATTTTGTAACATCCTATAACATCCTATAACATCCCAAAATAATTTTAGTGTATTATTATCATAGCCAAAGTGTATTTTGTTTTACTTAACAGAAGCATATTTTTGAAGGGTTCTTTAAGAGAAAGAAAGGATCATAAGCAAAAGTAATAATTCACTAGGCTGCAAGCACAAGTCTGAAACCCAGTGCAAAATACTAATTTGGAATGTCTTGTAGTCATGCAGTGTCCCCTGGCAACCTTCAGCCCTTCATCAGCTAGTGGACTCGGCAGGGGTTTATGCTCTTATTCCTTTTGGTTCATGCCTGCATCTGCTTGTTTAATTTATGACACACAATTCATGGTATTTTTCTTTTGAAATTCCGCCCACTATTTATTTATTTATTTGGTGGGGAGAGGAGGCAGAGGGGACTGATTTACATATATCAAGGATGAAAATAACTTTTTAAATCTTTTCCTAAATTATGACCTGTACAAGTGACAAAATCCTTTGTAAATTCCTTTCATTTAATTTTCCATTACTTTGGTGTTGTCTTATTTTCTTGCACTTTGATAGAGAAATGTCCAGTTGTAAAACATTATTTTATGTCTAAGAATTAAAATTCTGCATCAGGCAACCTTTTTAACAGTTAAATAACTTTTGATTTGAGAACAAATAAACAATTGGGTTTGTTTTGTTCCTCTTTTTGTCTTAGTGGCTGGCAGCCAGACACCAGTGCCTGGGCAATTCCTTAGCACTTCATTCAGAGACTGTCATCATTGCCCCTATTTTTTCCCCAGTGTCTGTGACTCTCTTGAATGCCACCACCAAGAGAAGAATGCTATGTATGGCCTCCTCTGGGGTGGATTAGTAATAGTATACTTTGCACAGGCTGGCAGAGGTGTTTTACAAGCAGGGCAGCTGCATTTTTTTCCAAAAGACAAAATAAATGATTACCATAGGCACTTGATCCTGCAGTCTGACCCAGTTTCCCCATTCAGCTTGCCTGAATTCATGAGTCCAACCATATTTTTTTTTTATTTGCATAAAAATAAAATATTTGCTAAAAAATAAAAGGAAGGGAAGGGATACCTATCCAAGACATGGACAGCCTGTCCTGAAATTAAAATAATATCAAAACCAAACAACACACATAAAATTGACATGGAGTAGGTTGCAGGAACCAACACCTTTGCTGTTCATTGATCAAAGTTTAGAACTCTCTGGGTGCATCTACACATGCACTTTACTGCAGAGTAGATTAATTATCTCTGCAATAAAGTGTCACTGTCTACACATGCACTGGTATTAGGGCACAGTAAACTAACTCTGCCATTAGATAGTACTGTCAGTGACAGTACTGTCTTACAGTAGAGTAATTTACTGCACTGCATGCACATGTAGATGCTGGCCAGGGGAGTAAATTGTGCCCAGTAAAACCAGCCAAACTGCTGCTTTGTAGATGCTGTATTGGGAGCAGTGTACTCCAGCTCAAGATACTCCAGAGTTTATTGCTTCACATTAATTGCACACGTAGATGCACCCTCTGGGCATGTCCAGATGAGCATGCATATGCGTTTCCCCAGGGACAAATAACATTAGCACATAGTTGTGCTGCTGCTACATCTTATACCCAGGGAATGCCCCCGCATGCAGACTCTGGCACATGCCAAACTGACCCATAAAACAACCAGGCTCCGGTTTCAGGCAATGCACACTGCAGTCATATGTGCTGCCCCATTTTATTTTGGTGCGTTTTTTTTAGGCACTGGGATTTCCCAGTATCTAATTTTGGCACCACACTGCAAATATGCAGAACAGAAAAACTTTTCACATGTGCCACATGCATTTTATGGTGCCTCAAAAACCTTTGGATGCACCCCCTGTGGCTTAATTTGGCTCCAAAATAAGCAAAAAAGTTTAAGTTAAAACAAGCCTATATTTCCCACCCCCCCCATCCTGCCCCATTGTCTCAACTAAAATTTATAATATATACTGAAAATTACTTCGAAATAATGGTGACATTGCTAGGGAAGAGTTGCCTCTCGTTGCATTCTTTAACTGACCAGCTGGGATAATATCAGGTAATTTAACTGCTTTCCTCCATCCCCAATGACTTTTGGAGGTTTGGTGAAGGTAGAGGTAGGAAAGGGCAGCAGAACAAGTGGAAAGAGATAGATAGATAGATAGATAGATAAGGCTCCTATGCAGGTAGTCTTGCATTCAGACAGATATAAAGAGACTCCATGTGCTTTGTGGGCTAAACTCCCTTCCTATTCTGTATTGGTCAGCCTTTCAAACCCTTACCTCCCAATCCATAAGTACAATGTCACAGAATTTCTAGTTTCCTATGTAGCATTAATTGGATAGTAATCGCTGGATAGTAATATGACCCATATTCTTCTAGTTTCCTCATAAGTATGCATAAATATCTATACAGTATTTGACCAAGATATACAGGAGTTTAATTGGTTATAAGAAATATAACCAATTAAACTCAAGCAAATGTAACTACGGTATTTAAGATTGCATGTAAATTATGTCTCAAGACAAAATGTGTCAGTAGAAGAAACAAGCAATTCCTAGCAATGTTTAATTGAAAAGAGAATCCTACATGTAAACATTTATCAAATGAGGTCTTGTATATTTCTTCAGTTTGCATCTCATAAGATATTAACCATGGTATATCTATGTTTCAAATTCCATTTTCGGTAAGTTATAGGAACTACAAATGGTCTGTGTAATCTCTCAATTTGCAGTGGTACCAGATACCCATTTAAGCTCTCAACACAAGTAGAAAATATGGAATAAGAGACTGGATAGTTTTTATATACAGCTGATATAACAAATTAGCATGGTGTTTAATCTAATATATACACATTTATGTGCATTGTATTATTTATGTGGCTGACTGCTAATTTAACCAAATGTGGTACGGTTCCCTTGAGATGGCACTATTTACCTTAATTGCATTGTATCCTGATGAGAAAATTATTAAGTAGAAGTAGAGAAGATTGAAGATCATAGATGCTATCAGCTGTTACAAGGTACAACTGAAATATAACACTTTTACTGACTGAGTAACGTGACAAATACTGGTCGGGTCTTTTCTCTGTACACACTCTTTGGAGACTGTGTGTGTGTTTCTGTGTAACAGCCTTCTATCTTGGAAAGCAACTGAGATATCTTCCTTTATCTTCTTTCTCCTGAATTGTCTTCTACTATCACCATATTCTTGCAAATTGTTACATTCAAATCAAAATCTCATGCTGAACACTGAACAGAAAACATGTCCAGTACTGGCACAGTACACTTATTAAGAACTGAAGTTTCTTGTTCTACAACATCATTAGCCAAATTATAATCCTAATATTTAAGTAGAGGAGTAGTTAGCCATGTTGGTCTGAAGTCAGGTAGGTTAGAAATGCACCTTATAGAATAACAGAATCAGAAATGCATAACCTATGGTGAGAAAGAGCTCTCTTTATCAGATGCTATTATTGTTAATATAGATTTGTTAATTTGAGAGTGTGTATATATATATCTTGAGATATGAATGTCAAATTTATCTACATATACAGTCTCCCAGGCATTTTAAAATCGCTTCCCAAATTCTTATCTAAATTACACTATTAATTTTAGAAGAACTCAGACTGATGTAACTGTGGAGAAGTTGGTCCTGTATATTTATTGGGCTTGTAAAATAAACAGGTTACTTGCATTTATCTTATAAATAGGAGTCTACTGAACTTGAGGAGGTAGCCAGCCAATGTCACAGGCAGATCCTGGAGCCAGCTGCCATTTTCACAGGCTGAGAATGTTGGGGTCCCCGGGCCTCTGATTGGCCAAGGGGCTGGACACTCCCACCCCTTCCCGCAGATTGCCACATGGCCCAAAATAGTGGCTTCATTACCCTGATTAAACTTCGGGAAACCATTAATACATATGTTATTAAGTGTGGATTAATGGGTTCCTCAGGTTTAATCAGTGTAATTAAGCCACAGTTGCAGGTCATCCTCAAGTGGTGGGCTTTGCGATTTTGGTGGACTTGCTGCTGTAAAAAAATAAACTTACTGGCAAGCAGAGAAGCCCTGTGGTCTTGGAGCACAAGGGGAAAGTGGAGGATGGAGGGTGGGGAGAGGGGAGGGAGGAGGGCACAGAGGGGGCTGCTTGCAGCAGGCGGTGTGGAGGATGTCCTCGTGCCTCCTGCTGTGAGCAGACCAGCCCTGCTCCACCCCTCCTCCCTGCCCCCTTCCCTCTGCTCTGCCTTTCCATCCAATGCTGCCCCTGTGCTCCAAGACTGCAGAGCTTCTCTGCTTGCTGGTAAGGTTTTTTTTTCTGTTTGTGTTTTGCAGCGAGACTGCCAAAATCACAGAGCCGACTTTTTTTCAGAGAGCCTGCACTTTTTCACAGAGCCCACCCAAAATCACAGTTTCCGTGAAGATCGTGCAATCATAATTTCAGTAGGTTTCTACTTCTAGACTATAGGTAGTGATGGTACAAAAACTGTTTTATGCTTATATTGGCATGAATTGTTACCAGTCATAATAAATATCTGCAGATGGAGGGTTAGATCCTGCAACTTTTGGCTACCCTTAATCATGTGAGATATTATGTTACATTCAATGGGATTTGGGCACAAAGATCTGGCCCACATTCTGCATCTTGTTCCTATCAATGGAGTACAGTGAATATATTGTACATATGTTACATAGTATGTATATTATATTTACACTATAAACGTGTTTAATATATATTTTATGACTTAGTAGATCTTTAAAACTAGGTTTTATGTTATCAAGCAATACCAAGACACAAAGAAAAAATTGAGTTCTCTCTGCTTAACTCTCCCCCATCTTGTGCAGAAATGGAATGCTAACCTAGCAAGGAATGTCCACTCATTAGCACCATCCCTCTTTTTCTCTCTGTAGAAGCTCCTTCGCAGTAACTGTATGTGGGGATGGTAGAATAGATGGCAAAGTGGAGGCATAACCACCAGTGGAACTCCAGGGTGGACGGTGTTACACTTCCAGCTCAGAGTTGTATGTGAAACATATAGCCTAGCCTCTGTTCCTTCCGTGTTTATTAGCAAGCAACCATAGGAAACTCAGCTAATGGAGTAGCAATGCTGCACAGTACAGGAAGATCCTTGGTATGCAGTATAGTTCGTGCCCCTGAACATCACAGGTTCTCCTCCCTATGGATCCTAAGGAACCATGGGATTGAGAGGCTTCACTCCAGGTCTAAGTCAGGAGACACTAAAATCAAGGATTTTGGGCCAGGCTCTTGAGGAAGTGCTGTGGAGGAAACTTAAAGTGACCCTTCTTGAATTTATTTACCTCTTTAGCCATGTACAAACTGTTTCTCCATAGGATGTGACCTATAGTTCTGAGAAGGATATTTACATGCCATATCTTGAATATTTATGTCCCACATGCAGCTGTTCTCATGAACACATTTGCTCAGAAAGGGGTAGGGGGACAAGTCTTGTTTTGTTGTTTGTTTGCGTCTCAAATTAGTATCAGAATGTTGTATCTGATGATTCCATGATATGTCATTAATGTGCTCTCTTACAGGTCATAATTTATTTAATCTAATATGTTTTGGGATAATAATATTAGGAATCTCCCACATAAAGTTGAAAACATTTAATAATGTAATGTGCAGGTAATATCTGTGGCGTTTGTGAGCAGGAAGGTTTGGTAGGTACAACACGCAACTATAATTCATTTTGTCTTGGTTCTCTCATTGGCTTGCTCATATAACTTAGTGCAACCAAAGTGGCTTTTCTAAGTTTTTAAATACATAAAATAAGGCTAATGCTTCAAAGTAGTAATGTAAATTTGAAATTACTATTGCTTGTTAAGGATGCTAACATCCTTGAATGGAAGCTGCTAGGGATGCCTAAAGCATTATTCTTTTCATCTTCAAAGTATTCCTTATGCATTTACAAATTAATCTATTTACAAAGCATTATTTTTTTGGAATGATTTTTTTATTACACTTATTAATTGCACAGAAAACTCCATTTCATTTCCATTGCATGTCATTCAAGACAACATGATTTATACAGACATAATGCAACATACTTTCATTTGGATTGTAAAGCATGCACATCCTGGATGCTTTCATTGCACATTTGTTATATTGTATTTTTAATGGGCCCAGACTGTGTGAGAATAATCATGTTTCTTCTCTTGTATCCCATCTTTTCCCACATGTATGAGGTAACCTTTGTAGTACCACTGTCTCAAAGACCCCTGCTGATGTCGAAACAGTAGAATCATGCTATTTAGAATGAACCCTTATGCTAACAGTTTAAATGTTTCCTAAATATGAGTAGAAATTGCAAGCCTTTTCTTCCTTTGCTAAGGATAAATAGAAAGGAAATCCTTATCTGAGTGCATGAAAGAATGCTTGCTACAGAATCCCACTCAAAATACCTGGAAACAGTGTATTTGGGAGAAAAATCTATTATAGGAAAAAGGTCAATTTATTCAACTTGTAAACTTCTCCTAAATAAGTCCTTATTTCTGTAGGCTGCTTACTCAGTCAAAGCACAAGGCTCACAAGACAGAATAAATAACGAGCAAACAGATAATTCAAGGCCCTACCGGCCCCAGGGATGGAGAGGTATTTCTTTCTAAAGTAGCATCAAGCTTCTGCCCTGTCTGTCCATTTGTATCCATTCCATTTAATTGGATCCTGCTGTTCCAGCTTAGAATCATAGAAAATTATGGTTGGAAGGGACCTCAGGAGGTCATGTAGTCCAAACTTCTGCTCAAAGCAGGACCATCCTCTACTAGATCATCTCAGCCAGGGCTTTGTCTAGCCTGGTCTTAAAAACCTCCAGGCATTGAGGTTTACACAACCTCTCTGGGTAGCCTGTTCCAGTGCTTTACTACCCTTCTAGTGAAAGAGGTTTTCCTACAACCTAACCTAAACTTCCCTTGCTGCAAACTGAGACCATTGCTTCTTGTTCTGTCATCTGCCACCACTGAGAACAGGACAGCTCCATCCTCTTTATAATCACACTTCAGGTAGTTGGAGGCTGCTATTAAATCTCCTCTCAGTCTCCTCATCTCTAGACTAAATAAGCCCAGTTTCCTCAACCTCTCCTTATGTCCCAGTACCCTATTTCCATTGCACTGTACTGGACCCTCTCCAATTTGTCCACATTCTTTCTGTAGTGGGAGGTCCAAAACTGAATACAGAACTGCAGATGTGGCCTCACCAGTGCTAAATAGAGGGGAACAACTACTTCCTTCAATCTTCTGGCATTGCTCCTACTAGTGCAGCCCAGTATGCTGTTAACTTCCTTTGCAACAAGGGCCAGCATCGTACCTAGACTCCTGGAGGCTGCAGGCAAACTTTTAGTATTGAGCCCTGCTTCACCAGAGATAATGATAATAATTGGACAATGGGAAAAAAAACCAAACATTTTCAGGCCCCCTTTCTATCTGGGCCCTGGGTGGCTGCCTGGTTCACCCATGCCTATATTTGGCCCTGTCAAATGCACGCTATTGGCGCACATTTATTTTATTGTCCACTGTAACCTCTAGGTCCACTTCTGCAGAGCTGCTGCTTAGCTAGTCCGTCCCCAGCCTGTACCGGTGCATGGTATTGTTCTGTCCTAAGTGAAGGGCTTTGCATTTCTCCTTATTGAACCTCATGAGATTTTTTTTTTTTTTTCGGTCCAAGCCTCCAATTTCTCTAACATTACCCTCCAGCGTATCTACTACTCCCACTAGCTTGGTGTCATCTACAAACTTGCTGAGAGTGTACTCCATCCCATCTTCCAGATCACTGAAGATATTAAATAAAGCCAGCCCCAGGACCGATCCCTGGAGCACTCCACTTGATACCAGCTGCCAACTAGACACTGAGCCATTTACTACTACCCTCTAAGCCTGACGACCATCCAGTGAATTTTCTATTGACCTTACAGTTCATTCATTCAACCCCTACTTCCTTAGCTTGCTTACAAGAATGTTGTGGGAGACTGTATCAAAAGCCTTGCTAAAGTCAAGGTATATGACATCCACTGCTCTCCCCGTATCCACAATGTGGCGAAATGCCGGGCTAGCGGTTCCAGCACCGCTTAGGGGAGCTGCGGGCTTTGCAGAGTTGTGTGAGCGCGCGGCTTGTGGGGCGGAATTGAGGTAGCTTTTTAGCCGCCCTCGAGGTTCACCGAGTTGGCACAAGCAGACGACTTAGAGTAAGTTGTTAGTGTCTCTTAAT
>NW_017728947.1:96100246-96128420 GCF_001723895.1 Crocodylus porosus
TCTTTGCTGCTTCCTGCTTCTTTGCCTCTTTTATAGATGTTCGTTGGACTGCCTCTATGACACTAACTATAATATAGGCTAAACATACAGAGATAGGATAATTTTCTTTTACATAATAGTTACTAGGCAGATTTTCTACACAAGTTCCGTTTCTGCAATACTGACACTTTTTAGATAAGAGGTAAAATTTATAGAGTACAGGTGTAGGGCCTACTGCCAGCAGAGCATAGTACCTACCAGGCACTTGTTTAGACTAATAGTAAAACTGCAAGGCAACAAAAAGCGGTTAACAGCACAGGCCTCAAGATTACATAAATGTGAAAGTGCCACATGGCAGTTATATAAAAAAGAGAAAATAATATAAAATGTATGCTTTTATACAAAGATAATATAAAACAGTTATATGCTAAATAATATAAAATAATTACACACAAAACCAGTCTTTTCATCACAGAAGGTAAGGTCAGTCAGGCATGATTTGCCCTTCATGAATCCATGCTGACTATTCCTAAGTAACCACTGCCTTCTCCTCCAAGTTTTTAGAAATGGATTCCTTGAGGACCTGCTCCATGATCTTTCCATGAACTGATGCGAGGCTAACCAGTCTGTAGTTCCCCAGATCCTCCTTCTTCCCTTTCTTAAAGATGAACACTATATTTGCCCTTTTCCAATCATCTGGGACCTCCCCCAACAGCCACAAGATTTCAGAGATAATCGCAAGTGGCTCTGCAATCACATCAACCAACTCACCCAGACTTTCTTCAAACAGCTAACGCAAGTTTACAACTGCAGCCCTGGTTCCCATGGGGGACTTCAATTACTCTGACATCTGGGAGGGCAATACAGCAGTGCACAGGCAATCCAGGAGGTTCTTGAGGTCTTTTCTACATCATCTGTCACTAGGTTGCCTCCCCCATTCAGTCAAGGACTCACACTTTCCCTGATCTTTCTCTTGTTGCTCATATACCTGTAGAAACCTTTCATGTAACCCTTCATGTCCCTTGCCAGCTGCAACTCCAATTTCACTTTGGTCTTCCTGATTTCATCTCTGCATGCCAGAGCAATAGTCTTATACTCTTCCCTAGTTGGAAGAGTTGGACATTGGAGTTGCAGCTGTCTAAATTTCCACTTCTTATAAGCTTCTTTTTTGTGTTTTAGCTCACTGAAGAATTCTCTGCTAAGCCAAGTTGGTTATCTGCCGTACTTGCTAGTCTTCCTGTGCATTAGGATGATTCATTCCTGCACCCTTAGTAAGGTATCTTATACCCAGGTCTCCTGGACTCCTTTCCCCCTCAGACTGGCCTTTCAGGGGATCCTGTCCATCAAGTTCCCTGAGTCAGAGTATGCTTTTCTGAAGTCCAGGGTCCTTACTCTGCTGGTCTCCTTCCTTCCTTTCTTCAGGATCCTAAACTCCATCATTTTGTGGTTACTGCTGCCCAAGTTGCCATCCACTTCTGCATTTACCACCAAGTCTTCCCTTTTTGTGAGCAGCAGATCAAGGAGAGCATGACCCCTAATTGGCTTCTCCAACACTTGCACCAGGAAGTTGTCCCCAGAAACCTCCTGGATTGCCTGTGCACTACTGTATTGTCCTCCCAGATGTCAGGGTGATTGAAGTCCCCCATGGGAACCAGGGCTGCAGTCATAAACTTGCGTTAGCTGTTTGAAGAAAGTCTCATCTACCTCATCCTTCTGGTCTGATATTCTATAGCAGACCCCTACTGCGACAACAAGACATCTTGTTGCTCACTCCTCTGACCCAAACCAAAAGACTTTCAACAGGCCTGTCTCCAGTTTCATACTGGAACTCTGAGCAATCATACAGCTCTTCTACATAAAGTGCAACTCCTCCTCCACTTCTCCCTGCCTGCCCTTCCTGAACAGTTTATACCCATCCATGACAGTGCTCCAGTCATGCAAGCTGTCCCACCAACTCTGTTATTCCAATCATGTCATCAGTATATGACTATGAGGACTTCTGATTCTTTTTGCTTGTTTCCTAGGCTCCATGCATTCGTGTACAGACACCTGAGGTAAGTAGTGAATTGCCCGACTTTCTCAGGATGGATGAGAAGGCCTCCTTTGTTGCCCCTTGTGCTTCCTCCAAGTCCCCCATTTCCACACATACCTCAGGGCTTTGGCCTCCATCCCCCAGCCAACCTAGTTTTAAAGCTCTCACTAGGTTAGCAAGCCTGCCTGTGAAGATGCTCTTCCATCTCTTTATCAGGTGGATACCATCTCTTCCTAGCAATCCTTCTTCTTGGAACAATATCCTGTGTTTGAAGAAGCCATAGCCCTGCTGGTGACACTCTCTGTGCATTCATACATCAATCTGCCGGATGCCCCTGCTCCTGCCTGGACCCTTCCCCTTGATCAAAATAGAGATCACCGCCTCAGCCCCTGATCCTCTCAGGGTCGCCCCTGGCAGTATCATGGGTGCCCACATGGATGAGTAGCATGGCATAGTAGTTAGAGGGCCAGATGAGTCTCGGTAATTCTTCTGTGACAACTTGGATTTGGGCTCCAGGCAAGCAGCAGACCTCCTGAGACAATAGGTCAGGCCAGCAGATGGATGCCTCTGTCCCCTGCAGAAAGAAGTCTCCAAATTATCACTACCCATCGCTTCTCCCTAAGGCCTGGCTTCTTCCACTAATGGAACATGCTCCTGCTCCTCCTCTTCTGTTGCTAGGGCTCCATTTCTGTTCTTCAGGTAAAGCACTGCAGGCAGAGCTAAAGACTTCTGCTTGCTGCCAGAGGTCACAAGCTTCCACCTTCCTGGAAGTCCACGCCCTCTTCTTCCCTAGTGCTTCCTATCTCTTGCATATCTCAGGGAAGTACTTGGCAGATATTACCTATTATATAAGGGAAACTTGTCCATAAACCCTTTCTGATTCCTTATGGGTCTATGCTGCTAGTCACAGGGGCATGAAGAGTACTCTAACTGTAAACAAAGGGCCAGATCTAAAGGGAAAAATTACATGTGTAATATATGTAAAATAGGATTTAGGCAGTTTTAAATACACAAGTCTGAAACTGAGTTCCCAACTTTCCTTCTCTCACACAGCCCAGCAGTCCTGGAGGGTCCTAAACCTGTCAGATGCCTTTCTTTATGACCTGGGAGTTCCCTAGGGGGGCTGCTATCGTGCTTCTACACATTCCCAAAACTGCTCCAGCCAGACAAACTAGGTACTTAATTGCTGCCCAAAACCTATTCAGGATCTGGAAACTAAAATGATATTTTAATCCCAGAAAAGGCCTAATTCAGTAGTTCAGAGCAGGTCTAACACACTCCCAAAACAGAAGTAGATTCAAGGATCCCAAGTAGATGTAAGTGCCTCCCTGAATCCTTAACTCAGGCACCTGAAATCTGGAGTGATATAGGAATCCAAATACACCCTACCTGGCTTAAGGCAACTGCTATGTAGGTTTTTTTGGATCACCTTTCTGAAAGCCCAGTTATTCCCATAGACTGTTTCTGGAATGTAAGCAACTTACTCTGGATGCTGGTTTCCACCTAGGATCAGGCATTCAAAAGCTGGTCACTGCAGTAACTAATTGCCCACTATATCCTTTATTCCATCTAACCCTAAGCACTATGTTAAATTTTGTTTTAATTAAAATATATTTACAAATTCTAACATGAACGCTGTTTCCCAAGTCCAGACACCTACAGAAATGAATGCAACTCCCTTTTATCTACACATTATAGTGAATATAATCCTTTATCAGACCGTTCCAAAAACTGAACAGAACAAGGTTTTCTAAAAACCTTGGTACTGCTGAAGGGCTCTTCAAAATATAGTTACTGTATATCACATGTTGATATTTTATCTTTTACCAGCTTTTAGTGAAGTTAATATTTGCTAATGTTAATATTGACAGCCTTGGAGGATAACCTTCTCTCTCTCTTTCTCTCTCTCTCTCTCTGTCACACATACAATTGGTGCAGCATGGGCAGTGACAGTACAAGCTTCTTTGTGCTACCCTACATTGATTGACTCAAATGAAAAAAACTCTAAAAATGAAGAAGTAATTCAATCACTATAGCAAAGTGAACCTTGGCATCTGCTAAAGCTGTCCCGGAGTCCACTGAATTCTAACTGCATTAGTGTTTGTGTGTGTGGTAGACTGTTCACTATGATCCCGATTCTGATACATTTATTCACACTTGAGTAGCATTGAGTAGCATCTCACTAAAGGCAATGAAACTTCTCAAGAATGAAAGTGCTGCTCATTTTGAGTATGAAGCATGCAAAATGTCTCTCTTTGTGTGGACTTCTCTCAAAATTACTGTTAAATATAAACATGATTATAATTTTATAGTTATTTTCAGTTATTTTTTTAATAGCATAACTTGTACTGCCATTGTTTCATGTTGACATTGTAAGCAGGACTCAGGATCTGAAATTACGTATTAGATGGTCTCACATTATAATGCCATACAATTGTATATGGTTTCCATAGATATGAATTATAATACTTTTGATGTGAAAGGGCCAAAGGGTTATTTTTCTGTATAACATATAATACTTCTGATATTCAGTGTTATTGCACTAGAGTAAGAAATCAAAAAGAAAAAAGGAATAAAACAGCTGTAGAATGCACTAAATATTAAAACTCACAGAAACTGTACTGTAAGTGGGTAATGAGAGCAAAATTACTTTGCCCTAAAATCAAAATAAATTCATATCAAACCTTGAAATAATAACTCTTGAAAATTCTGCTACAGGTTTATGGAAGCTCTTTTGTTCCCAGTTACTGAATAGTTATTTGCTTTCTACTACTTAGTGCTGGTGATACATAAAGAATTAAATAATACTAAAATAGAAGATTAAAAAACATGTTGTCCCAAGATAAGCAATAAACATGCATGAATTTTCAATCACCAACTTCTACCAAATAAATCAATCCCTATGTTTCGTTCAGAATGTTCCATTCCCATTTATATTAATTTTTGATTTTCCAGTGTATAAGTTTGGATCTCTATGAATCATTAAGTATATAGTTTACTGAACGGAAGATTATAAAAAAAAATTGTTAGTTGTACCACTGCCATTTCACAGATCTATTAATGAATATTTCAGTTCTATTGTTCCTTTGTGAACATTGTGATATATATATTTCATTTTGTTGTTCTGTGGTATATTTTAATAAGTTTGTAACAGGTTTACAAATCTTTGCAATGAAATTATGATACTTTTTTTATTTCTAACCTTTGACCCCTGAATATAATGGTATCATAACAGTGTCTAGAGACTTGAACTGATATCATTTTATGCCATACCATTACGCTGATTTCTTCAGCATGGGTAGCTAATTGGTTTCATTCAGGTATTAGCTTTACAGGAAATTTCAATGGTAATCAACTTAAGGTTTTAGATATTTTGCCCTCCTTTAATGGTGCTGCCCTTGCCTCAGTTTCATATTTAATTTTCTAAATACATTTTAATTGCCAATCTTTAAACCAGAGTTGTGCCTCCATTTTGTCCCTTTTTCTAGATGTTGTGAAAAGTATTGGCTCCTCATTTCCAAAACCTCTGTAGTCCTGAGGTTTTATTGCAGGTTATCTTGCTGACAGTAGATCATTTACCACCAAGGTAATATTTGGGATGCAGTTCTTCATGGTAACTAGTATTGTAATTGGATCTCTACAGACCTCTATAGAAATTGTTTTGGCATTAGAATCACACCTCATAATGAGATTTTTATAGATTCATACTGAAAATGTTTGACATCATAATGAAATATAGATAACAGCTGCATTGACATCTCACTGAGAACAGAGTAATTATGTTAAACCTGGTTCTAGTTAATGGGAAATTAGCATATTAAAACAATTTTCAGGCTTAAAAAGAGAAAATAATCTAAAAATTGCACAAATGTTTTAAAACTCTCCATTAGAACTTGTATTAAACCTGAAAAATACTTTCCTGTGCCTACATATTAGATATATGTATATCTATGAAAGGAAGCATGTTTCTCTAAAGAACCCAGCAGCTGGATGGACTGTGCATATCTGTGAGAGGGCTCTAAAGACCTGTATTCATTTTGCAAGCAACCAAGAATTTATTGCAGATTTAAAATGTTATTATTTTAATCTATTGTATTTGATACAACTGAAAGTCACTCCCCCCCTTATAATTATATATAATTATATGTTTTTATAATTAGGCTACTTTTTTTTTAATTCTGTAACCTGTGGCCATACAATACATGGCTGTTTTTCTTAGATATCACAAGCTTAGCAAAATCAGGCTGGGAAAATACTTGGATAGATTTCCTAGGATTTACAAGGAGTGTCATTAGTGATTCAAGAGGTGACACTTTTCTCTCTGAATTAGTACTGAATTCTTCTGTGACATCAGTTCAGTACGGTCTTCTCTTCTCCAAACTAAACAAGCCAGTTCCCTCAGCCTTTCCTCATAAGTCTTATGTCCCAGCCCCCTAACCATTTTCATTGCCCTCCATTGGATTCTCTCCAATTTGTCCACATCCTTTCTGTAGTGGGAGGCCCAAAGCTGGACACAGTACTACAGATGTGACCTCCCCAGTGCTGAATAGAGGGGAATAACCACATCGCTTGATCTGCTGGCAACGCTCCTACTAATGCAGCCCAGAATACCATTAGCCTTCTTCACAGCAAGGCCACACTGTTGACTGATATTCAGCTTATCCACTGTCGTTGCCGGGTCATTTTCTGTAGCACTGCAGTCCCCAGCCTATACCGGTGCATGGGACTGTTTCATCCTAAGTGCAGGAATTTGCACTTGTCTTTACTGAACTTTGTGGGATTTCTTTTGGTCCAGTCCTCCAATTTGTCTAGGTCTCTCTGAATCCTAACCCTACTTTCCAGTGAATCTGCTACTCCTTCCAGTTTGGCATCATCCACAGACTTGCTGAGGAGGGTGCACTCCATCCCATCCTCTAGAAATGATCTAAGTACAGGACTCACCCCTGCAATTAGATGCACGTGCTGGAAGTCTCCAGCACAGAGCAACTGGAAGGACTGAGCCTAGAACATACCTACTTCAGGTTCTAAACCGCTTTGGAAACCTCCAAGATGAAAAATACTATTAATGCAAGAAGTTGTTATCATCCCTGTTTCCAGTGGTAAACGTGGACGTCAACATGGCTTTGTTCACTACCATTTTTTTGCATCTTTAATAGAGAAGTTGCAGTGAAAATAGTGCTCCACATTTCACATCCTTAGCAAAATCGACACTGGATCCTCTTCTGCCAGCACTCAGATACCACTATAAGCAGACATTATCAAGAGTCAGAGACTCCTATGAGCAAGAGCCATCCTTACTTTTCTAGCAAGGATTAGAGAACTATAGCTGCAACCTCATCACAAGTCATTTCAACTACAGATGGATTATTACCTCATCACAAGTAATTAGGACTACATTACAAGTTGGAAGGGTCACGAGACAATATGTTCTCTCACAGACCCAGAGGGAGGCAGCCTTCCATCTTCAGCTCCCTCTGTGCAAAAATGAAGTTTCTTTCCTACCTATGGGGACTTTTTACCATCTTGTACCCAGAGGTGACCCAAGCAGGGTGTGGGGCCCGGGCCAGATCAGCCCGAGGCAGCAGGCAGTGGCAGATTCAGCGGTGTGGGGGGGCCAAGAAGCTGGACGTGAAGCCGCAGCTGCTCTGCCGGGCTCCACAGGGCTCCCCCAAAGCGCAGGGCCTGGAGTGGTCCCCCCCGCTTCACCCCCGCCCCCCCCCAGGGACAGCCCTGCTTGTACCATCTGTACTTTCCCCAGAGCCTGACCAAGTGATCCCGAAAGCTTGCAGAAAAGGACAATTTTCCAGCGATTTCCCAGCTTCTCTAGCAAAAGGTATCGTGGGAACCAAGAGTCCTAGTTATTTTGTATGCCTACAGTTCCTGATGGCAGCTCCGGCCATGGCTTTCTTTGAGCCTTTGACACGCAATAAGTTTAAACACCAAGAAGAACAACACGACTTCCCAAGCCCCTCGGAGGCACCGCTGCGCGGCGGGCTCCGTCCTGCAGTCTCAGAGGAACCATCCCCGAGGGCAGCGGGGAGGGGGCCTAGAGACGAGATCCTGCGGCCGCACAGGTGCAGGCGGCGCGCACCCTTCCTCCATCCCGGCGAGGGCGGCAGTGGACGGCGGAGGCCGGGCCGCCGCCCGCCCGCCAAGGGCAGAACAATACCCGGGTTTCTCGGCCGGCCGCCGGGGACGAGGGGCCGCTCCTCGCACTTGCTTTTGGCCCCGCCCCGCCGCGCGGAGGAGAGGGGAGGAGGCCCCGCCCCCGCCCGGCACAGGCTGGCTCCGCCCCGCAGCGGGGGCGGCGTTGCCATGGAGACCGGAGACAGGCGGCAGCCCGGGCCAGGCCCGCACGGCTGAAGGAGGCGGCGGCGGGGAGTGAGGGAGGGTGGCACCGCGGGGACACAGGGCGGGAGGCCGGAGCGCGGCGCCGGGATGGAGGACGGCTTTTCCAGCTACAGCAGCCTCTACGACACCTCCTCGCTGCTGCAGTTCTGCAATGGTACGAGCGGGGGGGCCGGGCGGGGCCGCCCCGCGGGGACTGGCGGGTAACGTGTGTCCGCGCCGCCGGAGCGGCTCCAACTGACACGTGTTTATTTCGCGGCCGGGACGGGCTGCTTGGCCCGGCGGGCACCCGGGGCCGGGCCCGAGGGTTGGGCTCGGCTCGCAGGAGGGAGGGAGGGAGCAGAAAGGCGGGGCTGCCCTCAGTAGGAGCTGCGGGTGGGTTGCGGCTGCGGGCGGGTGGCGGGGCCGGAGCTGCCCCTGCGGTGCCTGTCTCGAAAGTTTGCCCGCTGGTCGGGGCAGCAGGGAGGGCTCCTCTTCCTGCCTCTGGTCCCGGCTCGATTCCAGCTGGTGGGGTGGTCGGAGCTCAGGAAATGAGGGCTGGAAGGGACCTCATGTGTCCAGTCGCCTGTTCAGAGCAGAAGGGAGGAGGATTCACGTGTGCTGGGAGGACAGGGATGATCCTGCCTCAGGCGGGCGATCGGACTAGGTGAGCTCCGGGGGCCCCTTCCAGCCCGGCTTCTCCGGGATCCTGTGATGGTGACAGCTGCTTGAGACGGAGCGGGGCTATCTCTCACAACAGTCAGCTTGATAAATCCTGGCTGAAAAAAATAACCCACCCCCGGAGCTGGTGGGGAATCCTAATGCTTGTGGAATGTAGGGAAATACAAATCGTTTTTTTCAAAGTATTGAGAAGACTTTATATAAACCATATGATTCATATACTGTGCTATATCCACTTCATTTTCTGCAGCTCTCAAAATAAAAATCTCCCACTGTTAATGCTGTACAGCTAGCAGTTATGTTTTAGGATTTATACTTTCCCCAATGACAAGTTGCCTTGTAGAGCCAAATTTATGAGTTGTTTTCCTTGTAGAGTCCTCCTCTTAGTCTCCTTATTCAATGGGAGGACCGTTACTCTCACTGCTCACATATGTGTATGATCTCAAGTCTCACAGCTATCACCTAGCTTGGCTTGGCATGTGGGTATATTGTTGTGAATATAAACATGCAGTATGTAACTGTGCTACACAGAACTTTAAAATCTTAGTTCCTTCTATTTTGCAATTTAAAGTGTGATCTTGGAGAAAGTATTTTCTGCTGCTTTTCTAATATAAGATGTGTAGGTATTTATTTAAATTGTGTAATAGCAGACCTCTTGTTTAATGGAACTGGTGGCTATGATTTTGAAACGCAGAAGAAGTAGCTCAATCCTTCAGCCTTTCCTCATAGGAATTAATTATCATTAAAACTAATATACATGAGGAAAGACAAGAGGATTGGACTGATGGACTCTTCCCAAATAATGCAGAGAGGCGCAGCTGACCCATAAGAAAACAGTACAGATAGCCAGTGAGGTTGCTGCATTTGAAAGATGAGAGGAAGATTACTTTGTGGGAAAGTGGGAACCTCTTGCAAGACTAATGAGTGGTATGAAGCATTGAGTAAAGAGAGAAAGAAGGAATGTGCAAGAAGATTGGAGACAGCATAGACAAAAGCTGGGAGAGAGATGAAGAGAGAAGTGGCTTTGAGTATTAGGAAGATTATATAGAGCACATCTTGAAATTGACTGATTTTGGAAAGAGTGAGATGTGAAGAGGACTAAGTAGACCTTGCAAAGACGATCAGTGCATATTGCAGGATTTTCTCTGTTGCTTATAGAGAAGAAAGGATTATTTTTTTTGTATTATAAGTGAAGAAATAATGGGATTTACTATTGCCTAGAATTGAAGGATATAGAGAAGAAAGAGCATTAGAGTGGAATACATTAGTAGAGAGGACAGTGGAGTTATCAAGCTCATTAAAGAAAGGAGGATAGGTAGGAAAAGAGAACTTTAGTGTCAATTTATCCATTAGCTTTGTATCTATAAATGAGGGAATAAGTTAATTTCATTATCATTTGAACAAAGAAAGTATCCCTTTATCCTTTGCATTTTACAGGATGAAGGCAGGGTAGAGATTTACCTTACAGACTAGCTGAATCAGAGATGCATAAGCATTTATGAGCAAGAGCTTACTTCATTTGATGTTAATGCATCCTGATTTAGTTACTCTGTAAGGTGCATTTCTACCCTGTCTTCTGCCTGACTTCAGACTAACATGGCTAACTACTTTTCCAGCGGGTCATGGATTTTGAAGGGTATACACTTTGATTTTCATTGCGTTAATGAGAGTGTTAGTCAATTATGGATGTTATTTCTTGGTCTCCTGATAGCTCACTGTTAATACCTTGAGCAAGTTACTTCCTTCTGGGCATGTCTGCATGTGAAATTAATTTGATGCAGAAAAACTCCTATACAATCTGCAGTGGAGTTTATTCCCCCTGGGTGTGGCATTTACACATGCACATGGGACTGCAGCACACTGAGCCAGGGCAGCACAGCCCTAGCTGGCAAAGGACCTAGGGGGTCAGTTTGTAAGCCTGGAGCTGCCCTGCCTTGGCTCAGCATACTAGGGAGGGGCTGGCTGGGGCATAAGGGTGCTACAGTGCAGGGCTAGCTGGCAGGCAGCCCTGCACTATAGCACCCTTGTGCTCCAGCCAGCCCTGATCACCGTCTACACGTGCATTGCAGCAGAGTAAATAACTCCACTAGAGGTGTACTAATACATCAGTCTATTGTATTGGTACCAATAAAGGGAAAACTGAAAAAATTATCAGCAATCAGGTTTTTTTTTTGGCTGATGTGGTTGATAATGTCGCTGATAAATGCCGTGTGCATGCGTGAAGCTGCAGCATTCATGTGTCCAGCCTGGCAGCTTGGTAAGTCTGTTGGGGGGGATTTGCCCAGTCAGGGTGTGGTGGGGCACCAGAGTTGCAAGTGGTTCAACTGGGGGGGGGCCTTGGGGTACTTCCTGCTACTGCACGCACCCCTGCGGGAGGTATGGGGGCATGTGCCCCCCAGATCTGTGTGTGGGGCAAGGGTGGGCTGTGGGCTAGAAGTGGCATTGGACTTTTCCCAGAGTGGGGGTGGGGGGCTGGGCTGGGGCTGTACTTGGGCTGGGTGGTGCTGGGAAGGGGGGCTACAGGTCCCCCATAGCCCCTCTCCCAGTACTGCTGCCATCCACCCCAAGCACAGCCCAGGCCAAGGCCCCCCACACTAGGAAGAACCCAGCCCTGGCTCTGAGTGCACAGTGGGCAGCCTGTCTTCACTCTACCCCACTCCCTCCCTCACTGAAGGAGCCTTAGTTTGCCCCTGCCCCGGTGCCCCTTCTCTTCCCCCCCGTTCCGTCCCCCTCCCAACAGATTTACCAGCCCGACACTGCTCTCCAAGCTGCCTGGCTGCATGTCGGGAATTGAATTGGTATTGACTGATATGGCTCGCTAATAATTGGTCTTTGGTATTGGCCCAAAAGATCTTTATTGATGCACCTTTATGTTCCACCATAGAATAGTACTTGTGTTGGGCAGTACTATCCTACAGCAGAGTTAATTAGTTTACTGCAATCTAATAGCACCATTCGTGTAGATGGTGACACTTTACTGCAGAGCTAATTAGGCAGCTCCACAGTAAGCATCTTTTGTGGATGTGCCCTCTGTGTTACTTCCCTTATCTGTAAACTGGAAGCAATAGGCAAGGTGGTGAACCTGAGGCATGTATGCTATGAATGGTGTGTGGCACTCAGTATACAGGGAAAGTGACTGGCAGCACAGCAGTCTATAGGGCAAGAAACAAAGAGTAGGATATTTGGCATGGAGCAGAAAGTGGAGCAGCTGATCAGGCAAGAAGCAGAAAGCAGAGCATGAAGGATAGGGGCTAACTTGTGTACATGTCTGCCAAAAAGGTTGGTCCTTGCTGAAAGAGCATATTCTGTTGTAAGTTAGTTTGCAAATTAGTTTCTTATAAAGATAGAATAAGGTAGATGGAGTAAGAGAAAGAAAACATGAAGGATCATCTGCTAGTAAAATGAAGCCATACGCTGTCTCTAGATAGCCCTGTTGGTAGTGACTGGAAAAGTCATAGAAAAATTATTAGCTCTAGGGGAGGAGAAATAAATTAGTTTCTGCTCAGGTTCATGTGGTTGTGATCACTTTCAGTTGTTTATGTTCCAGTTTATAGCCATCTTAAGTGGTCATTTTCTGCAATCATTTATAATCACAATATAAAAGAAATTGTCTGCTCTTACATCTTTGGTTATCCAGCATCAATTGGAAAAACTGGAACAAATGGAATAAATATACCCACCAGTCTTGCAACCAGTCTTCTACCTAGACGAAGATAAATGTTTTAGCAGTATGAACAAGAAAATCAAATCCAGACACCAGGGTCCTTATGGGCAAGTGTCTTGCTGAGAAGCCTTGCCCTTGAAACTTTAGTTCCTTGGCCAGTGGGAACTGCAGCAGTATTGCATGATATTGGATGAGTGCAGGAATTAGCTGTGTGAGGTAGATTTTCTCTGCCTTTAAGTCATTAGTTCAGATTTACCATTGGTTGATAGTGACTGCATGTTTCTCACATTTGCTTTCAGGAAGTCCATTACATGAATTTGGCCATAACTCACTTCTCAGTAGACAGATGTGTGCCTCAGAATATCTTCTTAATTGCATGAGTGCATAAGTGGCACTACTGATGCTCTTGTTAATCCCAGCACAGGGTAAACACCAAACAGAAGTCTCTTGTGTCTCATCTCTAAACCCATTCTCACTAGGGCAGGAGCACATCTTGAGCTTGGTTGGAAGTTATTTTGAGGGGATGGGGGGGCTCGCTTGGAAGATTGCTGTGAGAATGTGGGCTCGCTTGGAAGTTTTGTTGTATGTGTGTGCAAGCTTGGAAGATTGCTGTATGTGTGTGCTCGCTTGGAAGTTTTGCTGTGTGTGTGTGTGTGTGTGTGTGTGTGTGTGTGCTTGGCAGTTTTGCTCTGTGTGCATGTGTTTGTGTGTGTGCTTGCTTCTAAGGTTTGGGGAAGAGTGTATATGTTTTGTAGCTTGGTAGCCATAGTCGCTAACCTTATTCTTTATTGTAAAAATGTTAATAGATGAAACTTTGTCCTTTTTGGTTTCATCAGTTGCTTCATTATCTGTTTAAATAAGGTCTCTTTACCAGAAAACAAGAAAGAATTGGGCTTGTGATACCTGGTGCCACAAGATGTTGAAGATGACTAGGATACTAGATTTCTTTTCATTGGATGCTGATGCTCTCTCGGTGAAGCTGGTTCCAATATGGAGGGCCATGTAAAGCCTTTTCCAGCATGCCGTGAAAGCAGTTTAGGGGCTTTTTACTCTGACGCAACATTGTAACTGTTAAATGTGGGCCAGTCAGACACTATCTCAATTTAATTTCAAGGGTAGACTTTTTGTATGTATTGCTGCATATAACCACTTAGAATTGCTGATTGATCCACATGAGAACTGGAAAATGTTTAAAAATAGAATCTGTGAATTTCCAGAAATGACATATGTTCCAAGAACCTGAAAAAAGGCTTTCATAAACTCTAATAAAATATATCTTTATATGTTAGTGGGATGCAGAATAAAGTGAGTATGAGCCTGCCTCCGTATAATTAACTATTTATTCCTAGCTCATAAATTATTATACACTAGCTCATGTGTAGACATTGATAGTGTTAATTCTAGTGTTTTATAATTGTCTAAAAAGAATAGCCAAGAAAAGACAGCATCCAGATATGGAAGAATTCTCCCATAATAAGCATCCCTCAACAGGGATTCAGTGTCAGTGTCAATAGTATGGCGTGAAACCCCTACTCAGGTATTTTATCATGAATAAAACAACATTAAGAATTGTAAATTAAAGCATTGGGCTCTCACTAGGAAATCATTTTTTATCTTATCTTTTGAGAAGTTGCTTTAAATGTAATAGTTATTTACAAAGTCAGTAAAATATCTGTTTTAATTTCTAATTAAATATGTAAAATTTAATTTTTTTCACTGAAGTCTAAAATGCATTTGGACAATTTCGGCTTGATTTAAAATGTTAAAATAAGTGTATTAAAGTGTAAAACCATGTTGTTCTATAGTATACATCCTAATAGATTTTATACAGACTTTTCTTGGAAATTTAAGGTTAAATATTTCAATTTGGTAATTAAATTACTTTTTTTTTTTATCTTTAGGAGCTCTGGCTGTACTAAAGATTTTTTTATAACTCTCTTGTCAGTCTAGGAAAAGAGATGGGAAGGAGTAAATAGGAAAGTTGCCCCTAATCATCTACTTAGAATTTTATTTTACTGTGGAGTTTGTTGTTTGCAAGGATGACATTAATTATACCACACAAAACAACTGATCATAGATGGGACAAATTTTGGCTCAGGCTGTTCATTGTCCATGAAACTAAATTTAAAATGCTCCTCCATTACATGATTAAACATGGAAGTAGCTCCCTGGGGATTTTTAGGGAGATGGGATGGGGATAATGATATGTTAGCATGATTTCATTGAATTAGTTCTTTGGAAAGTAATTAAGTGAGATTGCCCACACTCCATTACTTTCAATGAGTAAAATTTGACATGGTCCATCATTTTCTTGTCTTCCTTTGAAATGACCTATTATTGAATAAATATAATCTGCTTGTACAAAATCTTGTATCAGAAATCTCTAGCAATGTTTTCTAATACTGTATAATATGGAAACCAATTACCTTCTTGAGTTTTAAATCTGAAATAAACATCGGGTGGTAATATACAATTTGCATTCATTAATGGTACAGCTACTATATTTGCTTGCAAAATTATGTAAATCTCTGCTGGGCAGGAGGGAAATAAAGTATTTTCTATGTTTAATTATACCTTTATAATCTGGTAGACTACAAATTTACGTTTGAAATAAATTCTTACTTGCATGTGCCATTTCACACTTAATAAATATCAAAGCTGTCTGGGCATCGTATTTTGTGTTTGAAGTACTTTTCAGCATTCTCTAGAGCCAAATTTTCAAAGCCTAGGTTTCTAAATTTGGACCCATATCTCAGTTGGTTGAAAATAGACACATTTGTGTGTGTAGCTAGAGGAGAGAGGCAAATTTATGCTTAGAGCTTGTTAAGTATTTATGAATAATTTTGACAAATATTGGTATTACGTTGCTTGAAAGTTTTCAAATTTCAATCTTATATTTTTTTCTAAAACACTTTCGAAACCTGAAATTCCTAGCTGCAATTTTTTTACACAGGATATGGATGAGGGACAGATGACACATGAGAAGCCAGTACCACGCTTAGTAAGAATATTACATTCTTCCTTTGCCAGCAAAGTGAAACTATATATAGGTCTAATGAGCTAAAGAAAGAGCCCTGAATAGTGAACTCCCAAATTCAGATGCTGCTTTGAATCTTTTCTGTAAAAGTACGATCAGCTTTTCTGAATAATTCATTGTCGGGCCTAGCAAGAATGTCAGTTTTTACTCCCAGCCCTGAACTGAACACACAGTTCAAAGCATGTTAATAGCTTGGTCCTATAGGCTTCGGCATGCACTGTACACCAGGGAGGGAGAGAGCCTGATGGGTTAGAGATAAGAGTGAGGTCTAATACAAGATAGGTTTTCTGGGTTGCCTGGATAGCTCACTGGGGGCAAGAAGGACTTTATCTGAACTGATAGGAACCTAAAAAAATCAGATGTTGCTCAGATTCAGGCTAGTTTTTATTAGAACAATTTTTCTAGCTCTGTTTGTCACAGCATTGCTATATGTCTGCACTGTGTTTTTTCACATGTAGCCCACAATTATAGGTCACTGACAACTGCGGGTATTCATCTGAAAAATCAGGCTGCTTTTATGTATGCCCCTAAATCTGAATTCTGAAACACAGTTTGAGGCAAGTTTTATTCATGACTCATGTGTCCACATTGAATAAAACAAACGGACCAAACACCATTTTTTTTATAAGCTGACTTTTCTTACCCAAAGGTAACCCAATGCAAATAGCTGTTAGGGGCAGGATTCTAGCCCCTGACCAAAGTCAGCGGGAATTTTGTCACTGGTTTTACTAGCGCTGGGATTCACCTTCTGAAGTCAGTGGTAAAACTCCCACTGATTTTTAGGGCCAGGTTTCTACCCATAATTTCCAGTCTTAATGACAATACCTACCACTGTGTTTCAGCTAGATGGGTGCTTTACATTTTACTTCCTGTCCTGAACAGCTGCTGTGTATCATCCCAGAAGTTGCTGTGTGTCAGTGTGGAAGGAAGTGATATCCTCTATGTATTGCTATTTTAAAATATTTTGGAATTCATTAGGATGAAAAGTTTTAATATTCCTGTTGTAGAAAAGCACTTTAACATAAGCTTACATGCTCTCTCCTGAATAGAAGTGCTTTTCTGAATTGTTGAATGGTAAGTGCAGGGGTAGTGAGAAAACACTTTAAAAAAATAGAAAAGAAGAAATGCACTTGATATATGGTGTTGTCACTTTTTAAACCATTTATATTATGTATTTACTTTTATTTGTAAAGATATTAAGCTCTTAGTAATGATGCTCCTGTCTTCTTTTAGCATGATACTTATTCTGTAGTAACTGCAATTCTGTCTTTAGCAAGAGATGAGGAGATGGCCAAGTTTTTAATACAGATTATGGAGTTTATGGTATAACAGATGTGGAATTTTGAAAATTTGCTGTATATTATCTTGAGAAGAGAGCATTAATAATGCAAATAAGTTATTTTGGGGCTTTGATTGAAGTGGTAATTCTGTTGGTCCAAAGACTTGAATCAGAATTATTTTTCAGTAACTGGTACATCATACTGAAGATGGGCTTTGTGATGGAAAATGAAGAGCCATAGTTTCATGTACAGCAAAGAGTCATAGGTTAGACCGGGGGTTTTCAAGCTTTTTTAGTCTAAGTACCCCCAGCGGCTGGACACTGAGCATGGTGGGGTGTGGGATGGCACGTGGCCGGACACCAAGCAGGGAGGTGGAGACGGTGCACAGGTGGGTGGGGATGGAGCGCCGCCACCTCCCAGGAGAAGGGCCAGGGCGGGGTGAGGGCAGCAGTGTCCCTGTGCAGGGTGGGGAAGCTCACCGGGCTGGTAGGTGAGGGCAGTTGCCATCATGTGCAAGCTTCCCCACCCTGCATAGGGGTGCCACTGCCCTTGCCCTGCCTTGGCCCTGCTCCTGGGCGGTGGCGGTGCTCTGCCCCCACCTCCCCCAGCTCATACCCTCTAGGACCAGTCCAAGTACCCCCAGGGGTATGTGTACCCCTGGTTGACCACCCCTGAGTTAGACTGAATTATATCCCAGTTCTGGGTAGCCTGTTTCACTACCCTCCTAGTGAGAAAATTCTTCCTAATATCTAACCTAAACTTCCCTTGCTGCAGCATAACACATGAAACATCTGAAGTTGTGCCTAACACCATGAATTTTAATGGGACTGTCTATGAGCAAAGCAGTCTACCTAGCCAGTATATATGATACGACTGAGGCCTTGTTGTTTAGGTCTTTACTTCCATCACTGTTTCTAAAGTCACTTCTGCTCCATGGCCTGCCAGTCCATGGTCACTTTTGGTCTGGCAGCCAACCCTTCGCTGTCCAACACCGGGCCATGGCCCAGGGGTTGGGAAATTCTGGTTTAAAAGGCTGTTAGACTAAGAATATTAGATAAAATTAGAAGAAAATTTTCACAGATACTCCATCAGTTCTGTTTCCAAACAATTTCTAGTTGTATACAATAAAAAGGTTATTTAATTCACATTGGTAATGCATGGGGGCTGCATGTGGGTGCACATGCACCCCCTAGCATGATGGTGCACCCCGTGCCTGATTCCTCCCAGCAGTGTCTGTGGGTGGTCGTTGGCACCCCCACCCACTGCCTACAGCACCGGCAGTGTCTGCAAGAGCTCCCCACTTAACGCTGCCTCTGCCACACTCCTGCTGCCACCAGTGCTGCCGTGCCCCTGCAGCTGATGGGGGTACATCACAATTTTTTACTCGTGGGCTTCTTTCAGTATATTGCATACCTTAGGCCCCTGGCAGACTTAAGGCATGATTAACCAGTTAATCATGTCTTAAATAGTAATGCAGACACATTCATTCAAAAATGTGTAATAAATTTGTTGTTGGTTACCATCACACCATACACTGAACACATGGGTAGCACTAAAGCCTGCAAGAGCTCTAGTATCTCCTAAAGCTGGGAGCTCCTATCAGCTGATTTGTGTTCCCAGCTATGGGAGCATATGGAGCCAAGGACTTCCTCTACATGAGCAATAGAGCATGACTGGGATCTGATCCCTCAATCACACCTCCTACCAAGCCACGTGGCACAGCAGGAGGCATGATTGTTTGGATCCCATTGAGCTTTTAATGAAACACCCATCAGTGGCCTTATCGTGGTGTTAGAAAAAATAGGTTAAAAAACATTAGACAGCTTTCTAGCTTCCTTTTACAGTGCACACTTTTGGATCAGTATGTCAGAAGTTATGTATTCACCATACATAATATGGGATGAAATGCTTAAATATGGAACTGCAAAATATGGCCATAGTTTATATTATTTAGCTATGTTGTAATTAAAATTCAGTAGTTTCTATTGCAAGCTGAGGAAAACAGTTTAATTCAGATAGATACCTTTTATGTTCAAAGTTTTTAATATCTAAATGCATAGTCTATAGAAATTTTGAAGTCTTCACAGTTTATAAAGACATATCTGTGGCTTCATGCTTTTATGGTGTAAAAGTCAGTATCCATCAGAAGGAATAAAGAATGCTTCCTCCTGGTGTTCAGCATTGTCTTGTTAGGGATCTTATTTCTTTTAAAGGCTCATTAGTGGAATAGTTGTGTAACTCAGTTATTAGGAAAATATCCACACAAATAAATTAATCTTTCTTTGGTATGTCTGAACTATACACTCTGGCACAGTGTGGAGAATCTCAGGCAGTGTAGAGAATCCCAGCCATCTTTATTAATAATTTGGATGACGAGATAGAGTTCACATTTGGCAAATTTATGGGTGACACGAAGTTATGTGGAGTTGTGGATGCTCTGGAGGGGAAGGGTAGGATCTAGAGTTATCTGGAAACATTGAAAAATGGTCCTCAATCAACCAGATGATATTCGACAAAGACAAGTGTGAAATCCTCTACTTGGGATGGAATAATTGCATGTACAAACACAGACTGGGAAACGACTGACTAGATTGCAGTACTGCCGAAAAAGACCTGGGGTTACAGTGGACCATAAGCTGAATGTGAGCCAACCATGTGCTCTTGTTTCAAAAAAAGCCAACAACATAGTGGGCATGTCTACATGAGATGCTACTGTGCAGTGGTTACTGCATAGTTATTTAGTACTTGTATAATCAAGTACTAAATAAATGCACAGTAACCAGAATTACTAGCACTGACGAGCTCC
This sequence comes from Crocodylus porosus, assembly GCF_001723895.1. Lineage (NCBI taxonomy): Eukaryota > Metazoa > Chordata > Crocodylia > Crocodylidae > Crocodylus > Crocodylus porosus. The sequence continues at coordinate 96,120,053 of NW_017728947.1, forward strand.
TGTTTAGTGACGCTACTGCACAGTAGCTTAATAATACTGTGCAGTAGTGTATTAGCACTGTTGGTGCTGTGAAGCGGTACTGTGTAGTATTATTTGGCTACTGGGCAGTTAACATCTCATATAGACATGCCCACTGTGTTGTATCAATGGAAGCGTCACTTGCAAATCAAGGGAAGTGATTCTTTTGCTCTGTTCAGCACTAGTGAGGCCTCACTTATAATATTGTGTTCAGTTTTGAGCCCTGCACATCAAGAAGGATGTGGACAGATTGAAGAGAGTTCAGTGCAGAACAACAAAAAAGATTGGGGGCCTGGGAAGCATGACTTATGAGGACAGGCTGAAAGAACTAGAGTTATTTAGTCTTGAGAAGAGAGGACTAAGGGGGGATTTGATAACAATCTTCAAAATACCTGAAGAGCTGTGATAGAGAGGCTGGGGAAGGGCTTTTCTTTGTGGCCATAAGGGACAGGACTAGGAGGAATGGTCTCAAGCTCTGCGACAGGGGAAATTTAGGTTGGAGATTAGGAGGAACTTTCTGAGCATTGGAAGAAGCTCACTAGAGAGATTGTGGAATCTTTATCCTTGGAAGTGTTCAAGAGGAGGTTGGATGGACAGTTGACTGGGATGGTTTAGTTAAGGATGATCCTAGCTTGAGCAAGGCCTGGACTAGATGATCTGAGGTCCCTTCCAGTCCTAGTTTCTTGGTGAACAGTCAGTCTGTAGGCCTGATCCAGCATGGAGTTAGTGTGTGGGTTTAGTCCATAGGTGCAATTTGGTGTGTGGGGTTGTGTCATCCATCCCATAGGATTCCTTAGAGGTCCCAAAATTTGGCAGCAAGGGTATGGTAGCAGCATTATTTGCCATGACTTTGGAAGCCATGGCAAAAAATGCTGCCATTGCTCCCCTGCTGCCAAATTTCCAGATCTGTTTGGAGCCATGTGGACTGGATTTGGCCCATAGAACAGAGGTTAAGCACCACTGACCTACAGTCTGTAAAACTGGGCAAACGTTTGAATCATTTGAAATGTATGCAGATGATGAGGCAAATTCACACGGAAAAGACTTTTAAAAAAATACATTTTCCAACAAGTTTAAGCTACTAGTTACTTTGCATGCCAGACTTTTCCAATTGCAAAAAGCTTGCAAAAACTTTTGGCACAAGCTTCCTTTTGCTTATTATGCTGTAAAAAGACACAATGAAAGCTGCCAGGGCCCCAGATATGTTCAATATGTAACTGTGTGTGTGGTTTTTATTTTCCTTTAAGCAGCTTTTTTGCACCCATGACCCTTACAATAGCGACTGTGTACACAATATGAGAGGAATCGGGGTTATTAGAACCATCCACAAGAAGTTTGGAGAAATTTACTGTTAATGATTGGCTTTTATTTCTGCTTTAAACTAATTTGTTTATTTGACTACAACACCCTTAATGCAGGATGCCCTGGATATTGTATGTCTATAATGCCAGGATTACTTATGTTCAGACTTCAGTTGCATGCACTTTTTCTATTCACTTTAAAATTCATCCACCCTAGAAACAATATCTTTCTATTGTACTAAATAACTCTGTATTCTGAATTTTGCTCCTTCTGTGCTTTAGACCAGTACAGTTTTGGAAATGAAATTTCCTACTGGGAGCAATGCAATGTGGCAGAAGAAGAAAACGATTGTACTCGAGAAAGAAGGCATGAGAAACGAAAAAACTCTTTTGAAGCTGGTTTGTTATTAGAAGTGTGGTAGAGTGGAGGTAGTGGGGCAGTCAGCTAGCCAGCTGCCTGTTGTCCCCCGTTGTCTGCTGCCCCACACCCACGGCTTCAGGATGCCCTGATTTCCCCTTCCCCTGTTCCCCCCTCCTCCCCTCTCCATGCTGCTTCTGCCACTCATAACCTGAGGTCCTACCTCCCTTCCCCCCATCTTTCCCCACCACTGCTGCTACAGGGCTAGACTGGAGCTGTTCTCTGTGCCCTGGTCTCTAGCAGGGACAGAGCCTGCTGGCATGGAGCAAAAGTAAGGGACAGTGTGGCAGAGGGGGAGAGAGGGAGAAATAGTGTGTGTGGTGGGCGACACCGACTGGGGGCTGTTGGGCAGGAATGGCAGGGAGTGCAGAGGCAGTAGTAGAGGCAGGCGGCAGTGCAGCTCTGGCTCCAGTTCTTGCCCCAACTTTGGTTTGGGGCTATAATCATAATAGTTGCCTGCCTTCTTCCCCCCACCAGTTTTGTGCTTGATTGTAAGGCAAAGGCTTTTCTCCTATGTTAAATGGGGGGAAGCTTATCTTCTAGTTGAGTAAATACAGTAATTCTGCAGGAAATGGATTAGTAGATGGTGTGCAGGTGATGTTGTTGGAGGGGTATGACTGTTAGGATTGATTTTGTGGCTCTGCAGTTTATTATACCTGTAGCACAGATTCTGCAAACAGATGTGCTCATCTGAATTCAGTTAATTGTGGGTCCCTTGCACATGAGTGGAATTTTGCATGGGTTTAGGAATCTCTGCTGATGCATCTCAACACATAGGCAGTAATCATGCTATATGTATGTACACTAGGCAGAGCTGATACCACCACATTATTAAAGCTGCCCAACATTTCTGCTTATAAGATCTTGTTTCAGTTGCTTTATGCCAAACTCTATTGCTCGGGTTATGTTTTTTTTCGTACCAGGTATCCACCTCTGGCTGAATTAATGTGAAAATGTTTTGGCAGCATTTGGCACATTTCTACCGAAGAGTTTAGGGAGTTTAGGTTTTGTTTTACCCATGTTTAGAATGCTTGGGCCATTTTCTCCTCTAAATTCTAGTGCCACTGTACTTAGGACTTGAGAAACTTGAAATTTAGTACAGAAGAAATGACTTTTGTGCCAAGGATTTGCCTTTGCCATTCTCATAAGAATCCATCAAGAAGCCTTTAATATTTCATTTCATGTATGCTTGCTAAGCCTACGGAGTTCTATCAGTGCTGTCCTAACAGAGCCTCTCTCACTCCAGATTCTTTCCAGACAGCAGATGGACCAAACTCTCAGGAATCAAACATGCTCCTTTCCCTCACAGCTATTACATGTGGCCTAAGTATGCATGTACCTTCCCCACAGACTGATTGAACATATTCTACAAAAGGGCTGCAGGAATAAAGTAAAACTTTCCTTGTAATTGCTACTCTGGGCTGAGCCAGGCTAAAAACCAGGACTGAAAGGCAGAGAGACTCTATGATCCCCTTGTTGGCACTAGGGCATGGCAGAGAAGGAAGCTATTTGATTGAAATGCCTAAGATCTGAAGGTCAGATAAGGAGTTTGGGGAAGGAGTAGATGGAGACAAAGACTCTGATGCAGACGTGGGCAATTATTTGGGCCCAAGGGCCACAGGGCATTTTCATGAGCTGTTGTGGGCCAGGTCTGCTCCTGCTCCCCGCACCCCCCGCCAACAGATCACCAGAACTCCCTATACGGGATGGAACTGTAGGCAGCAGTGTTCAGGAGTGGAAGGGGTGGGCAAAGCTGGGATCACAGGGTAGGGCCGCGGGGCAGTGAAAGCATGGTGCTGGGCCTGTGTCAGAGCCATGATCTGCTGCCTGCACACCCCTGTAATGCGTACAGGTTCTGCCTGCAGGGCATAAGGGGGTGGATCACAACTCTGCCCCACCCCAGCCCCATGCTTTCACTGGCCCATAATCCTGGCCCTGGGCCCGGGAACAGTTCCCACCCACCTGCACACCGTGCCTGCACAGCTCCCTGGAGCTGCATCCAGGGCCAGGGCCAGGTCCAGGATCTGGGAACAGTGACAGTGTGGGGCCAGGACAGAGCTGGAAGTCACCATCGGGCCTTGCTGTGGGGCAGCAGTTGGAGCCCCAGTGAGGGTGCTGGGGCTGGGGCTGGGGCTGGTCTTCATGGAGACTGGCCTCTGACCTCAGATGCAAATGTATGAATTTAATACAACTGTATTATCTGTTCTTATCAGTTTTATATCTGCCTCAAATCCCTGTCTGTAGAATCAGAAGCCCCTAATCCTAGTGTTGTAAAGATTAATGTCTGGTAGCACTTAGATTGGGGCGGGCAGTTATTTCAGCTGGAGGGCCACTTAATGAGTATTGGTGAGCTGTCAAGGGTGGCCCCGCCCCTTGACAAACACCCTGCCCCCTGGTCACCATCTTGGGACTGGACATCCTGCTCCCTAACTCCTGACCTTTGCTATCAGAAGTTCCTCCCCTTACTCCCAGCAGTACTCTGTGGGAATGGGGTTAACATCTTGTAACGGAAAAAAACCCAAATTGTATACTAAAAATCAGACATCCACAATAACATTTTAGTTTTATTTAAAAAAAAAATTGTCCTGATATGGATGAGTTTGCATTGTTTATATATGGGGGATTTCATAATAGTTCAAAATGAAGTCTTACTCTTCTACATTGTGGGAGTGTTGAAGGGTGTGGAGGGCAGTCCAGAGGCAGCAGTGATGGAGATGCAGGGCAGCCTGGTGGAGATGGGGAGGGGTTGCTTCCCCCCGCACCCCTAATCAGAGCAACAATTTTTGCCTGGCACTGCCATTTCTGCTAGACTGGGCAAGTGAGCCCAGACCAAGCATGGAGCTGCATGTGAGGGTCCCCACTGGTACTGCGTGCCTAGGGCCAATGGTAGCAGTAGCCAGAAGGAACCTCCCCAGCCCCGCTGCATGCCCAGGGACAGCAGGATGCGCCACAGCCAGGTGGTGCAGAGTGGGCACGAGGTGTGCCAGGTCGGGGCTTCACACCTGCTGGTACCATGGGGCTGGGGTCAGTGGTGGTGGCAGCCAGACCGAGCCGCCACCTCAGCTGCCTAGAAAGGCAGTCCGGCCACGGAGCTACCCCAGCCACGCTGCGTGCCCAGGGGCAGCAGGATGCGCCACAGCTGGACAGCACCTGAGCCAGTTGGGACCAAAGGATTTGCTGTGGACTGGACAAAGCCCTTCTGTGGGCTGGATCTGGCTCACATGCCATATTTCCAGATTTCCAAAATCTGGGATTTTTCTTTACTCTGTAGCCCAACTCTATTAGAATATAGAGGTCAGATGGGCCCCTACTTGTCTCACCAGCCTATGCTACCTCCCACAGCTCTGAGACCCCCCTGATCCCATTTGAAGCACCTGCCATTAAGTTGTGTGATGGTAGCAGAACTGTCAGGACCTATGACATATTCATCCTATCTGATATTCTGTAAGGTGTTATTGTGCATTTATTATGTATTATACATGCAATCTGTTTTTCTCAGTAAAATACCTTAATTCCATTACTGTCTATCTTATTATGAAGTCCTTTTCTGACTTTTCAAAAAAAATATGGCTAGATTAGATTTATTTTGAATATTGAGATTCTGGATACCAGGGTTTAGTTCTAGCTTATAGGTTTGATTGTAATCAGAGCTGACTGGAAAATAGGATTTTGTTTCTATGAGAAATGTTTATTTGGTGAGAAATCAAAAACAAGTGCATCATATGAAAATCAAATTACGGATTCAGAACTGCTGCTACAGTGCTTCCCGAATATTGGACTTATGCCTTGTGCTTTGCTCTAAGGATGAATGATGTTGGGCTTCTTTGAATGTACCGTGGTGTCCTCTCTCGGTGTTCTGAGGCATCGAGGCAGTTGAATAGTTGCAGGATAACATGGAAGAAGTGAATCTGACTAACAGTCATCAAAACTACACCATCCGTTAGGCACTCTGGTAGCATTGCACAGTTGAAATATTTTGTTTTTAGGCAAAAATAAAACAATTAATTTTGAAGGAGGGGGAGGCTTTTTATTTTTGAACATTGATATTCTCAAGGAGACTAGACATTACCCTCATGTTTTAGGTAAAACCCCAATTTTCTGTCAAAGAGGTTTTGATGGAGAATTTTTCACTTGTCCTAATTAAAATTGCTTTGTAACTGACCTTGAGAAGGTGAAGCCTTCAGCAGTAATGTAACTAAGAGAGTAGGGAAGTGGCAACCTGGGCAGCAGCCCCAAATGCTGATTGAGGAGGGAGGCCCGGAAAAGGTGAAAAAAAACCCAACAGCTGCCACCCACTGCCCAGGGTGCTGAATTGCCTTCTCTTGCCTTCTTTACAATGCTTCTGTTCTGAAAAAATACAATCATAATAGCAAAAATGCTCTGTTCATAAATTGCCTAATCTAGTGGTGCTTAGTATTTTGCTCTTGCAGGCCAGATGGGTGGTATGGGTTCAGTGTGTGGGATGGATTGGATCTCTAAGGCCTCTATCAGGTGTGCACCCACCCCTGTTTGTCCTGTGACCTGGGATTCGGTCTTGGGTGGCCTCTGCCAAGCCCTGTTTGCTAGGATGGGCCCTGGGGCTGTGTGCTGCCTCCACCCACCCCTGAGTGCTAGGATTTGGCTCCAGGGCACCTTGCCACCTCTGCCAGCCCTGCTTTCTGGAATTGGGCCCCGGGACCCGATGCCAGCATTGGACTCTGGGGCCCTGTGCCACCCATGCCCAGCTGGAATATGCAGGGACTGGGCCCCATGCTGCTCGGTGTGCTGGATCAAACGTGTAGAGCCATGACCTGTGGGGTTCCCCATGGACCAAATGACACTGCAGCAAGGACCAGACCTGGCCTGTGGACCAGGGGTTGAGCACCCCTCTCTTAACCAGTTCTTTTATTGGCTACTCGTCTTTGGTGATTTTTCAGTTGATTTAAGAGATTCCTTTTGGGGAGAGGTTTATGTATGTAATATAAATACTCTTGTATTCTCGCACTTGGGCATTAAGGCAAGATTAAGGTGTTGATACTACAGAGTTCATGTGTAGGGCCCTGACTTGTAGAGTTGAACAGATCAGAACCTCATTTTTTAAATTTCTTCTTTGAATAAGAAATCCAGAGAAAAGCTTGAAACTGTATTTCATGCTGTGTTCTGCAGACAGCCTGAAGTAAAGAGTTCAGTGCATGTAAATAACCTTATTCATTTTAGCTACCAAACTTATTGGAACTCTTAAGAAATACAAGACCAATGCAGGATGTCTGCTATGGCGCACCCTTTGTGGATTGTTCATAGTATCCTCACTGTTTTTTATTGATTTTTCTTTGTCATTCATCTCTTCTTCTAAACTGAATGTACATCTCTGGCCACATACAGATATTCCATTTCTATTGGAAGAATTGCTGCTCTTCCTGCAGAAACCACAAGTGTAAGATGTTGCAGGTTTTTTTTCTGGTATAAAAATAACCATTCCTGGCAAAAAATAACCTGACTCCAACAAAAAAGAAGTCACTTCTGAGAGAATGAATGTCTACACAGTTTCTGGCAGCATAACTGGGGACCAGCAGGAGCAAAGCCATTGCTCTGTCCTCTTTACTGGGCTCCCAGTGCCTATTAGTTGAGGGAGCAGCACCACAAGTGTCCTGCCTGCTTCTGACTCTCTGGTATGGGAAGCAGGCAGAGGGCTTTGCCCTGCTGCTCCAGCCCCCACAGGAATGGGAGGACTGGAGCAGTCTATGCTTTCCCCAGACTGGGATCACCAAGCCTTGAGAGGTTGCAAAGAGCAGGGGAGAGAAGGCAGTTGTAAACAGTACTTGTCCCTCTCCCAGCATTGTTTCTACCAGTGGAAAATTTCTGTTGCTAAAAATGAATGTTTGTATGTATCCTTAGAAACGTGTACCTCCTTCTGCGTGGTACTGACCTCACATGCTGGGAAGACAGATTGTTTTCTGAAGAACTTAGTCAGTGGAATAAGGGAGAAGTGTTTTCTAACTCTGTATAATTTTTAAGGCCCTGAGTTCAAAATATTGCTCAGTTTAATACGTAAAGAGTTCCTTTCTGCTGTGCTGTTGATTTACTGCAAATGGGAGCTCTAGGTGGGTTTTTAAAGATCCTTTTGCAAATGTTGTAAGTATGGCTCTAAGGTACTTGCATTTAATTAGGAGTGTAATCTTGAACAGATCTAATTGTCTGTTTTCTGAAGTGGCTGTTTTAGTCATAAAGCCTGGTCATGTTGGTGATCTAGCAGGTTTTTTTAGGACCTGTCTGATGTCCTAGACTCTGACCCTATCTGGTCTCTCTCTATTTACAAAACACTTATGAATGAGAACAAGGAGGTTTTGCTAGGGAGCAGAAACATGTGGTCATGACATCTCAGAATATACTAGAGTTTCTCTTTAATACTCCACTGTTCTTTCTGGTGTGATCTATAAAAAATACTCTAAAAAATAATATTTCAGAGTATTTGATACTGCAGCTTAAAGGAAGCCAGACTGTAGAAATGAGGAAGTCCCTGTCTAAGTGGGTGGAAGTAATGAACCAGTGGTAGCCTCTTCTGCAGATTTCATAGATTTCATAGACATCAGGGCTGGAAGGGACCTCGGGAGATCATCGAGTCCAGCCCCCTGCCTAAAGGGCAGGAAGTCAG
>NW_017728947.1:96128431-96143196 GCF_001723895.1 Crocodylus porosus
ACTCCTGGTCAAGCTCAGGACTTCGAGTGGGAGGTCTGTAGTAGACTCCCACCGTTGTGTCCCCTGTGCCGTATTCCCCACGAATTTTTACCCAGAGGGTCTCTAGCTGTCCATGCCGGTCACCAACATCAGCTTGCAGGGACATGTAGCTTTCCTTCACATAGATTGAGAGCTAATATTTTCTTTTCTTCATTTTTTTCTCTAGTTTTAGTTAATTTCAAAACTAATTAAATCAAAGCTGATAACTAGGGACCTACTCAGTCCGCAATTTTGCAGAAATCGCAAAATCAGGCACTGTCCATGAAATCCAACTGGGAAGGGGAGAGGGGGGTTGCCAGCGTGAAGGGAGCTGCCCAGATGGCTGCCACCCTCAGCCCTCCTGCTCTCTGGCTGAGAAGGCTGCCTGTTGTGTAGCCCATCCCTCCACCAATCAGTGGCTAGGGTAGGCTAGGCACATGACAGACAGTTCTCGGCCAATCAGTGGCAAGGGGTGGGAACACCTAGCCCTGTCAGCCAATCAGGTGTGAGGGAGCCCTGCCACAATAAGCCCACAAAATGGTGGCTGGCCTTGTGATCTGCCCATGAAATTTGGTGCCTGCCTCCTCAATTTGGGTGGGCTTCTATTGATAACTAATTGACAGTTGAAAAAGAGAAAAGCTCATTTTCTTCTAATGTATGATTAAAAGTTTGAGGAAATATTACCAGTAAAATCTTGAAGCATTTGAGGATCAGAAACAATCAGTTTATCTCATTCCATCAAGCCTTTACACAATCCTTCACTAATCAAATCATTTCTGTAAGTTCTGGAAATCAATCATTTTAACACTCATGTTTTGAGCATGATTGTACAATCCTGATTGTAACCTGGGGGGAGAGGGTGTGGCCCAAGCCCCATGTGGGAAAGGGGTGTGGCTCAGCCCCAAAGGGGTCGGGGGCCTGGCTCAGCCATGCTGGGAGGAAAGTAGGCATGGTCCAAACCCAAGGGGGAGCAGAAAGGAGCTTGATCCAGCCCTGTAGAGGAGGACAGGGCTTGAGCCAGCCCCAGGGGGTCAGGGGTATGGCCCAGCCCCATCTAGCCCAGGAGGTTGAGAGAGGGGGCATGAACCTCGCCCCAGCCTGCTGTGCAGGACTTGGGGTTTAGCAATTTGGCAGTGGGAGGAAGTGTCCATACTTACTGCCACCACTTCCCTGCTGCCAAATTTCCTGGCTGGATACTCGTGGGTTTACAGGCTGCATTTGGCCCATGGCCGGAATTTGAACACCCCTGATTTTAAATGGTCCTTCACTAATGAAATAAAATTTGTAACTCCATTTAGAAACCAACCATTCTAAACTTCGTCTGTGCTGAAAAACGCAATTATAGTTATAGCTGTCTAGTTATAGCTTATTGGCTGCATACAGGTGAAAAGCATATACCCAGATTTGTGGTTTAGTGCAGTGTTTCCCAACTAGTGTGCTGCAGCACAAAAGTGTGCTGTCAGAAATGAACAGGTGTGCCATGGAACTTTGCCATGGCAATGAGCTACAGTAGGTATGAGGATGGGAAATGCCTTAACAGATGTGCTGCGGAAATTTTTTATTTATGTAAGTGTGCCTTAGGCTGGAAAAGATTGGGAAACACTGGTTTAGTGACTGCCAACTAATTAGCCATGTTGAGAATTTACTTCTAAGATAATTTTCTCTGATTTTGTTATTGAATAGAGGGCATCCAGCTCTGAAACTTGATCATCAATGCTATTATAAGGCTACTTTTCTTTTTAAACCCTGGTTCTAATTTTAGGAAGTTGTAGTCTTGTTTAATTTTTATTAGCAAACTGTCAGTAAAAAGGCAAGATATTTCTTACTGGCTGCATCTACACAAGACACTATTGCACAGTGGTTAGTGTTCATTTATTTAGTACTTATATAAATAAGTACAGTAAAAGCACTGTTATCCGGCACTTCATTAACTGGCATGCTCTATTAACCGGCATGCCAGTCAATGAAGCAGAAGCGAAACCAGAAATCCCACTTCCGGTTTTGCCAAGTCCCTCTTCGAGCCATGATCCGGGGCAAAGCAGCCTGCTCAGGGCCCCTTTCCCTGTCCCCTGGCACACTGATGCCAGGGGAGGGGTGGTGCAGTGCCTGTCCCCTGGCACACTGATGCACCGGACGTGGTGGGAGGGGCATCTTTGCCTAACCAGGCAAAGACTCTTCTCGGGTAACCAGCATATTTGGTTATCTGGCACCCCCCATTCCCTATGGGTGCTGGATGACAGAGCTTTTGCTGTACTAAATAAATGCGCAGTATTGGGACTTATTGTGCAGTAGTGCTGGCAAATGCCTTTTTTGTGACACAGCTGTGCAGTATTCTAATACTGTTGTGCAGCACCATTGCATCACAGTTTTTGCCACATGACACTATTGTGCAGTAGCTCCTGCGCAGTCCGTGTCTTATGTAGATGTGCCCACTGAGTACTTTTTTATGAGTACCAGGATGGTAGTGATAGACATGCTTAGTTTAGATGCAGGACGTGAAACTTTTCACAACTTTAACTATTTTTATTACATATATGGAAAAACTAAACAATAACTTGGGTTACAGAAAATTTTGAATGATAGCAGACTGTTCATGGCATAAAGATTATTCATTGTATTGTATTTGTGTCACTGTAGTAATTCCTTAGTAGTCACTGTAGTCATTTATAAGTGGCCTGCTCCTTAGTCTCCCAAGAATTCTTTAATTATAGGCTTAGAGAGGCATGCAGATTAGTGTTACTCACAACGTCTGTGGTTTATTTCTTCCTCTGAGGACATGGAAAAGCTAATCTGACCTGTTGAAATTACAAATACATACCTTATTACTCAGAATTAGGCCATCTCCTTGCAATGCTAATCATCCTTATTTAAAACACAATATATTAGTGTATAGATTGGACTGAAAAGTTGTTGTACCTGTTTGAACTACCTTTAGCTGGGTATTTCATTGGCCATCCTGGTGTCAGGTTAAAAATTTAGATGTACTTCCTTATGCCTCACAAGCCTTGCTTGTCATGGTTGAAACTAGCCATAGTTGGGTTTTACAGAATAATCTGCACTTCTGTAATAAAGGTATAAAGGAACAAGCTTTTGCACTTAGTGTAATTGGAATTACAAAGCATTCCTTAACATTCATCAGGCAATTCTTTTCCTTTCTATTGCTTCATGAGTAGCAAAGCAATTTCTGAACATATTCTTGTTAAGAACCTTGTGCATGTTTTGCTCAAAATAAAATGATTAAAAAGGGTAGCATCATCTTGGTCTTTGAGCCTGCTTGTTTCTTACTGTGGCAAGCCCTACTCCGGTAAAATTGTAGAACAGCAAATTTGAATGCATCAGTCTAATATGCATCAGTGTTGTAATAATCTGGTGTTTATATACATGGTTCCTGGGAATTCCCTGGGAAAGTAGAACCACATTTGGGAGACTTCAGCTTCATTTTCGTTGTGGCATTATTCATTAACAGAGACCGGCTGTATTTGTTTGAAGTCAGGCAAAAGGCAGGGCAGGTTTACAGACTAACTCACGAAAGCGTATACAGTTTTTTTGAATGAGTTGATCTTTAAGGTGCCATCCTGGCCAGTGTTCTGCCCAACTGTGGTAATGTCATGTTTAACAAAAATAGCCTTTATTTGGAGGATAAAGTATTAGTGTTGAGTATATGACACACATACCTCAGCATGTGGTTGATGAAAACAAAAGCATGGCTTTATTTTCATATTATTCTTTCACACAAGTTCTCTGGTCTGGGAATGACTGTTGAATATCATGCACCCTAACCACTGTGATGCCTGAGAGGCTGTAGATGTCTAAGTGTTTGCCAGCTCCTTGCCAGAAAACATATTTAGACACCTAAAATTTTCCTGCCTCGTATACTCAGAATGGCCACCAGCTTGGCTGAGCTGAATGTCTCTGGGCTTATCTCACACCAAAGGCTGTTTGGGACTAGGGGCACTTCTACACATGCTCCAAGAGCTGCTCTAATTAAAGCGTTGCTGTGTCTTGTATATTAGCGTCCCCATGCTTAAAAAGGGCGACAGAGCTGCTTGAACCAAATCTCATTTGATGAGCTTTACTTCAAGTGCCCCTGCTACAATTTTGAAGTGTGGGGACATTGATACACAAGATGCAGGAGGCTGCTGGAGCACAGTAATTGCCACGCTCCAGCAGATTCAATTAATTCATTAATCCAGCAGCGTCGAAGCAGCCTCTGTGCTCATGTATAGGCGCCCTATGTGTCTTTGTACCTCTGTCCTCTGGAGGGCTTTAACTGGTAGGTGTACTGCACCCATTCCTAGCATATACTGACAAGATAAAATTTTGGACAAAATACAGCTTTCATGGTCACTTGAATACAAACACATGCCAGTGGAGGTTATAAAGCATTAGGGATCTTAATGGATCTTCCGTTGAAGAGTCACTGAATAAAATGCACAAATTGTGCTGGAAGCCTGTGTCGGTGTCCCAGACTGTTGGTTTTATTGTGATATTTGTGTTAACTGTGTTCACATTGTTATAATATTGTATGACTCAGTTTATCTCCTTAGCCTGTTCACCGAGAAGGAAACGTTGAGTGCCAGGGCTGGCATGTGCAGGAAGAGACGAGATGCACCTTTTAGCAGCAGCAAAGTCTGAATTGTTTACTGACCCATCCAGAAAGGCCCAGCACACAAAAGGTGTGGAGTATAACCTCTGACCTTTGCCACTGAAAGTCCCTCCCCTCGCCCCTGGAAGTATTCCTTTGGGGAAGAGGGTTTGCCATCTTAGGGGGTGGAAAAAAAACAAATTACATACTAAAAATTAAACTCCTATAATAATATATTTTAAATTAATTTAAAAATGTATATTTTTGTTCTGATTTGTGTGCATTTGTGCTCTATATGCAGAAGTGATTGCATATGGGGGTTTGTGGGGACGTGTGGCTATGGATGTGGGGATGGGAGCCATGTAGTTCAGAGTGACAGGCAGGCAGGGAAGTGGGGAAGGTGGTTGGGGGGGAGTGGAAGTGAGCAGGAGCTTGGGGCCTGCACTAATGTCCTGGGCCCAGCGCCGGCAGGGCCCTGAGCAGGATGGCAGGAGTGTGGGGTGCAGGCTGGCAGGGGTCTGTGGAGTGGGGTCAGGCTGCGCCAGCAGGGAGAGGTGGGAGCTGACCCAGCTCCGTAGAGCCCCTGCTGGCCAGGACCCCACGCTCCTGCCGCCCTGCTCTGGGCCCTGCTGGTGCTGGCCCTGGGACACCGGCATGGGTCCCATGCTCCCGTTTGGCTGCCACTGGATCCCGTGTCCCCGGCCGGCAGGGCTCTATGGAGCAGGGTCAGCTCCCCCCCTCTCCCTGCTGGTGCAGCCCAGCCCTGCTCCACACACCCCGCCCAGCCCAAGCCCTGCGCTCCTACTGCCCCAGTCTGGGCCCCACTGGCGCTGTCCCTGGGACACCGGCACAGGCCCTGTGCTCCCACTCCCTCATCTTTGACAGGAGCCAGGGGCAGATAAATATTAATTTTCTAAATTTTTTAGGGCCCCGCAGGCCAGATAGAATGGCTTGGCAGGCTGTATTTTGCCTACCCCTGATTTAGCTCCTTCAGAGGAGACAGAGAACCTCTGCCTGGGTGGCCTTTGCCTCAGTAAATGTCTTTCTGAAGAGACTGTCTGCTTTGCTGCTTAGGACTGTGTTTTGCCCTGGGCTGCCTGAAAAAGAGGTGACATTTCTCACAGGAGCAGAACTGGATGCTAGCTCTTTGATACAGGCTCATGGAAAACAAGGGAGGGTGAGGGACTGAAAGGCTGGGATCTCAGAGCGGGAAGGAACCCAGGCTCCCTGCTTTCTGTAGAAGCCAGTTGATTTCGAGGAATACTCCTGGAGATCAGACAAAGCCACAGTTACCCTGAGCAAGCACCCTCCTGAAAGGTCACTTCAGCCCTATTCCAGTCGGAGCCACTCCTGCACCCTCCCGTGACAGCCTGCTGCATGAGTCCCATTCCTAAGGAAGAATTCCTGGGGAGGAATGTTTTGCATTTGAAAGCTTGTCTAACTTTATCCCAGCAACATAGTTTGTCCAAGATACAACCCTAAGAAATTCTTGCATTACAATTTCTGGCTCATTACAGCTACATCTCTCTTATGCTACCAGCCTTAAGTACCTAATTTTCTTCATTTATATCCACTACGTGTGGTTGCACACTTCTTACAAGACAACCACTCTGTCTCTAATCTCTCCATTCTAATTTTCAAAGGGAAGTTATAAAACACCTTTTGTAGACGAGCCTATAAACTTCTCTTCATAAATCTAATGGGTACAAAAAATCATGGACTAAATATAGACACTGGATTTATGGCACATTAACCTGCCTGACATCTGATACCCCAGGTAACCCCTCTACATTTTACTGGCTACTTTTTATCACCAGGTCAATATTCCCCTCCCTTTACCCCCTCCCCCTCCCAACCTACCTGTCTCACACCTATTGTCTCCCATCACCTCTGATCCTCACTGCCATGCATTTGCATTTTCACAGATCTGTATTTTGCATACTGGTTTCTATTCCACCGAGGAGAACACAAAACACCAACAGACTCTCCCTATGCCAGAAGGGTGTTTGTGCCTGAAAGTTTGCAAAGAAATTTTTTTCCCAACGATTAGCTGGTCTAATAAAAGATACCACATTTACCCAAAGAACCTTGTCTACCTAATTTTCTGTATTAACTATGTGGAGAATTTAGACATCTAACATGTATTTGTGAATTCCATGCCCAGGGTTGGGTGCCATGCCTAAGTCCCTTTGTGGATTGTGGCATTTGGTTCAGGAATGTTTGGTAATAGGATGGATCTGACGAGGTCTCTTCTGTCTAGTCCACAGCCTAACTGTCTTTGCTTTAAAATCTGGTGCCAGCTGCTGCCTCCAACACAATGCAGATGTCTAAGTCAGAAGCAGATAGGGAAAGGAGAATTAGAGAGACAACTTGAGAGTTGTCGCTCACACCCACAGGCAGTCGAAAGTGCAGATGTCCACTTGTGGCACATTTACACATGCTCCTGGGGTTGGGGGCGGTGATGCTTTAATTAGAGCAGTTCCAAGAGCTGTTCTAATTAAAGCGCCACCACATCTTATGTATCACTGTCCCCACACTTCAAAAAGGTGGCAGGGGTGTGTGAACTAAAGCTCATTCTACAAGCTTTAGATAAAGTGCCCCTGCTGCCACTTTCAAGTGTGGGGAAGCTGATACACAAGATGCAGGAAGCTGCTGGAGTGTGGCAATTGCCATGTTTCAGCAGACTGCTGAAGTGAGTCTGCTCCAAAGTGCTGGAATTCCAGCATGACGGAGCAGCCTCTGTGCTTGTGTATAGGTACCCTTATAGCCGAGACAGTTGCATGAAATCTCTGCTGTGATGTGGGCAGAAATGAGGCTTGTAACTATCCTTTCAGATGGGAGAGTCATCCAGGAATAATGCAAGACGCTGAAACCCTTTACTGCTATCATAGGTGGATCCAGGATTTTGTAAAGGACAGTGCAGAAGCAGAGACCAATGCTTCAGAGGTGTTTACACGCTGACTCCTGGCCTCCTCATGCCCCACTGGCATGGGCAGACCATGCCATAGAGCAGGGGCAGGCAATTATTTCAGGCGGAGGGCTGCTTACTAAGTTTGGGCAAGCCATCAAGGGCCACATGACAGGCAGCCAGGGGTAGATCAATATTAATTTTCTGAATTTTTTAGGGGACCTGCGGGCTGGATAGACAGGCCTGGAGGGCCACATCTGGCCTGTGAGCCGCATTTTGCCCACCCCTACCATAGAAGTAGCAACTAGGGACTTCTTTTAAGGCCTTGAATCACTTAAGAATCCTGCCCCTCCCTGCCAGTCTCAGCACCCCCTCCCACCCTCTTCAGGCATCTCTCCTCCCCTTCCATTCCTTCCCTCACTCACCCACCTGCTGCTGCTCTCCACACTATACCCAGCTAATCTGGGGTGGGGAGAGCTCCAGAGCCACTCCTGCACCGTTTTAGCTAGGCTGGGTGGGTGGCCAGGCTCAGCTGGGGTTGGCAGCAGCAGTGGTGGGCAGGTTCCCTTTCCCTGGCTGGCACAGAACACCCAGGGGGACCAAGCAGCAAAAAGCAGCTGGCCCATGATGCTCTTCTCAGCTGAGCCCAGCCCAGCTGGAGCAGGGCAGGACCGCCTTTCGAGTTCCCCCTGCCCCTGGGGCAGTGGCAGGTGGGGGCTGGGGGGAACACAAAGGGAAGGGATTTGCTGCTGTGCACAAGCAAAAAGGAAGGGGGTGGAAGTCTTATCTGCTTTGGGTACCTTAAAAAAAAAAAGGCTGCTGCATGCACTGCAGTGTCTAAAATGGTGTGACCATGCTACCCCATAATAGCTGTTACTAATATTAACTAATTAGCACTAATGTACTACCTCAAAAGCAGAATCCTATTCTGTTAGGTGCACGTGATAGATGCATAACAGAATCCCTACCCCAGAGAATATACAGTCTCAAGCTCTGACCCTGGAAGGCCTTACATATGCTTAACTTCACTTAGAATGACTTCAGTGAGACTACTCATAGTGAATAAAAATAAAGTATTTGCCATTCCTTGCAGGATCAAGATGTAAACGCTTTGGTGCTAGATTTATTTCATCATATTCTGTGCTGGCTTGGAGTAAGCCTGGTTCTGTGCCTGTGTAGGGCACAGCCAGACTGTTCTTAATAAGCATTAGCCTAATGAAATTATTCTTCTTGGAAAAGCTAGGATGAAATCCAGCATCGATTGTTTGCTTGTTTAAACTTGGTCATAGTACTGTTGGGGAAAACAAGTGGATAATGTTCAGTTTTCTTGAAGATATCTTGAAATGTTATAGAGTTCTGATATTTTGAGGGAGTAACATTTAAAAGATCATTTTCAATAAGTTACTGTTGTCACCTACAGGTTCTTCTGCAGAGGATTTTGTGCCTTATTTTCAAACAAGTACACACAAATGGAAATGCACACAAACAAATACAAATATAAATAAGTCTTGAAACACCTTCAGTTCCCTAGCCATTAACCCGTAGTGTGGGTTTAGGTTTTGTCTTTTCTACTTTTGTGTAACAGTCTGAGACTTGAGAATTAACCTTCTTTGTGTTTAGCTGAAACACTTGACTCATTGAGTCATAAACAGCATATCCTTCACTTGACTGTATTTCAGATATTTCTTCACATTTGGCAAAATTTCTTAGTAAGATGTTTCAAGCTGGAGGATTCTCTGGAAGCAGATTAATCATCTAAGTATTGTCCTCTAGTTGCTACAAGGACTCTGTCCAATCTCTGAGATCATGGATTAGCTAGATGGAAAATAAAGGGAGAACATAAGGAGCATTCCCTTTTTTTATAGAATTCTCTTTCAGACCGATTCTTGGCTAAGAAACAAGTGTTAAGAGCTGTTGCTTCCAAGCTGTTAACACAAATAAAATGGGAAGATCAATTCCTCAGGTCCTAAAAAAGGATTCTTCTCTCATCAAAGATAACCTAAATCAGAAAACATTTTCTTCAGAACAGGACATATGCGGATACTCAAACAATAGAGTAGTCTTCCTCTCTAAAATATTCTTCAGGTCAAAACCTGTTTAGTGATAAATTATTGAACTCATCTTTTCATTTGTTCTGGATGTGCCAATGAAGATGCCGTAGTTCAGACCAGTGGCACCTAACCTTTTGGCCCCACGGGATGGATGAGGGCTGGTTGTGCACTAGTGCAATCTAGCATGCAGGCCCATGTTATCTTGCCTGTGGGGCTCCCCACAGGTCTGGTAACTTGGGAGAAGGGGTCTGGCAGTTAACACTGACACTGCTTCTCTGACGCCAAATTTTTGAGGTCATGGAGAGCCCCTTGGGCTGGAGGATGAGTACCCCTGGTTGAGACAGATGAGTTTTATAATTAAAGTACAGGTTCAGCACCTGTGTTATGCATGAATAAAATAAACATAAACACCATAAATATGCTGAGAATAAATAAGTTTTCAGAGAATTTAAAACCATTTCAACATAATAAATTGCACCCATTTAATTAACCTAGAAATTCTTTCTCTACCCAAGTGTTGTTAAAGAGGTAAATGTTGAGTAAATCTGCAATGGACAGAATTTTCAAGCAAATTGTTAGGATTTATATAACTTTTATGTGTTGTTTTTTCAAAACAAGATGTTTCTTTAACAAGTTGAAGAAGAAAAATTATCTCTGTCAGAGAAAATCTTAAAGAACTGCCCTTCCAAAACAGCAAAGATCTGTTATTTTAAATTGGATCTATCATTTTAAATGACAAACTTTTCTGGGATACGACAGCCTTTTAAAAAATATTGCCAAGTCTGATGGTAGTGATGTAGTAAGATAACAAAATAGGAAAACATCCAATATATTTTCAAAAATCAGCTTTGTCTCATTTTGGATCACAAAAATGAATATAATTAATCATACCAAATATTTATTGCATGGCAGGACTATGAAATAAAGCTTGAATGTGTGGCTTAAAAGTTCATTTCCATATGTTTGGATTTCTTTTAAATTTAACCTCTTCATTTCTTGGATTTTATGATCTGTTTTGGATGCTATATTTACTTGAATCTAAGTAACCCCACTTATCTTAGATTTGAGTACAAGAAGGGGAGTGGGAAGGTTGCTAGACTCCAACTTTGACCCTGAACCCAGGATTGGAGTTTGAGCTTCAGTCATATCTTCCCCCACCCCACCTGCCCCCTACAGCATTTGTTCCCCCTCACCTTAGGTCTTGGTCACCGCTTACCTTCTCTCTCACCTTCTGGCTGGACCAAGGCAGGGAGCACAGAGCACGTGCTGTCTCAGGCCACACAGTAGTAGCAGTAACTCTGGGGCTGGAATCAAAGCTTCTCACTGCAGCTGCATGGCTGGGATAGGACTAGAGGCAGCATATGCTTTGTGAGCCCTGCCCTAGGCCATAGGGTGGCCCCAGCTGGAGCCAGAAGTGCAAATGGAAGGTAAGTGGTGGTGGGGAGGGTCTTGGGGTGAGCGAGGGCAAGTGGTGGGGGATAGACAGGTGCCCAGGGGTGCAGGCCCTGCAGAGAAGGTCAGGTAGAAGAGGTGGCAGGTGTAGTTAGCAGAGGGACATACGGGAGCCAAGTGACAGGGGCAAGAGGCAAGTGGCAATATGAGCCCCAGGGGAGCAGACTCGGGCTGCACAGGAACCAGGGGGAACAAGTGGTGGAAGGGGCAGGAATCAGGCTGTTTGATTCCCCTGCTATCTACGCCAGCACAACCTGCCCCACTGCAACTGCATGATGAATTTAAGATGACTCTCCAAAATTAGATTCTAGACATTGAAACTTAAAACAAGTATTAATTTTCCATTTTAGGTCGTCTTAAATTCAGAGTAGTCTTGGATTTGGGTAAATGTGGTATTTTACCTTCAGTTACTTTGGGCTCTCAATTTTACAAGAGGCCGTTTTTACTGTGGACATAGATTTCCTTACTAACTTTTCTTCAGTAAGAGGTTGGCTGCCATATATAGGGGCCCTATCAGAAACCAATATGCCATTATCATTTTATCTTTGGTGAGCAGGAATCAGCCTAAGCATAAAAAGGGGACACAACACACCAGGTCAGGCTTTGAGTTATAGATTTAACTAAGTCATTTTCTGGGTTTTTTACAACCTTTTTAAAAGCAGGGATGGAGTGTTGTTGTAGCCACGATGGTATGAGAAGTGTACATTTTATGATATCTTCCATTGAACCAACTGTATATTTGGGAGAGCTGTTGGACCAGCTTTCAGGCATCAAATGCCCTTCCTCAGTTCTAAGAAAGAGGTAGACATGGGCTGAAGTAAATATCAGAGGAAAGCCTCCATTCAGACATAAACAGCCCTTGCCCTTTTTAAAATTAGCATGTGCCTCTTTGAAAATGTTTTGGAGTTAACTTTAACAAGAATAAGTTTGTCTTGGATGCAAACTAATGTACTTTCCATGTAAATATTAAGCAAATAATGCATATTGCATTTTAAACTTGCACTGTTTAGAAAACAATACAGCCAGTAGAACAAAATGTTCTTATAGTTCACTTATGTCTGTGTATGCACGAAGGAGGAAAGTAAACTCATCCTAATTGAACTGTCATGCATTTCATCACTGACCAAAGCCTTTTAGAAGCAGTTGGTTAACACTCATTTTGTTCAGTTTATACTCTGGGGAAATGTCTGCTGGTGGTTAGTAAACAGAAGACGTGAGATGTAAGGTGTTCTTTCTAGAAGCAAGTTAGCTACAAGGAGTATTTGGAAGTTAAATTCACAAGGAGTGGGGGAAAATGGCAGTCTTGGAAGGGATGGGATGAGTGCTATGTTTTCTGTTGCTCAACTAGGGGAGGGCAGAAAAGTCACTGCAACAGATGGGAAGTAGGAAGATTAACATGTATTGTATAAACTTTGTAATTGAGATCATTTACACTGGAGATTTTAAACATATTGGTGTCACTAATTCAGCACTAAAGTATTATTTTCTAATAAAATGACAGTCTATTTCTGTAAACTTGTTATTTGCAGAATTTGTAATAGGTGAAATCAAACATTTGAATGAAGACTTTAAAACAAAGAAGGGTATTTGGGAAATGCAGAAAGTGTATTTTAACACAAGATGATGTCTCTTCAGCTTTTCTTCTCTGTTGTAGTCTTGGAAATATTCACCTTTTTGTTGACTAAAGTCAGACAAAACCATGTCATGCCATACTGAATCTGGCAGAATGCTAGAAGGTTGATTTTGGTTTGTATTGGTTAAATCAAGCTTTTGATTTCGTTGTCTGTTGTCTAGTATGCTAATCCATGTTATTTCCAGCTGAGTTAAAGTGTAAAGTCATTAGAGCAGCATGGGCCTTTTGTCTGTACAAGGAAAGGTTAAATTCTACAGACAGCTCATACTACTGCCAAGATGTCTGCTAATCTTATTTTTGGGATTAATTACCTGTAGCAGCTGCAGTATAGAAATCTGTTGCTGAACACAGTCATGATTATGCCAAGCTTAGGGGAAAAAATGGATTTTGTCATGAGAACTTTTTTAGCATGGGTTAAGAGATCTAGAGGTGTTTCAGTTTGTCAAAAGTTGATGTTTAAATTTCAGCTTTTTCCATGACTGAACATAACTTTACAAAATAATATTTTAATACAGGCATTTTAAATCAATTCTAAAAAACCCAAGCAACAGAATTTAAAAAATAGTGTGTCTGGATGGCAAACTGTTGCAAGAGTGTCCACTAGCCCACTGTTATATTTTGAATACAGTATGAGTTGTTTGTAACTCATCATTTTTAACAGCTATGGACTGGATTTAAGTATGAACAAACTTGGAAAACAAAATTTATTACAGGCCTTTGGGGGCAAATACATTTTACTAATTTTACATTATTTTTTGTTGCCTTTTTTTTTTTTTTTTTCCTTCCTTGGTATTCTCTAACTGAAAACTAGTAGTTTATATGATATTTTGGATATATCTCCTGACATTTTAAAGTATATTTAAATAACAGTAATTTGTGCCTGTATATTCATATTAAAAAAAAAAAAAATTCAACAAGTTCCATTGTGTTGCCTGTCCTGTTCAACATGTGTCTGAGGCCTCTGGGTTAGGTCATGATGAGATTTGGAGTGAGGTTACGGTCACTATGCTGATAAAACCCAGCTCTGCCTTTTTTTTTTTTTTTAATCTGACCCAGGCTCTGCAGTCTCTGTCCTTACCCACTACCTGGCTATGGTTGGGGATTGGATACAGATGAACCAATTAAATTAAATCCAGAGGTGATGGTGGTTGACGGAGCTCCTGACTTGAAACCTATCATTGGGTTTCAGCCTGCCCTTGTTATATACATGCACAACCTTGGATCTTTTGCTGCACCTGGATTCTTGGATTGTGATGGTGGCTAGAAGCACTTTCCACATGCTCCATCTGGTGAGAAGGTTGCAACACTTCCTTTCAAATCCAGGTTTGGCCACCATCATCTATGCCTTTGCAACCCCAAGGCTAGACTACTGCAGTGTGCTTTACATAGGGTTGCCCTTGAGGACTGTCCAGAAGCTGCAGCTAGTACAGACCATGGCTGGCTGCCTTCTGGCAAGGGTGGGTCACCAGCACACATTAGTTCAGTGCTCCTGAGTCTGCCCTGACTTTCATTAGCTTTCCAGGAACAACTCACGGTGCTGTTTTTAACCAATATGACTCTAAATGGACTTGACTCTATATACCTAAGGGGCTGCCTTCTCCCATATGTTCTGTCATGGTCCCTAAAGTATGCGAAGTCCAACTTGCATATACCATCTGTGGACCAAATTTGTTTGGTGAAAACATGTAGAAGGTGGTTCTTGGAAGTTGTTTCACAGCTCTCAAATGCCCTCACCCTCGTGGTCTGTCAGGCCATTTGTACATGCCGCAAAACTGGCCTTTAAAGCAGCTTAATGCCCTTTTGCACAGCTTTAATGGTGCAGCTGTTTACACATGTTGGTGGCACAATGCATGTTAAATAACTTTGGGACACGGCCAAATAAAACATGTCTGAGGTGCTTTAGTTTGCTACCTTACAGTTGGGGAGGGAAGCATCTGGCCCCGTGCAGCTCAGGGCTGTGCAGGTAGCCCGGCAGCAGCCTGTGCAGGCAGACTCCATTGACAGAAAAAAAAAAAATAGTGGCAAGCCTGATCTTTTTTCTTTTTCTTTTTTTTTCCCCTTTCCCTGGAGCCTGCCTGCCTGAGCTGTGCAGGGGCCTGGTGCTTCCCTCCGTGCCTG
>NW_017728947.1:96143296-96163418 GCF_001723895.1 Crocodylus porosus
TTTTTCTTTTTCTTTTTTTTTCCCCTTTCCCTGGAGCCTGCCTGCCTGAGCTGTGCAGGGGCCTGGTGCTTCCCTCCGTGCCTGTAGGCTGGTACCGCTTGGAGGCACCGCAGCTGCCATGGAGGGAAGCACCAGCTCTCCCCCACTGCAGCTCAGGGCCCTCTCCCCCCACCGACAACTTGCCCTCACTTCCCGCTGCCAGAGAGGCAGGTAAGGATCGGGCCTGACTCTTGTGTACATACCACAGGGGTCTACTCCACCCTAAACTGAAGTTGTGTTTTTAAAAACTAACCACTTCAATTTAGGGAGAATTAAACCAAAGTAAACCCCTGTGGCATGTACAAATGGCCTCTGAATCCAAGCCCGGGCAGCTGTCAAAGGCATAACACTTTTGTTTTAATTTGGGTGGGCCTTCATTAGGTAGGGTCAAGTTTAGGAGCATTGTCTTAAAAGTTTGTTCCTTTACATATTGTTATCTGACTTTATCATTTATCTCATTTTTATTGTAAGACTACCTAACTCTCTTTTTTCGGGGGGTAGGATAGAAATCTAATAAATGAATCTACATAGACATTAATTATCCTAATGTACAGACAATGTAACTTTCATTTCCTACTTTTTTACATCTGAAAAGAGAGTTGCTGATTTGGAGTACAGGGAAAATTAAATGCACAGACAACAGGAAAAGGAAAATGTGACTCTAGGAGTGTCAGATGAAACAATATATGAAGTGGTTGGGTATTTAGAATAATTGAAAACAGGATATGCTAACATCTCCTGTCATAAATACCCATTCTGGCAAAAAAAAAAGATAACCTACTTAAATGAAATCATTTAAAGCAGAAACTTTGTTACATCAAGTTCTTTGCAAAAGCTCCCAAATTAATGTTTTTTCTGAATGACTTGACTGAGGGTAAATGACAG
Source organism: Crocodylus porosus (assembly GCF_001723895.1). Classification (NCBI taxonomy): domain Eukaryota; kingdom Metazoa; phylum Chordata; order Crocodylia; family Crocodylidae; genus Crocodylus; species Crocodylus porosus. The sequence goes on from NW_017728947.1 coordinate 96,144,221, forward strand.
TACCAGTATGTAACATATTTTGTAGATAAATCTTTTTTCATATAGTCATCACTGAATGATATCACTTAAAGTGACCCAGTAAGACTAGGAGTAGCTAACCTTTTACTGGAATTATTTGAAAATATATTTTTCTTGCAATTCTTTTGAGAAAGTCATCAACTTTTCGCTTTACGTTTTAGTACAACTTTGTGCCATCTTTTATCCATTATTACTGTTTTATTTTTTTTGTTACTTAAATGAAAAAGTCAAGAATTTATTAGAGGAAGTGTGACGTTCCTATTCAATAGGAAATGGAGTGGAATAGAAAAATAGGAATACAGTCCAAATAACTCTGTTTACTGGTCTGAGGTGAAAAGAGCACAGATTTCCTGCCAGTGAAGTACAGTCCCTAAGCCTCAATCAGTCCTGCTTACTTCCAAAGAAATATGTACAACCATAAACTGACAGACTTAAAACTTGGTTCTTTCAGTGTGTGCATGCATAGGCAGTAGGACTTTTCTCATACAGTATAGGTTACTCATAAGCATAATTGCTTGCAGGAACCCAACATATGTGTGAGTAATATGGGAGATTTCAGTAAAGTAGAAAATGGCCTTTTTTAGATACGTGTGTAGATACCAAACAATACCAATAGATAGCTAGTATTTTAGGCACTGATAATACTGAAGTGTTTTTATAAAGCGGGACACAATGAGATGTGTGGATAAGTTATGATGCAAATGGAGAATGCTTGGGTAGTTGGCGGTGGGTGTTTGATCAACAAAAAAATGAGTCTTGGAAGTAACATTCTGATTTTAAGAGGCTGACTCTTACTCCTTTTTTTTCTCTCCTTCATTCTCTGCATTTCAAAACTTTCTTTACTAGAATTCAACAGAACAGGCCTCATTTCTAGATAATGTAGATATTTTGTATTTTTGATGTGTTTTGAGATTTCATCTTTTTCTTACTGTTTTGTTTAGATGACAGTGCCTCTGCTGCAAGCAGTATGGAGGTAACAGACCGCATTGCTTCTCTGGAGCAGCGTGTCCAAATGCAGGAAGATGATATCCAGCTGCTCAAGTCTGCTCTGGCTGATGTGGTTCGACGTTTGAATATTACAGAGGAGCAACAGGCCATGCAAAACAAGAAAGGACCTACCAAAGGTATGCATTTGAAATCTATGTAAAATTCTATGTAATGATTAAGAAGTGATCATTTATAGATATTTATTATCTCAAGATAAACAAGCAAAATTCAAAAATAAAAATGTAAACACAATTTATAACCAAAATGGAACATTCAAATAACCAAAAAATGCTTGGCGTAGCAATTCTAAATTACCTGACCTGTCAAAACATCTGCACATCCTTTTAAATCCATGCTATAAATTTTCCCATGGCTACTATACATTGTCTTTTGAAAAAAAAAAATTACATTGTAAGATCCTCAAGGATTGGATCATTTCTACCTGGTCAAAATTCTACTTTTTGAGTATTGTGGCAATACAAATAACAAGGACAAAGTTAATCAGCTGATAAAGTTGGCTTAGGCATCATGGAGTACTTTGTAATTTAATTCCTGTTGTTCAGATAATGTGAGAAGCTGGATTTGTTTGGTAATATCTTTTATTGAACCAGTGTTATTGTTGAGAGAAATGTTAGATGAGCTTTGAGGCACAATTATTTTCTTCCTCAGGTGTGTTCCTTAAATAACTTGAAAAATGACATTGTATTCCCAAAAGCTTGTATTACATCTTTACTAGGTATATTGTTTGTCTAGTAAAAGATATTGTCAACCCTGTCCTGTTTCTTGCATGTTCCCAGGACAATCACAGTTACAGTACTACTACAGGTGCTGAGGGTAATGTCAGTTTATTCAAAGATAAATCAAAGAAATTAAGTTGAATGCCCAATACCTCACTGATAACAAAGTTTGAATGGGACCAGAGTGATTGAATGAGGTCTTGCCAGATTTTCTTGCTGTGAAAGCATGGCAAATTTTCGCCTTTTTCAGAATCTTGAAAAATGAGTGTATTGTCTTGGTAGAAATAATTGTGCAAAATATGGTTAGAGTCACAAGCTCTCTAATTTCTAAATGTTGTGATATAGTATATAGCAATTAAAAATTTTAATTTTTAATCCCATTAAAGGAAATTACACATTTTACAGCCTTTTAACTAAGAGCCAGCTTTACATTTGTTTTTGTAGGAGCTTCTGCTAAGGTGTTAAAATGCCTGCAATGTTGGTACCTTGTTAGTAGGATTGTTGACATCCTGTGTGACCATGAAAGTCATTCTCCCTCTCTGAGACCCAAAGAGGAATTGTGCTCATTGTAGGTTCTACCAGATTGCTTGTGATCTGTAATTTCTCTAACACCGTCATCATTGATATTTACATTGGCACAATGGTCACAAAATTAATTAATTGATTTTGATACCTCGGATCCCCATGCAGTCATTGGTGACAGTTAGTTAGCTCCACGGCGATCCACAGAGAGAGGAGGCTCCTAAAAGCAGCCAGTAAGAACATGAGGCACAGCAGTGTCTGAAGTCCTACTTTTCTTCAGAGCATAGGCACATGACAGAAATGAGTGTTAGCTACTTTCTTCAACTAGGGATCCAGGAGCGTAGAGTGGAGATGTCTACCTGACCAATGCATAGATTCAATATGAGCAGGATTGTTTAATGCAATGCTCTGCACCCAGGATCACTTTCTCTCTCAAACATAGGTGGTATCTGTTGGTTATAACACTCATCCATGAAGTGAGAAACCTGGGTTTTAGGCCCTCCTCAGCGTCCTTTCCTAGGAGAGAGCCCTGACTACTAGAATATAAAATAGCTTCCACCCTTGCTGTTGAAGGCAGCCAAGAGTATAATATTCATGGGGCAGTAGGACAGCTAGCAATAGAGAACATGCACACGCTTATACAATTTGTATTAGACAGTCATTAGTTAAAAATAAAACACAAATAACCCACGTAGAGGGGACCAGAGCCCAGGAGAGTGTCGTCACCTGAAAATGTGTCCCCAGGAATTTTGTGCTCTTGGCTACCCAGCAGTCTAGCTCCAGCAGGAGGGGTAGAACACCCAGAGTATATTTTATAACCTCGCTTGGGAAATTCAGAATATGGGTTTGAGTTTCTCTGGCTAAGTGGGGCCTAGAAGCCAGGTGTCCCACTTCCTGAGAGAGCTGTGCAACAGGTGGGTACCAAGGTGTTTGAGAGCGAAATTTGCCTTAAGAACAGTGCATTGTACTGAACTCTATGCTACTATCAGTGTCAATCTGGAATTGTGTTGTATGAATGCCGAACAGACTGAGGACTTAGATTTTGGGGGCCTCTCAGGATTGAACAAGATCCCAACAAAGGTTAAGTGGGAGTTAGGTACTTAGGGCACCTATACACATGCCCGACACCTGCTTTGACTTGTTCTAATTGGCATGCTTCAGCAGCCTCAGTGTCATGTGAATTCAGTGTCTCTGCACTTCAAAATGGCAGTGGGGCACTTTAACTAAAGCTCATCAAATGAGTTTTAGTTAAAGTACCCCTGCCACCATTTTGAAGCATGGGACATTAAATATGTGAGACACTGCGGCAGGGCCGTTCCTGCGGGGGGCTGCAAACCTGGGCGACCTCCCCAGGCCCCACGCTTTGGGGGGCCCTGTGGAGCTGGGTGGAGTGGCTGCATTCAGCTGCTTGATACCCCCTCACCCCCCGCTGCTGCCAATAGCTGTGGCAGGATTTTTGGATCTGGGGTGTGCGGGATCGGGGCAGGAGCAGGGCCTCACAGATCAATTTGCCCCAGGTGCTGCATCCTGCTTGGGTTGGCTCTACACTGCTGGCGCTTTAATTAGAGCAGTTTCCAAGAGCCACTTTAAATAAAGTGCCTCCCCTTCTGCCCCCCACAACCTTGGATCCTTGGAGCATGTGTAAAGATGCTCTTAGTTTCCAGAGGTCAGTTGCTTGTGAGCATGAGCACAAAGCTAAGTATGGGCCATTTTTTTGGATCATGAAGTATTTGCCTGATGATTCCGGGCACCAAAGCTGTTTTGTGGGTCTGTCTGGCACCAAAGCTGATGGGGTCTGTCTGGATTGCTTTGTTGTGAATTAGGCACCTATATTCCACCAAATTACCTATTTATTGCCTACCAGAACTGTTTCTATCTGGCATGAAGTCATAAAGTTGAAGATGAGAACCTGCACTTTTCACCCAGATCAGTCGTAGAAATTCTATGTGACCTTGTGCGAGTCATTTATTTTCAGACACTGATTCAGCAAAACTGCTAAACAAGAGCTTAAATATATGCTGATTTGGGGACTTAGTTCCTCTTTTAATTTGTGCATTTGTAGGGGAAGGTTGGGGTGATTATGGAGCTAAATTAATGGGTTGTAAATCACATTAGTTGTTGGATGACAGATTCCATAGGAATCCACAATACTTGGTGTTTCATTTTCTGTTCTTGGCCTCATTTCTTTCACAGCAAAGACTGACTGAATAAATGTTTCTGTTGGGTAGCTTTCTCATAACAAAATACTGCTGTATTCTTGAAATTGTTTGAGGGAGTAAGTTGCTTTATATAACATTTAGATTAGATATTCTTTAAAGTGTTGAGGAAAAGCCCAGTAAGTACTATGAAATCAAACAATCAGATAAGATCTTATTCTTGGGTTGTGTGTCAGTTTAGGAAATATATGGTGCTGTTTCTACTTCCATTGAAGTTTAATGTGAGCAGAGTTGGACCCTCATTTAGTAGATGTCACTGCTTTAATCATGGACCTCTAATATAGAAGTCTCAAAACTAGGAGGGATCATGACTTCAAATGAATTATGGCACTTACCAGGGGGTCAGAAGCCCACAGTCACAGCAGTTGGGTTCAGACCAGAAGTGAAGTTGCGGGCCCAGAAGTTGGGTCACAATGGGCATGTCTACATGTGCATTTAGGTGCGCCTAAATTTACTGTACATTTAGCTTAACATGCATTAAGGTGATTTAGGCTTGCATCTACATGTGCACATGTTAAAGTTCATTAACACCATATGCACAGATTGATGTTGGACTTAAGTTAGTCCCACATCAGTCCATACACAGCGTTAATATGCCTTAATGTGTCTACACATGTGTTAATGCGTTTTAACTATTTGCACCTAAATTGAATACCATCTTTTGCTTTTGCAGGTATCAAATTCAGATACAAATAGCCTAAAATCACCATTTTTAAGGTGCATTAAGGGCATACACATGTAGACACCTGCCCTTAATGCACCTTAAATAGGGCTAAAGCACCTTAAATCGGCACACATCGACATGTCCAATGTGAAAAAATTGGAAACTGCTGCTCTAAGAGGTTGTACCACTTCCTGCAAATTAATGGCTTTAAGTTATTTGGCCATCAGTGTACTGTAATAAGCTTTGATAGTATTAGCAGTTTGTTTTAAAGTGGTTTCCCACTAATTTCCAGAAATGGGTGTTCCCAAGAACACTAATATAAATCATTTCCTATTTTTACAGTGCTATTTCACTTCAGACACTAACCATGGGTCTCCCTTGTTTAGTTGAAGTATCTCTGAGGAGAGAAAAAGTAGACCAGAAAGCATATTAATAATTTGTTGTTTTGAGCAGGTCTGCCAAAATTCAAAATTTGGGATGCTGATGCACTTTCCTCATGAATAATAGATAAACCTAATTTTGAAAAAAGAACCTGCTCAGTCCAGATGCCAGCATAAAAATATTCAGTAATTTTTTACCATTAGACTGTAATTTAGTTTATTCATAGGAGCAGTTTAAGTTCAGCATTATAATTGAAAGCTGTGGTGACTAACAAAGACCATCATGGGAATGAATTTGACTAGAGACACCACACATGGAACCACACACTCTTAACATCTTTCCATTAATGCTGAGTGAGACTTGGACTATTTCCCCTTTACTGACATTTTACCCTGCAGATGCTGAATTGTAAGCCAAAAAGTTTAACTTGGATCTCAAACACTGTGGTGCAAAAACCCTGAAATATGCCAGTCAGTATTTCAAGTTCAGGATACCTTGTTACATTTAAGTGCTTAACAATTTATATGAAAGGTGCTGTGTTGGAGCCCACCTGCGGTAGAGCAACATCCCAGTTCAGTATGAGACAGCAATACTCTGTTTGCTACCTGAATTTCCTCATGGCCCACTAGCTAATTTATATTTATTTAAAGCCTAACAATTCCCAGTTTTAAAGCTAAGATGAATTAAGTACATATAGGGGAACCTGACTTACTTGCCTTGCCCATTTATGGAGCTCATTTACTAATGGCTCTTTATTTTTCTTTTGCCCACTATATGCCATTCAGAATGGCTTCCTACTTTTTCTACTTTTGTTTGTTGTTCTTTCTTCTTGCTATTGGTTCATTTGTTACCTTAATAGCACTATTAATTCATAGATCAGAATGTGATTAAAAAAGCTGCTGCTGAGCCTGATAAACATGTCAGTGCTGTTACCACAGGTAAGACCCTAGAGCAACCAAACTTGCTAAATAAATATAACAACTGACAGAACAGTGATGAACGATGAAGTTACTGACATTCACTGCTTCTAATACCAGTACTAACGTGTTTGAAGTTCTTTTACTGTTTTAATTTTATCAATATAGGTTTCCATTGCTTTATACTGTCCATGTGTTCCTGGAAAACAGCACATAACTCAAATTCGCATTAAGGGAACCTACTTTACAATAGAACATATCCCTACTTGTTACAAGACCTCGACTGTACTGACCCCCAGGCCCATTTCTGCCACTTTTACAAGACAATTTTGGTACCCGCCAACAGCAGACAGTACACACAAGCACAGGGCAGTTTCATAATGGGGATGACAACTACAGAAACATGTGTTGCAGACAGCGAATGAGGAGCACAGACCCACACAGGAGACTGTATTTTGGTGTGCATCACTTCCAAAATACACTGCACAAAGCAGCTGACTGTAGGCTTCTGCCACACTAATCGCATAAGAGTGAATTTACCCTGCATATAACAAATTTTTGGTATAAAAAGGGTCATCGCGTAAGTGAATTCGCACATACAGAACCTGCATAAAGTGAGAGTTATTCTGAGAAACACAACAGGTTTCTATCATAAATAAAAACTGAACAGCCACAAAGTAAATGACAGATTAATTTAAAAAGTGTTAATAATGCATCACAGAATTCTATCAGTAGGTTGTTGCTTTGCTACAGATCATTGCCATTCTAACTTCATAGAGACAGAAGTGGGGCTGAATGGCAAATTAGGGACTAAGTAGTACAGAGAGGCATAAGCTTTTTTATGCAACAATCTACTTTGTTGGAAGCCATGAATGGAGTGGTGAAGTAGGCTGTCACCTACAAAAGTGCATGTCTCATTGAACCTCTATCTGACTTCAGACTAACAGTTAACTACCTCTCTATTTCTAGAGACAATTGGATTCATTCTAACTTGGATTCTCCTGCTTCAGAAGCATACATCCCTAGTGCTTGGTTTGAAACTAAACTTTTATGCTATATCAGTGCATAATTCTGATTACATCCAGAGAAGATTAATGCTAATTAGTCAACTCATTCCAGCATTTTAATGGGTTTATATTTGTATGTATGTATCTAGTATGTGAAGTAAAAATATTTTTATTTAAATATTTTAGTTGCTTGTTTGAGCATTTAGCTTTTAAAATAACTTGTTCATATTCTTAGAGCCTCTCAGGACCCTGTGAAAGAAGTAAGTTTTATATTTAGAATTGCATTCCCCAACATTAAATTGAAGTTATCTGGGAGGTGGTATACAGGGTACAGATAACAAGTATACTGTTACATATTAACACTACTGTCGATAAGTTTCAAACACAATAGGACATCTGCTGGAAACTACAAAAGGAATTTAGGCTGGTAAAAACTGAATTTTGTGAGAATTAATATGGCCAAACGAAAGTTAGGTAACCATATATTTTCAGGCCAGTGATTTTTACATGATGACTACAAAGCAGTACTTCCTTGCTGAGCTAGATAAATGGATTTTGTTCTGAAGAGATTTATATCTGTTAATGTGCATATTATAGTAAAAATAAAACCCAATTATTCTTAATGTCTGAGAAACTTGCTTGCCTTGCATTCTTAAATTTGTGTAACTACTGTTTTTGTAAAGTGCAGTCAGTGCCAGCTTTTATGCTTGAAATAGGTTTCTATATGTGGTATTGACTGAAATGAGCACACAAATATATGAATTAGAGGTGCACTGATATATAGGTCTATAGCGTATTAGGACTGATAAAAGGAAAATTGACATTATCCGTAATCAGCTTTTTTTGCCCGATGTGACCAATTAATGTCACTGATCAATGGTGGGGCAGATCGAGGTCCCCATGGGGAGGGAGGGAGTGGGACTGGGGCTGGGACAGGGGCAGGTACTCCCCTGCCGTGGTGGAGCAGGGCAGGGTGCAGGATAGAGCCTCAGGCGGCTCATCTGGGGGTGGGGGGTGGCTTCTGCCACTGCATGCACCCCTGGGTGAGGCATGGGCAGCATGTGCCTCCCAGATCTGTGTGCAGGTTGAGGGCAGGCTGCCTGCTGCGGCCTCGGGGCCAGGGACTGTACCAGCCTCTTCCCAGCGATGGGGGGAGGGGTGGGCGGCGGCAGTGCTGGGAGTGGGGGAGCCACATCAGGGCTATGGCAAATTTTGGGTGGATGTAGCCCACCCTGTAGCCCCACCCCCTCCCAGCACTGCCGCTGCCCACCCCACTACTGCCCACCCCCAGTGTAGCCTGCCCCAGCCCATAGCCCACAGCAGGCAGCCTGCCCTTACCCTTGCCCTAAGCACAGGTCTGGCGGGTACATGCCCCTCCGCCTCACCCAGGGGTGCATGCAGTAGCGGGAGCTGCCCTCCCACACCCCCTGGACGATCAGTCTGCAGCTCTGTCCTGCACCCTCCCGTGCCCTGACTGGGCAGGGCCTGCCCCAGCCCCAATCCCTCCCTCTCTGTGGGGGCCTTGATGTGCACCCCTATGCCCTTTCTCCCCACAGACTTAGTGGCTAAATACTACTCTCCAAACTGCCAGGTTGCATATCAGGAATAGGACTGGTATCAGTCAATATTGCTGGTTAATAATCAGCTATCAGTATCGGCCAAAAAAATCTTTATTGGTACACCCCTAATATTAATGCTTGTTTTGTTCTTGTTTAAAAATTTTAAGTCTACAAGACAGTAACGACTGAGAAACTCCCAACCTTCAGGCTTAATGTTTTAGCAGCTAGAACAGAATGTTAGGATGCTATAATCCAGACCCAGGTGCAGGTTCACCCTGGTTTTTTTTAAGGCTGATTTGTTTAATTTGTATTAAGCTGTTACGTATGCTTCGTTATTTCATTGTACCTATTGAGCATCCTCGGAATCTTTTAGATGTGTTTGTGCTCACAAAAGAACATGAGAAAAGAATTAAGATCTAAATTCTCAAAGGTATTTAGATGGTAGCTGGTATTGATTTACCTCATATTGATTAAATGTTTTTGAGGATCTGGGCCTAACTTTTTCAGTAAAGACTGAAGATTCAAGTGAAATGTAAGACTGCAGGTTTCATTGGGGAAGTGGTTAGTTGCTTTTTGTCTGTGGGAAGAAATAACATAGCCCAATAAAGATAATGGCCCCACTGTAGTTGGTAACCTTCAACACAGAGGGCACGTTACACATGAAATTAATGTGACACAATAAACTCTGATGCATGTTGTGCTGGAGTTTATTGCTTCCAGGAGACAATTTCATGTGTGCCTGGGACCACAGGACATTAAGGTGAGTCAGAGCAGCCCTGGCTGGCAGGGAGCCCAGGAGGTCATCCTGCCAGCCTGGGTCTGCTCCAGCCTGGCTCAACATGCTGTGGAGGGGCTGGTTGGGGTACAGGGGGTTTGCCAACAGCCAGCCCCTGCACTGAAGCACCCTTGTGCCCCAGCCAGCCCCATCGGCATCTATTTGTGCATTCCAACACACTAAACAACGCTGCTATAGGATCGTACTTGTGTTTACAAGTACTAACCTATGGTGGAGTTAATTAGTTTGCTGTGGCCTAATAGGGCCACACATGTAGACGCTGAGACTTTACTGCAGAGGTAATTAGGCAGCTGTGCAGTAAATGTCTCATGTGGATGTGCCCAGGAAGATGTAGACCCTAGTCAAAGACTTAATAAGGAAAGACCACAGTCTTCAAATTTTGGCATGGAAACACTGCTGCAGCTACTGGACTGGGGGCAGCCCTGTGTCTTGAACCAGGATCCAGAGCTGCCCTAGTTCAGATGCTAACAATCAGCTCCAGGTCTGGGGCACATGCTTACATGTATGATGCCTTAAATTGAACAAGGTAGCCACAGAGATGTTAAGGTAAATCAGCTGATTGTTGGCATCAGGCCAAGAGCCCCACAACTTAAACCAGGGCCAAGGAAACAGTCTCACTGTGTTCAGTCCCCAGGATGTGGATCAGGACAGTTCCAGGGCACCATTTGGCTCTTACCGTCATGCAGCTGGGATCTGAGGAATTTTATACCCCCCCCAAAAACTGCTCATCCTGCCATGAACGTTTGGCAAAAGAGGTTGAAAAACTTGTGCAGAAAATTTCTATCTATGAACTAAGTATTTATAGAAACAAACAGAATCAGGTATAATAACTGTGGAGTTAAAAGATCCTGTTTTAAATATTTTCACTAACTGTATTACAACCTTACTTACCTCTCAAGTTTCTATTATTCACAACTGAACAATTGTTTGACTTTTTGCAACTAGTATGTAGTATATTTGAATGAAACTTCTTAAAAACTGTATCAAAATTAATTATGCATGTTGTGTGTATATAATAGAGTTTTAGGAGACTGCTTTTGGCTAGGATGATATAAATGGGATCATCTTGATTGATTATATTACAATTCTGTTATTTCAAGCACTTCCTCACTTTAAAACTGTATTTTCTTATTTTCTGAAATATCAGATGTGAAGCCTTATATTTCTTGAAAGTGTGCTTTTTAAAATAAAATCTATAGGCCTTGGGGAGTTTGGCTACCTAAGTACTAACTAATAGCATCTTTGTGGAAGAGTTTTAAAAGGCTTCCTGCTCTCCTTTCTGGCATTTTGTTGAACTCCATCAATGTGGGATATGGATTTATATTTTTGAAGAGTGGTCTAATTTAGGATAGTGGGCTGACAGGTGTAGTTATTTTTGCACTTTCACATGCAAGTAATCAAGTAGCATTGCAACCATGTGAGAGAGGTTGCAGAATTGAGCCCCTAAGCAGTACCAAGGTTACTTTACAGATGTCATTAGGAATATCTTTGATGATAAAAAAAGATTTGCCTCTTACATGAGAGATTTAGCTAATAGAATTCCAGAATTCTAGAACAGTAGGTTCATTGTAATGAGACATATTTGAATGCAGTATATTAGTCGAGCTGAACTTTTTGATAGTTTTGTTTATATTCAGTTTGAACTCAAACTCATACTTTCTTGCAAGATTACTTCCTTTTAATAATAAGCCTATGCTGCAGATTTAGTTAATTTATCCATTGTAAGTTTTAAGTCCCCAGTATAATGAAACAAAGGAAACACATTATAGAGGTATTTCTGAAGTATGTTACATTTTTGTTGTCTGCAGTTATAAAGATGTTATACTTATTCAGTGTATACAATTCAGTGTAGACTGTGACTTCATCATCTACTTGCCTTACAGCAAGACCCCTGGTACAAACACTGCCTTTAAGGACAACTGTTAATAATGGAACTGTGTTACCAAAGAAACCAAGTGGCTCTCTACCTTCCCCATCAGGAACCAGAAAGGAAACTGTATCGCCAGCAACAAAAAGGTTGGTTTAAACCAGAAACGTTATTAAACTAATTGAGAAAATAGCAAATCTCATGTGTTTATCTCTGATTAGAACTTACATGTGCAATTTTTTCTCTCTAGATAATGACAAAGTAATTGTTTAAATAATTAAAACTTGAATTAGTTACATTCTTGTAGAAGTGCTGTATTTACTCGAATCCAAGATGAGGTTCATTCTCCCCATTCAACATAGGGATGGGGGGAAGCCATGTCTTAGATTTAAGTAGCAGCCCACGGTAGACACCTGCTCTGGCCATGGCTCCAGGCCCAACCCAGGGGAGACCACGTGGTACAGAGTTAGGGGAGTGTGGGAGAGACCACTCAGGGATGCTGCTGTGGCTTTGGCTCCAGCCCAGGGCCAAAACTGTTGCCATTTGTGTTACCTCATCAGGGATGGAGCTGGAGCCAGAGCTGCTGCATAGAGTAAGTGGTGGCAGACAGTGGAGCAGGCACCAGGGGGGAGGGAAGGTGCAAGGGGCATAAGCACCTGGGGGAGGCAAGGGGCGAGGTTCAGGCTGCCTTTTCCCTTGCTGCTGCTTTCCCTCCCACTTACCCTCTGCTCTTGCCTTGTGGGGTGGAGGAAAATTAATTTAAGATATAATACATTTATAATGTTCCAGGTATAGAATCTAATTATTAGGGTGTTGTCTTAAACTTGGTTGTTTTCAATTCAGGTAAATGCAGTACTGAAATTTCATCTCTCTTCTCATGCTGAATTGATCAGGATTAATCTTATTGTAGTAATTTTTAAAGGAGTACATAATACTTTGTCTATATTTATGTGTTGTTCTCTTCCCTCTGCAATCTACCAAGAGGTTAAAAGGAGACTCTTTTTACTTTGTTGTTTTGTGACATCCTAAAATGTGGTTCCAGGATTCTATGTCATAGGCAGTGGAAGAAATGAAATATAGGGAAAGTTAGTAGTATGGTCACAAAGATTTACATGACTATTGCTTTATTTCTCTCATTCAGATGATTTTATGTAGAAGTAAAATATTCTTGGTTGTTTAGGGAAGTTAATGTATTTCACAATGATTAGCAAATACTTTATATTAGGATTGTCCAACTGGTAGCCTATGGGCTGCATCCAGCCCATGAGGGGTTAATGTGCAGCCTCAGGGTACTACCCAACTGCTGTTCCCCTCATTACTTCTGCTCCTGCAGCAGTCTAGGTCTTTGACATAGGTAAGCTCAGAGGGAGTGAGCCCTGTGAGCTTGTTGCCCATGTACTGGAAGGGTTGGGTGAGCCTTCTGGGCACAGCAGTGCCAGTAGTGGGGTTTATGTGGCAGAGGTGGGAGTGGATCACTTGTGCATCGCTGCAGCAAGAGGGATCATGCAGCACTGATGGGGGGGATGCTGGGGGGAATTTTTGGAGGGTGGGGGTTGTGTGTGAAGGAGTAGTGGAGGGGGACCCCTGCCACATGCCCCCTCCCCCTCCCCCATGGTGCACGGCCCCTGGAAGGGGTGCGGGTGGGCAATGGGTGGTGGGGTAGGGATTGAAGTGGCAGTTGGGTCTGTGTTCTTATGTGACGGCAGCAGGGGTGTGTGTGAGAGAAAGGGAGAGATTTCGGGGGAGGGAGAAGTGGCCACTAGAGCTGGGCTTGGAGGCCTCCTGCCCCATAGAGCAGACTGTGCAGGGGGAGGCCAGCCTGGAAGGGAAGAGGCATGCCCAGCCCAGAGCCAGCAATAGGGACCCAGGTGGGGGTAGACGAGGCAGCTGATCCCCTGGCTATTTGGGGCCAGGAGGACACACTTCAATAGTTCAAAACAGGCCACCACAATGAGCACTTCTTCCGGGTGATAACTGCCCAGATGGCAGGACAGGGGCACCTGAAGATATGACAGCAGTGCTGCATGAAGGCAAACTGTGCAGCCACAGCCCACTGGCAGCTGGCTCAGAGGTGCAGGTGGCTGTGCTGCAGTGCCTATACCACAGCCCAGACGGCCGTGTGGTCCCCATCTGGGTTTGGCAGGCACACAGTCATGGGGCCTTAGGTCTAAGGGGGCAGATGCTGTCTCAGGTGGCAGCAGGTCGCAGCTGGGCAGTAGCCCCCACTGCCAGGCTGCTGCAGTGGATAGAGGGTGCAAGGGCCACTCTAGGTCAGGGCTGCTGCGGCAGTCCAGCTGGCACAGGGACTAGTGTCCCCACATACCAAGTGGCTGGGCCTCAGAAGCTCCTGAGAGCAAGTAGCCCTGAGCTGCTCACCAGGGCAGCTTTTTGTACCACAGGGGCTAGCACAAGTGCTGGCCTCAGCCTCTAGCTCCCCCTGCCTGAAGATCTGAGAGGAGCTGGGCAGGGTCAGTTTGCCCCAAGTGGCCCAGTTTATCCTACACCGAAGTGCATGTTCGTGCGCGTGTGCTGAGGCACAAATCTCTGGCACAAATTTGTGCTGATACTATTTGAGCTGCTGCTAGTGCACGTGCCTGGGTATGTGGATGCACCCAGTGAGTCTTAATCTGCTATGCTCTTTAGTTGTCAAAGATCAGGTAAAATAAGATTTTATGTAGTCAGTTTTTCCTTGAATATTCCTTTGATTCCTGTGTTCCCATCCAGTTTTAAGTAGTAGTGATGCTCCCAGTTAACAATAAAGGCAAGTTGTAGAGATGAAATATTGATGTACCTACAACTGATGTATATTTGTAAAGGGAACTCTTTTTGTTAGGTGTGAGATGAAAACAGGTATTGTGCCATTAGCCACTCTCATTGTGAAAGGGGCTCAAGTTGTTATTACAAAGCAACTCATACTCTATACCACCAAAAGTGCAATCAGTAGCCATCAGACTGTTATTTCTACCTGACTCAAATGGGTTGAACATCTGTTACCGGGGGGCTCGCTGTAGCTGCAGGTTTATTGGGTTTGCAAGAACCAGTTTTGCTGATAGGGCAAGAAGGTAAATATGAAAGAATGTTAATGGTAGTTGAATGTTTGAAGGAAGATGAGAAAATTTGCATTAAAAAAACACTTGAGTGTTGCAGAAGTAAAGTATTAGTGATTTTGGATGTACTGGATTTTCAGGTTATTTTATTTTAGTTTTTTAAATCCCAGCATTAAAAAGGGGGGAAAAAAGATTTGCTCAGGGTAACTGTAAACAAAACAGAAGGCAGGAATATTTTTTCCTTCATCTATATACATAAATGATCTTGTGATCTGTCTCTAGAAGTGCAGGATAGAATTTAAAGATCAAGAAGGAGGTGGTCCTAACTTCATTTACAGTCACCTTGTGCATTCCTGATTCTGCATGAGTTACACATTCTGTCACACCATTCCTCACAATCTCTGGGCATCATCTCTTCCTGTAATCCTTGCAAAGCATCATATTGCATTTACTGAAATCCAAGGTGAGGTTTTTTCCACTATAAAAAGGCAGACTCTAGTGAACTTTGTGTGAACAGGAGTTTGCTTAGGGAGTTCACTGAAGGAGGAAGCTAGGGAGCAGCAAACTGTATACATGTGTGCATGCATGTACAAAGGGTCCTGGTGTGAGTATTTGGTATGCAGGTTCTTGTGTAACAAAGATGATCAAGGATTTGGAAGGAAAATCACATGAGGAGAGGCTGAAGGAGCTAGTTATGCTCAGCTTGTGGAAAACGATCTTAAGAGGGGACATGATATCAGTCTTCAAATACTTGAAGGGCTGTCATAAAGAAGAGGGAATGCCATAAAGAAGAGGGAAAGCACCTTTTCTCTCTTGCAGAGAGGAGGATGTACACTAATGACTTGAAGTTGCTGTGAAGTAAGTTTAGATTGGATATCTAGAAAAACTTCTTCACTGTGAGAATAGTGAGGCAGTGGAATAGATGGTCTAGGGAAATTGTGTACTCTGTCATTGGAGGTGTTCAAGAAGAGGTTGGATGGCCACAGCTCAGGGATGATCTAGGCATAGCTATTCCAGTGTTCTACTATGGGTATTTCCCATGTCTCTGGACTTTGCTGGTTGTTTCTTCCCCTCTCCCCTCCTCCTTCCCTCCCTTTTTTCCCCCTGTATGTGTCGGGATGTTTTTAAGCCTTCCTCAGGTGCATAGGGTGTTGGCTCCAGCCAAGAGGGACTTCAGGTGGGGTGTTCCTGGCAGGAGGGTATTGCCCCTCAGGGTCAAACCAATCACCATATTTAGGGTCAGAAAATAATTTTATCCAGTGGTCAGATTGGCACAGACTGCGGGGTTTTTTGCCTTCCTCTGTATGGAGGTGGGGTGGGGTGGCATTGCTCTCTATCCAGGACCTCTTGAACCTATATTGACAGCATTTCATGGAGCCAGAATGTTGGCTGCCCTGGTTCCCCCTGCTTTACTTGTGGCAGGTTGGGCTGTTAGGTCTGTGTTGTGTCAGGCTTGATAGTAATCTTATGGAGTTTAGAAGATGGTGTGTATTGGGATTGTTTAGATGGGGACAGTCCTGCCTCAGGCAGGAAGTTGGACTAAATGACCTTCAGCCATCCTTTTCAACCCTGCTTCTCAATGGTTCTATGATTCCCCCATTGAACATGGTGGGAAAGCCCCTCATCTTGGGTTCAAGTAAGTTTGGGAAGGAGGTACACTCTTGTAGAAGTGCTGTATTTACTTGAACCCGAGTCAGTGCTACAGCTGGTGCCCCCCACCTCCCCCTTGCAGCTCTGGCCAGGGCAGGGAGCATGTAGCACATGCTGCCTTGGGCTCTAGCCCAGCCAGTTAATGCTGGTAGCTGCACTGGCCCTGCCTCTCTGGGGTATGCTGAAGCTGCCTTTGCCACAAGAACTGCTGCTTGGCTGGGCTGGGACCAGGGGCAGCAAATGATGTGTTCCCTGCTCTTGGCTTGAGCAAGGCCCTAGCCAGTTTTGGAGCTGTGAGGGGAAGGTAAGTAGCATGGTGGAGGGCAGAGGCACCAAGGCGGGGGATATGTGCTGAGGGCAGGTGCCAGGCGTGCAGGCACAGGGCGAGCAGGCAAGAACAGAATCAAGTGAGGAGGTTAGGCACCAGGGGGGCACAGGTGCCAGGAGGTCCAGGCACTGTAGAGGTATGTGGGGTACACAGTCATCAGGATGTCAGGCACCAGGGTGGGAAAGTGGTGGGGGTGACAGGTGGCAAGCAGCAGGCATCAGGCCAGTTCACTTGCCATTGCCCATGCCCCACCACAGCTGCAGTGGTGGGGGACACAGAAATTTAAGATGACCCTCCGATAATTAGATTCTAGACATGGAAAATTCTTACAAATTTATACATTTTATCTATCTAGAATCTTATTATTGGGGGTCATCTTCAATTCAAATCAGTCTTTGATTCAGGTAAATAAGAGGTATTTAAAAGAACCAGTATTCTGTGTCGATTTACACTGGACAATGCATAGTTATCTACCTACATAGTGCTTTTCATACTGAAGAATTAAAAAATATTCTATTACTAGTAAATTTAGGAATTCCAGTAGCTTGATGGATATGTTAATAGAGCACATGAGCGTTACATAATAAAAGGACTTATATAACTTAAGAAGTAACTTCTCGCAATATTTCTATAAAAGAATTGTTTTAATACCTATTTTAAATATGCAGCGTTTTTTTTTTTTTAATTAAACAATTTCTCATGTCCTGGGAGTGGGGGAAGCACCTGGGAGTGATGGGAATAGTTCCCTCCTCCCTGCATGGTCCCCCAGGAGCAGGGGCAGAGAAGGGGAAGCCTCCCCCCCCACCCCTATTCCCAGTGTTTCTGTCCTAACTGAACACAGCCCTCACAGAGCCTGGATGGATCAGGAAGGAAACCCCTCTGGTGCTTCCCTCATCCCAGGGACAGCAGGGAAAGCAGCAGCATCAGGCAGGGGAAGTGGGGTGAGGAGAAGGAAAAGGGAAGGTGTATCACCCCTCTGAGCAAGAAGCAGAAGGGAGGGGAGATTTTCACCAGTTTTAGGGACTTCAGAATGTCCCCAAGAGCTTCCCATGGTACAGTCCAATTCAAAACAGGGATGCAGCTGGACCACTACACCCCCTCTGGATCTGCCCTGATCACTCGATTGTGAGGCTTACTTTATTAATTAGAATTTGATCTTGCATGCTGCTGAGCCCCGTTAACTACTGTTGACTTTACAGAGTGCTCAGCACTTCTCTGTAGCCAGCCCAGAAAGATGAGGAGAGATTTATCATCTTTATTCTGAGGATCTTATAAATGCAACATACTTAGTATTTTTTTACAGTATGAATAGGGAAGTCATTTGGGAATATTGAATAGGAGGATTTGGAGTGCTGTCCAAGTTATTCTGAATATTGTGTTAACATCCATGTCATAATTATTTGAAATTTGAATTCAGAATATGAGAGTAATTCGGTATGTAGAAACAGCAGGTATTTTTATCCCTGTGTTGTAATGTTGCTTGAAGTTCAGTGCTAAATACAAATTATGGCTCTGGAAGCAATCCAGTGCACAGTAGCAATGCTTTGTACCACTAAATAAAATCTAGATTTTTGTGATTGATATGGGATAGCTTTGTTTGTCATTAGTTCAAAGAAAAGAGGATAAAAATGTAGCGGGGAAGAATGCATACCATACCTTGCTCAGTAGGGATGCTGCTGCAGTGCATAGAATAGCATTTACTTTGGCTTTCAAAAGGAGACAATTACTCATTCTTTCTGTCTGAACAAATTGTAAGGTACAGCAATGGTGAAAAACTGAGTGTGGTAATCAAAAGGAGACATAGTACAAGAAGTCTGGTTTGTAGATAGAATTACATGCCTTTAATATGATAAATTCCTGTTCTTCAAAACAAGGAATGTATGGTCTTTAGGAAACTGGCCGGTCTCTTAGAATTAATATTCTACATTCTCCACTCAGGACAGCAGTGATTTTATAACTGGCATACATACAAAATGCATATGAAACCTCAAATACGTTTTCCAGATTTGAATATCCTGAATAAAAAGTGTTTTTAAATTGAACTCTGTTAAAATTACTGTTTAATTTTACTGCATCCCTAGCAATAAAAGATAATATTTCTTGCTTGTAGGCAGGCGTGTCTACACAAAATGGTTTACTGGACAATAGATTAGTCTACTGCACAGTAAAGAATCAGTGTCTGCACATGCACAGCATTTACTACACTGAATTAGGCTGATGTGCTGTTTCCTAGCACCAAGAAATACAAGGACTAGATTAAATGTATAGTAGTGTGTGTGTGTAGACAGCTGATCGGGAACAAATTTCTCCCAGTCAGCCCCGGACAGTGTGTGTGTATGGGGCAGGGGGGGTGTCTCACTTTCATAGTTTCATAGTTTGTAGGGTTGGAAGGGACCTGAGCAGATCATCTAGTCCGACCCCCTGCCGTGGCAGGAAAGAATACTGGGGTCAAATGACCCCAGCAAGATGTTCATCTAACCTCCTCTTAAACACCCCCAGGGT
>NW_017728947.1:96163653-96201573 GCF_001723895.1 Crocodylus porosus
GGCCTGCCCTGTTGTCCCCTGATCATACGAGTGGCCTTCCTCTGGACCCTCTCCATGCTGTCGACATCCCTCTTGAAGTGCGGCACCCAGAATTGTGCAGAAACTGCCTGTGAGCCCAGTACCAAGCGGGTACTGCACAGCAACTTTAGTGCACATCAACTGCACATGTAGATGCACACAGCATAATTCAATAAAAGTTGTATAAGAATTCTTGAACCTGTTCTAATTAATGTAGAGGATGAGGAGGGGGAATATTTATAGTGAATATTGTGAATATTTTACCTAACCAGTTGGCAGACAAAACTCTTGCAGTAGAGATGATATCTTTTATTAGATCCACTAAATAGTAGCAAAAAAAATTCTTTCTTTCTTTTTGCTACTATTTAGTTGGTCTAATAAAAAGATATCACTTCTATCCCAAGAGTTTTGTCTGCCTATGCTTTCAGACCAACATGACTAACATCAATATCCCTTACTAACCAGTTAGAGTTTTAGCAATATTATATACAGTTTAAAATTAAATAGTAATTTGTTTTGATAAATTTGTTATGCATATTTTTGAACCCATGAATAATGCAGTTTTGAACTTGAGTGCTGGATTTCTGTTTCTTGCTTTATTTAGGAGAGATGGGTAGACTTTTAAGAATCAAAGAAATAAGAAAAAAATTCCAAAGAAATTCCCCCTTAGGCTTTTACACATCAAAAATAACTACATTAAAGCCAATAGTGTAACACTAATGTAAAATTTGTAAATTCAATAAATCCACTACATTTCTTTTCAGATGAGGCTCATCAGGCTAACGGAGCACAGGTTTCTCCTGTAATTGAGCAAAAACACTTAGTCCACGTCCAAACAACCAAGCATGTGCCCACTGAAGCATCTCAAAGCAGTTTGAGACACCACAAGAGGCACATTGGGAACAAAAAAATGTTTTCCGTGCTGCATATCTAATTCTGATACTGGGAAATCCCAGTATTAAAAAACAAAAAAAAACAAACCCCCCACTCTGAAAAGAAGCAGTGCAACCAGATGCTGGGTCCTCCAGAGAGGCACTCTAGCATGCAGCCGGAGTGTCTCTATGGTTGCCATGTGCCCCTGCTGCTTTTGCATGCTGCCTCAGCATGCTGGAGCAAATAGGAGCGGGACAAGGCTGCAGCAGCGGCTCAGACCCAAGCTCTGTCCCTGGTAAGCAGGGACATGGGGGTGGGAGACTGTTAGGGTGGGGCCCATCCCATCCCCGCCTTTCCCCCTGCGTGCACACAACACCCCCTCCCCGCCCCCACAGGAGCAACAGCCATCGGGGCGCTCATGCTCTCTTCCTGGCAGAGACCTCTGTCAGCCCACGTCACTGCCTTAAACCAACATCTGCACATGGTGTAGGCCTGGCTTGCTGGCGTGTGCCCTCAAGCAGAACTGGGCCAGCTCTTCCTGTCACCTGGGCTTCTAGCACAACATGCCAGAACTGTGCACCCTCGGGCTGGGCTGGGTCCCGCCTCCGTGTGCCCCATGCACTGTCAGGCTGGGCTGGCTTCAGGGAGGCAGGACCCAGTCCAGTCCAAGGGCATGTGGCTCTGGAGTGCATGCCAGGAACCCAGGTGAACCCAGGTCCCCCCCTACCCCACCACTACACAGCCACCTACCTCCTCACAGTCCCCTCACACCCCCAGCCCTGCACAATACACTCACAAACCCCACAAACCACCCCAACGACCCCCCTACCCACATACCCACTCACAAACCCCACACCCTCAGACACCCACACAAGCCCTACACTTCTCCCATAAAACTTACACCCACCCCCATGGCCACACTACAGTCCTGCCCCATGCCCACACTGGTACTGGGATATGTGGCCCCAGCCTGGGGAGTGCTCCTGGTCCCAGATTCACTTGGGGTGTGATGGGCTGAGGAGGGGGAGAGGGGCAGCAAGGGTGTGTATGAGAGAGAGATGGGGTTCAGGGTTGGGGGAGTGCTCAGGGTAGGAGAAGTTGCCAGAACTAGGCTTAGAGCTTTCCTGCCCCCATAGAGCAGCCTGTGCAGGGAGAGGCCTGTCTTGAAGAGTAGGGGCTTGCCCAGCCCAGTCCCTGAGTCCCAGTTGAGGGCTTCCTAGGAACAGCATGGGGATCGCTGGGTCCTGGGCACAGGCGCAGGGAGCAGAACAATAAGGGTTGTTGGTGCTGCTCAGAGCCACAAAGCAGCAGGTAGGACTGCTGCAGCTGGACTCATGTCCTGGTGCTGGGACAGAGCTGCTGCTAGGAGTGAGCTAGTGGGGGCAGGCAGGAGCTGCGGGTCAGGAGTGAGAGGCACCGATGGGGCTGTGGGTTGGGAGAGAAGGGCAAGGGTGTGGGCAGAGGCAGGGCAGTCGTATCCCACTGCTGTCTAGCAGAATGCATTTTATTATAGTGATAGAGGCACTAGTAGGCTTCCAAATTGATTTAGAATTGTAAGTATATCAATAAAATATTGCCCAACTGATCTCTATATATAGTGGCACTTCATTTTAATTGCAGAAGAACACAGATTTTGGGTATTTTAATGAGGGAATTTGGGGCTCTTTATCAGAGAATTTGCAATTTTTAAACAGGGAACACCAGGATCTCTGCTGGTGAGGCATGTGGCGGGACCCAGGCAGAGGAGCCTGCCCGGGGCCAGCACTGGAGACCTAGCTGGAGGGCAGACGAGGTGGCTGACCTGGCCATTTGGGGCCAGGAGGACAAGCTTTAACAATTAAAAGTGGGCCACTGCCATGAGCACATCTTCCAGAGCAATAGCTGCCCAGACAGCAAGGCAGGGGCACCAGAAGACATGACAGCAGCGTTGTCCAAAATCCACCTGTGCAGACACGGCCCACTGGCAGCTGGCCCAGAAGTACAGGAGGCTCTGTTGCAGTGACCATACCACAGGCCAGGCAGCCTTGTGGTCCCCATCTGGGTCTGGCAGGCACGCAGTCATGGGGCCACATGCTGTTGCAGGTGGCAGCAGGTAACAGCCAGGCAGCAGCCCCCACTGCCAGACTGCTGTAGAGGGTGCAAGGACCACTCTGTTATGGCTGCTTCCACAGTCCAGCTGGCCCAAAGAGCCCCAGATATCACCTGGCTGGACCTCAGGCTCCTGAGGGCAAGTAGCCCTGAGCTGCTGGCCAGGGCAGCTTTTTATACTGCTGGGGCCAGCACAGGTGCTGGCCCCAGCTTTCAGCTCCCCCTGGCTGAAGATCTGGGAGGAGCTGGGCAGGGTCAGTTTGCCCCAAGCAGCATAACTTACCCCATTCCAAAGTGTACGTTCATGCATGTGTGCTGAAGTACAAATCTCTGGCAAAAATTTGTGCCGCTGTTATTTGAGCTGCCGGAAGCGCATGTGCCTGCGTGTGTGGATGCACCCTTAGTTTCCTTATTTGTCTTGTGTCAGTCATCATTACAATAAGAACAGACAAATTGTAGAGAGAACTTCCAGCTTCTCTACTAATTTTGCATTAGCTGAAGACTTCCAGAATAGTTTGAAATATGTGTATCTGGTGTAAATATTCACTGGTTTATCAAACATTCCAGTTTAGGATGAAGAAACTCTTTCTTTGGGTCACTGAAATGGGAAAGGAGGGACTTCTGCCACATCCCTCTAAGCCTCTCTGTTTCTTATGGCAAGCCTTCTGTTTAGGGGTGATTGAGTGAGCCAAGAAGAGGCAGATTTATTTTCATTTTCCAACATTTCTTAGAGGTTTTGAGAGGTCATGTAAAATTTAAAAAGTGGATAAAAATACATAATTGTGGATAACATTTATAGTTTTAATAACTGATGATAATGGGGTTTTATAGTATTTTTAAAATCATTCAAGACCTCTCCATACTGTTGATTTGGAACATCTTGACTTCTTCTTTTTTAGGTCACTGTCTAATGTTTTGAATTGTAATGAAACAGTTTGACTCCTTCAAAAGTGAAATTTTGAAATGAGAAAATTAAGTCCAGAAAATTGACAACATTTGTTTAATTTCAGAATATTTTCCCCAATGGGAATTTTCCTTAAAAACAATGTGGTTTTAAACATTAGGACTTCAACAAAAACAGCATCTTTTACAAAAACAATTTGATACCTATATTCGCTAATTAATCATCTTAGACATCTCAAACCATTTTGCATAACTATGGTGTGTGTATATAAAATGACTGATTTTTTTTCTTATACTTATCCTTACTAAGGTAGTAGAAAAATTGTCTTCTAGTGTGGTTATTCAATCTGCTCCTTGTGATACCCCTTTTACTTTGCCATTATTCTTGTCATTAAAAGACACATTGTTGGACTCTGAACATATAGCTTGGACTGATTAAACATCTGACTGAGGAATTAGTAAATGTCACGCTACTTTAGTTTTGCATGTAACTTCATATCTTGAATGTGTGTGATTATGTGTCTTGCATAAGTTTCTTTGAATGTGTCTTCTTCCATGGTTTTATTGTAGCATTTACTTTGTATTCTGCTTTGTTTATGCATCTCTCAGTCATGGATTAAGCAGGTCTGTGAGTCTTCTCAATGCATGCAAACTGAAAAAGCCTACTATAAGGTGAGGGGTTCTTGCTACTATTTTAGTGTCAAGTTTCAGTAGTTTTTTCCCTCCTGTCATAGCTCAATATATAGAAATTGGTTACTTAGTGATACTAGTAATATAACAATACACAAATGTAGTTATTAATACACCCATTAGCATTTTCAGAAATTATTTTTTGCAATATACGATAATAACCATTGCACTAATATGTAGTAACAGTTTTAGAAAGTATGTAGTATAGCCATGGTTATCCAAGCCCCTTTGGACAGCATGTGCCAAAAAGCCCTTCAGGTAACTGAAATCATACAGGTAAGTGTAAACAGAATCTTGTGAAGAGTTGTACATGCTAACACATGATGCAAAATGTAAAATCAAATTTAACAGTAGAGATATTAAATATGTAAAACTTAATGGAGAGCAGCTTGCTATGCAACACCAACAGTTAAATGTTATTATATCAAACCTATGAATAAACATATGTATTATATTAAATAATGTTTAAAAGAGAATAGCGTACAAAATAATTAAAAGATACAATACTGTATCAAACTTAAGAGTAGAGATACAGTACTGTATTAGATAAAACTTAAAAAGTTATACAATACCAGCAGTTACAAGTTAGTAAAGAAAGATGACATTTAGATAACTGGGGATGTACTGTAACTCCATTATAAAAAGAGGTAGCGTCTGATGAAGTGAGCTGTTGCTCGAGAAAGCTTATTCATCTCTGATTCAGTTAGTTTATAAGGTGTACTTCTACCTTCCCTTCCATTATAAAGAATGTGCTTGAAATCAAACTAATTTTGTTTTGTTCAAAACTATACCTTTGCTTAAAATGAAACAAGAGGCCTAATTTGGACTCAACTATGTTCATACAACCCTGTAAATCAAAGCTGTTTACAGGAGTTACTGTGGTACATTTCCTCCTTGTTTTAAATTTCGCTTGAAATGTCAATGGCCGCATCCATGCAATCAGGGGCTTGCACGTTGTGGCGCCACAAACCATGTGCACAGAATGTTAAAATGTGCCCTGCCCTGCAAATTTGCAGCATGGGCCAAAATTTACTACCGGGAAATCCTGGTAGGAAAAAAAAATACCAGGTAAATAAAGACGGTGTGGCGCACACAACAGAAATGTGTGTCCAAAGACACAGGGGCTTAGTTCTCTAGGGAGATACTCTAGCTGCTGCCCAGAGTGTTTCTGCTCCTTCAGTTGTGCCCTAGCTTCTCCAGTATACCAGGAGTTGGAAGGAGCTGGGCATGGGCATTTTTCCCAAAGTGGGACAATGTGCCCCTCCACAAAGCACATGTACAGGGATGTGCACTGCAGCAAAAAGTAACAGAACAAATTTGTGCCGCTTCTGTTTTTGCCACTACAAGTGCACCCCCTCCACAGCTGGATGTGGCCAGTATGTGTAAAGCCCATATGGTTATTCATTTTTATTTTTTTGTCTCACCTTATTTTTATATGTTAACAATTTTCAGACCTACTAAGCTAGTTAATGCCATGATTGTGTTGCTGCAACCATCATCTTTTCTTATCACTTCATTTCTATACTGTCTCTCACTCCCTAAGACTCATTTTGGCCTGTCTAAAACCTACATTGTAGGCTTTGTGAGTCAGGGATTTTATCCTGCTTTTTCTTCTGTGAAGTGCCTGGCATGCTCTTCAGTTCTATTAGATAAATAAAAGATATATAAGGATTTTGGGGGTTTGGCGCACAAATACCATTAATGTATTGATGACAGTAATTTAGTTGGTAGAAACTTTTTTAATATCAGTTTCCATAATACTTCTGTAATTTTTGTTTTTAGGTTGAGAGTAAGAATATTCTAACTGGGTAAAACTAATTATTTTAAATATTAATGATAAAGCCCAAAATACCTCCTTTTACTTGTTTTGTAATTGGAAGAGTACTATAGATATTCTTTCTGAACTAGGACTTCTTTCTCCAGAAGGAAAGCATTCATTTAAACATCAATAATTTTCACTTTTTCCATAATTTTGGAACTATTTAACATTTGTTGCTTAAATTTGAGATTTTGAACTTATAATGTGCTATTATTTGCAAATTACTTAAAATAATAATGGGAAGCAAAAGGCTGCTTTGAAATCACAATTTTGTACCATACAGTGAAGTTTCATCATCTCCACAGCTAATGAATGTAACACAAAAAATGAGCTTTGATCCTGTGGACACTTGATATGGATTTAATTTCATGCCCTGGTGTAGAGTCTTACAGTGGGATAATTTAGGCAAATACAGGCCCTTATATAAGGATAAACATTTGGAGGATCAGAACATTAATCTGTAATTGGAACAATATTAAAATAGACTACATTATGAGATTTAGCAAGCTATATTTGGTTATTATGTTACCAGTATTTTATCTACACTGAAGCTTACTGTGAGCATCCATCTCTTGCACTCAGCTCCTGCAGCTAGTGAATAGTGGTTCAGCCTGGCAAGTGTCCACAGCAATCCCTTTGTACATTTTAAATGTAAAATCTTAAGTGGTCATCTGTTTGGCTGTTAACTAAAGGTGTTTATGCCTGAGTCTTCCTTTTGGTCAAAGAGGGCTGGAAGCGGAGGGAACACAACAGGGTGATGTAAGAACATCCCAGGGTATAAGCAGACATTTATATTTGTTGCACCATATCAACTGTTTAAGTGCAACAAAAAGCAGCTGCCCTCATGTTCTTGCTGTTTGTTGTGCTAAAAAATCCACAGATCCATGACAAAGAAGTTGTTGTTTCAAACAGCAACTTCATTGTCTGTCTGTGAATAACAAGTGTAAAGTGTGGACAGGTCCTTCTGACCTGCAGAGTCGCACAGTGCTCAGTTCTCTCTTTGCCTTCAAGCCCAGCAGGGAGCAGTCAGGGACCCTGCAGTAACTGGCTTGCAGACAGCCCTGTCCCAGTTGCCACTGGGCCACAGCAGCAGCAGGGGCTGATCAGGTAGCAAGGGTAATGAGGCTGTCCGTAAGCTGGGAACTTGAAAGGGCTGCTGGTACTCAAGTTGGTGCAGCCTTTTTAAGGGCTTGAACATCAGCAGCCCTTTAAAGTTCCTGGCTCACAAGGTCTACAAATGCAGGGGGGCTGTTCCAATGCATTGTGATTACAGCATGTCAAAGCAGACTTGATTAATTGAGCCCACTGGAGTATGCTAATTAGTGTGTTTCAGCTAGTCTGCATCTCATGTCAGTGTCCCTATTTTTCAAAATGGCAGTAGGGGCGCTTTAACTAAAACTTGTTCGAGCTTTAGTTAAAATGCCCCTGCTACTGTTGTGACGTGCCAGGACGCTGATACACAAGACACTGTGGGCATTTTAATTAGAATGTCTCTTGGAGCCATTCTAATTAAAGCACCCCCTACTCCACCCCTGGAGCATGTGTAAAAATGCCCACAGGCACTCCCACACCAGCTTGCACTCAGCTTCATCAGCTGTTTCTGCAATGGCAACAATTAATCAGGCAAACCTGTCAGTAAGCCTGTCCCAGAGAGCCTCTCCCTGAGAATGGGAATGCTAAGGAGCAGCCACTTTTACGTCTTGGCTGGAGACCATCCCTTTATATCAACATTTTACTTCCCAGCTAGGGGGTTGTGCATTTATGGTCATGCACGTTGCACTATAGAATTCCATAGCACCCATAGCATGCCAACAATTATATTTGCCTAAGCACCCAATTGCTACCTTTTCAGGAAGGAAGATTGGAGGGTGAGAGAGGGAGAGAGACTTGCATCTCTGTGAACCCCATCCCAGAGGCTGGAAAATTTCACCATTTTTTTTAGATTGTAGGGAATCTTTTCTCATAAATATAAGTATAAAATGCACATTTTAAAAAAGATAATAAGCGAAGCTTCAGAAATATTTAAGAGCTCATCCATTTCAAGTGTATTAAAACTGTTTGAAATATTATGTATTTGATACTGACAAGATCATGCTCTGTGCATTTGCTTAGGAAAAGGATGCCATTGACTTGGCTTTTCCTACTCTTTCCTTCCAAATGATGCCACTCCAGAGTTCCAGGTTGCACTTGTTTCTAGTATTGAAGTCACCAAGGACAATAATTTTGTCCTCCTTGGGAATATTAGTGAGAACATGGTCAAAATTGGAGCAAAAGTGTTCGTTGACATTGTCAGCATCAGGGCATATGCATTGATACAGTGATGTACTGGTTGTTGCTGAGCCAGAGGGTCATAAGATGTTTGTTGATGCCCATGGGGAATTCTAAGTTGACTAATGAGCATATTCTTGATGGCAAAACCAATGCTGGCACTGGTTTCCCCTTCCAGAAGAAGGCATGGCCTTCATACTCTTCCCTCAGCTGGCGCTTGTCTGGTTGTCTTGTTTCAGTCAGAGCTGTGATTTCGATGCATCTCACTGGAACCCTAGAGACTATAGCAGTTATTCTTGCCAGTCATTCATGATCTTGTTTATTCAACAAGGTCTGAACATTCCTTGTTATAGAAGTCATTGTCTTTTTATGATGTTTTCAACTGCAGAGAAAATGATCCCACTGGATGCGGTCATCCAGCCAGGAGCAGATAAGACAGCCCAGTTTTAGGGCACTTTTTCTAGTCGCCTTCCCATGTAAGGTGAGCATAGGAGATCTTAAATAGGACTGCTCACTCATGGTATCAGCTGCTGAATAGCACCCCTGTGTCAACCTAGGTGCAGGACAACCATCAAGCTACCTCTTTCTGCATGCATATTTGTGGCTGAAAATTGCCAGATTCACTGGTCCTGTCTCCATCACCACTAGTCCATCACTGTGCGGCTTTTGAGTGTTGGCATGGGAGAGTTGTGTTTCCTGTGATAAAAGCCCATGCTTGACTTCATGCATCATAAGGAAGCTGGTGTGCTGAAATAACCACATGATCTTAACAAGGACGTCTGGTGTGCTGTCTAGGAAACCAAGAACAATACGGCTACTGGACTGGATGGCATACTTGCTGAAATCTTCAAGGCTGGTGGTAAGAAATTGATACTGAGACTCTACAGATTTATTCTCTGAATTTGGAACAACAAGGAATCTCTGGGGACCTGAAGAACATGAATATCGTGGCTGTCTTTAAGAAAGGAGATAACTCCTATCAAGATATTACCCTCCTTTCTATAGAACCCTCCTTTCTTGCCAAGGCTGTTGACTCCATCAGTCACAAAGACTTGTGGAAAGTAGTGGCCAGATTTGAATGCCCTGAAAAATAAGTCGAGATGCTGAGGCTCCTCTGTGACCAGACAGTTGCCACTGTTCTTTGTAGTGGATCACAGATAGGTCCATTTGTCATCTAAACTGGGGTCAAGCAAGGATGCTTCATTGCCCCGATTCTGGTTCTTGCTAAGGACTACCTCCCTTCCAGAACTGACACTGAATACCAAATGGCTGGAGAGCTTTTCAACCTGAGCCATTTTTCCTTGAAGACTAAAATATTCAAAACAACCACCCATAACCTTCAGTATGCTGATGACTCCACCATCTTTGCCCACACTGAGAAAAAACCCCTAAAGCATGTTGGATCTCTTTGAAGAAGCCTACCAAACTTGGGGTCTCTTGCTCAACATTGAGAAGACTGAAGTGCTCTATCAGCCTGATCCAAGCCATGAATGCAACTCCCTTCCTCAAATTACCATCAAGGGGAAGACCCTTGAAGTCATCAAGCACTTCCCTTACCTTTCCCAGAGAGTGAACGTTGATGAGATCCAGCACAAGATCCAGTGCCCAAGCACCTCCTTTAAGAAATCGCTTCAGCATGTTTTTATTGATCATGATCTCTGGAAAGACACCTGGATCCAGGTCTAAAACACAGTCACCATCTCCTCTCCTCTATGAATGTGAAATGTGGGTAACCTACTGTTTTTTATCGCATGGGCCTAGAGAGGTATCATCAGTGATGCCTGTAGAAAATCCTATGCATCAAATGAGAAGATCACAACACAGACACCAGCATCCTTGCTGAAGCTAGTTAGCATCATTGAGCTTGTGATCCTCAAGCATCAGATTCACTGGACCAGAGATTGCATGGAGATGCCCAACTCTTGACTCCTGAAACAAGTGCTCTACTCCCAGTTTAGTTGTGGCCAGAGGAAATACAACAAGGACACATTGAAAGTATTTCTCAAGAAAACAGACAATCAAGAATTGGGAGGACCTGGCTGCTAACTGTTTTGGATGGTGCTACAACCAAAGTGGCTGCCCGCTTTGCAGTAAAGTGCTTTGTCCTCTAAGCAGAGAAGATAGAACAGAGGAAGTAAAAGAACAGCAATCTTGACCTGCAGCCTACTCTTCCCTGTGGAAAGGCCTGCAATTTCTGTGGACAGATTGGTGGCTCAAGGATTGGCCTCTTAAGTCACCTCAAGATTCATCAATGAGAGGTGATGGGATTACCAATGACAATTCAATACTGAAGTAAAGGCTGAATGGATTTGTAAAGACACAGCTTTTTAGTTGTCAAAATTTGACCTACTTCTAATATTATATATAATCTGTTTGGGAATGAAAGCTGTTACTTTCTTTTCAAATCTCTCATACCATTTTTAAGGTGTTTGTAGGTTGTAATAATGTACAAAATGTCAAATGTGACCTCCCTCAGGTACTCTGCTTCAGTAGTAGATTGTATTACCTGAGCTATGAATATTCTAGCTGTTCTCAGTGATGCCAGTATAGCACACTTTGTAGAGCAAAAAATCCCAAAATCTAAACATGCAGTTTTCTGTTGCACTAGATCAGAGGTTCCCAACCTTTTTGGAGTGGGGGAGGGTCCTCCACATGCCTGCACCATGCTCAGTGGTGAACCTGGAAGTGCTATGCATGGAAGCACTGGTGGCAAACCCAGAAGTGCTCTTCTTGAACACTTCACGACCCTCCTGAGGGCCCCCTGCAACCCTGGGTTGGGAATCACTGCACAAATACCCAGCACTGTACTGTGTTGTAGCTGCTGAATAAATTGCTATACATCAAAAAATATTTTTATTTGTTAAATAGATGTGATCCTAGAAATAAGTGCAGCAAAATATTCTAGGACAGTTTGTAAAAATTGTTTTTTGTATTAAAAAATCTCTTTATATGCACTACTGTGTAACTTACTGTCTTTTCTCTTAGTACTGTTAAGAGAACCAGTTCAGCTGAACGTGTATCCCCAGGAGGTCGAAGGGAAAGCTATGGAGATTCCAAAGGCAGTCGCAATCGCACTGGATCCACTAGCAGTTCTTCTAGTGGTAAAAAGAACAGCGAGAGGTATGAGATACTTCCTTACTTTCCTCCTCCCTAATAATTACTCTGGTAAGGAAGCTTTAAGCAAGTAGCTGGTGGAAGATTGGGGTTTGGTTTTTTTAATGTTTCACAAGAGTGTTTTAAAATGCTCTGTATCCAAATACGTTTTCGAATTAAGAGGTTACAGATTGTTTGGCTTTTTGTATTTGAAGCTATAAGCAATGTGAAATTCTCAAGATGATAGAAAGGTTCATAGATATGAATCCTTTTTTCCAATATCCTGTTAGATGCTGGTGTGCTGCTTTTCATGACTTTTCTCCTTTGATAATGCAGTTACTTGGCTAGGGTATCATATGTGGATTCTCCCGAAGTGTTAGCATATTACTGAAATAGCAGTTCACATTAGTAATAGGGGCATTGGTAACAATACAGTAGTTTAAACTGTGGTGAGATGTGTACTTAATATACTCATTTACCCATTTAAGACTGATTTTACTTTCTAGGCTTTTTTGGCAAACTTCATAGAACAATTGAGGTTTCCATAAGTTTCTAAATAAAATAGTTACTAACTTTTGTAGAGGAGATATTTAAATTCACTTTTGGAACTTTGTCCTGTTCATCCTTATTCCATTGGATCCTTCTAGATAAAGGGTATCAAAGATAGGGCCATTGGGTTGGAACCAGCCCATGTAGCAGTTTCTCCTGGCCAGCAAGGCTCCTGGAGAGGCCAGGAATGAAGGGTACGGCAAGCAGGTATGGGGTCTGTTGCTGAACTTCTTGGTATGGAGCCTTGTTGGAAACCTGTATTGGCAGCAGGTGGTGAGCAACAGCTGCATTAACCCCCACCAGGTCTGGATCTTTTTGGTGAGGAGCCCCACAGTCTAGGTCCAGTCTGAGCTGGGGACTGAGTTTGACACTCCTGCTCTAAATAAATAGATTTTTTTCCACACATTCTGATAATGGTTTAGACTGGGGCGGGCAAAATGTGGGCCAGATGTGGCCTGCCGGGCCATTCTATCCGGCCTGTGGGGCCCCTAAAAAATTTAGAAAATTAATATTTATCTGCCCCTGGCTGCCTGTCATGTGGCCCTTGATGGCTTGCCAAAACTCAGTAAGCAGCTGCCTGCCCAAAAGAATTGCCCATCCCTTGTTTAGACAAAAGTCATTTTTTAAATTAAGCAATGCCATTCCCTTTATTCAAAAGTATCCGTGGAAAAGTAGGTGACAGAACAGCTGTGATCTTTCAGCTCCTTATGTTTTTTGATATGGCTCTCCATACCCTCCTGGTTTAGAGGTAGAGTCTGGGAGAGAAATGGGGTCTGAGTGCTGAAGAACATGAGGGAGACAGGCAGGCTTACTGAGGCATTTGTGGAAGAAGAATAGTTAAACAGGGCTTTGGAGACAGGTTTTGCAGGAACTTGAGTTATGTGCAAGAGCTGTAGAGAGCTGGAATATAGGGGAGCCCAACACCTTTACCTTTTCTTGAAGCACAACTGCTATGTCTGTTCAACACAATAGTTAGGAGTCATCTCCCCATGCAGAGTGGTCTTGAGTAAGTCACTGGCCTGAAATTCAGGACAGCTGATTTCCTTCCTTCCTTCCAGCTTTTGTCACACGTTTTGTCTGTGACTTTAGTGATAACACTTAATTTCTCTGTGCCCCAGTTCCACATCTGTTAAAAAGGTGGGGGGAGAGGGCAACATCTCTATCTTGCAGATGTTGTCATCATTCAGGCATTAATAGTGAGAAGGATCATGTATCAGTCTAATGTTGCTGAAGCCTTTCATACATTAATGAAGCTATATGTATAGTCACTGCATTACTCACCCATCCAGCTCACTATATGGATCCAGGCCCTATTCAGCACCTACCCACAGAAATCCTCTTGCCTCCACATTCATTCACTGCCTTGGCATCCTCCCTGGAGAGATAAGGGTGGGAGGTGCAGTGCGTTGAGAGGTGCTGAAATGTTTGTGGATAGGGTGTTGAATGACTTGATTGCTTATTTCCTTGCTTTAAGACTTTAGTTTGGGGCTATGAAGTCACACAGCTATAACTCAAAGTTTCTGAAGCTTTTTGTATGAAACATAATAAATTATCTGAGGAAGTCTTTGGGGAAAAAATGAAAATACCATGAGGGAGGATATAGTGAATTGTTTACATGAACCAAAAAGTACATCAGCCATACAAAGCCAGTGGCAGTGCTTTCTTTGATGATTATATTCTTGAAAGCAAAGTGGGATTTCGCAAACTGATATTTTGCAACAGGTTTGGCCATTCTGAAAAGTTGACTCTGTCTTGGAACATGTGACCTTTAAGTGTTGTAGCAGGGGTATATGCACAATGCAACCTTGTCTCTTTTAAACCGTCCAGATTTTGTAAAGACGATTTTATAACTGTATCATTACAGTGCTTAATAATTTTTTTAAAGGTCTTGATACTAGGCACTAGACTTGTTCCAAGCCCGGAGCTGAGGAGTAATTTGAAAATCATTTACTATAAGTAGGGACCTATTGAAATCATAGCATCATCATGGGCTCTGTGAAGAGCATGCGCTCTGCACTTTTGGCAGGCTCGCTACATGCCCCCTCCTCCCCGCCCAACCAAAAAACTTACCAGCAAGCAGAGAAGCCCTGCAGTCTGGGAACATGGCAGGGAGGGTGAGGGGAATGGTAGAGGGGGTGAGAGGGAGCAGGGTAGGACTGCTCACAGCAGTGAGCAGGGTGGGCAGCCCTGCCTCAGGGCCCCAGATCATGCACAAAGCATTCGCTATGGTGAACCCACAGCATATCATTGAGTAAAGCCTGTTACAGGACAAGAGGCCACCACCACCTGGGGAGGGAGGAACGGAGAGGAGGGCAGTAAGTCAGGCACGACCTGCAAACTGCTAGCCCCTTGTAACTTTACTGGGTTCACTGCTGCTGGATTTTCTAGCCTTCCCCATAGTTGTACTAGATATTCAGAGAAAAAAATTGACACCTCTTAGGAAAGGGAATGTGATTCCAGGGATATGAAAATGGCAGAATGTGAAAACACTTTTAGTATCTGTGTCAAGAGGATACTCCAGGAGTGCATTTTACGTCCAATGTTATATTTCCTTTTTATACAAATTGTTACTTCACATATGAAGCATTTTATATGCATGACAGACTTTAAAAGAAGATTCTTGATTGTTTTTACAGCAAACCGAAGGAACCAATGTTCAGTGCAGGTAGGTTCTCGTTTCATTTTCTCAATATCAACATTTATAACTTCCAGTGAGTTATGGATGTCTCAGGGTACTGATGTTAAGAACAAAAGCCTTTCACCTGCAGGCACTGGTGGCCTTCTTTACAATGAGTTAGTCATTATGACAAATGTGATAAAACAAAAACAGTGCTTTACCAAAAGAGGAAGTGCATTAGTTTGACCCACCTCCCCAGTGTCTGTCTGTACAGATTCAATCAGCTATTAAATAAAAGTGCCAAAAAATCCTGCTGAAGTGCCCAGTCTATACAGATGTTGGGCAGTCTGGGTCCGACTAAGATGATGCTTCTTCTGGGCATGAGCTGTGTTCAGTTCTGGGGCACACCAAGTTGAAAGTAAAGCACTGTTTTTTGGTTTTGTTTTTTTTTTCACGTCTGTAAGCAGCACCAGTTTTAATGTCCAAATGAGTTTAACTTCCAACTGGAAACTGTTGACCAAAGGCTAAAGAATTAAAAGGCAATGGATAATAATCATCTTATCCAGTAGTGGTGCTAATCTGCAAAACAGAATTAATATTTTTATGGATTAAAGAGTTGCATGAAAATCCAAACTATGGTGCTTGGTAGTGATGAGTATTTTAAGGGTGATTTTCATACACGACTATGACTGAGCAAATGGTATTAAGAGATTTCACATCTGTCTCAACGCTTTTCTGACCACATTAGCCAACTGACAAAAAAGCAGGTGTGTTTTTTTAACTGTGATTCTAAAAAACTTGTCTTTTGACCTGTCAAGCTGTATTCTTACTTTCTTTCTTGTGCATTGTTGTCAGTTCTGAATCCTCAGTGTAAATGAAGACAGACTTTGACATTACCATTTGCACTTCAGAAATATTACAAATGATCCTTTTTTCATATGAGACATAATAGAATGCAGATTACTTCCCTTGTCTATGTTTCCTGTGCAGAGCCAATCAAAATATCAATACAATCTTACTTTTTGATAAAATAAGCAAATATAACTGATTTGCTGACAACAGATTTGTTCACAGTAAGTGTCACTTTTTGCAGATATTTTTGGCTATTATTATACATTAAACTGGAAAAAGGCAGGTTTCTTTTTCTTGGGTTGTTAATCAAAGTCCCAAGAAAATAGGCCCATGCTTAAGGATAAGCACTTACATATTGAGATAAGTAGAGCTTATTTTAAGTCTGTGTTTAATTACTTCACTGGATCACAGCTCAAGCCTTTTTCATGGAAACTTGTGCTGTAGCATAAGAAAGTAGCTTCTGAGCAACTAAACTGAATTTTTCTCTCGTATTTTTTTCTTTTGCTTTTCTATTAACAAAAACATTTGACATGAATAATCTTTGTTAAAAAGTTTTTCAGTGAGATTCCAGCTGAGATGCAAATTAGTTATTTAGCCTCTGTGATCATGACCATGCTCTAATTCAGGCAAAATTAGTATTCCTAAAAATTGACTTTATTTTTAGCATGCAATTTCATAGTGAAGTTTAACAGTTTTTCAAATAGTAAAATTGTTCTAAATCTGGTGCTGTCAGCAAGAAGAACAGAACTTTGAATGCACTTGCACAGATTTGAACAGACCGTGGGTTACTGTTTTGCCAAGGAGTAGGTTAGCATCTAGCAGAGAGTACTTCTGAACAACCAGTAGAGAAAGGTCTTAGGTGAGCCTGCTGTACGCAAACACATCTTCATCTAGCACTTCTGTCTCTGTCTCTGTAATCACAAGGGAAGCGCCGTGTGACGCACTGCAAAGGTAGGCTTCACTTCCAAGACCTCATAGCTCTCTAAGCAAAATCTTTACCAGGTGACAGAAGCTGTATGTTTGTACAGCCATCGTAGTACCCTTATATGATTTTTATACTGCTAAACTTCTTTATCTTTTAAGTCAAAATAGTAATGTAATATCTATTAGAATTATAACCCCTGGATGCACTTTCATAGTAACAATGGGTTATAATTGAGATTTTTGTTGACTTTGGAAGAATTTTTTTTAAATTCTGTGTTGAGAGAGCTATATGGAAACACATGAATGTTTCACTGTGTTTGAAATGGTTTTCTGCACTCTGCTAAAATGTCCTTTGATATAGAACCTGACCCTTTATTGGCTGCTTTGCTATAAGCCTGAGTATGTTTATAGAAGCATTGGTTGTCCCTTGCTGTATCTTCCACGGTAGATTGTAGATGTAGCTGAATTATCAGTAAATAGAGCTAGATATCTTACTAATTTTAAATGCTTTTTGCTCAGTATGATAATATGTTTAATAATGTATATATTTTTAAACCATAGCTAAATTGTACAGTCACACATTTGATGCATGTTTGTTGTTTGTGGTATAATCATGGATCTTGCTGTGGATTTTAGAAAGCATTTATTCCTAATAATGTTTTCACTAATCAACATTTTTTACCTTTGCATCTAATAACAATAAATTCTTATAAAAATTGACTTATTTTGCCATGAGGCCAAATTTTTGAAAGAGCTTCAACCCCATGATGAAATTTTATGCTTACAATCAGTGGAGGACTCAATTGCAGATCCAACTAACATTTAGTCACCTGACCTTCTTAAATGCAGTAAATGCTGTCCTTTGCTATCCTTTACAGCCACAGTTTATTTTGCACCTGACAATGTTGCAGGTGCAAATAACAGTAACAATAATGATAATGGTATTAGCAGTAACAACGATAATAAGCTACTTAAAAATTTGGCCGTTGATTCATTTTTATAGTCCTCCAATTACTTTCTTTGTTTATACCTGTGTATTCAAAGTGATCTCCTGTTTTATACATTTGGTATGAGAAAGTAAGGGGAAAGGATGTGGGTTAGTTTTTATGTTTTAGTAACTTCTGTCATTGTGATTACTACATTTCAAGTGACCAAAGCAGTTCTCTGATGATTAAACTTCCCCAGCTCCCATCTTTAATAGTCATGATTAGAGTTGACATTGCTAAAAATCTGTTAGCTTTCCAAATGTGACTGACTCCATGCCCCAGCATTAGTGCAGCTGATCTCAGCCTAATCATAGAGGTATTACATGATAATACATATAATCCATAATTTTTCTGTATAAAAAGGTAATTTAGTTCTATATAAAGCAACAGAAATTGAATGTATTTATAAGTATCCAAACATGCCTACAGTATTATCATGCATCTTGAATTCTATAATCTGTTAAGATTTTAATTGTATCCATTTTCAACATTAAATTTTCTGTTTTTTTCACTTAGGATTTTGAATTTAAAATTAGTTATTTTTATATAAATGCCCTATTTATATATAACATCATGCTACCACACATAAGTATGTTCTTGCATCAAATGAATTACAGTCTAAAAAGCAACGGTACATATGTTTCTATCATACAGTAACAAAATGATACTTCAAGTCTTTTACATTTATTTGCTCAATGAATTTCAACTGTGGGTGAGGCAGGGAATTATAATGTGTGCTTGTAGTCCCACTAAAAATGCTTCAGGTTTTTTTTTAATTAAAATAATAATGGCATGTACGTAACGAAGCTTTAAAATCTTTAGTTTAACAGACCTTGTAAGTTTTATTTACATAATTTTGTTACTTCTGCCCTCCCATTTTCTGTGCCTGTGATTATTCTGTCTAGTAACTCTACAGATGTCACTGACTCCAAAACTGCTTGATTCACATGAAAACAAGGCTGAATCTCTTGATCTGCTGATGGAGCAGGAGGAGCCAGCAAGTTCTGAATCTGGACAAACTTCACCAGAAGTTCACAGGACACTGTCTTTGGCCTTGCCAGTTTCTAAAAGTCCTAGTCAGACCTTCATGCCATTTCCTAGATCTCCTAGTTTTATAAGCCCCATGAAGTCCCCAAGTCAGTATTTTCAAATCTGTTATTAATTCATGCTGCTATTCCCAGACATATTAAATAGAAAACCACTCACTACAGCATTTTCTCGTAGAAATGTTCACTTTGGTCAGCAAAGTTCAATTTGTAGCTCCTTCCGTGTATGCCCCTCTTTTCTTTTTATGATGTGTTGTCATTATTGTCATTCTGTTTTCAGTGTTTTAGCACTTCTTTAAACATTTATCTTTTCTGCATGTACATCAGCATGATTCCTTTTACTAATTGTTTGTGTTCTTTATACATAATGTATCTTTAACATTGTATCAAGTGTAAAGTATATCTTTACACTGAGATGCAAAGAATACAATTAAGTGTTAAAAAGTATTTTAGATGCTCAAATGTAAATATCCTTAAAAATAAATAAAAGAATATTAAGTGTCATTTCTGCGTTAATTGTAATTTTTACATTTGTGGTTTTTCCTAAGTTTTGCTATAAAAGATGTGCATATATATTAGTAGTTTCCCTAGAAATCACTAGTTTCAGACTTAATCCTTTTATTTTTTCTGGTTCTGCATTGCATAATCTGATTCTAGTTTGCTGCTTGTCTAAAAATATTTAAAGGAAAGAAGGAATTTATGTACTTTTTTCATAATCTCCTTCCAGTATTGATTTGTAATTAAAAAAACCCAAAAAATCTTCATATTTTATAAGTTTGAAATGGCTTATTATGGAAAATTATTGTTAATTGAAATGGAAATTAGGAGGGGATGAAACAACTCTAGAATTATACACTGTTGTGTGTATATGTAACTCTAAACTTTTCTGATCTTTTATAGAGGAAGGATATGTAAAAATGTTTCTTCGTGGACGTCCTGTTACCATGTACATGCCCAAAGATCAAGTGGAATCTTACAATTTGGAAGCAAAAGTAGAACTACCAGCCAAGAGGCTTAAACTGGAATGGGTGTATCCTTTTCATGTTAGAGCATTAATAGAAATCATTAGTTTTGTAATGATTTGCATTAAAATTTAGTTCTGAAATGTATTTAGTAAAGTTAGTCATGTTATTGAATGAGTTTCATTCATGAAGTCTTCACCTCAAATAGGTGTTGAGGTTGCTGCTTCAGACTTTATGCAAAATAGTAGAGCAACTCAAGGAGATTTTGCTTAAATGTTGCCTGAAGGTTATGTTTTAAGCATGTTAATTATTGTAAGTTTAATTAGGAGTGTTGTAATGAACTGTGATTACTAATTCTGTCATACACAAAATCTTTTCTGATGCATATCGGTAATATTGTAGTTTTTCATACTGTATTTTTAAAAAATGCATAGCATTGTCTCCTTGAAGAGTGCTGTAATTAATTACGGTAAAAGGATAACATTAAGAGTCATATTCCTGTAATTTAAAAAATACTTACGATGATAGAAATGAAGATCTATCTTTAAAGAAAAGATTGGAGCCTAAAGTTACATTTTTTAAACTACTTTTAGTTACTATACGTTGCTTTATCTTTCAGAAGCACTGACAAATAAGCAGTTGCCAATAACTTCAGTGAGTGCTAAATGCAATTATATATAATCTTGACTTTGGGGTGCGGGGAGAAGGAGACAAGAATCCCATAATTTACAAGATGAGTCTTGGGAGGCCAAGGATCTTTATTTTTTATAAGACACATTTTCCCTAGGCCCTTCCTATTTTAAATACAGCGTACAGAAGTTTACTGGAGAAGCAGCAGCAACAATTTGGCATTTGTATGATTCTGGTATATGTTTTGTCCTGGATAAAACATAAGGATAAAAAGATTTGTTTATCTTGAAATCTGTGTAATCGTTGGACTAAGATTTGTTCTTTGTAAAACCTGTCTTTTTAAGAAGAGGCTTTTATCACAACAATAAAACTTTGTGTTTGCCTTGTCTTTGAAAAAATAACACAGACCACATATAGCCTTTTTCAAAATTATATAAATAGAATTGCCTATGGTTTTGAAATGTAAATGTTCCCAATTCTCCTCTCTTTTTCCCAATGACAGATTTAGTACAACGGTTTTCACTTGCTTGTATTGCTGTTAGACCAGTGGTGCACAGCAATGCTGTGTCACCAGTCTCCCACCACCAGATTTCCAGACCAATTGTGAGCTTTGCAGACTGGATGACATGGCTCTGCAGCCCAGATCACGCTGGCCCAGGGTTGTGCCATGGCAGTATCCACTGTGCCAGGTTAGGTCAGCGTGCATAATAATGCCATGACCAGTTGTGGCATACAGGGTCAAGATAGCACATCGAGTTGCACAGGTGTGCTGGATTGCATTGGTGGACAAATCTTTCCAGGTACAAAGGTCCTAACATTCCAGGTACAAAGGTCATTTTTGAAGCACTGAAGTGCTATAGCTCTGGCACTAAGGGATGGGAATGAGCACTTAGCCCAGCAAACATTGAAATGGGCAAGTTGAAGGGGTGTACTTCCACCCACACTTTGCGGGCTCCAGGGACTCAATGACTTGTAGCTAGAGGGGTTTCCAGTTTTCTGTTTTCTCTTCTCTCCTAAACATGAGTTCAGCCTGTATTTGACTGCTCTGCAGTGTGTTCAGCTAACTTGAGATTCCTGGGAGGGTGGAGGAGTCCTTCTACTCACAGTTTTGGGTTCCCAGGGGTCAGGGAGGTATGATGTGGAGTGAAGGGTAAGTAGGGATTGAGAGCATAGCTGGGGGTTAGATGGCTTTTACTGACCAGACAATATAGGGGCACTGATTGATTAAAAAGTGACAGCAAAAGGGGAAAAAGGGAGCAGTACAGTTTGGTCCATGTACCATAGCAGGGAGCAATGCATTGTGAGATACCTGAAGGACTGATTAGACCCATGTCACACAATGTTTGGTGTTGATGCATAACATTGATCCAGTTTAGAGTAACCAGTTCAAAAAAGTGCTTGATTTTCCAGGCACATTTTGAACCATTCCAGGCCACTTTAACCTGGTTTAACAGGTTGCTTTGTCTGCTTCAGGCTTAAACTTAATTTAAATCCATCTAAGTGCTATGTGTGATCAAACCCACTGCAGTATTGAAGCTTGAGAAGGACTTTGAATGTGACATCTTCTTAGCTTTTGATGGAGAACTCAGCCTGTCAAATGAGCTAGGGAGACTGCATGAATATTCTTGGTAGAAAATCTGAGACATGGACAGTGAAGGCTGATATTAATACAGTGTTGAAACTTGCATTGGTTTTAATACTTTGTAAGAAATAAGTAGGATATGATAATAAGTAGGAAAGCTATATGTTACAAGTGTTGCGTAGGGAAAAATGTGCATATCAAGGAGGAAGTTGTTGGAGACTTCTGACAAGAATGGTTTTAGTGGAATGTCAGGGGTTGGAGTAGGATTGGAGAGGGTTTGGGATGGTATTAAAGAGAGGAGCTCCAGACAGCAGTTGTAAATGAGTGTTCACTAATCTTACAGATGAAAGGAAGAGGTGAGATGAGACAGTAGTTGGAGAAATGAGCTCCAGGATGGATTTTTAAAGGCAGAAAAAACTAAGAGCTTGATTTATGATACACTGGTATAAACAAGAAGTGGACACACAAGGAAAACCCCTACACTAGTATAACCTACCCGAATCTAGTGCAATATTACCAAAGAAAAATCAGGGGTTAAACTATGCTAGTGTAAGTTAAGCTGGAGGAAAGTGCCATGTGTCCCAAGCTGTTTTGGGGTAGACATTTTTGATAGGAAGAAAGGACCTCCTCTTCTGCCATTAAGAGATGAAGTGCTGTCACAGCATCTGTTGTAAATTAGCAACCT
The DNA here is from genome assembly GCF_001723895.1 of Crocodylus porosus. Classification (NCBI taxonomy): domain Eukaryota; kingdom Metazoa; phylum Chordata; order Crocodylia; family Crocodylidae; genus Crocodylus; species Crocodylus porosus. The sequence goes on from NW_017728947.1 coordinate 96,186,239, forward strand.
TGGTCATCTCTTCACTCCAGATCCCATTGTAATTTACACCAATCTACAAAACCAATGATAATTACACCTGAGCAAATATATCATGCTCAGGACCCAAGACATGCTGATATTGTGAGGGGAAAGACTCATAGGAAAGTGACAAGTTAAGAAAAAGTTAAAGGAAGGTAGGAGACTGGGCACAAGGGAAATTAGAATATATGTTTGACCCCTGGGGTCATTGAAGGGTAGAGGAAGAAAGTAGAAGAGAAAGTTCGGCATCTATGAGAGGAGAAAGAGGGAGATAGGGCTGTACAAGGAAAAGGGGGAAGAGAAAATGAGCTAGAGCATAAGGAAGGCCACCTTCCATTTTTCTAATTCCTCTTAGAAGAAATTGGTAAGTTTCTCTTCAGAGGGTGAAGTAGAGGTGGGTGAATGATACTGAAGTCCTGGGATTCAAGTTGGAGAAGCAGATTGCTTAGCTAGGAAGATAAGGAAGAACTGAAGGAGAAAACAAATTTGCAGTTAGTCAGCCTGCCATAGGATTTCTGCCAGAGACACTCCACAGTGTCTGTCAGATACTCTGGCACAGGAATGGAGGAAATAGATGCTGGATCTGAGCCAGGGCCGGAAGTTGGCTAGGCCTTGTGGTGGGGGGTGGGGGAGGCAAAAGAGTCAAGATGGAGGAAAGTATAATATTGAGAAAATCCACAAATGTATCAGTGGATAGGAGGAAAAGGTTGGAGAAGATTGAGAGCAGATGAGAAGTATCGACTGAAAGTGACGATATGTTAGTGATGGTGTTGATCTGAAAGAGATTCTGTGGTGGTCTGAGAGAGAGAACTTAACACAGAGAGATTCAAGAGAACCAGGAATGGTTGGTGATGGCCAGTCAAAGAGAAATGTCCCTTTTAGTGAGTGGGAGATTTGAAACAAGGGATATGCAACAAACAAAAAGGAATTTTGGCTGGAGATCTAAAGGTTGGATTCTTCAATCCAAATTTTGGTGCCTAAATACAAGTGGTTTAAGGTTGTTGGAGTTTTTTTTCAGAACTTCAGAGCAGCCATTAGTCCTGTTGAAGTCAAAGGTTGCTGTAGGTACTCAGTTCCTTTTTGGTAAATGAGGAAAGCTTTTATCTAGGTACCTGTCAGTGAAGCACCTGTTTGAAAATGTTGGCCTTCCATTCTACGTCATGTCAATGTAAAGTTTAAGAGCAGGATCAAGCTTCCATTACCATAGTGAATAATGCATGGAGGTCTTGTTAATGCTGTCAAATAGGATTTCTTAGTCTTTTTATATCATAGAACTTTTCTCTAGTAATCAGTTGGGAATCCCTTCCCATACTGGAGGGGACCTTTCTGAGACATCGCTCCCATACTGGCAGTTGAGGGTGGAACTCCTAGTACAAACTAGCAGCAAAATCTGGACTGTTGTGTTTTACATGCTGTACCCAGTATATTAAAATGTATGATGCAACCTTTTATAATTTGAGATCCAATCTGCTTGGTAATGACTAGTGTAATGGAATCAGTGATCCCAAACAAAGGATAATGCAATCAATCCTAATATGTAGTTGGATGTACTGAATGACCTACCAGAGTTCTCTTCCAACCCAACTATTATTCAATAGGAAGCACACTTGAAACAAAACAGGTATTGTTCTAGCCTGAAACTTGCAAAAATGTCAAATGTTAGCTAAGAAAGTATCTGTAAAATCCTGCAACAGTCTCTATTACAGTACATTGTTTGACTGTTTGTGTGCCTTGCTTGCACATTTTTAGGGACTTGCAAATTGGGGGGTATTTTAGCACTTTTACTGTACAGTTGGGTCTACAATATTTTCATGCTTCTATGATATCTTCTCAGATTGTTAATTCCTAATAAACAGTGTTATTTCCATCTTAACAAGCATGCTAGCTACGGGTATAGGGGTCGGGACTGTCGCAATAACCTGTACCTGCTTCCGACAGGTGAAACTGTATATTTCATTGCTTCAGTTGTTGTGTTGTATAATGTTGAAGAACAACTTCAGAGACATTACACTGGTCACAATGATGATGTGAAGTGGTAAGTGTTCACAATACAGATATTTTTCATAAGAATTTAATCTGAGAAGCTACTTAAGCTAGTATGGTTTTCTCTCTCTCTCTCTTTTTTTTTTTAAGCTCTAATTCTAGTAAATTAACCATTGAGTCAGTGGTGGCCAACCTGTTTGGCAGGTGTGTCTAAAGTGAAGCCCTGTGCCATCACTGAGTGCCACTTGGATGCCCCCCCCCACATCCTCCACCTCACTTGATCAGCAAATTTACACACCCTGCAATCGTCCCTTCATTTCACTGCATAGATAAACATTAAGGGCACATCCAGACAAGCATACATGGGGTCCCCTGGCCCCATCCCTCACCTGCCCCCTTATCCCCCTCCTCCCCCATAGCTGCCCTGCCCAGCCCCAGCATCTGGCCCAAAAAAAAAAAAAAAAAAAGCCCTGTACTCACTAGCAGTAGCAGCTGCTGTCAGAGTCGCTGGGGCCCTGTGGCAGAGCCCCCCCACACAGCGGGGGGCAGTGGGAACTGGCTCTGGCTGCCTGGCACCTGCACTGCCACTGCCCCATCGTGAGTGTGTGGCCTCAGTTGGCAGGGCTCCCCATGCTGTCACCTGGGGCCTAGCACTACTCAGCCTGAGCAGCCCCAGCTGCCTGACAGCACACGGGCCACACCTGTGCCATGGGGCAGTGCAAGTGCAGGTGTCACATGGCCGGGGCCAGTCCCTGCTGCCCCGTGCTGTGCGGGGCAGGGCTCTGCCACAAGGCCTCAGTGACCCCAACTGCTGGTGAGTGCAGAGCTTTCTTAAATTTGTTTTTATTGCCAGGATTCTGGGGCCAGGTGGGGTAGTGATCGTGGTGGGGAGACTTGGGGGGCAGGTATGGTCCCCTCTCCCTCCTCCAGCGCCCCCCCCCTTCTCCTACTTACCAGCCAGGAAGCCCCAGCGTACCCAACAGCAGCTGCTATTGCCAGTGAGTGTTGTGGGGCTTTTTTAAAGTGCTGGGAGGCTGGCGCCAGGTGGGGCAGCCTTTGGAGGTCTGGGGGTGCAAGCAGGGGTGGTGCCAAGCAGGGCAGTAACCCAGGGGGAGGAGCAAAAATGGGGGGCATGTGGGCCCTGCAGGGGAGGGTGGTAGACCCTTGCACGGGCCATGTGGCCCCTGTTGGGGAGGCTGTGAGCCCTGTGGGGGGGGCAGTCCATGAGCTGTGGAGGGGGCTGCACCCCACAGCCCTGCATCCCTCCACAGCCACCCACATCTCCACCACCCCCAGCACATACCCTGCATATCCACCTGCCAGACAGGATGAGGCCTGCTGGCAGGAGCTGTGGCTGCAGGGGCAGCTGTCCCCACATTCTGGTTAGTGAAGGGGTCAGGGGGAGCTCTAACTGGTCTGTGGAAAGAAAACCAAAGGAAAACAGGCAAAAACATATAGGTATTTAGAATTCATTTTATTATGATGATAGAGACACAGATAGGTTTCCAAATTGCTTTAACACTGCAGATATATCAATACAACATTGCCCAACTGATTACTGTCTCTCTGTCTGTATATATAGTAGTCTTCCATTTTAATTGTGGAGCAACGTGGATTTCAGGGTATTTTACAGAGTGACTTTGAGATTTTTTTTTTTTATCAGGGATTTTTCAGTTTTCAAATAGGGAACACCAGAATTCCTGCTATGGAGGCAAGTGGCAGGACCCAGGCAGAGAAGCCTGCTCAAAACTGGCACCTTGGACCCAGCTGCAGGTGGCCTACCAGTTAGGGATAAGGAAGACATGCTTTAACAGTTCAAAGCAGGTCACCACACTGGGAACACCTTCTGAGCAATAGCTGCTCAGATGGCCAGGTAGGGTCACACATGGCAGTAGTGCCTCACAAAGGCCAACTCTTCAGCCACAGTCCACTGGCAGCTGGCCCAGAGGGCCAGATACCTCTACTGGCTGTGCAGTCCCCATCCGGGTCTGGCAGGTGCGCAGCATGTCACAGCCAGGCAGCAGCCCCTACTACCAGACTGCTGCAGTGGGTAAAGGGTCTAGGGAATTCTCAGGGCTGCTTCAGCAGTCAGGCTGGCACAAGGGGTAGTGTCCCCAGGTATCAATTGGCTGGGCCCCAGAAGCTCCTGAGAGCGAGTAGCCCTGAGCTACTTGTCAGGGCAGCTTTTTGTACTGCTGGGCCCAGGACAGGGCAGCTTTTTACACTGCTGGGGTCAGCACAGGTGCTGACTTTAGCTCTCCCTGCCTGCAGATCCAGGAGGAGCCAGACAGGGTTATTTTGCCCCAAGTAGCACAACTTGCACCACATGGAAGTGCGTGTCCGGGCACGTGTGCTGAGCCAAAAAGCCCCAGCTCAGATTTGCACGGCTTCTATTTGAACTGCTGCAAGTGCATGTGCTTGCATGTGTGGATGTGCCCTAAGAGGCTTGCTAACATTTTGAATTTTCTTCTAAAGATCGCTTTCTAATCCATATACAACCATTACTTGGTTTGGAACAAAAGGTTCATGAATACAGCATTCTGGTTTTCTTTGTTTTGTTCCTGTGATGTGTTTTTTGCATATGTAGAAAAGATGGAAAACCTAGAAGTCTGAGTTTGTTCTTAAATGCCTGCTTAACTTCATTTGAGGTTTTATGGTCTCTCTTGCCATATTGACCCCAAATCTTAAAGATACATTTTTAAGAACATCATTTGTTTGTTCTTAAGCTTTCTGTTACCATTCATAGTCGTGCTCAAATTTACTTTTGTCCTTCCTTCTGAAGTAGGCTTCAGTGTTGCATTGTGAACTAGGTTAAGCATGATGAAATCCATTCGTCATTATGCAAAGATATAAGTGGACTAATAATCAAAGCTAGGTTCAACTTAACTGTTCAGCACCATCAGAATGTTACATAAAACTGAGCTCTTTACATAACCTAGTTGTTTTACAATGAGACTAGCATTTTGGTTCCTTCACATTTTCTGTCTCTAAACTCTCTACTCCTAAAATATTTCAAAGCATTCAGGTATATTAGAAAGTGGATGATGTTCTTTAATATAAAGCCAACTAAATTTCTTATGCCAATATTAATTTTGCCTTATGTTCTACTACTAAGTGGGCAGCAGCTAATGTGAAAGAAGAATTAACTCGATACTAGCAGCATGGCTTGCTTTCTTCTGTACATTACATTAAAACAACTTTTCAGTTTATTTTTTGCTACCCTAATGATTGTTGATTACCTTTTGATTCTCCGGGTTGCTGATTCTAGGCACGAAAAGGTGCACTTTAGTTCTGGATCATTATTTTCTGAGTGACCTAATTTTTACCTTTTGAGAATTTTGAAGAGGCTAACAGTAGTTCATTTTTATTACATTTAGGATTAGTATCCAATCTCGTGCTCTGGAAAAGTTCTAAGTAAAACTGGACTGCTGTCCTGTATGTTATTAGGTGGGCATAAAAAAATCACTAACTGGCACTATCTTGCTGAGTTGTTATGGGGAAAATAAGGGGAAAAATAGCATAAATGTAGTTGTCTATATTGTATTAATATATGTTTTTAACTGTTATATTTTGAGGATGCATAATACTTTGTGACTAAAGTAATAATGCTAAGACATCTGATTATTTTAGCTTGCATAAAATGTTCCATCAATGCTTTAAATGTGAGGTGTGACAGTACTTTTTATTTCTAGCCTAGCTGTCCATCCTGATAGGATCACCATAGCAACAGGTCAGGTTGCAGGAACATCTAAGGATGGAAAAGTGAGTATACTGTTTTTTTAATAATATTTCATAAGAGTATGTCTTTGTTCTCGCCATGGTTGCAGTTCTGTAGTTAAAGAGATAACCTTCTTTTGTGCTGCAATTAAGCCTCTCTTGAATTTTAAAGAAGTAAAAATGCAAGATCTGTGTTCTTCCTTATTGTACTGTGCCAAGATTAGCTAGTAGTAGTATCAAGTTCAATCTGTGGCTTCTCATGCTGCCTGACTCTCTAGCTCCGTTCCATATGGTAGAGGCATAACTAGGCAGTTTTGTGCCTTGGGTGGGCATAGGTGCATAGGGATGTGGTGGTGATGGCAGTGGCCAGGCCTGCAATGCAGTGGCTGCTGTTTTTGCACCTAGAGGCATAACAAGGCAGTCAGGTGCCCTGGGCGGCTGTGACAGATGGGGGCAGTGGCAACTTCCAGCTGCCATCTTGCTGCCAAAACAATTGTGTGGCTGTAGTGACCCAAGTCAGTGTCTGGGGCAGCTGTTCCAGTCACCCTGCTACTGTGTGCACCCCCTGACCATCACCTAAGTTGGTGCCCAAGGCTGGTGCCTCAGTTTCTCCCTTTTAATTACACCAGTGCTATATAAATTCTAGGAGGTTTGAAAGAGAGGCTCCGGAGAAGAAATGGGAGCATGCTATGATCAAGAGGAATCTGTAAAAGGATAAGAATGGGAGGATCATGGAGGGCAGAGGAGAGTGGTGATTTCTGTTTGGATGAGTCGTACAGTACATGCAACTGACCATTGTGACCAGCTGTTGAACAGAAAACACAACACCATGCTACTTAGCAGCATCTAATTAATTGAGTCTGCTGGAACATGGTAATTGCCACGCTCCAGCCAGCCTCTGTGTCTTGTGTGTCAGCGTCCCCACGCTTCAAAATGCTGGGGTGCTTTAACTAAAGCTTGGTCAACAAGCTTTAGATAACATACCCCCCCTTATCCCCACCATTTTGAAGTGTGGGGATGCTAGTGCATGAGGGCTAGGGACAGAAGGTGCACATAAACTGGTTTAAGTTACAGACTAGTTAGGGGGGGACCAGCAGACACTGAGGAAGTCCCTTTTCCCCCAAGCACTACCAGGAGTGACCAGGAATAATGGTCACAAGCTGGCAGAGGGTAGATTCAGGCTAGACATCAGGAGGTGCTACTTCACTGTCAGGGCAGCTAGGATCTGGAACCAACTTCCAAGAGAAGTGGTGCTGGCTCCTACCCTGGGGGTCTTTAAGAGGAGGCTAGATGTACACCTTGCTGGGGTCGTTTGACCCCAGTATTCTTTCCTGCCATGTCAGGGGGTTGGACTAGATCTACTCAGGTCCCTTCCAACCCTAGAAACTATGAAACTAAGTGATCAGAAACTGGTTTAAACCTGTAACAAAACATAAGTTCAGTGCACATAAACCAGTTTCAAAATAGGTGAAACTGGTTTAAGATAAACTTGGCTGAATATAGTATCAGACTTAACTGATTTGGGTCAAACCAGTTTATGCAACTTCTGTCCCAAGCTCCTTCCTGATTTTAAGTTAAACCAGAGTCCCCCAGCATTCCAGATGCTTTGCAGCTCTGGGCAAAGCTGTGCTCTGTTCCAGAGAGCTCGGCTGGACCCTCCCCTCTGCTCTCTAGCCTGAGCAGGAGTGGGAGCATGGCCAGATACATGGCCCCCTGAGGCAAAGGGAGCAGGGAGGGGATTTATTCCCTCATCCTTCTACTGGGAGACTGCAGCCCCAGTCAGCCATTCTCCCTCTCCCCATTCCAGTGGCAGGGGAAGCTGAGCTGTCCTGAGAGTGCTGCTGAGGGTGGAGGCAAAAGGGCCAGCCCAGGCTGGACCACTGGGGCTGGGCCCTTCTCAGTGGGCTGCAGCCCAGGCTGGAGCCATGGGGGCCGCGCGGCTCCCTGCACCCAAGCCAGGTGTCTGTCATGGAGTCCCAGCCAGCTGCAAAGGGTGCCGCAGTGCTGGTCCATGGGGGCAGCACCCTTCCCAGCCTGCTGCGGCTCTGTGACTGCCTGGCCCAGCAAGATGGGTGAGAACTGGCTGGGGAGCTTTCTGGGCCAGCTCAAGCCCAGCAGCTACCACTGTGCCCCTGTCCTGTGCAGTACTCTGGGCTGCAGGCGCACAACCAGCTTCAGGCTGGTGAGAGCCATGGGGGCTATTCTGCCCTCCTCACCTCCAGCTGTTGCTGCTGCAGCTGCACTGGATGTGGGGAGCAGGAAGCTTCAGCCCCCTGGCTTCTTCCCAATACATGGAGCTCTTCCTCCTGCTCCCAGATGCCTTGGAAGGTGGAGGGTGTCTGGGGCTGCAGCCAAAGCTCCACGCACAGGGCAGAAACCGCCAGGCCCAGCAGGATTATTTTTCTCCATTCACCTCCAGCTGTGGCTCCTGTTCCTGCCTCAGGGTGCAGACCCGCTTAGGGCTGCAGGAGTTTCCTTCAGCTTGGTGGCTTCAACCTGAGCTGGGCTGAAGTGGCTAGGCTAAAGGAAGCTCCCCCTGCTCCAGGTAGCACTGTGTGGTGCAGCAGGAGCCATAGTTTATTCCCTAGCCTTTATTCCTTCCAGCCTTGTGGCTGCTGCCAAAGGAAAGGGAGGGCTGCTGTAGGGGACCCCCTTCACCTCCCCAGCATTGAAGCCTGAGCCACTGCAGGCATATGCCTGCATTTCCAGAATTAAACGTGAATGTATGTACACTTTCAAATCAGTTCAGACTAACCTGCAAAGATTGAATCAATTCAGGCTCCAGTTTTTGAATGTCTGTTTCTAAACCAGGTTCACTGGGTGCTGTAATTAGAGAGGCTCTGAGAGTTGCTCTAATTATAGACCCCTCCATAGGCGACTGGTAGAGGGGACATGGGGGGGCATGTGCCCCCCCTAAAATTGGCCCCCAAAAGTGCTGGGGGGCCCTTTGCACCCCAACTTGGCACTACCCTGGACGGGGCCAGATGTGGAGCAGATCCCTACCAGCCCAGTTTTACAGCCAGGGACATTTTTTAAATGTTCTGGTTTTCTACCCAGCCCCGCCCTCCCTGACAGCACTCTGGAGCCCAGACCATCAGAGAGCGCTCCGACCAACCAGAGTGCTGCCCCGCCTCCCTCCCCTGCACGGCCCCTACCTACCTGTAAAGAGCGTGTTCTGATCCCCCAGCAGAGGTTCTGTTCCTGCTGCTGGGAGACAGGTAAGCCTGGGGCTCTTACGGGGGGAAGGGAGAGTGGCCCAGGGAGGAGTGGGGGGAGGTAGTGGTGTGCTGTGCCCCCCCAGACATAGGAGGCACCAGTCACCCATGCCCTCCCCAGCATGTGTAACACACCCCAAGATTCTGTCCCTTGAACTTTGTTTTTGTGACTGTGTGACTTCATTAGTGACCTGAGGAAGGGCATATTTTATGCCCAGAAAGGTAGTTTGTTCCAAATACATAGTTGAGTCCAATGACATTACCAAACAGACCTGCTTCTTTTGTAAGATTTTTTTAAAGATATTTATTTATGGATTATAATTGATAAGAGACCAAAGGTAATGGCTGCTAATCTTTCTCAGGCACTGGAACTTTCATTTTCCTCTCCTTCTCCATCTTGCACACACATGTGTACATGCACACGCACATGTGTACATGCACTGCAGAGTTTGGTTTTTATTGCATAGATTGAACAAATTTTGTGCTACTGTTCCCATCTGCCTTCACATGATGCTTTAAATCACCATACATTTACAAGGACTGCCCTCTAGTGGATTTAAGAAGTACTTCTGTCTTCATGATATTTGTTATTACCACATATGGTGGTTAGAAGACCATTTAAAAATGTAAATTTGATTTGGAAATAATTCTGTTTTGGTGGTTTCCATATACCAGATTGATTATTTTAGGTTGAAAAAAATTGGTTATGATCACTGTTGTAAGAAGGGAGACTGATGATAAGATTCTTCTCCATAACCAATTTTATGCAGTTGAACTGAAATGGGTTGTCAGGTATTTTCCAGTTTTAAAAATGAAGATGATCTTTACATTTTTTTAAATGAAGATCTTTACAGAGATGGTCTCAGCTGCTGTTTCAATTTGTTTTACAGCAATTACCACCCCACGTACGTGTTTGGGATTCTGTTACTTTGAATACTCTCCATGTCATCGGAATGGGTTTTTTTGACCGTGCTGTCACCTGTATCGCTTTTTCTAAATCTGTAAGTAAATGCATGCTTTCATCAAATTTGTGTGCCAAACATAATGAAGCTATTTTAAGTTAAACTCTTCCTGATGGATTTGATGGCCAATCAGGCAGATGGAGCCCATGTGATACCTAGACTTCTATGCTAGTCTCATCACAGAACTCTTACGTACTTTTAAGCTTCCTGCTCTCATTATTTTCTCATTATTTTCTCTCTCTCGCATATTTTTTTGGGCATAGACTCCCTGTCTTCTGTCTTTTCACAGGGATGAGATCTTGTAGCCTAACTTCCCTAACCCAATTGCAACAGTTCTGACCTTCCCACAGCTTACAAATATCCCAGAGTTCCACAATGTGGATACCCTGGTATTCAGTTTACCTCTTCATAAAGAAAGCAAACAAACACACTAGCTTTCCAAGTGGTTAGAAGACTTATTTACTCTTTACCTAGCAAAATAAATGTACAGGTCTATATAAATAACACATACCTATGTGCAGTCTCCAGTCTGTGGTACTTTATCACTCTTGCATATTCTTTGGGTTTAGTTTAAGGCATTCTAGTGAGTCCAGGTTCCTCCTTTTTTCTCTTGCCCATCCCAGACAAGTTTTGCCTTCCAGAATAAGGAGTTGCTCCTTTCAACAAATTTTCTTCTATACTTTTTTCTAAAAAGGTGAGAGTTGTTTTTATAAAAGCCAGTTCTCTTTATCACATGGTACTAAATTTGACTGATTGACAGTCAAATTTGTCTGCCTTTGCTTAGTTAACTTCTAAACTTAGAACTCAGACTAGAAAAACTAATTTGCCTTTGTAATAGCCAGCTCTTATTCCAAGGAATGTGAATAGAGAACCATTGAGGATTAACAGTCCTCTTCTGTAGGAATACACCGATAAAGATTTTTTGGGCTGATACCAATGGCCGATTTATTGACCAGCCACATTGGTTGATCCCGATTCGATTGCCAATATGCAGCCTGGCAGCTTGGAGAGCAGCATCCAGCTGGTAAGTGTGTGTGAGGACAGGGGCCTGGGAGTGGGAAGGGGCATGCAGAGGGAGCAGATCGAGACCCCCATGGTGAGGGAAGGTGTGGGGCTGGGGCAGGGCAGGACGCAGGATGATGCTGGTGGCTTAAGCAGGGCGCATGGTGGGGGTGGCTCCCACCGCTTCACTCACCCCCCGGGGGAGGCATGGGGGGGCATGTGTCCCCTAGATCTGTGCGGGCAAGGGTGGGCTGCCACTACATGCTTATGGGGTGTGCTGGTCTCTTTCAGCAGCTGTGCTCGGGTGGGCCTGGCAGTGGTGGTGTTGGGAGGGTGGGTTATGGGGTGGGCTAGAGATACCACTACAGCACCCCCATAGTCCCCTTCCCAGTGCTGCTGCTGCCCACCACATCCTGCCTGGCCCAGCCTGATTACAGCTGCAGGGAAGAGCCTGGCGCAGCCCCTAAGCATGAGAATACAACGGTAGCCTGCCCTTACCATGCACACAGATCTGTGGGGCATATGCCCCCCATGCCTCCCCCGGGGTGCACGTAGTGGCAGGAGCCACTCAGCCCCCGACATGAGCTGCTCACGGCTCTGTCCCACATCTCCCCTGTTGCAGCTGGGCACTGCCTGTCCCTGCCCCCGACTCAGCTGCACTCTTTCCCTCACTGTGGGGCCCTCGATCTGCCCCCCGCTCCCCCCATGCCCCTTCCTTCTCCCGCACAGACTTACCAGCTGGATGCTGCTCTCCATGCTACTGGGCTGCAGCTGCGTGCATACATGTGGCATTTATTGGCGACACTGTCAGCCACATCTGCCAAAAAAAGCCCATTGCCGATAATGTCAATTTTCCTTTAATTGGTGCCAATACGATATGGACTGATTGTATTGGTGCACCTCTACTCTCCTGTTAATTTTGTGTCACCATCCTTTTGAATTTTAGTCCCTCATAGATATAAAGAAAAGTGACAAAAGTCAACCAAGATCCACATTCAAAATTGGTGGACTTAGGTCGCTGTTCAGAGTCCTCAGTATCAAATGGAATTCTTAAGCAGTGCACAGACCAATTCCCCCAATCATCATTCTTGAAACTTTGAGGGATAAATCTTGTTCTAGCCAGGCAAAGCACCATGATTTACTTCAGTTAGATCTATAGGGGACCTATATGTGAGCCGCGAGGATGCTCTGATGCACTAATTACAGCAGAGCAGACTCGATTAATAGAGTCTTCCAGAGTGTGGTAGTTATGGCATTCCAGCAGCCTCCAGCATCTCGTGTATCAGTATCCCTGTGCTTAAAAAGTAGCAGCGGGGACTTTTATTCAAAGCTTGTTTGATGAGCTTTAGATAAATCTCCTCGTTGGCCATTTTTAAGTGTAGGCACACTGATACACGAGACGCTTCGGGCGCTTTAATTAGAGTGGCTCCCAGAGCCACTCGAATTAAAGCACCCCCCTGCTTGTATAAATAAATACCCTAGGATTTTTAACTAAGGACTTTAACTGGAAGTTAAATACTGTGCAAGTTAATTAGGCAGGACAATTTAATTACTTTTAGAGGTGTACCGAGGCAGTCTTAAGTTGTTTTTTTTTAAATACATTATTTAATTTTTTTTTCTTCTAGAATGGAGGAAGCACCGTTTGTTCAGTGGATGACTCAAATGATCATGTGCTTTCTGTATGGGACTGGCAGAAGGAAGAAAAACTGGCAGATGTTAAGGTGTTGCAATAAGATATTTTGTGTACTACTATTTGTTTGTATGTAGATCTGAATTTCTTGTCATATAATTTATTTTTATACTTTTAACATTCTGTGCCTTTTAATTCTCAGTAGTGGTTTCAGATTTAGAAAAGGCAAAGAATAGAAAATGTGCCTAATTTGAATATTTCTTCTTTCTTTTGAAAGTAGCCCAATATCCTTTTCCTTTTTTGCTGTCAGTCTTGCTACAGTTCACTAGGAAATTTTAACAAGCAACTCTAGGGATTTATAAGAGACATGCAGAAAAGAAATGCTGTAAGCCAGAGGTGTCCAAGGTATGGCCCTCAGAGCTCCCCGTGGGTCTGGAAATTCGGCAGTATGGAAAGCAGTGGTAGCATTAATTGTCATTCTGGGAGTGGCATTATTGGCTCTGGGAGTTGCAACAGTTAACACTACCACCACTTGACCTGCTACCAAATTTATAGACCTATGGGGAGCCCCACAGGCTGGATCCAGAGTGTGGAGCCATATCATCTGGGCTGTAGGGCTGCTCGCAGGGCTGGAAATTTAGTAGTGGGAGGCATGGCAGCTGCCACAGCTCTAGGAACCACAGCAATTAATGCTGCTACTGCCAAAGTCCAGCCCAATGTGCCAGATGACATTTCCACACTGGCCGATGAACCAGGCTTGTGCCGCTCATCTGACTGGTGATGCCAAATGAACTGGGTACCGCTGCTGTAAGCTAATGGTAACTTTTACATACTGCCTTGTCCTGACAATATTCCACAGTTTTAAAGGGAGTATTATGTTAACTTTTGATCCTGATTTCAAAATTGGTAAGCCTCATCTAAACTTTAAGATTTTCCATTCAAAGGACTTGTTATTTCATAGTCTCTTTTCAGTTAAAGCAAGGGGAAAAAAGTGGCAGGGAATTTCTCTACTACATACTATAACATGATTTGATTAACAAGAAAACACTTTCAAATGAATCATATTGTATATTAGTTTTTGATACATTGTTTCTCTCTTTCTTTCCAAGTGCTCTAATGAGGCTGTATTTGCTGCAGATTTTCATCCTACAGACACAAATATAATTGTTACTTGTGGAAAATCACACCTTTACTTTTGGACATTAGAAGGCAATGCCCTTATTAAAAAGCAAGGATTATTTGAGGTAAAACAACATGTGTTCTTAACTCTTTACAGTATGCTATACCTATAGTAGTCCAGCTAAATTAAGGTTTAAATGAATCAAAACACCACGTTATTTACACTTGCCGTTTTATCATACTTTATTCTTTATTTTGTATAGTATTTGTATAGCATGATGAAGCTATCCTGGGTGATGTTTCGAATGTAGTTTTCATTTCAGTCCCTACCCTTCTTTTATCATTTTCTCATAATATTTTTTTTAATTCATTTTGGGTTGAAACTTTCCATATTTGGCCACCTCTCCAAAATAAGTATGTCAGTTTTTAAATGAAAGTTTGAGAGACATCACTGTATTCATGCAAATGACTTAGAATTGAATGGCTTTTTTCTTCATTCTGCTCAGATACATTAATAGGGAGCCATTGATCCTTCTGGATCATGGTGTATGCACGAGAGGTCACCAAGGTCTTTGACAAGTATGCCTAGGTAGGAGTATGAATGATTGGAGGCTGCTCAGACCTTCCATGCTCCCTTTAGACGATTGAGACAGAATCCAAAGGCCAAACCAAATCCGGGCATTTGGTGCCTTGCTGGCTGTAGTTGTATTCACATACAGGAATCGAACCCAGATCTCCCGAGTGGTAAACAGGGATTGTACCAGTGAACCACAATAGCGGGTATCAGACATGTACACATACAACTATACAAAAAAGTCCGTGGGCATGCTCTCTCTGTAAAGGGGACTGTGCTGAAGAATATTATGTTTAATTTTGTCACTTTTCCCATTTTCATTCCCTTTTTATCCTGTACCTTAGATTAATTATCCTGAAACATAGAATACTAGACAATTATGTCTTTCTAGGATTTTTCATAAACTTAGCTGACACATCTCTTGCTCCTGCATAGATCAACCATTAAGAGTCCACAGGACAGTCTTTAACTCAAATTTGTAACTTCATTCCCAAGCACTGATTGACTGAGATGATGAATACATATGAGACCTGCAAGACTGTTCATTGTAAATAAAGAGTGCTTATATAGCTTCATTGTAAATGAAGAGTGCTTATATAGCTTACTGAGCACTAGTATAACTGCCGTTGCTAATTTTGGGTGCTTCTGGCTTCTAGCTGAGTGTCTTGCACAGTGCAGAAACAGAGTATTTAAAAAAAAAAAACCCATAAAAAACCAGTGTCCCCTTCTAACTGTTTGTCTCCATTTCATAGAGTTCATAGACATTAGGGCTGGAAGGGACCTCGGAAGATCATCCAGTCCAACCCCCGAAGGGCAGGGAGTCAGCTGGGGTCATAGGTTCCCAGCAAGATAAGCATCCCATTTACTCTGGAAGGCATTCAATGTAGGTGCTTGAACCACCTCCGATGGCAGGCTGTTCCAGACCTTGGGGGCTCAGACAGTAAAGAAATTCTTCCTTATGTCACCCCTGATAAACTTATAGGTGGCCATCAGATCACCCCTGAGCCTGCGCTTTTCCAAGCTGAAGAGCCCCATGGCTCTCAGCCAGTCATCATAAGGTCTGTTTTCCTGACCTCTGATCATGTGCGTGGCTCTCCTCTGGACTCTCTCAAGCTTCTCCACAT